>NC_137327.1:78862132-79514007 GCF_965287045.1 Carcharhinus amblyrhynchos
CTGTCCCACCCATTTTCCTCCCCCAACATCTTCATTTTAGCTTCTCTGCTGTTTGCCATTCACATTCTTCATTCTCTCTGTGGACAGCTATTGGCAGTCTTTTCCCCTGGTTTCTGCGGCTATGACTCATCTTTCATTCCCTCACCCTGCAGCATAAATATCTCCCACTTTCTATGCCTTTTAGCTTTGACAAAGGATCGTCTGGATTTGTCAGCTCTTTTCTCTCCTTACAGATGCTGCCAGACCTGCTGAGCATTTTCTCTTGGTTTCAACATTGCATTTATATGGCACTGTTAACACAGTGACACATCCCAATGCGCTTCACAGAAGCTTTTATCAAATCTAAATTTAACACAAAGCTACATATTAGGGCTCACATTAGACCAAAAAGCTTGTTCAGGTGCAAGTTTTAAATAGTGTCTTAAAAGTAGAAATGAGGTAGTGAGATTTAAAGAGGGAATTTCAGAGCTTAGAGTCTTGAAAGCTGAAAGCATGGCAATTAAGATCAGGGGTGCTCAAGACGCCAGAATCAGAGGGGCACAGAGATCTCAGAGGGTTGTGCAGTTACAGTATACTAAAGATATAGGGAGAGAAGAGGCCAGGAAAGGATCTGAGAACAAGGTTGAGGATTCTAAAATTAAAGTGTTGTTTAACTAGGTCAGAAAGCACAGAGGTATAGGTGAACTGAATAAGATGCAAGATGGGATGTGTGCAGCGGTTTTGGAGTTCATGCACAGTAAAAAATTGAGGGTTTGGTCAGGAATGCATCAAATAGGCCAATCCACAGAAAACTGAAGACACCATGGACTCGGGTTCAATTCTGGCTCGGGTCACTGCCTGTGTGGAATCTGCACATTCTCCCCGTGATTGCTCTGGTTTCCTCCCACAGTACAAAGGCGTGCAGGTTAGGTTGATTGGCCATGCTAAATGTCAGGGGGATTAGTTAGGGTAAATAGATGGAGTTATGGGATACAGCCTGGGTGGAGCTGTAGTCTGTGCAGACTCAATGGGCTGAATGGCCTCCTTCTGTACTGTATGGATTCTATGAATAATGGTTTCGGCAGATGAGCTGGGGAAGGGGGAAACAGGTGATAATCTTGATGCCGTAAACGTGTGGTCAGAAGTTCACCTCAATATCACATCAATCTTGCTAACAATCTTATTCAGCCTCACACTGTGACCAGGGAAAGGGATGGAGTCAGTGGCTAGGGAATAGAGCTTTGAGCTGGAGGAAATTTTTGCTCATCCAGTACTGGATGGTGGATAAATAGATAAGTTGATAAGTTAGAGACAGTGAAAAAGCTGAGTGGTGATGATGAGGTAGAGCAGAATGTAGTCAATATATATTAGAAAACTGACACTGTTTTCTGATATTGCTGTCAAGGGGCAGCATTTAGGTGCGAAATAGGCAGGAACTCAAGGACTGGCAATTGAGGAACACTAGTGCATAGAGAGGAAACAGAAGTTATAGTCAGCTGTAAATGAATATATAAAAATAGATTAAGGCAATTTTAATCCCATCTTTATCGCTGAGGCATTCTGCCGGACTCAGAGTGTGGGAGATTCATTTTGAAAATTCTGCTAAAAAAGCAGCAGCTTTTACTCCAGTTTTTAAGCAACTTAGAATTTTTTGGGAGAATCCTGGCCTGAAAACGGTAAATAAAGGGTAAATAAAAGTTTGTAACGACCCTAAACACAAGAATGACACAACTCAAGAGCTGCTAAAAGGCTACACGCTGCCACTGAATGATGAAAAAACAAGTAAAACCTTATGGTTTAAAAACGTCCCTAAAGATTATAGAAGTTCCATTCCCAGTCTATGCAGAATTAAATTAATCACTAACGTGCAGTACCGCAATTAGATTCCATTCCCGAGCCAGAAAGGGTCAAAATAAGCTAGGCTTCTTATTCCTGCTCACTCCCTACTTACTCTGTTGGGAGGGTACGTGAGCGAACATCAGCTGCGGAGAGATTTGGATTTTGTAATGGAACTCAAGTATGCTCCTGACAATTAATGCCCTACTTCATTAAAAATTACCATGGATGGGATACTGGAAGGCTGCCAATAATTCATAAACTTATACCACAGTAAGAGGCAGCACCTTCAGAACTTTGAATAGTGTTAAACACAGAACATGCTAGAAATACTCTAAGATATGCATTTCAGATCAATGATGACCCTTCCTCATTTCTGATGAAGGATCATCATCGACCTGAGACATTAACTATCACGCCCCACAGATGCTGCCTGACCTATTGAGTATTTGTTTTTAATATAAATATTTCCAGCATTGGCAGTATTTTAATCTTGTTTGAACAGTGTTACTTTGAGGAAGGTCACTTTCAAGGAACGACTGATGTATGGTTCCCAATAAGCCTATACATTTATTATTCAATAAAGACTAAAATCTGGAGCACAAAGTATTCAGATGTACCCTCAAAATAATCAAAGCTAATTAAACTGCAGGAGAAAGTGCAATTAGCTGAATACAGTAGTAAAGGGTAGACACAAGGGTTTGGTCGTATTTCAAGGGTACTTCAAATTTTGCCAAGATCTCAGTTTTTTTCATTCCAAGCTCCCCCAAAGGCATTAGTTAGGGAGGCAATGCCCTAATGGTATTCCTAGACTTTTAATCCAGAAACTCAGCTAATATTCTCAGGACCTGGGTTCGAATCCCACCATAGTAGGTGGTGGAATTTGAGTTCAATTTTTAAAAATCTGGAATTAAGAACCTACTGATGGCCAAGAAACCATTGTTGATTGTTGGAAAAACCATCCTTTCGGGAAGGCAATCTGCCAACCCTATGTGGTCTAGCCTACATGTGACTCCAGAGCCACAGCAATGTGGTTGACTCTCAAATACCCTCTGTAATGGTCACTCAGTTGTATTATCACCACTTTCTCAAGGGCAACTAGTGATGGGCAACAAATGTTGGCAGACAGTGATACCCATGTCCCATGCATGAATTTAAAAAAACTAAATCATGAATGCAGTTCCTCAGACACCTACAAATCTTCATTAATGACACCAGTGTCCAGGCCAATATTCGTTCCTCATGCAACATCACAAAAAAAAATCTAGTTATCTAATTATTATCACATTGCTGCTTGGAGCTCGCTGAGTGCATATTGGCTACCATGTTTCCTACATCAAAACAGGGACTACACTTGACAAAATATTTCATTGCTGGTAAAGCGCTTTGAGATATTCGATGGCAGTAAAAAGCTTGGTATAAGATTTAGAGGGATATGGGCCAAATGCAGGCAAATGGGGTTAGCTTAGGTGGGCTTTTTGGTCAGCATGTACAGTTTGGGGTAAAGGACCTGTCTCCATGCCATAGATTCTATGGCAATGGTTAAATGTACCACACAGCATAATATGAAGTCATGGGGAGCAAAAAATTTCAACTTTGACTGCTGTTGATTTCAGCCACAGGCATGCAATATACTTCTGAATCACGGGACTAGGGTGGGAAAGGGTAACAAAGGTTCCATCACTTGACAGATGTTTGGGCAAAGACAGAGGCTTCCATTTGATGCCATCCGTGTCAAATGCTCACCCAAGCTCCCATGAGGAGTGGCCGTTTGGATAAGATAACAAAAGGCAGCTTTAAAAATCAAATTTCCCAACAGAGTTTTTATTTTAAGTATCAGTGGTGAGATTCATTCTTCAATCCTTTACTTTAACCAACGTCCTTTAACATTCAGTGGTGTTACCATCACTAAATCCCCCACTGTCAATGTCCTTGGGGTTACCATTGACCAGAAACTCAACTGAATTGGCCACGTAAACACAGTGACTACAAGAGCCTAGGAACACTGCAGCAAATAACTCACTTTCTGAATCCCCAAAGCCTATCCACCATCTACAAGCACAAGTCAGGAATACTCCCCACTTGCCTGGATGGGTGCAACTCCAACATTCAAGCAGCTTGATACCATCCAGGACAATGCAGCTTACTTCATTCATTCCACACCTACAAACATCTACTCCCTCCACCACTGACGCTCAGTACAGCAGTGTGTAGTATCTACAAGATGCACTGTAGCAACTCACCAAAGGTCCTTAGACAGCAACTTCCAAACTCAAAACCACTTTCATCTAGAAGGATAAGGGCAGCAGATACATGGGAACACCACCACCTGCAAGTTCCTCTCCAAGCCACTCACCATCCTAACTTGGAAATTTATCACTGTTCTTTCGCAGTTGCTGGATCAAAATTCTGGAATTCCCTCCCTAATGGCATTGTGGGACCGCAGCGATTCAAGAAGACAGCTCACCATCACCTTCTCAAGAACAACTAGGGATCAGCAATAAACACTGGCCAGCCAGTGACATCCATGTCCCACAAATGAATAAAAAAATTTACTGAACTGTCCCAGAATCAATGCAACCTTTACTATTATCTCAGGGATCTCTTAATATTTTCTACAGGCTTCATAACTACTGATTAGAACATGCCTAGAAGACGACACATTATCAAGAATTTATCTGCACAGAAATTCCAATCTGTGCAGTCTTAGTTCTCCCATCAGAGTTATGTATCTTAATCATATCTATGAAAATTCATAGAATCCCCACAGTATAGAAGGAGGCCATTCAGCTTATCGAGTTTGCACTGAATGCATTTTCACCCAGACCCTATTCCCATTACCCCTCATATTTATTCTGCTAAACCGCCACTGGGATTAATTTAGCATGGCCAATCAACCTAACCTACACGTCTTTGGAGTGCGGGAGGAAATCAGGGCACTCGGGGGAAAGTCACTCAGTCACAGGGAGAACGTGCAAACTCCACACAGACTGTGACCCGAGGCTGGAACTGAACACAGGTTCCTGGTGCTCTGACGCAGCAGTGCCAACCAGTGCTGTGCTGCCCTAAGGGCCAGCTGCTCTTTGTATGATGTTGACAGGGTAGTGGCACAAATAATCCACCAATTTGTGATGATTCTCAATTCACAGCAAATTGCTCCCTTGGTGAAAGCTGCTGTGCAATTTAAACATGAATAATGGCACATGTTACTTAGCTCACTATCATATTGACATCAAATTCTGACACAATGTATACTACCAGGACGGACTGAAGTTCAGCCCTCATTCTGCATTGAGTTGGCCGATCTCAGCCAGGATGGTTATAGATGGCCTTAAAGTTTTAAGGTTTATTTATTAGTGTCACAAGTAGGCTTACATTAACACTGCAATGAAGTTACTGTGAAAATCCCCTAGTCGTCACACTCTGCCACCTGTTTGGCTATAGTGAGGGAGAATTTAGCATGGCCAATGCATCTAACCAGCATGTCTTTTGGACTGTGGGATGAAACCAGAGAATCCAGAGCAAACCCACGCAGACACTGGAAGAACCTCACAGATAGTGACCCAAGCAAGAATCGAACCCAGGTCTTTGGTGCCATGAACCAGCAGTGCTAACAACTGTGCCACCATGCATCAGAGAAAGCCTTATGTCTGTGTAGGTTACAAAAGATGATGTGCACTAGGTGAAGGATTTTATAAACCAATAACCATTATGGGGCAATTCATTAGAATATACTTGCCCCTTAAACTGACCTATATAACAGTGATAAGCTTTTCATCCATTGAGAGGCACTGTGGGTTATCCTGCGGCAGTAAATACAAGTTATTCTTTTACTGGAGTTAACTTGGTTTGTGGAAAAAACAGCAAAGTCTCACAACTGCATTCCTCCAAAGAGCTGACAGAGGAAGAGAAATTTGAAACTCTGTGCCATAGTTAACACCGCCCCCCCTCCTTGCAACAAATTTAAGAAGCCAGGAACAAGTTTTAAGAAATCACTTGCAATGCAATGCCTCAACACTGAAGACACTGTCCCCATCGAATCCAGGACAAGATTCACTCACAAGAGTGGTGCGAAAAACTAAGTGTGTTTGTGGGAGCTAGGCCAGCACAAAGGGCATTGTCACTTTAAGGAAAATATAGAGGGATTCCCCCCAAACGGTGCATGTTCTGGAGACAATTCCGACAAAAGGCACCATGTGCATTCCCTGCCTGAATTTTATAACGATGCAGCAATTCAAGTGGAGCCCCCAGACTCTGGAGAAAGTGGCTGTCTCCCCGCGGGGTTAACTCACCCCCATACAGCCAGTTCTCCTCATCATCCTCGGCGTCCAGGCCGCCGCCGCCAGGCGCTGCCGTACTCTCCGCAGCCGAGCTCAGCGGATCCATTTCGGTGGCCATACCGACTGGGGAGCTGGGGAGACTCCACACAGATTTGGGGGTTGGGGAGGGGTTACAGAGAGGAGCAGGAGAAGGTGGGGTGGGGGCTACAGTTGGAGCCGGGGTGCGGCCCCTAGTCCGGGTTCGGGTTCAGGTCCGGGTCCGGGTCCGCTCTCTCCGCCCAGCACAGCGAGCCCACCCTATCGAGTCCGCGCCGCCATCAGCTCCAAACACTCCTCCGCCAGGTCATAGCGCCCGCCGCTCATTTCTCCACCCCCTCCAGTCATATACACTGCACAACACTGTTAACTTTTACTTATTTCTCCACTCATAGTAAGTACCTTGCACAACACACACTCAACTTTTAAGTAATCGTTTTTCCACACAATCATGGCACGCAGCACAACTCACAATCAACTTTTAATCCTTTCTCCACTCATAGTAACACTGCACAACACACTATCAAAATTTAAATAGTCCTTTGGTGTATTTGAGTGTTGCTGATATACAAAAACAGAAAATGCTGGAAAATTTCAGCAGGTCTGACAGCATCTGTGGGGAGAGAATAAGAGCCACCGTTTCGAATCAGTTCCAAGTTCCAGCATCCGCAGTATTTTGCTTTTATCTACGTATTGTATAACTTGCTGTTTACTTGTTACTGACTATAATTTCTTGCCAGCTATCTTGATGAGTGCAAAACAAAAAGCTTTGATGGTGTATCTCTTTTTTCCAGCAACATTCAAATTTATAGATCAAGCCAAATTTAATTATTTTGCAGCAAGAAATATTTGCATTTTTAATGAACTATTTTGATGCAATTCACTTTCATAAGAACATAAGAAATAGGAGCAGGAGTAGGCCATCTAGCCCTTCAAGCCTGCCGCGCCATTCAATAAGATCATGGCTGATCTGTCGTGGCTCAGTTCCACATTCCCGCGACAGATCAGCCATGATCTTATATATAAAACAAGCATAGTTTCATGTGTTTAAATGAATTGATGATCTGGCACACAACATCATCTCATGCCTGTATTTCCCAATGCTGTTGGTGCTTGAATGTCAGGCTCTGCAGACACCACATGAAAAGGTTGGATTGTGCAGCTAAATGTCATTACATGTCAATTGGGTCAGAGACTACAGCTCATTAAGCAACTGAGTGGTTTCCCCATTGTGCTCTGTGAGTTGGAAAAAAATAATGAGCAAATCCAACCTTTCTATTTATGAAAACTTAATAAATAACAACAAAAATGTTTGGAATAAGGCCAGCCATTCCAGGAAACAGTAGCTAATATTCTTGCAGCTGGTATCAACACACTGTTCTCATCAACAGAATCATAACACACTCATACAAGACACTGGTTAAAACTCATTGTGTACAATTCTGGGCACCACACTATAGGGAAAACTTAGCTCCCTAGTTTTGGTACTATGGGTGCTGTTTTAGTAAAACAAAAGACTGGCATCCATACACTCCAACCTCCTTCCGGATGAGCAGACAAAAAGCAGGGTTGTTGAGCATGTTAGCATGGGTGAAACAAGCATATGTCGGAAGTATGCAGATGAGTCACACAGTTTAACATTGACTTAACACCTAGTCTGCCATTTCGACCATAACACACTATTTAAGGTCTTCTCTTAAGTACACACAGCTGAATATGCATTCAGCAGCATCAGACATTCCTCCCTCACCTCAGTAGAGCTCTTTAAAGGCATTACCATCCAACATACAAGTTAGTTGCTTTTATATTCTGTTAATGAAACTCTGCTGAGTTTCTGGGAGTACGTGTGTGTTTGGAGCCCTTCAGAAAAGTTGGTAAAGTATGTCAGAAGTGGTACTAGATATTGGAGAGTTGTTGATTGCTATGCAAGGGCTCTCAATGCTCCAACTGCTCCCAGTCAATGGGGTTATCACTGTACTCCTCCTTGCAGAGCAGCAAAAAAAAGTAAGTTGATTGCTGAGAGAGGAGGAAGAGGGATAAGAAATTTAAGTTTATTTACTAGTTCACAAGTAAGGCTTACATTAACACTGCAATGAAGTTACTGTGAAATTCCCCCAGTCGCCACACTGTGGTGCCTGTTCAGCACGTCTTTCAGATTGTGGAAGGAAACCCAGACAGAAACATGCAAGCTCCAGACAAACAGTGACCCAAGCCAGGAACTGAACCTGGGTCTCTGCCGCTGTGAGGCAGCAGTGCCAAACATTGTGCCACTGTGCGCTATCAGCAGGAAGCACTATCCTTTTACACTTTTCTGGAAGTATTTCTCCAACCTTTAACTAAGCTGTCTGGCAGAATTGAATGACTGCAATTCACCAAGGAGCTGGTTACAGAACTGTGCCACTCATTGCACCTAGGCCTGTAACCTCTGAGGCTGGTGAAGACAACATTGCCACTTAGGTTAAAGGTGACTGTATGCTTAACATTTTTCACAAGTGGATCCTTCCAGGCTAAAGCAGATATCATAACAAACATCTCACTGTTTGCCATCTATCACTGCAACTGAGAGATGACAGAAGTGCTGTATGCAAGGAGAGCGAACAGACAGAAGCAGGAGGAGCATGTGCATAACCTTGTCAGGAGAGCATTGATTAACCCATATTGTTTTCAGATGTCAATTAATTTAGTTATGGATTATTGTTTTTAAAAGTTTCCCCATCATTGACAACAGACTCATTGGCTAAACTGTTGGTTTTATCCTTTTTTTTAAACAGAAACATAATGGGCAGCACGGCAGCACAGTGGTTGGCACTGCTGCCTCCCAGCGTCAGGGACCTGGGTGTGATTCTCAGCTTGCGTCACTGTCTGTGCGGAGTCTGCTCATTCTTCCTGTGTCTGAGTGGGTTTCCTCCCACAGTCTGAAAGATGTGCTGGTTAGGATCATTGGCCATGCTAAAATCTGCCTCAGTGTACCAGAGCAGGTGCTGGAGTGTGGCGATTAGGGGATTTTCACAGTGTTAATGTAAGCTTACTTGTGACACTAATAAATAAGCTTTAATACTTGCAACCATTAGTTCTCTGGCATCACGACCATATGGATGATTATGGCTAGGGCCTTGCAATTTCCATCCTTATTACCCTCACTGACCTAGAAGATAATCCATTTGGGCAGGAGACTCTTCTAATTTAAATACTGCCAAACTTTCTTCTGCTATTTTCCGAACCAACAATTCTACCATCTCTTGTTTTGCTTGACATCAGCAACATGTTCCTCTTTAGTTTACTTTGCAGCAAAGTATCCAATCAGCCCATCCTGCCTTTCCATTCCTCATATATAAGAACATAAGAACATAAGAAATAGGAGCAGGAGTAGGCCATCTAGCCCTTCGAGCCTGCCCCGCCATTCAATAAGATCATGGCTGATCTGTCGTGGCTCAGTTCCACATTCCCGCCCTCTCCCCATAACCCTTAATACCCTCTCTTATCAAAAACCCATTAACCCGCGTCTTAAAAATATTTAGCGAGGTAGCCTCCACCACTTCAACGGGCAGAGAATTCCAGAGATTCACCACCCTTTGAGTGAAGAAGTTCTTCCTCAACTCCGTTCTAAACCGCCCCCCCTTTATCTTGAGGCTGTGCCCCCTAGTCCTACTGTCCTTTCTGAGCGGGAAGAGTTTCTCCACCTCTATCCTATCCATCCCATTCATCATCTTATACGTCTCAATGAGATCTCCCCTCATTCTTCTAAACTCTAACGAGTACAAGCCTAGTTTATTCAGCCTCTCCTCATAGCTCAACCCCCTCAACTCCGGCATCAGCCTAGTAAACCTCCTCTGCACTCCCTCCAAGGCCAAAATATCCTTGCGTAAGTACGGTGCCCAAAACTGCACACAGTACTCCAGCTGCGGCCTCACCAATGCCCTATACAGCCGCAGCAAGACCTCCCTACTTTTATATTCAATCCCCCTCGCTATGAAGCCCAGCATCCCATTCGCCTTCCTGACCACCTGCTGCACCTGCAAGCTGGGTTTTTGCGACTCATGCACAAGGACCCCGAGGTCCCTCTGCACCGTCGCCTGCTGCAGTTTTTCGCCACGTAAGTAATAATCCTTCCTACCATTATTCCTACCAAAGTGGACCACATCGCACTTGCCAACATTAAATTCCATTTGCCAGTTCCTGGCCCATTCACCCAGCCTATCTAGATCCTTCTGCAGACTCTCCACACCCTCCGCGCAATTTGCCGTTCCACCAATCTTGGTGTCATCAGCAAATTTCGACACCATACACTCGGTTCCCTCCTCCAGATCATCTATATAAATGGTAAATAGCTGAGGCCCCAGCACCGACCCCTGGGGCACTCCACTAGTCACCAACCGCCAATCCGAATAGCACCCGTTGACCCCCACTCTCTGCCTCCTATTTGACAACCAGTCCTCTATCCACGCTAACACCCTAGCCCCAACTCCATGTCCCCTGACCTTCTGCAATAACTTCTTGTGAGGTACCTTGTCAAACGCCTTCTGAAAATCCAGAAAGACCACATCCACTGGCTCTCCTCTATCCACCGCCCTAGACACATCCTCATAGAACTCCAGTAAATTTGTCAGACACGACTTCCCCTTAACGAAACCGTGCTGCGTCTGCTCTATCAAGCAATTCCCCTCAAGATGCCTCGCTATTTCCTCCTTGATGACGGATTCTAACATTTTACCTACAACAGACGTTAAACTAACCGGCCTATAATTCCCTGCCTTTCGCCTGGCACCCTTCTTAAACAACGGTGTAACATTAGCCGCTTTCCAATCTAAATGATTTGTTCCTTATCCTGAGAATGTGCCCCTGAGTTTTAAATTCAGCAAACAGTGTAAACAGTCTCAGCATCCTCACTATCAAGTCCCTCCAGAATCTGGTAGGTTTCAATGATAACACCTCTCATTCTTCTGAACTTCAGAGAACATAAGCCCAATTTGCTCATCTTCTCATGATAGGACAACCCTTTTATCAAATTTAATGAACCTTCACTGTACTGCCTCCAATCTAAGTGTATCCTTTCTTAAAATTGGAGACCAAAACTGCACACAGACTCCAGATGTAGTCTTACGAAAACCAAGTACCAGGATAGCAAGACTTCTTTATTCTTGTAGCCTCTGAGGAGAGAGCAATAGTGTCAAGATTTCAAGTCCATGGGACTCTTCTTCAGAGCAAAGAAGATGCGTTCTGAACAAGTCAGACATACTCAAAATTCTTTGTTGCTTTCTCCTCAGATACTGCCAGACCTGCTGGGATTTTCCAGCAACTTCAATTTTTATTTCAAACTTCCGGCATCTGCAGTGTTTTGCTTTTATTTCTTTATTCTTGCACTTCAATCTCCTTGCAATAAAGGCCAACATTCCATCGGCCTTCCTAATTAGCACAGTGGTTAGCATTGCTGTCTCTCAGTGCCAGAGATCTGGGTTTGATTCCCAGCTTGGGTCATTGTCTATGTGGAGTCTGCACGTTCTCCCTGTGTTTGTGTGGGTTTCCTCCAGGTGCTCAGGCTTCCTCCCACAGTCCAAAAGATGTGCTGGTTAGGTACATTGGCCATGCTAAATTCTCCATCAATTTACCCAAACAGGCGTTGGAGTGTGGCAACTTTGATTGTTTGCTGCACCTGCATGCTAATTTTCTCCATTCCATATAGTCACATAACCACTGTACCTACAATTTGGATAAAAATGAGATTATCCACTTTGATAGCAAAAACAGGAAGGCAAATTACTATTTGAATGGCCATAAATTAGGAGAGGGAAATGTGCAACAAAATATGGGTGTCATCGTACACAGTCACTGAAGATCAGTAAGCAGGTTCAGCAGACAGTAAAAAAGGCAAATAGTATATTAGCCTTCATAGCAAGAGGATTTGAGTACAGGAGTAGGAATGCCTTGCTGCAATTATACAAGGCCTTGGTGAAGCCACACGGAGTATTGCATGCAGTTTCGGTCTCCTTATCTGAGGAAGGATGTGCAGATGGCAGAGGTTTACCCGACTGATTCCTGAGATGGCAGGACCGACGTATAAGGAGATTGTGGTGGTTAGGATTGTATTCGCTGAAGTTCAGAAGGATGAGGGGGATCTCAGAGAAACCTATAAAATTCTAATAGGACTAGACAAGATAGGTGCAAGAAGGATGTTCCCTATGGTGGAGTGTCCAGAACCAGACGTCACAGTCTGAGGATACGGGGTTGACCATTTAGGACAGTGATGAGAATTGTCTTCACCCAGAAAGGGGACAGTCAGCCTGTGGAATTTGCTACCACAGGAAGTAGTTAAGGCCAAGATATCAAGGGCAGAATTTTCCCATTCTGCCTGCTACAGGAATCGGAGTGGTGGCGCTGGACATGCAAAGGTCTGTTGACTTCAGGTGAGAATTTCCAGCCTTGGGGTGAGCACGGCTGAAAAAGCCCACCCTGAATGTTTTCAAGAAGCTGTTGGATGTAGCCCTTGAGGTGAAAGGGGTCGAAGGATTTCAGGTTATTGAGTTGGATGATCAGCCATGATCATACCGAATGGCAGAGCAGGCGTGAGAGCCTATTGGTCTCCTCCTGCTCCTTTTTCTATGTTTCTATGTAGAAGAGATTGGTCAATATTGCAGCTAGATCATCAGTTTCTTGATTGCTGGAAAAGGCAGATACTATAATCCAATATTTTCACCACATCTATTAACCCACTTAGATAATCAGATCAGCAAGCTCAGAATTGTGTTGGCGAGGGCTTTAGGAACAGTTCAGCTGTAAGATGTATTTTGGGAGATCAGAGTATTGATGAGTTAAAAGAAACAGTATCCATACATGGCTGGATTACTGTTTTGTCACCAAATGTTACACTGAATAGCTTAATTTATCAAAATGCTCCAGAAATCTGTAACTTTCTCAGAATAAAACCAATTTCAATAAAGCACTGTGAAAGCAATTACTAAATAGAAATGAGTATCATATCTTGGTTCAGAGAGGTGATATGTAGGATAGAAATCATATGTAACTCTCAAGCAAACTTTAGAACTGATAAGGTGGTGGTAAACTAGGGCTAATTTAGTTTATCTTAAACTCCTTATGTTATAGAAAAGAAATTGAGTGACTTTTATGCTGTTTTGGAATTTTGGAGGAGTTAATATTTTCAGTGTTCATATGACAATAATATTGGTTTCAAGAAACTACAGAATGGATGAAATGAGCCCATGCATAATATGCTGCTACAACCTGTGCTTATATTGTACAGTTCTTTCAACATAGTAAATGTTCCAAGGTACTTCATGCAACAATAGAAGATTCAGGAAACAAAGCCTAAGAAATGGTCAGAGATTTTTAGGAGCAATTTAAAAGTTGACTTGCTAGGAGGGGTGTGAATGATGGGAAGAAACAGCAAGTCAGAGAATTCTAACAGAGATATTTGGTACAACTTGACTTTGTGAATAGCAGGCTGATTTGCATTTCCTTTTCTTGGAACATCTTAGTTATCTCTATTTTCCCTTAAGAAGTAGTGGTGCACCACCTTCTTGAGTTGCTTCAGTCCATGTGGTAAAGGTACACCCTTCGTGCTTTTGGGGACTTCGTTCATTATCCCTGGACAAAATCCTGGAACAGGTCATATATCTCCGAGTCAGAATGGTGTGCAACTTGGAAGGGAATTTAATTCGTGGTTTTCTGAAACATGTACTGACCTTGTCAACCATGTCCTTCTAAGCTGTAGAGATTCTGGGTTTGGAAGGTTCCATTGGAGAAACCTTGGAGAGTTCTTGCAATGTATGTTGTGAATGGTACTTGATGTATTGTATTGATGCTGAAGTAAGTGAATATTCAAAGTGGTGGATGAGTCATTGCTTGAACAGGATACTTTGCCTGAATGTTGATGAGTTTTGTTGAGTGTTGTTGGAACAGCACTCATCCAACCAAATGGGGAGCATTCCATTACTCCTGAATTATGCCATACAGATTGTGAAAGGGCTTTGGGGACTAAAATGGGTCACTTACTGCAGAATTCTCAACCTCTGACCTGCTCTTGTAGCCTCAGTACTTATGTGGCTGGTCAAGTTAAGTTTCTTGTCAGTCATGACCTTTACACAGTGGATGGTGGGGAGATTAGAATTCAGCAGCACCACCATTGCCTAAGGGGAAGTAGTTTGACTTTCTCTTGTTGAAGACAGTCACTGTCTGATGCTTGCAAGGCTTTTTAGTTACAGCATGTTTTAAAATTCAGCTCAAGAGTGAACTTTTGTACATTATGAAAGTGTCATATATCTTGGAGCAAATTCATTTTCTGAAGTATCTATAAGCACAACAAAATACTGGAGGACATAAAATCAAAAAACATAATTATGGATCAGCTGCTTTCGGTAATGCACAACTCAGAATTTCCAAGAGTCTAATCATAAAAAGCATGATGTCAGTGCATTGCATTGTAGTAGTATATCCATTTCAACTAGCATATGACTTTAAAAAGTGGTTAAAGACATTGCAGATATTAATTCCAACTTACATTTTACTGGCCTAGGTGTTAAAGAAACTAGAAAATCTAACATTTTACCTACAACAGACGTTAAACTAACCGGCCTATAATTCCCCGCCTTTTGCCTGCCACCCTTCTTAAACAACGGCATAACATTAGCCGTTTTCCAATCTTCCGGCACTTCCCCGGAATCCAGCGACGTTTGGAAAATAACCACCAAGGCATCCACTATCACCTCCGCCATTTCTTTCAGAACCCTTGAATGCATTCCATCCGGTCCTGGGGACTTGTCCACAATCAGTCCCTCCAGTCTGTCGAGCACCGCCTCTCTAGTAACAATAATGTCATTGAGACCCTCCTGTCCTACCATCTTTCCATCGCTAACACCTGGCAAATTATTCACGTCCTCCTCCGTGAAGACCGAAACAAAAAAGTTATTCAAGGCCTCAGCCATTTCCCCATCCCCTACCACTAAGTCCCCCCTCTCATCCTCTAAGGGTCCAACGTTCACCCTAGCCAGCCTCTTCCTTTTTATATATTTATAAAAACTCTTGCTATCCTTTTTTATATTAAGCGCTAGCCCAGCTTCATAGTTTATCCTACCCTTCTTTATCAACTTCTTTGTCAATCTTTGTTGACTTTTAAACCTCTCCCAATCCTCTTCTCGCCCACTACTCTTTGCTACTCTAAACGCCTCTGCTTTTAATTTAACACTTTCCTTCACCTCCTTCGTTATCCACGGCTTATTACCTCTCCTCCTACAGTCCTTTTTAACCAGCGGAATAAATTTCTGCTGAGCACCAAGAAAGATCTCCTTAAAGATCCTCCACTGCTCCTCAGCAGACCTACCTTCCAACGCGCTCCCCCAGTCAACATTCGCCAATTCTTCTCTCATCCTTCCGTACTCCCCTCTGTTCAAACAAAGGACGCGTGTCCGGGAACCCACTTTCTCCTCCTCCATCTGCACCAGAAACTCCACCCTTCAATGATCACTCTCCCCAAGAGGATCCTTCACCACAAGGTCCCTAATTCTACCCACCTCATTACATAACACCAGATCCAAGATAGCTCGCTCCCTCGTCGGCTCCAACACACACTGTTCAAGGAAACTATCCCGGCAGCATTCCAAGAACTCCTCCTCGAGCCCACCGCGTCCAACATGGGTCGACCAATCAATATGTAGATTGAAATCCCCCATAATTATCGCCGTTCCATTCCTGCACGCCGCATTTATTTGCGCATTAACAGCCCGCCCCACCTCCAGATCATTATTTGGGGGCCTATAGACGACACCCACCAGCGTCTTCCTCCCTTTGCTGTTCCTAATCTCCACTCACAATGATTCCACTTTCTGCTCTTTGGTTCCTATATCATCCCTTGCTACCACCCTGATGCTATCCTTAATCAGCAGAGCTACGCCCCCCCACTTTTTCCTCCCGCCTATCCTTCCTAAACACTTGATACCCCTGGACATTCAGCTCCCAGTCCCTGTCACCTTGCAGCCACGTCTCTGTAATGGCCACCAAATCATATCCATTTGTGCTGATCTGCGCCACCAGCTCATCCACTTTATTCCGAATGCTTTGTGCATTTAGATAAAGTGCCTTCATCCCAGCCTTCACCTGGACCCTATTTGCCAGAACGTCACCAACCATACTCACGCCCCCTACTCCCTAAATATTTTTAAGACGCGGGTTGATGGGTTTTTGATAAGCGAGGGGATTAAGGGTTATGGGGAGAGGGCGGGAAAGTGGAACTAAGCCACGACAGATCAGTCATGATCTTATTGAATGGCGGGGCAGGCTCGAAGGGCTAGATGGCCTACTGCTCCTATTTCTTATGTTCTTACGTAAATGTCAGTGCAATGTGACATTTGATTTTATCAAAGTTGTATGCAGCTAAAATATTCAAAAGATACATTTGTAGTTTGTGAACATAATGTTAACAGTTGTTTAACAGTATTAGATGTTAGATGTCCTTAATCCTCCAGCAGCATATACTTTAATTGGTCTCTACCTACCTCATTTCCTATAGGAGGAAGAAATTGGATTTTTATGTAAAGTTTTATAAATCTGACTTGTTTAAAAACCCAATCCCCTCAGCAGTCCTAAGTCTGAGAGACAGTGATCTGCATGTAGAAGTAAGACACATGAACTCATTGGAATTGTGTTTGTGCATAACTCAGTATACTGCATGCCCAGCAGAAAAAAACTGCAGGTGTTTGGAAAAACTTCAGAAATAATTTCCATTTCCCCCAAGACAGCCAAGTTATTTTAATAACATAATTCCAGCATCCAATGTTCATCATTCTAGCTCTTGAAGCAAAGTAAATCATAACATTCAAGAAGCAGAATTTGGGTTAAAATGATAAAAGTGCTGCATAACCAATCAGCTGATGGATTAAGTTCAATTACATATTATTAGTGGTTAGCACTGCTGCCTCACAGCGCCAGGCCCGGATTCAATTCCCAGCATGGCTTCAAGCACAGATTTTCCCTTTGGTCCTGAGGAGTACTACTCTTTCCCTGGTTATTCTCTTCCCCTTAACATTCTTATAGAGTATCTTGGGAGTCTCCCTAATCTCAATTGCCAGAGCTTTTTCATGCCTCCTCATTAGCTGTCCTAATAACTTTCTTAAATTTTCCCCTGAATTAAGGCCTCCACTGATTTGCTCCTGTTGTGTCTGCTAAAAGCCTCTCATTTCTTTTTATTCAGTTCATGATATTGCTAGACAACTAGGGTTCTCTGGGTTGTTGGTCCTGCATTTTGCCCTCAAAGGAAATATGTTGGGCCTCTACTCGCTCCGTTTCCTTTTGAATGTTCCTCATGCTCTGCCATAGATTTTCCCATAAGAAGCTATTCCCAGTCAAATTTGGCCAGATCCTGCCTTATTTTAATAAAATCTACCTTCTCCTAGTCCAAAAACATTTTTTACAGACTATCTTTTCCCTTTTCCAGAACAAAGTTAAATCATATTGTGTTGTAGTCACCATCACCAAAATGCTCCCCAAATGCCACCTTGAACACCTGGCTTCATCCCCAGAATTAAATCCAGCACTGTGCCATCTCTTGTTGGATCACCTACATATTGACATAAAAAGCTCTCCTGATTACAAGAAATCCACCCTCTCTAAACCTCTTACACTATGTCTATCACAATTCATTTTGGGAAGTTGAAATCCTGTAGTATTATTTCCTATTATTATTTTTACACACCTCATACCTGCTCCTCTATTGCCTGCTGACTAGGACCTATAATATACTCCAAGCAATGTGACAGCTCCCTATTTATTGTAAGCTCGATCCACAATGCCCTATTTGAAGACCCTTCCACAATTTCACCCTCCTTAATTAATAATGTGACACCACTAATCTTCCTCTCACTAATGTTCAAATGGAATGTGGCCCACCTTCAATCCAATTCCAGTTGGGAATCCACTTATGCCATAAAACTGCTCAATACTTTACTTGCTTGGATTTGGTTCAAAAGTCTACAAAAATAGCTACTACATAATCTCTTTTATTTAACCGTGGCACGTGGGCATCATTGGCTGGCCAGCATTTTTTGCCCATCCCCTGGTTACCCTTGACAAGGTGGTGGTGAGCTGCTTTCTTGAAACATTGCAGTGCATATGCTGTGCGCTGACCCACAATGTGGTTAGGGAGGGAATTCCAGGATTTTGACCCAGCGATTGCAAAGGAATGATGATACATTTCCAAGTCAGGATGGTATCTTGGAGAGAAACTTGCAGGTGGTGACGTTCCCACGTATCTGCTACCCTTGGCGTCTAAAATGCTAGTGGTTGTGGGTTTGCAAGATGTTAAGAATCTTTGATGAATTGTTGCAGCACATCTTGCAGATAGTATACACTGCCGCTATTGAGTGTCAATGGTGGAGGGAGTGGGTGTGACACAAATCAAGTGGGCTGCTTTGTCCTGGATGGTGTCAAGCTTAACTGTCCAGTATATCTTAGGAGCTGAGAATTTTAAAGCTTATGCTATTGCTGCTTCAAACTGTTTAATACTGTTGAATGAGGTTGAACAGTCTCAACCTCAGTGTGTGCAGCACGACCTGGGTGTCCTTGTGCACCAGTCACTGAAGGTAAGCATGCAGGTACAACAGGCAGCAAAAAGGCCAATAACATGTTGACCTTCATTGCAAGAGGTTTTGAGTACAGGAGCAGGGATATGTTGTTGCAACTATACAGGGCCTTAGTGAGACCACACTAGAGTATTGTGTACAGTTTTGGCCTCCTTTCCTGAAGTTTTACCAGGCTGATTCCAGGGATGGTGGGACTGATAGATGCAGGGAGGATGTTCCCTATAGTGGGGAACTCCAGAACCAGGGGTCATTGTCTGAGGATTCAGGGTTGATGATTTAGGACAGAGTTGAGGAGACATTTATTCACCCAAACAGTGGTGAGCCTGTGGAATTCATTACCACAGGAAGTAATTGATGCCAAAACATTGAATGCATTCAAGGCGCAGCTGAATATAACACTTGGGGCAAATGAGATCAAAAGTTATGGGGAAAAAGCGGGATTAGGCTATTGAGTTGGATGATCAGCCATCCTAATGACCCTAATGAATGGTGGGGGAGCAGACTCAAAAGGGCCAAATGGCCTCCTCCTATCTTCTATGTTTTTATGTAACCTATGCTTTTTTATTGCAAGCCCACAGCACAACTCTGCTTCATTAAAACCAAGTGAAATTTTTAACAAGCATATGTAGTGTTGGAAGTACAATATTTTCACTATTTTGGTATTTGATGAGGCAAATAAATGTTGTTGAACAGAGAAAAAGCAGATTTACCAAACATGACATAGATAAGGATGCCAGATGCTCTTTCACCAAATCATCCTGATGCATAGAAAGGTGCATTTTCAATCTGGGTAGTGATTGGAAAAAACGTTGTTCAGTAAAGTATTTAATGCTCTAGGTGAACAACTTAAAATATTCAACAACATAAGAAAACTACTGAAAGGCTGATAGAGGAAGCTCACATCAATTACAATAACAGAAGCAAATGGACACAAGGAGCAATAGGACTTTGAGACAAGTAATGGCCTGGAAGACATCCAGGAATGGAGATACAGGGCGAAAGGTCCCGTTCCGCCTGCCACGGCAATCATAGCCGGCACGGTGTGTGTGTGTGTCTGTGCATGCGCACGTGGGAATGATGGAAAGGTCTGTTGACCTCAGGCAGGATTTTACAGTTTCAGGGTGAACATGGCCTGTTTCTAAAAAACCCAAACATTTACATAGTGTCTTTCATAATCACAGGATGTCTCAAAGCACTTCACTGCCAACAAAGTTCTTATTCTTTTATGAAATTGCAGTTGTAATGCAGGAAATGCAAGTCAATCGGGCACAGCAAGTTCTCATAAACAGCTAGTCTGTTCCTAACTATTTTTAATGTAGCATAAGAAATAGGAGCAGGAATAGGCCATCTAGCCCTTCGAGCCTGCCCCGCCATTCAATAAGATCACGGCTGATCTGAAGTGGATCAGTTCCACTTTCCCACTTTCTCCCCATAACCCTTAACTCCCCTGTCTATCAGAAACCTATCTACCCTTGACTTAAATACATTCAGCGAGGTAGCCTCCACCACTTCAACGGGCAGAGAATTCCAGAGATTCACCACCTTTTGAGTGAAGAAGTTTCTCCTCAACTCTGATCTAAACTGCGCCCCCTCCGCCTTACCTTGAGGCTGTGCCCCCTAGTCCTGCTATCCTTTCTAAGCGCTAAGAATCTCTCTACCTCTACCCTATCTATCCCCTTCATTATCTTATACATCTCTATAAGATCCCCCCTCAGCCTTCTAAACTCCAACGAGTACAGACCCATTCATCTAGAATGCAGTGAGGAGTCCAACTGTCACTATATTCTTCAAAGGATGAAACAGTGCGAGAGTCTGGGTAAAATGAATCAAGAATTAATTGGCACGCTTTCAAGTGATCCATTCCAACGTTACCACCTTTGAAAAATTAAAATTGTTGATTTTGTAAGGAGATGAATGAATCCTGGATGATTTTAATTGAAAATTCAAGGGGCGGAGAATGTGAAGGAAATTAAAACACAACACTATACTTAAAACTCATTTTATTTATACATGTTCATAAATGATCTAGTAGGATTGAAAGTAGTACATTTTATAGATACACAAAACAGTCAACAGTAAGCTTAATTATGACAAAAGATTTTGAGAGGGAGTGAGGAAGAGAAGAAAGGGAATCAGATACTTCAAATGGCAAAAATTTAAACAATGGCAACACAACTGTTTGAATTGTTGACACTTTAAGAACTTCTAGCACTTGGTACAATTCCGATGAAGTACAGCATTTTACTGGCTAGGCCAATACTTTTGAAAAGATTTCATAAAACACTGATATTTATCAATGTGGTTAGCCATTGGTCTACAGCACAATCAAAAGGCTCAATGCAGTTCAGATCATGTAACTGGAATACAGTACAAAGCCTAGATGTTACAATAATAAATTGAATTCTATATCTGAACATTTATGGTTGACTTCTTCTCTTTCCCCAGCCCATGTTTGATAACTCAACCAACAAATGTTATGCAACTATGGTGAACCTTTGCAAAATTTTCCCCTTTATTCAAATAAAAATGTTCAAATTAATTTACTTTCTTCTGCCGGGATCACTTTGAATACCTACATAAACATGCTCCACTTGACAAAGGATCTTTTAATCTGGCAAATAACCTACTAAAATTAATCACATGTAGTGAAATGTGCATTCTACATTCTTCACAGTGTTGCCAGCAAATAATTGCCTTAACTTTTGATGTAATTTACAATTGTGTATAATCTATCATGCAACCACATTGTAGTCCTAAGTATCAGATCAATTTTACAACTGCTTCATCCACAAGCAACAAGCAGGTTTGAAGAAAGTGCTCCCAAACACACAAACCTGCATTTAAAATTTTGTTTTTCTGCAGTTTACAAGACCAATGTGTGGCACTTTCAAATAACCAAAAAAATTACATTAAATAAAAACCATGAAAAATGTTACTCAAAAATTAGAGAACATCCACCTCCATGTTGGGACCTATACTAGCAACATTCAAATTTAACTGTATAGATTTAAAAGGATGTGTAGAAATATGAGTGTTCAAAAGCTATGTTGTGAAACCTTCAAATGAATATCTTATAATACGTTTCTATGTAAAAATCTGGTAAAGAACACAATTATGGTTAAAAATAGGCAACATAAAAAGTCAGTAGTATTAAAAGCAAAATACTGCAGATGCTGTAGATCTGAAATATAAACAAAGTACTGGAACAACTCAGTAGGTCTGGTGGAATGTGGAGAGAGAAAATCTTCATGTTTCAGTCTAAAAAGAGTCATATTAGATGCAAAACATCAACTGTTTCTCTCTGCACAGATGCAGCAGACCTGCTGAGGTTTTCCAGCACCCTTTTTAATTATAAATAAGTATGTGGGGAACTATATTACAAAATCATCAAGCCAATACAGTGATTTAGCAAGCTAAACAAATGATGTCTGATCAGTTTTTACAAATCTGAGGAGAAATAAATTTTACCTCAATGCAACCTAGCAATTATCCCTTTCTTACTATCACTTTAGCAACATTGACGCAATTAGACAGTTTTTGAATATCTCACCTCAAATTAGATAAATGACCCATCAGAATTAAAGTGAGTGAATGCACAGGGCAGGAGCGGAGGTGGTTCTTTTTTTTGTAAAATGGGTATAAATAGTCATATGGTAATCAACATGATTATTGCTCTTGGGAGCTCTTTTATCTAATAATTGTTTTCACATAATTTTAGAAGTTACTGCTAAATAATCTAGATCAAATTGGTTGGGCAAAGTGATAATCCATATACTTGAATTATCTTGAAGTTATTCAATATTATCTTGAGATCTGTCAATCCTGATCTTCGGGCAAATGTGTAGATGATTACAGAGGCTTAGGCAACTACGTCCAAAAGTAAACAATTTAGTTAATTTGGCACTTTCGCCACATCAATGGACCTATTGTACTCAATTCAAATAACAACTGTTAAAATCACGTGACAAATTTATGTGTTTGATTGATTCTTAAAAGTTCCAAAATTTTAAAAAATCAATTCTGAAACAGGAAATATTAAATTAAAATATGGGTTAAGGGTGGAGAAACAAAATACATGAAAAGGGTACAACATAGAATATTAAGATAAACCAGGGGAGAAACACTAAAGTAAAAAATTTAAAATGGGTATTAGGAAGTTCTTTAAAGGATCAAATGCTTGCGATAATTTACCAGAAAGGGTAGTCGAGCCAAATATATTAGGTCATTAAAAATGTAGCTGGTTTCTGCAACAAGATTGAGTTTGGGAACTAGAGAGACCAATTTCAGTGCACCAGAAGGCATTTTCTGTCTTCTAGTGTTAAATAGTAACCCCCCAAAAATTGTTACATAATGCAATACAGGTCTGGTAGGTATATGCATTGAAGATTCATAAAATCCTCAAAAGGCTTTCTTCTTAAATTGCAAACAATCTTTTGGGATTATTCTACTGTAATTATTTATATGCAAAAAAGTGCAAGTTACTAAAAGAAAAGGCATGAGACATTAATTCTTCCATTCATTTTACCCTTCATCCATAATGAAAATATAACATTCAATGTTATGCTTTGTGATTTATGGAATAAAATTTACCATTTACTGTAGGTGGCAATAATGATCAGAATACTCAAGTTCAGTAGCTCTATTGCAGAGGTATTATTCTTTATCTAATTCACTTCCTTAGTCATTTTTCTCATGCAGTGTATATTAGACTTGATCTTTTACGTCAATGGAAATAATTGTTCCTATATAATAAAAGGCACTTCCTCTTCCAGTTGCATTGCTAATCTCATTATATGGTATACAGATTAAAATCTGCACAGAAATACACAAAGTCCTTCCATATTTCTAGGTTCTTGGGGTGTAGTAAAGTAACATTACATCTGTAAACATTAATATAACCACACTGTACAATATGGACTGAAGCACTATATACAAGATTTGAGTTCTTTCAAAGCGAACATCTCCACATTCAATAAGTGAATGGGATAACAGACTGAGTGCAACACTTCAGAGAAAGAAAAAATAATACATGTGCAAAATGTGCTTTGTGAAAGAAAGAAAATAGATTATAAAGGTATTGACACTCACTACAGTAGATTACTGTTAAAACAGGTGTATTGGCAGTCATCTGTTCAGATATCTACAAGGCACTAAGGGCAGGAATGATATGCTGTTACTTCGACAGTTGGGCTTTTTCTCAGTCCGGTCGGAATATAGGAAATTTTGGTAAGAATTCTATTAGTATTACCTGTAAAAAACAAGATAAGATACTTGTTTGTGTCATATCAAATACTGTTTAACATTTAGATCCTTATTCTGCACTTCATAGAAACTTTCAGGAGAAACAAGTAAAATACTTGCAGTGTAGAAATAAGTTCACCTAGATAAGTAAGGGGTGGAATTATATGCGTGCTGGCTCAACCAATAAACAAAACAGAAAATAGCACTTGCGTTCCAGCATGTTGTCCTATTCCAAATCAAGAAAGATAGACTTTGCTCCATGTCATTGTCAGCAGTCCCTCGATTCCTCGGGGTCATGAACTTCTGCCGTGGAAATTCATGTGACTGAGCCACAGGACATCCCACGAGACAGAAAGGCAACTCGTCGCAGATCTCTAAAGAAGCTGATCTTGAGTGAGCCACTAAGATTCGGACAAGCGGAGGTGACCAGCATACTTCCTTTCATTTCAATTCCAGGTGTGCTGCTGATGAGCTGGTTTCAATTAGGGCCACAATTATGGTGGCCCTGATGAAATTAAAAGAATCCACAAATTCTCCCACTCTTGCTCAGTTTTCAACTATTCTTGCAGGAAAATGTTTATGCGGGCTATGTCTGTAAACATCCTGCTGACATTCACCAGCAAGAATCAACATGAAGATTGGTTAAAGGCAGTGCTCATAAAATTATGTTCCAACAAGAATCAGTGTCGTCAGAGGAGGAAGGGAGAAAATTGGGGAAGCAAAAAAAAAGCTTTATAACAACTTTATCAAAATGATAGTTTACTTACATATTCCATCATGTTACTGGACTCACATTTCCTTTTACTTAACTTCCAGTGCAAACCAAGCTAATCCCAAAACAAGAAAAACATATTTAGCTGAAGACAAATAAAACTCTCCCTTAAAAACATCCTAATGCAAGAGCCATGAGGTCAAAGGTTTCAACTTCTAGGATAATTTGATTATTTCTGCTCAAGAATGCTATAAAGCTCCAATAACACCACAACTAAAACATCTTCCTTTATCTGAAAGCATCTATTCAGCCTTATTACTCACTCGTCTCTGCTACAAGTGGCAATTTAACTGGTATTGCTATTAGTCAATGGTGCCAATACTATTCTTCCTCTATCCCTGCACATTCAACAAATATTCAGGTGAAGAACACCTTTTGTTAATGTAGCACTATTGGGAGCATCGTAAGATGCTTTATGGAAAGAGGAACAAAGAAGAAAGCATGACTGGGGTTTTTCCAGAATGAGGCAGTTCTTGATTTCAGAGCTTAACATGAGAATTATGCCATGAAGACGACAGTGGGAATCTGGTGTCAGTCTTCCCAGTGGTTGCCAATTAAGACGCTGCCTTCACAAGGACGATAAAAATTTTACTTCTGTGCAAGGGCCCAGTAAGCTAGTGCCAATAACTGGTGGGGAAACTCCTCCATTGGTGACACTGGGGCTACAGGGCAGCCATTACCACAGAGGCTCCCCCTCTTCAGAGTCTGCAGGCTCTAGAAATTAAATCCTCACTCCAACCTGAGACACCACTGGGAGGCCACCTCCATGGGTGCTGCACCACCACTGACTAGACAAATGGGCATAAATTGGCCTTTGAATTATTTAAATTAGTCACTCACCTCAGGTCAGTGGGTGGCCAAGCTGCTGCTGTTTCAACTCCCCAACCCCCTTCAAACTGGGAAAATGACCTGCCAGCGAGGCTGTGTCGAGGAGCCCTCCTGACAACATTCAATAATATTTGCCAGTCCCTTCCATCTCCAGTCCAGTAATAAAAATTCCAGCCCAATGGGATGGAGATCAAAAGGTCACTTAAGACTATGTCAAGAAGATGGTTTTTGGATGGTTTGTAAAGGAGGACAGACAAGGAGAGAGATATTGTGGATTAGGGAGGAAGTTCTAGAGTATGATTAGACAGCTAAAAATTCTACCAAAAATGGGAACAAGCTAGGTCAATTCCCAGCAGGCCAGAATTGGTGGATTAAAAATAAGTCTGGAGGAGATCGCAAAAGCAGGATTAAGGCCAAGGAAGATGAAGCAGGAATAATACATCATGGTCTTGGTCATACAGGATGTAATTTGTGTCTTAAATTAGCCATTTCAACGCAGTGAAAGTGGTGAATGAATTCTGCACTGGACGGATTCAAACAGGATTTTGGGGCAGTTGACCATGCAACTGAGCTTATTTACATCAACATGGTAATGGCATCCTTCCTACAGGTGAGTTTTCATCTTCTCTCTCCTAAAACAAATCTCCTTAATAATGTTATTGATTTGCAATCAAATTAAGTAGTGAAGATGACAGAATGCTCTCTTAAAGCAACATGAAAATTTTGAACTGTAAAACCGGGGCAGTCTAGAAAATACAGAGAATAATAGCTTTTAAAGATTTAACTAAAAGATTGCAAACACGGCTTTCAAAAGGGAATTGGCGAACCACCCAAACGCAAAAAAAATGTTCAGGGCTACATGGAAAAGACAACAAAACTTGCCGTGTTGCTCTTGCAGAGAGCCAGAACCCACACAATAGTCCAAATGGCATTCTGTGGTATAACCATTTGGATTCTTACAGGTCAAGGTATAAACATATACAGGTACAAACAAAATATAGCGCCACCGTGTGGAACTACTGCTTGAGAACATCTGACTTTGCTCAGAATCTTCACCAGTACAGCTTTTGCCAAATCATAAACTACAGTATTCATGCACGTCACATACAAAGAAATAATCAATTTTCTCACCTTGTGATACAATCTGTTGTTTTCCCATTCTAACAGCTTTTGTATTGATCTTCTAGTCTGAAAAACATTAAATGAAAGTTTTTATCTTGGCGTTGTACTTAAAACGTTAAGTATTTCCACAACAAAGTGGCAAGGTATTTGATAAAATAGAACATTTAAGTGACATGAAACATTTTATCACTTTGCATTGTGGACTTCTGACTACCGTTATAAAAGGTAGCCTATTACAAACTATTCCAACTTTATTTGCTCAATCAGCAACCTCTGAAGAGATAGGAACCTGTTTATATAAAAACCATACTGAAGACCTAACTTAAAATTTCATGATTCAAATTTAATAAAATTAAAAGTACGCATCAAGTGATAGGACACATGGGTTAGTACCACCACCATCCTATTATAGGATTACAGGAAACTAATGGGCAGGCACAGAAGTTTGAATATTGCTTGCTACCAAATGGACTTCTTGTTGAAGAATTACAAAACAGCACTGCAATGATGTTTTCTTGTCATTCTTAGCAACAGATAAATATAGCTGTAACCACCATTATAACTTTTTCACTTGCAGCTCCTACATCTGGTGCACTTATAAAACAACAATGAATTCAGGACCACGGTGGTTCACTAAAAGAATGGCAATTCTGCCACATAACATGGTCTGCTGGAAGATCTTTGAAAAAATTGTGTAGCGTGTAGACTTAGCATAGAGAAATAGAACAAACCAAACATTTCATTTATAATACATGCCGCATGAGGAGAATGGCATTCAATTCTGCTAATGCTTTCAATTATTAATAGTCGATCAGGTATAACAGATTATTACATAACCATTGCAGACCCAGGCCTGCAAGAAAAAAGTGCCAGCATTGAAGACAGAAGGAGTGATTCTCCCAAAAAAACTGGTGAATTTGTGTAAAAACTGGAGTAAATCACGCTGGTTTTTTCAGTGGGAGTTACAAAATGAATCCCCATACTCTGTGCACTGCAGAATGCACTAGCGTGAATCCCATTGAAATTCAGTGGGCAGGGCTTATTCCCCTGGAGAGGCCAGCAGCAGAGCGCTGAGCAGGCTACTGCGCTTGCGCCAATTTGTCAGCTCTAACCTCGGCACATGCTCAGTAGCCACGCACTGCTGGCCTCCTGATTGCTGGGCAGCCCTGTGACTCCTGCATTGCTGGCCCATGGACTCCCACGTGGCCTGATCACTGGCACCCTGAACATTTCCTGCCAGCCTCAAACTCCCATCCAGCCTGCCTTGGTTTCCAGTTCCCACATCCCCCACCTGGCAGCCTCAGCCTCCTGATCTACCCCTCTCCCAATCACTAGCCTTCCTCCCTCTGTCATTCAGTGTGGCTGCACCACACCCATTGATCACCCCTTCCAGAGACCCCGCCTCTCCATCAGGTCCTGCCCCATTAGGTCTCACCCCCTTGGCAGTGCCCAACGCCCAGTGGGCAGTGTCAAGGCCCCCCCCAGTGCATTGCCATTTAGCACCTTAGACAGTGCCAGAGGGCCAGGTTGGCACTGCTAAGGTGGCAATGCCTACTGGGCACTCCCCAGCACCTGACTCTCTGGGGGGCCTCAATGGTCCCCCTTCAATCCAGTGCGGAACTATAAAAACCCACTTGAGTGAACCACTACTGGTTGGGTTGGGGGAGGGAGGCACACGATTCAGTCCTGGGCCCGCTAATGGGCGGCATGGTGGGATGGTGGTTAGCACTTCTGCCTCACAGCGCCAGCGACTTTGGTTCGATTCACAGCTTGGGTCACTGTCAGTGTGGAGTTTGCACATTTACCCCGTGTCTGTGTGGGTTTCCTCCTGATGCTCCAGTTTCTTCCCACAGAGTCTGAGGTGCATTAACCCACACTCCTAGTCACCTGAGTGGGGCGACTAGGGAAGTGTCACAGTAACTTCATTGCGGTGTAATGCAAGCCTTACTTGTGACTAATAAATAAACTTTAATGATATTTAAATAATATGGAAATAATAATTTAAATAAATTATGTAGTGCTGGAAACCCAGCAACTGGAGACTCACAGAGGCTGTGGTGTCCAGCAGGGAGTCTGCAAAACAGCCTCCCCTCGAGTCTCCTAACCCGTTGCACTACAAAAGCAGCACAACAGGACGGGAGAATCGCCCCCAGAAGCTTTGCATGGCTAATTATCAATGGCCAAAAATCTACTAATTCCAAAACAAGAAAAAAAATGGCAACAGCAACAAACTCTTTCCTCAAGTTCACTTATAGCAGAATGATGCTATTTAAAATATTGAGTGCAGATTACTAGATTAGTCAAATTGAATTGTGCAAATATACTAACTTCCAATAACTCAACCTAATTTCATATTCATCTTTGTCCCCTCTTGTATTCCAAAAACATCCCTGGCATTACCATTGATCAGAAACTAATCAGGACTAGCCATTTAAATACTTCAATTTCAACAGCAGGTGAGAGGTGAGAAATCCCATGGTGAGGAACTCATCTGATTACCCAAAGCCTGTCTACAATCTACAATGCACAAGTGTGATGGAATACCCTCCACTTTTGCAGATGAGCACAGCTCCAACAACACTCAAGAACTCAACACAATCCAGCACAAAGTAGCCTGTTTGATTGGCACAGCATACGCAATATTCACCACCTCCATCACTGACGCACAGTAGCAGCAGTCTGCGTCATCCATAACATGCACCACAGAAGCTCACCACAGCTCCTCTGGCGCCCTCCAAACTCACAAAGTTTGGGTTGGAAGAACAAAAGCAGCAGAACAATAGGAACACCACCACTTGGAAGTTCCCCTCCAAGCCACTCACCATCCTGATTTGGAAACGTATTGTTTTCCCTTCAATGTCATGGCATTAAAATCCTGAAACTCCTTCTCTAACATACTATGGACGTACCCACCCCACATGGACTACAATGGTTTCAGATGGCAACTTACCACCACCTTCTCAAGCACAATTAGGGTTGGGCAATTAATGCTGGCCTAATCAGTAAAACCAATATCCCTTGAATGAATTTAAAAAAAAACACGAATTACTGTTAATTTCCTTATTTGCTCTGAACAAGGGGTGTCGCATGATCCAAATATTTATATCATCGGTAGCCCCTTGCTAGTGGGTATCTGCAAAATTTGTGGCCAGCTTGGATGCCTGAATTTAGCAACCTCAGCAAAACAGTTGATGTGAAAAACAACAAAAAGGAGCAAAATGGAGGGAAAGTCTGGTTAGAATCATAGAATCGTTACAGTGCAGGAGAAGTCATTTGGCCCATTGGATCTGCACTGGCGACAATCCCACCCAGACCCTGTCCCCATAGCCCCACATATTTATCCTGCTAGTCCCCTTGACACTAAGGGGCAAATTTCCATGGCCAATCAACCAAACCTGCATATCTTTGAGTGTGGGAGGAAATCCATGTGGATACGGGATGAAAGTACAAACTCCACATAGACAGTGACCCAAGCCGGGAATTGAACCAAGGCACCTAGCGCTGTGGGGCGTCAGTGCTAACCACTGTGCCGCATTAGGGTTAGGAATGGAATCAGGGATTAATGGGATAACCAGATTGAGATGATCAAACACTTCATAGTCCATGTTATTTGGAAGAGTGCCAGTGGGTAAAGCTATGGGAGAGCATCACATCATGTCAGATAACGAGGCTTACTTATGGGGGACCAGGCAATATTTCTGCAGAGCTTTCTCTTAGGAAATGGGTGAATCAATGAGAGTGAGCCCTAGTCTGTGGAAACTGCAAGCCTCATCGGACAAATAACCTTTTCATTATATTTTCAGCAATTCAGCCTGATTTTAAAGTGATGTTATACTAATCATTCTACATCCAACCACATTTGCTCTGTCAGTTGAGCATTTCAGCACTTAAAATTACAGCATAGAAAAAGCATGGTATATTGTATTCTTCTCCTTTATGGAAAATCAGGATCTGTAATGTGATTTTTAGATGTAAGATTGGGGTCTTGGGCAGCAGAATTGTACAAAGACATGAATGTTGGAGGACACAGAGGATGCAAGCTTTGTGTCCTGTAAGCCATGCTGCTATCTCAAATTGCTTACTAGCTCTGGCAAATTGCCCGTGGTCCGTAAAAACAATTGGACACTCAGCACATTCATTATATTTGATTCAACTTTTAATAAGTCAGTATAAGAGTTGCTGCAACTATGAGTCCATGAAAAATGCTTTGTAAAATACATTCAGATTGGCAATTGCATTCATCAGTAAAATCCAAATCTTAGTAACACTTCAACCACAAAAACAGAAAATGCTGGAAAATCTCAGGAGGTCTGACAGCACCTGTGGAAAGAGAATAGGTCAACGTTTCGAGTCAGGATGACCCTTAGTCATCCACAGTATCTCGCCTTTATCTTAGTAATACTTTGCTAATTACTAAACATATGAATACACAATAATCAATTCACAACTTTCAAAAATGAAATGATGATTTAAATGTGAAATATTAAAACCAAAGTTAATAAAATTCTATTGCAATTTTGAAAATACACATGATTTTAAAATCAAAGCTTAGACGCTAATTATTTTTCGAGGCTCCTTTATTTTTTCATAAATTTTCTTTTCTTTTTATGCAGCAAGTGCAAATAAGCTCCACTCTCCTGTCAGTTACATTAGATATTAACTTAGGCACAGCAATTAAGGGTGTGCACAGCTGACAGACCATGATGGTTTTATGCAAAAAATTTTTCCAAATTCTGAAAATGGTTAAAATTCTGTGTTATGAATTTAAAATACTTGGCATTGTGATAGTGTGGAAGTCAGATTTACTTCAATAATGATGCTATAATTTTATTAATAGGAAACATATCGCTCCCAAAGAATTTTCTGAGTAAACAGTGCATCCTCTGAACTGGTGCTGAAATGCATTTTGTCTAAGACAATCCAAGGGCTGTTGGAATTAGTTTCCAATAGTGAAACAGGCATTTCTGGCCGTTTTGTCAAATTTGCTCATTTTGTAGCAACACAACTTCAAGAGTCAGATGATTAGGGTTCAAGTCCCTATTCAGAATCTCTACAGTACAGAAGGAGGCCATTCAGCCCATTGAGTCTGCACTGACTCTCGAAAGCACATCTTACCCTCCCTAAACATTTCCACATCTCTACTTTTCTCTCATTCTTTAAAATGCTCCCAAAAAACAACCTAGCTATTTGACCAAGCTTCTGGTTATCTGTCCCAATATCTCTCTTGGTGGCAAGCTGACATATTTATTGCTAATGCTACTCTGAAATGTCTTGGATGCTTTGCTACTTTAAGGGTGCTAAATAAATGCATGCTGTTGAGGCTAAGGCCTCCATCTTGCAATCTCTTGTTTAAAACTTAAGTAATTAAATCCAAAGAATGTGTGAAATAGCATTGTTATTTTTAAAATTTAAAGTACCGTCAATGTTTTCATTAAGTGACTGCTGAAAGATATGTGTGGAGAGAAACAGCCTCAACTATAATACTTCCTAATTGAATTGCTTGTCGATACTTACCAAAGATCACGCTTACCAAAGATCACACATTACCAAAGGGTGATGACAACTTGTTGCGTTTGTGTAACAGTAAAAAATTAATGTCTTCATGAGAATGGGAGAAATGAGGTTAAAGAAACTGGTTTCAAGACTGGCCCTAATTCTAAAATCTGCAACAGCTACCAATAGTTCCATTTATTCTAATCATGTGTACAAATGATCTAATTAAGTACTTACTCTTTTGTTAAGACAGATGACAGGCCACAGGCTGCAACCCAAGGTACAACAGCAACAAAGACAACCACACAGAAGCCATTTCACATTGATGGGAAGATTTTTCTTTAAGCATCCATTTACTCGACCAATGCTTGTCTTATACTCCTCTGGAGCCACCTGGAACAAAAGAAAGCAGCAGAGCAAAATCAAAAGTTGTAGCAAAGGCAGACTGTCAATCAAGTTAACAAACGAGCATTTGACAGATGGCTGTATTGTAACAGGAGATCAAACTAAAGGGGTGTGCACGCATACACGTATGCTTACATATCTATTCAGATACCATGAAACGAATAGGCAACATTCACCGCAAAAGTAAAATTCAAATAAGATATCACCGTAGATCAAATAACTCCAAACTGGAGGAGAAATTTGTGCTGAGCTCATATTAAACATATTTCTATCAATTCTTTGAAGTTGCTCTGAAATCAAAGGAAAACAGCCCAAGTAAAAATAGTATTTAAAACGTCCATTCTATTTTATTTCCTAATTTTGTCTGCTTTCCCTACAAATTTCAAAAAGCAGAAAACAAAATATAGTGACAATTGTTAATTTGATTTTTCTTCTCTACTTTTGGCTTACTGGACTCCAGTGAGCTCCATTTTCTACAATAATCTTCAATTGTTTGATATTTACAATATTCAGATTTAGGAATGCAAAGTCTTTTAGTCTCAATGGGCTGCAACTTCCACCCAGTGGCGTAAAATGATGTCCTGCTGGAATTACAAGAGATTAAAGAGCACTGACCTGCTCTGGAAAGCTTCAACCAAACCTCTGATTGCTGGAGTTGTTTGGTCCCTGCAGGCCACAGTGTGATGCAACTGCAGTGAGACCACTCCCCTTTCTTACTAAACTGGCTGCTGGGAAATGGGAAGGTTTGAAGAGCCCAGTGAAACTGATAGGCTAGGGAGAAAGTAAGTGTCCAGGTGAGTGCATGGAATTTGGGGGGCCCGGGACTTTGTCAGATCTACATCAGGAGGCAAGCGGGGTGTCTAACTCTTTCAGGTGTAAAGCTGGCGGATCCATCTGAAGAGACCTATTTGTCCAGGGAAAGTTAGTGCTTCTGGAGAATTGTCACACAAAGCCTTTCCTGGAACTTTCAAGAGGGATTCCCCAGTGCATTGCTGGGGTACCCCCATATCCAACTCAGAGGTGTCAGGAATTCACAGGCTTCAGGAGACAGTGTTTGGATAATTATTAGCAGTTTTCAAAAGGCAACCAAAAGGTTCTAAGAAGCCACTCATGAAGACTCAATGCCCCTTATCTGCAAGGTCAATCAGTATGTACAAGTGGAACGACATGTACACATTGTTTCATTATTCTAACGGTCAAAAACTGAAGTTTGATCATCAATTTTGTGTATACGAGGCAATAGATTTTTAAAAATTAGATAATTAGTCATACGCTTCAATAGGTAGAAATGCATCTCAGGGAAAGTTTCAAAATAGTTCACAAGATTAAAAACTACTAAACACTAAAGTGTTAACATTTAAATAAATAGTATGCTACAGCGTACTGAAGACAAGTAAAAATATTTCAAATAAAATCATACAATTACTTCCATTGGTCTTTGAAGGGGAACAATGCAAAGGCTCATCACTTTGTGTAAAAATTCCAACCAAATATATATGTATTCTAACATTTTTCTTGGTCAAAAGGTTATAGTCAGATTGGTTTCAATGATGGTGTTTCATCAGTTGGGACTTCCAAGTTCTATAGCAAGTATAGTCCTGGAACTTATTCAATAGCTATCATTTCAAAACTTACAGATGGCAATTTATGGCTTCCTCCAACAGAAAGCCCATATTCAAACACACTTCTTATTTCTTTTATGACTTGTATAAGACATCCTAATAGAGATGATTTGATTATGGTATATTCACAAATGGAATCATTTATCAGAAGAAAACACTTGAAATCATAACTACAAGCAAAATATATTTGTTGTAAACATGCATTGCCATAAAAAAATGCAAATGAACATCCAGCTACTGATCAGTAAGGTGTGCTTCCCACACTGCAAATGAGTCTTACTTCCTCTTAGCTTTATATTGGTCCTACCAATAAAGCAGGGTTGTAACATTTTACGACAGGATGCAAAAACACTTCACAAATAGTGAAAAGACTGGCAAAGCCCAGCAGGCTAACCATACCTCTTCAATCATAATAAGCAAGCCCTCTAATCTATCAACTGTCAGATACAGTCACAATGCAACTCACTCATTTATTGCTTACACTTCTCTGCAATGCACAACCACCCTCTCCACAGGCTCTTTCTTTGTTGCAGATTTAGAGTAGGAAGCTTCCTTTCTTATATTCTTATATTAGAATATCATCCCATGCATCCCCTGGAGGTACATACTACACCAAAAGTGACATTTACTGTGTTATTCTGTGTGTGTGTATGTGTGTGTGTGTGTTGGGGGGGATGGGGAGGGGGGGTTGTTGGGGAAACATGGAGAAGATGCACATTTCAGAGCAAAATTATGCATGGATTTGTTGACAGCAGAACCATCAAGTGGATGCTATGACAATTAGCAATAAGGGATATGATTTTAAAAATTAATGTACACAGCAAGTTAGCCAAACCATTTTTGTTACAAAATTCACAACAGATAATGCAAACATTCTTTCAAAAATGAGAAAGGATAAAATTGCCAATTTTTTGTTGTCTTTTCCTGCAGCATTAGATGCAATTAGATCATAATCTTCAAAACTACTATGCTTTAAGTCTAAAAATTGGTAGAAATTAAATTTGGCCTGTAAATCTTTATTGATATAGTTTTATGGCCTGAAACAGCATTGTCCCACTCAAAATGGATAAGAGAAACATCTTTTCCTGAATTATACAATTTAAAAGAACACTAGTTGTATATACTAGTTATATTCTGCAATCAGAATATGAAAATAAAATTAGTGGGCATATTGCAGTTGTTTACTGGGAGTTTTTTTTCCATAATGACAGCTTTATGTATTGAACCCTGACTACATCACAGCTTCACTTAATTAACTACTTTTAACTAATGCAAAGTATAACATTTCTCTTCTTATTAAATTCAACAAAGGTTCTATGGCAGGTACCTGATATCTGTGCTTGGTTGAAATTAGTAAGGAGTGTTATACTTTACATTAGTTTAAAGCAATTAATGAAAGGAAGTTGAAGTTATCAGGGTGCAAGTTATAAAGTTGTTGTTATGAAAAAAACCTTATAGTAAATAACTGCAAAACACCCACTAATTTTATTAATCTTTTGGAAGTGCCTCCCTCTCCAACCTGCTCTAATTCGGCAGATATATTATTGGGTGAAAGGTATTATTCTAGATTGATACCTTGGCTCTATTTTCTCTCCACAAACACTGTCAGACCTGTGAGATTTTCCATCATTTTCTGTTTTGTTTTACTTCAGATTGTGTGTGAATAAGTATCTCAAATCCTAGCTTTAATGAACAATTTTATTAAGTAGCCTTGTGAACATCTGTGCAACAATGCCTTCTCAACTGAAGGTTTCAATAAGCACATTCTTTCAGTCTGCAAACAAATAAATTCCCCCTGTACCCATCCCTGTTACACTAAATATAATTGAACCAAGGATGCCTGTAGAACAGTTTCCTGTGGAGGAAGGAAAAGGAAGAAGAAAAAGGAAAGAGAAGAATGAAGGATTTCAGAAAAACAAAAATAAATTATACCAAGAATTCTGATTCAAATGTTAACTTCATAATTAATAGATTAAAATTTGTATTCCACTTAATTTCAATCATTAATGCAATACATAGTAAAGATTAGGATATTTCAGAAGTTGTGTTTAATAATCATGGGGACTTCAATCTTCAATAGACTGGTCAAATCAAATTGGCAACAGTAATCTGGAAGAGCAGTCTGTAGTATGGGTTCCTAGAACACAATGTTGTTGAACCAACTAGGGACAAAGCTATTCTAAAATCTAGTATGGCATAATAAAACCAGTTAATTAATCAATTTCACAAAAAAGATTCTCTGGGAAAAGTGATAATTTAATTGAGTAGCAGTACACACTAGTCCAAAACAAGAATTTTGAAACATAAACAAAGCCAATTTTAGAGGTATGAGGGGAGAGCTGGATAAAGTTGATTGAATAAACAGACTGAAAGGTATGGCAGTAACTAAACAAGGGAAATGCTTTAAAAAATGATTCAACAAGTTCAAAAAAATACATTTCATTAAAAAAATTAGTGAGAAATACCCAAGTGTGGCTTATTAGTTAAGAATAGTACCAGATTAAAAGCAGCTTATAATATTGCAAGAGCAGTCAAAGCTGAGGATTCATTTTTAAAAAACAGCAAAAAGTAACCAAAATGTTTATTAAAAAGGGAAAAAAGAGCCAAAAAAAACACAAGGGTTTTTCATCGGTCAGGGCACAGAGTATAAAAATTGGCAAGTCATGTTGCAGCTGTATAGAACTTTAGTTAGGCCACATTTGGAATATTGTGTACAGTTCTGCTCACCACACTACCAGAAGGATGAGGAGATTTTGGAGAGGTACAGAAAAGGTTTACCAGGATGTTGCCTGGCTTGGGAGGTATTAGCTAAGAGGGGAGATTGGACAAACATGATTTGTTTTCCCCTGAACATCGGAGGCTGAGGGAGCGACCTAACAGAAGTTTTAAAATCTATGAGAAACATGGATAGAGTGGATAGTTGGAGCTTTTTTCCCAGGGTAGAAATGTCAATTACTAGGGGACATAGATTTAAGGTAAAACAGGGAAAGTTTAAAGGAGGCAAAAGAAGGTATTAAGTGTCTGGAGTCCGCTGCCAGCACAGATAGTAGAAGCAGATACAATAGCAACACTTAAGAGGCATCTTGACGTACATGAATAGGCAGGGAACAGAAGGATATGGACCGTTAAAAGCAAAAGGTCTTTCGTTTAGAAAGGTGTCATTTGTCAGCGCAGGCTTGGTGGGCCAAAGGGCCGGTTCCTGAGCTGTACTATTCTTTGTTCTCGGCAGAAATTGGAATAGCTAAAGTAAACACTGCTCTCTGAAGCAGAGGCAGCTGTAATTATTATGGAGAAGGAGAAAAGATCAGAAGCACTGAACAAACATTTTGTGTCTACCTTCAAAGGAGGAGACACAAATTATATCCCAGAAATAGAGAGAAACAATGAGAGATATTTAAAATAATTAATATACATGAAACATAGGGAATTAAAAACCACCAAATCCTCAGGACCTGACTACATCCTCAGTTAAGTTGCTACTACCAAATAAGGTGTACAAATATACTCTCTGGAGGGTTTAGAAAACCAGCTGTATATTAGGATTGAAAGTAGGTTAGGAACAGTCTGGTCAGTAAATAGTAAGCCATGGTTCAAATTACTTCATGTCAACCATTTGACCTTTCTACAGTTATATTCTGAATAAACTGAGGATAACAATGTAATCTATGCAACAGAGACAGACTGAGTGAAAGAGGAAGGGGCAAATCGGAAGAAAATAAATTATACAGGATGCTGGCAAGAAGTTTTCAATAACAACTCACCTTTCCTGTAAGCACCGAGGGAAATTCTGGATCAAATTTGTTGCTGAGGCCAAACCTTAGGAAAAAGCATTAAATAAAGTTAAGTGTTTGCTACCAGAAGAGAGTGACTTAAGAGCAAAAGCTACAATGAAAGTGTTCTTTTTTGAGAAATATATATGCAGTAATAAGAGAAAGCCCTTTTTCACTGACTAGAATTGAAAATGAGGAAGATTTTTGTCTTTTTTCGATGAAATTGATTTCAGAAAAACAACAAGCACTCCTTTTAAAAATAGAGATCACTTAAACCACGATTTCATTTCAACTGCTGGATGAAATCTTTTAAATAACCTATGAATTTTCATAATTGTTGAATACAAAAAGTACTGTGTGATTCAAGAATTTTTTTCAGATTTACTTAAGCATAAACACCATTAATCCATACCAAGTGATGGTGGTGGTACTGGTTTCAAAACAAGTGGCAGGTAGAACGCCGAAGAGCACCTTGGTCCAATTTTAAATAAAGGTTTTCTAAAGACAACCTAATTAGTTTCAAACCAGCATTTTAATCTGGAATATTAACATCTGCTGAGCGAGAGTACCTGGTTTACTGCATAGTCATCAAAATGGCAATTCTCCTCAGATTCAGAAGTATGTCAAAATAATTTATTGGCTTTTTAAATATGAGAAAATAAAGCCTATGAAAGTTGCTCAATGCTGCAGGACTATGGCATTAAAAATTAAGGGAGAAGAAAACATTTCCTGCTTCACTTAAATAAAATCTTTTTCATCTCAGAATGGAGTGTGCACAAATACATAATATTAGTAAGGATCATAACTCACTGTTTACTATAAACAGCAAGCTTAGCACCGTGTCAAATTACAAGAACTACTGGATAATAGAAACAAGATCTTCCAATACAGTGTGTAGACTATAGTGTACAATTTAGAATACGATAGAAGAATATGTACATTTTTACAACATAATAAAGAAAAGCAATTATAATGGAAGTATTGTCTATCTTGCCAGTTATTAGGTTTCCAATTTCTCAAAATCTCATCAAAAAGTCACAGAGTGCTGCAAAGAATCAAGTGCTTTCCTCCCATTTTTTAAAAGGAGGAATGGATTTAAACCAACTGAGCTTAGCAAAACCTCTATGTTGCACTTGCCAGTTATCTAACGAGCAGTTGATGACTACTTTGCTTGGGGAAGGTATACCTGCCACTCCTGACACCTCAGTCCTTGCTGCCACCTCAGTGACATCAACAAAAAGCAGGTCCTGCCTATAGGGTGAAGACATCCTGTTCTATCTCACCACTACCTCTCATGGCTTCCGATTTGCCACACTGCGTATCTAATATCCAGACCTGGAAGAGCGGAAATTTCCTTCAATTACATATCGGGAAGACCAGTCACTGTACTCTTCATTCTCCAACCACAGACTACATCCTTTACTGTCCAATGCTTAAACAGACTTAGACATCCCATTTGACCCTCAACTGAGCTTCTAAACCCAATCTTCCTTCATCATCAGAAAGATTACTTATGCCTTTGTAATATCACCTATATCTACATCAGGCATCAGCAGCTGAAATGTGATCTCCAAACTTGATTGTGGATAATAAGAGAGACAAAATATTTTACTGCAGTTATTTGTGACAATGCTCCCATCAATAGCACTGCACATCAGAAACTACTATAATATAGTATCACTTGTACCTAGCAGGATCGGGGGCAGGGTGATAAGAAAGACAACATCTTAAAATGTGCAAAAAATATTTTACTGCTGCAAACCCCATGCAGCAACTTCAGAGAAACTAGATACGGTAACGCAAGAAAATCATTAAAACTACAATTTATTTGATGCCTAGAAACTATTAAAATAAATATTACTAGCTAAGGCAAAAAGGGGCAATTGATATGACCTTCAGTAACCCCATGTTATCTTTTAAGAATGTAACCTTGGTGACTGCTGCCAACTAATTCTACAGGCAGGAATCTCGGAGGGACCTGTATATGTAAAAGCCTTAAAATGCAGTGGCATATGTTTCCCCCTTCTATTTTGAGAATTGTTGAAGTAGCACCCTGTTAGATTCTGTGATATATATATGGGTTGAGCTATAATTCAAACTCGAGTTGCATTTTCCATTTCATCACTATCCAGTGAGAAAAATGCATATCCAATTTGTTTCTTGGCTTCCAGAAATTAACTTTCTTGTCATTGTATAAGAAATCTTTCCACAATCAGCAAACTGCTTATTCACTATGTATATAAACAGAATATCTGGTCTTCTTCATCGCCAAGCAATATTCAATATAACCATCTGATCACCCTAACAGCTGACAACTTGATGCAGCAAACACGAATTGAAAGGATCCAAGGACAGATTGTCAATATTCGTTCTGGCAAGAACAAACCAATTTTGCAGCTTAAGAGATGATTGATATCCTATACAAATAAATAATTACATGATAAAAGCTTCTCAAGTTGGTGCATTAAGACTTTTACAAGTACAAGAAACAAAATATAATGTAAATATCCAAGTAATAAATTATGTTGGCATAATTTATTTATTTTATGGGGGGGGGCGCTGTATGAATTCTAATATTTTTAACCTCAGGCCACACAATTTCTTTAATCAAACTGCATCCATGATTAACACTGCTCTTCAACCAACTATCCTGAGCATTAGGACAGCATCACATTGCAACTGAATTAATGTTCCCTCTCTTTACTAGCCAGGTGCTTAGAGCTTGAAACAAAAGACAGTAAATGCTGGAAATGCACAGCAAATGAGTCAGCACCTGTAAAGAGGTGAAGCAGATTATGTTTTGGGTGTGGACCCTTCTTCAAAATTCCTTTCTAAAACAGTACAGCTAATGTAGAGAAGAGATAAATTTAATTCATCCTTCCATTATATTAAGATAGTCTTTTCAATAGTGCATGAAATGTGCTTCCACTGTGTACTGCATCCTCCTCGACTGCAATTATTTATCTAAAAAAAATTTACAAGCGCCTAGAAAGATCAATTTTATCAAAAGAAACAATGTGATCTGAATTGAATCCATCTGCAAGTGCTTGCAGATTACTTTGTTGTGGTGCATTACAACGGAATTGAAACCCATCACAAATGATAGAGGTGAAAAAGGTCCAACTCATAAGACACTATGTTACTTTGCAAATAGACATCCAACCCTCTTGTGCAAGCTATGTTTTACTTCCACTATCTTATCTAGAATCCCATTTCATATATTAATCATTGTAAAGTTTCCTGTTTTTAATCCTAAATTTGCCTTTGTAATACTTTTAACTTATCTCATTTTATTATTCTGGCTTAATTTGAAATAGTATCAGATCTATTTATACTCATTTTACCTGCAATCATATTTACCTCTGCAAGATTGTGCCCTCATTTGGCTTATTTCAAATCTGGCCTCTTGCACATTTCCAATTCCAATCACTCCACCATTGGAGCCCTAGACAACTGAAGGCACAGCCCCCAATACTGGAATAATTATAATTGGGAATGCACAAGAGGTCAGAATTGAGGAGTGCAGAGTGTGTTTTGGGGTTGGAAGAGAGCAGGGCATAGTAATTGGCAGTGATGCAGCTGGCGGGGGGGGGGGGGGGGGGGGGGTGTCGGGGAATTCACTCTATTTATCTCTCCACTTCACTGTTTTTTCCCCCCTTTAAAACATTGTTTAAAACATACCTCCCTCTAGAACATACTTCATGTAACTGGTACATTGTCCAAATCACCAAATCAAATAGGAGTGTGACAAAAGTGAATATAATACCCAAACAGTGGCCACAACTTAAATATTCACTCCCTACACCACTGATACACATTGATAACAGTGTGCAATATATACAAGATACACTGCAGTAACTCACCAAGGCTCTTTCAACTGCACTTTCCAAACCTATGACTTCTACCACTGAGAAGGGCAGCATCTTTCTCTCTCAAGCCACACACCACCTGACTTGGAGCTATCTCACTGTTTCTTTGGATCTGGTGGATCCACTGGATCAAAATCCTGAAACAACTTCCTAGTATCACTCTGTACCTGCACCTGATGGCTGCAGCAGTTGGTAAAGGTGGCCTCTTCTCAAGGGCTATTAGGGATAGGTAACAAATGTTACCATGCCAGCAATGTCCACATCGCAGGAAAGAATAAAAAACTAAAATAACATTTTCAGCATTGATAATGCACTCCAGGCCTTCCTGGTTGCATCTCAAGCACAATGGTGGACACTACATGCTTATCTTAACCACAGAGTTGGGCATTCTTTTTGTTCTTCTGATTGCTGCTTTGTAGTGGTTGTACATATTAAACAGAGTTTGCTAAAATCTTTTCTCAATTACACTGCTAAACTACTTTGATACCAGTGTACTTAGTCAAACTAATCTTCACCTGAAATTGCTCTGTCCAGATACATATTTTGTTTTATTCTGTAATTGCTGAGCTACCTTAACAAGTGTCATTCATAGCTTGCATGGAGTTTCTGAATTTAAATCATTAATCAAAGTTAAAAATAGTAAGAGTCCCAATGTTGATCTTGGACTCCCAATTCAGCTCATCCTCACCCTAAAAAAACTCTTTCTAAGCTCCCTCCCATCAACCAGTTTCTTATCCATTTCATTCAAATTTCCCATCAGTTAACTTGTAAAATTTTCTCAAGTTTTTTGGTACATTATATGAAGTAAACTTTACCATAAGCTGCTTGGTATATACATTGTCACAGAAGATCGGTCATAGTTTTCTCTGTCTAAATCTAAAGGAGGCTGTTGAACTTACAGGGAATTCTCAAGTTCCCATTACTTAACACACTACCAAATTATAGGGAATTATAGGCCGGTTAGTTTAACGTCTGTAGTTGGAAAAATGCTAGAATCCGTCATCAAAGAAGAAATAGCGAGGCACCTAGGAAAGAATGGTTTGATCAAGCAGACGCAGCACGGATTCGTTAAGGGGAAGTCATGTTTGACGAATTTATTGGATTTCTATGAGGATGTGACTAGTGCGGTAGACAAAGGGGAAGAGGTGGATGTGGTCTTTTTAGATTTCCAAAAGGCGTTTGATAAGGTGCCTCACAAAAAGTTGCTACAGAAGGTTAGGGTGCACGGAGTTGGGGGTAAGGTGTTAGCGTGGATAGAGGACTGGCTGTCTAATAGGAAGCAAAGAGTTGGTATCAGTGGGTGCTATTCTGGTTGGCAGTTGGTGACTAGTGGAGTGCCACAGGGATCGGTGCTGGGGCCTCAACTGTTTACCATTTATATAGACAATCTGGAGGAGGGGCTGAGTGTAGGGTAGATTTGCTGATGACATGAAGATGAGTGGAAAAGCAAATTGCATGGAGGATGTGGAAAGTCTGCAGAGAGATCTGGATAGGCTGAGCAAGTGGGCGAGGACCTGGCAGATGGAGTATAATGTTAGCAAGTGTGAAGTTATTCACTTTGGCAGAAATAATAGTAGGAGGGATTATTATTTAAAAGGCGAAAAGCTGCAACATGCTACGGTGCAGAGGGACCTGGGGGTCCTTCTGCACGAGTCGCAAAAACCCAGTCTGCAGGTGCAGCAGGTGATCAAGAAGGCGAATGGAATTTTGGCCTTTATAGCGAGGGGGATAGAATATTAAAGTAGGGAGGTCTTGCTGCAACTGTACAGGGTACTGGTGAGGCCGCAGCTGGAGTACTGTACTGTGTGCAGTTTTGGTCGCCGCACTTGCGGAAGGATATATGGCCTTGGAGGGAGTGCAGAGGAGGTTCACTAGGCTGATACCTGAGATGAGGGTGTTGGCCTATGAAGAGAGACTAAATAGACTGGGTCTGTACTCGTTGGAGTTTAGAAGGATGAGGGGGCATCTTATAGAGACGTATAAGATAATGAAGGGGATGGATAGGGTAGAGGTAGAGAGATTCTTCCCACTTAGAAAGGATAACAGGACTAGAGGACACAGCCTCAAGATGGCGGGGGGGGGGGGGGGGGGGGGCAGTTTAGATCGGAGTTGAAGAGGAACTTCTTCACTCAAAGGGTGGTGACTCTCTGGAATTCTCTGCCCGTTGAAGTGGTGGAGGCTACCTCGCTAAATATATTTAAGTCACAGGTAGATAGGTTTCTGATAGACAGGGGAATTAAGGGTTATGGGGAGAAAGTGGGAAAGTGGAACTGATCCACTTCAGATCAGCCATGATCTTATTGAATGGCGGGGCATGCTCGAAGGGCTAGATGGCCTACTCCTGCTCCTATTTCTTATGTTCTTATGTACCAAATGGAGACTAAAGAGCATTCAGCTACCCAACTTGTATTCTCGTTCTTTTTGAAAATGTACCCACATTATCTCCTTTTTTCATTATGGGAGAAACCGATGATCCACGCTGGACAAATCTCATTCCTCCTCTCCCTGGAATAAACACCATCCATCCATGGAAATTTGTTTCCTTCAGCCATTTCAACCTGTCTGGTGATTCAAAATCATTAAGATCAAATTAATTCTACTTGGATTATTGTTATGGGAGGCCTTTACTTTAAAGTCTTCCCTATCAAAGGCTTGGAAGAATGTATAACTTATATACTGTACATTAAGTATCTTATACTCACTTTGTTCTCAGCTTCACTAGCAACTTTCATAGTTTTTAAATTCATTGCCCTTTTCGTATGCCAGTAATGTTTTGAACCAAGTACCTTCTTCTCAAAATCAACACTTTTGATATGTTTTCACATTTTTTGTAACAATCCAGAAGGGTAAATTCATCATTCTTTTTGTAGGATTTAGAGTTTTTTTTCCTTATTTTGCAAATGCATTCAACGTCATGCTTGTAAACTTTAAAATTTTCCTGCAATGGAAGGTAGCTATTCACCCAATCATATCCATGCCTGCTCCTTGCTGGAGTATTCAAAAATCAGTCCCTTTGCCCTGCGCTTTCCTTACAGCCTTATATTGTCGTCCACCTGGTTCAAGAGTTTATCCATCTTTCCATTACTGTATCCCTAGATGACTACCATTGATAAAGCATTTACAGTCCCGACAACATTCCACGTAAAAGAAATTTACCTCTTTCCTTATTTACAGCAATTAAATTGATGGCCATTATCATTTGCTCCTGAGGAGAAAGACATCTGCCCCATTCACCCTATTAAGATCCGTCATGTTTCTGAAATTTCCTATCCTTCTCTTCTCCAGTTTCATCACTGGAATCTTAGTTATTTCTCATAAATATTGCCCCCCATTGTTGATAAATAATTGTTCACATTGCGTTACACTGCAGCACTGTATTAAGATTCCACTCCAAGTTGTTTTTAGGGGACTTTCTGCTTTAGCAAGTTTACAATGAGAAAATTGCCTGACATAAAAGCACAAGTGAAGAGAGCACTCAGTAGAGCTCATATCTCCATCCCGTTGTGTTAACTCAACTTTATTATAATTAAGCGACTCTTGCTTGTGTTTTGTCTCTGCCTGCTTGAAGCTCCATAACCAGAACTATGAAAAAAATTATTTCATTCATTCAAAGAATATAGGCATCATTGGCTAGGCCAGCATTTTATTCTCCATTTCTAATTGCCCTGGAGAAAGTGGTGGCAAGCTGCGTTTTTGAACTACTACAATCCATGTGATGCCGGTACGCCCACAATGCTATTAGGAAGTGAGTTCCAGGATTTTGACCCAGCAGCCTTGAAGGAATAGTGATACATTTATATGTCAGAACGGTGAGTGGCTTGAAAGGGAACTTTCAGGTGGTGGTGGCGTTCCCATGCATCTGCTGCCCTTGTCTTTCCAGATGGTACTGTTCAGGAGTTTGGAGGGTGCTGTCTAAGAAGCCTTTAGCAAGAACTTCTGCCAATCCAACTCTGCTCACATTTTGACAACTGTGACAAATTCCACAACATTCTGCAAAAGTCAATTTGCCCCATTTTCCAATGTTAACTGATCCTTTTAAAAATCCAGGATTTGGATCTGCAGCTGATCCAAAAAAAATCAATTCTTCCCTGAGTCATACCCTGTCTGTGCACCAGGTTTTGTTGACATCCATCCACCAGCTTTTAAAATAATCTGTTTACAGTCAAACAACAAAACAAACAGGGGCAAAAACATTACCTCCACCCACTTTCAGTGGCAGAGATAAAAATACTGAAGATCCTGGAAACCTGAAGTAAAAACAGCAATTCCAGATATATTCTGCTGGTTTGCAGAAAGAGAAACGGAGTTATCATTTCAGGTTGATGACCTATTACCAAAACTGGCAAAAAGTCATCAACCTGAAATATTCTTTCTCTTTTAGAAAATATTACTCATGGGAGGTGGAAGTTACAATCCCATCCTGAATTGCCATTGAGAAGTCAGTGGCGAACCACTTTCTTGAACTGCTGACTTCTTGGTGTTGTAGGTAGACCGACATTATTGCTATTAGGTGGTGAGCTGCAGCATTTTAATCCAGTGATGATAAGGAATTGCAGCATCAGGATGACTATGACTGGGATGGGAATTTGCAAGTGGTGATGTCCCCATGTGCCTACTGTCTCCGTTGTTCTAGATGGCAGAGGGTGCAGGTTTTGATGGAGCCATCGAAGGAGCCTTTGTGAGTTGCGACAGTGCATCTTGTATTCAATGTACACTGCTGCAGCTGTGTCCAGTGGTATAGGGGGATGCTACCAGAGCTAAATATTTCCAGTATTTTCAGTTTTGTTTGTGAAACTGTACATCCCTAATCTGTGTCTCTCCATTTATTCATTTTAATGGTTGCATAATCAAGAGTTGAGACTGTGCAATTTGTCTAATGTACACTTCACAAGCACCAAAAAAGTAAATTTCTATATCTTTTTGTCACTTCACTCACAGAAAACACATCACTATTATCTACGCCCGAGTTACCCTTGAGAAAGTGACTGTAAGCCACCTTCCTGAATATAACTGAGTGACTTGCAAGACTGCTTCACACAGTATTTAAGAACCACCCACACTGCTGTGGGTCGAGTCACACGTAGGCCAGGATGGCAGATTTCCTTCACTAAAGTACACGTGTATAACAAATAGGTTTTTACAACAGTCCTGTAGGTTGTGGTTCCCATTACTGATACTAGCTTTTTATTCCAAATATCATTCATTAAATTTAAATACCCCAGTTGTGATATTGATTACTAATCCATGAATTTAACCATTGTATTAGGTTACTATACTCAAATAGCATATATATATATCTCTCAATTTTTAAAGTTTTAAATTTATTTACTAGTGTAACACATAGGCTTACATTAATACTACAATTAAGTTACTGTTAGTCGCCACATTCCAGTACCTGTTTGGGTACACTGAAGGAGAATTTAGCATGGCCAATGCACCTAATGAGCATGTTGTTTGGTTTCCTCCCACAGTCCAAAGTACCTGGAGTGAACCCACACAGACACGAGGGGAATGTGCAGAGTCCGAAAAAGACAGTGACCCAAGCCAGGAATCGAACCCAGGTCCCCGGCGCTGTGAGGCAGCAGTGCTAACCAATGTGCCACCATGCTGCCCCCATTTTAACACTCATAATGGACAAGCACTGAAATAGCAAGTTACAGTGGCCTGCAAAATTCCTCTCCTGCATCAATATACTGCGGTATAAATGTTCACTCTAAAATTAATTGCAACCAGTGTCTTTATTAGGAATCTGTATGCAATATTTCTCTTTTCTAAATTAAGTCACAGCTTCTTTAAACTTAATTAAAATGAAGTCTATTTAGCTGGATGAATCATAATGACAACAAATATTTTCTTCAGAATTTGTCACTGAAACAGAACGATGAGCTAACAGCATGAAAATCAATGCAGATATTGCCTGTAGGTTTTCACTTCAATGGGGAGGAGTAATCAAGTCGATGTGGCAAGCAAGCAGGATTACAACACAGCATAGCTGGTTAAAAGGAACACAAGTTTATTAACAGCATTAAAAGTTTCATGATTTTAGAATCACCTCAAGCCCAACTAAATCACTTTGTTTGGGAATAAAATGTAAACCACTTAAATGGATCACAAGCTGAAATGTAAACAATTGTTTTCAATTAAGCAGTGCCAATTATATAAACCTTACTGATCACCAGCATTCCTTATAATGTGATAGAATTCAAAAGCTTTCAACAACAGTGTGACAACTGCTATGGTAAAGAACATCACTGTAAACATGATGGGGGTGGGGTGTTCAGCGACAGAACGAGACAGTTTTAAAATCGGATCCGCTATTCTGGTTACAGTGGTTAGCACTGGTGCCTCCTAGCACCAGGGGCCTGGGTTTGATTCCCAGTTTGGGTCACTGTCTGTGCGGAGTTTGTACGTTTTCCCAGTGTTTGCATAGGTTTCCGCCCACAATCCGAAAGAAGTGTTGGTTAGGTGCGTTGGTTTCTCCCTCAGTGTACCCGAACAGATGCCAGAGTGCGGCGACTAGGGGATTTTCATAGTAACTTCATTGCAGTGTTAATGTAAACCTACTTGTAACACTAATAAAAATAAATAAAAATGCAGTTCACAGCGAGTATAGACTATGGCCAGCTGCACTAATTCCCCCCGGGTACTGATGCCTGCCAGCCTAGGTTCCCGTGGCAATGTTTCCGCGTCCCATTGCCTGGTTACCGCTGCCTCATGGCCGGCTGTTGACAGCCGAGGCCGGGAACCGGATCGGGGGCCGACTCTGAGCAACCCTCTCCCCGCCCGTAAATCTCTACCTCTCCCCTCGCCCCCCGCCGCTCCGACCATAATCCCAACTTACACTGTGATATGGCCGGCCCCTCGCACCACCACCGGGTCCGGAGTGTACCGGATCAGATGTTCGTCCATCACCACCCGCTCGTCCTCCTCCTCCAGCTCGGAGATGGTGTCGAAGTCCGCCATCTTCCTGCTCAGGGCCGCGAGCCGGGCCCGGGCCCGCGCCTGCGCCTGCGCAGCCGCTCATTCCCCGCCCGCCGGCCAACCGGCTGGCGTCACAATCAGCCCCCGCCACGTGCCGAAGCGCAGGCGCAACTCAGCTTGCAGAGGCTGGGAATGGTCTGGATGGATTGGGAATGAACAGTATAAACTTGGGTAGACTGGGAATGACTAGGATGGAGTGTGATTGACCGCGATAGACTGGGCATGACTGGGATAGATTTTGAGTGGGTGGAAGAAACTGGGATTGACTGGGATAGACAGGGAACAACTGGGATTGACTGGAAAAGAATGGGAATGGCTGGGTAGATGAGATAAGACTGGGAATGACTGGATAGTGGGATAGAATTGGAATGAATGGAAGAGGCTGGAATAGACTGGGAATGGCTGGGATAGACTGGCAAAGGATAAGAGAGACAAAAGCAGAAAATGCTGGAAAATCTGAGCAAGTCTGACAGCATCCGTGGGTGGAGAATAGAGCCAACGTTTTGAGTCTAAATGACCCTTTGTCAGAGCTCTGACGAACGGTCATCTAGGCTCCAAACATTGGCACTATTTTCTCTCCACAGATGCGATCAGAACTGCTGAGATTTTCCAGCACTTTCTGTTTTTGTTTCAAATTTCAGCTTTTACCGAATGGCTGAGAGAGACTGGAATAGACTGGGAATGGCTGAGAGAGACTGGAATAGACTGGGAATGGCTGAGAGAGACTGGAATATACTGGGAATTGCTGAGAGAGATTGGGATATACTGGAAATGGCTGGGAGAGAGTGGGATAGACTGGGAGAGATTGTGAAAGTGTGGGAAAAATTGGGACAGGAGAGACTACGAGAAACTGGGAAAGAGTGTGAAAGCATTGGATAGACTGGAATGGACTGGGAATAGCTGGGATAGACTGGGAATGCCTTGGATAGAGTGGGAATGGATGGGATGTGTCAGGCATGACTGGGATACATTAGGATAGAATGAGAATGCGTGGAATAGGCTGCGATAGAGTGGAAATGAGTGGGATAGACTGGGAATGGACTGGATAGATTGAAAATGAATGGGAGAGGCTGAGATAGAGTGGGAATAGAACAAAGAGAGAACAAAGAAAATTACAGCACAGGAACAGGCCATTCAGCCCTCCAAGCCTGCACCAACCATGCTGCCTGACTGAGCTAAAACCCCCTATCCTTCTGGGGACTACTATATCCCTCCATTCCCATCCTATCCATGTATGGGTCAAGGTGCCCCTTAGAAGTGCTTCCACTACCTCCGCCAGCGAGTTCTAGACACCCATCACCCTCTGCGTAAAAGGCTCATACGTCGCTTTTAAAAATTGCCCCTCGCACCTTAAACCTATGCCCCCTAGTAATTGACTCTTCAATCCTTGGAAAAAGTTTCAGATTATCCACTCTGCCTATACCCCTCATGATCTTCTATCAGGTCACCTCTCAACCTCTGTTTTTCCAGTGAGAACAAACCAAGTTTCTCCAACCTCTCCTCATAGCTAATGCCCTCCATACCAGGCAACATTCTGATAAATCTTTTCTGTACCCTCTCCAAAGTCTCCACATCCTTCTGGTTGCGTGGCGACTAGAATTGAACGCTACATTCCAAGTGCGGCCTAACTAAGGTTTGAAAAGCAGCAACATGACTTGCCAATTTTCTAACTCAATGCCCCAGCCGATGAAGGCAAACTTGCTGTATGCCTTCTTAACTACCTTCTCCACCTGTGTTGTACTTTCAGTGACTTGTGTACCTGTACACCCAGATCCCTCTGCCTAATAACACTCTTAAGGGTTCTGCCATTTACTGTATATTTCCTATTTGTATTAGACCTTCCAAAATACATAATGTCACATTTGTCCAGATTAAACTCCAACTGCCATCTCTCTGCCCAAGTCTCCAACCGACCTATATCCTGCTGTATCTTCTGATGGTCCTCATCGCTATCCGCAAATCTACCAATCATTATGTCACCCGCAAACTTACTAATCAAGCCAGTTACATTTTCCTCCAAATCAATTTATATATAATACAAAGTGCAATGGTCCCAGCACTGATCCCTGAGGAATGCCACTTGTCACAGCCCTCCATTCAGAAATGCATCCTTCCACTCCTATCCTGTGTCTTCTATGACCAAGCCAGTTCTGTATCCATCTTGCTAGCTCACCTCTGATCCCATGTGACTTCACCTTCTGCACCAGTCTGCCATGAGGGACCTTGTCAAAGGCCTTACTGAAGTCCATGTAGTCAACATCCACTGACTGACCTTCATCAATCATCTTCGTCATTCATCAAAAAAATTCGATCAAGTTAATGAGGCATGACCTCCCCTTCACAAAATCATATTGCCTCTCTAATCCATCAACTTATTTCCTGGTGGGAGTAATCCTGCCTCGAAGAATGCTCCAAATAATTTCCCTACCACTGACGTAAGGCTCATCGGCCTGTAATAACCTTAAACAAAGGAACAACATTGGCTATTCTCCAATCCTCTCAGACCTCCCCTGTAATCATGATGTGGAGATGCTGGCGTTGGACTGGGGTAAACACAGTTAGAAGTCTCACAGCACCAGGCTAAAGTCCAACAGGTTTATTTGGTAGCAAAAGTCACTAGCTTTCGGAGTGCTTGCTGCCCCTTCTTCAGGTGAGTGGCTATTCGCAAACAGGGCATATAAAGACACAAACTCAATTTACAAAATAATGATTGGAATGCGAGTCATTACAGGTAATCTTACATGCCCTGTTTGTGAACTGAAATCCCACTCACGTGACAAAAGGGCAGCAAGCGCTCCGAAAGCTCATGACTTCTGCTACCAAATAAACCTGTTGGATTTTAACCTGGTGTTGTGAGACTTCTGACTGTGACCTCCCCTATAGCCAGTGAAGATACAAAGAATTCTCTCAAAACTCCAGCAATTTCCTTCTTTACCATTCTCAGTATTCTGGGGTATATCCCATCAGGCCCTGGGGACTTGTTTACCTTAATGTTTTTCAAGAATGAATGGGAATTGACAGGGATAAAATGGGAATGACTGGGATAGAATGGGAATGAGTGGGAGAGGCTGTGATAGAGTGGGAAAGGATTAGGATAAAGTGGGAATGACTGAAAATGGACTGGGATAGAATAGGAAAGACTGGAATAGAGTGGGAATGGCTAGGAGAGAATGGGATAGACCTAGGGAGATTGGGAAAGTGTGAGAGAGACTCAGAAAGGAGAGACTGGAAAAGACTGGAAGAGAGCAAGAAAAAGTGGGATAGAGCAGGAGAGAGTGGAAATTGCTGGAATAGATTGGGAATGGCTGGGATAGGGTGAGAAGGAATGGTTGGGATAGCGGGAATGATTGGAATAGACTGGGAAAAGACTGGGATAGAGTGGAAATTGCTAGAAGATAGGGGGAGTTTGGGAAAATGTGGGAGAGACTGGGAAAAGAGACTGGAAAAGATGGAGGTAGTGGGAGAGAGTGTGAAAGAGTGGAAATGAACTGGGATAAAGTAAAAATGGACTGGGAATTGCTGGGATAGACTGGGAATGACTTGGAAAAGCTGAGAAAGACTGGGATAGAGTGAGAATGACAGAGAGTGGGAAAGCCTGGGAGAGAGAGGGGGTAGACTGGAAATGGACTGTAATAGAGTAGGATAGACTGGGAATGGCTGGCAAAGACTAAGAATGGCTGGGAGAGACTGGAATAGCTGGGATAGAGTAGGAGAGACTGGAATAGAGTTGGATAGACTGAGGATAAGTGGAATAGAATGGGAAAGTGTGGGATAGTCTGGGGAAGGCTGAGAAAGATTGGCATAGAATGGGAATGGCTGGGATAGGGTGTTAATGGCTAGGAGAGACTGGACTAGAGTTGGATAGACTGGAAAGTGTGGGGTAGAATGGGAATGGCTGGGATAGTCTGGGAGAGAGTTGAAAAAACTCAGAGTGGGATAGAGTGGGAATGGCTGGGATAGAGTGGGAATGGCTGGGATAGACAAGTAAAGGGTGGGATAGACTGGGAAAGGCTGAGAGAGACTGGGAATAGCTGAGAGTGAATGGGAATGGCTGGGGGAGAATGGGAAAATGTTAGAGACTGAGGAAGAGTGGGAGAGACTAGGTAAAGAGCTTGTAGCTTAGCCAAGAGAATGGGAAAGAGAAGGAGGGAGCAGAAAGGACAGGGAGAGAGTAGGAAACAGTGGGAGAGACTGGGAAAGAGTGGAAGACACTTGGAAAGGGTGAGAGAGACCAAAAGAGTGTGGGACAGATAGAGAGGCTGGGAAAAAATTGAAGAGGTGAGAGAGACTGGGTAAGGTTGGGAGAGGCTGGGAAAAGGCAAGAGAGGATTGAAAAGAATGGGAGTAGGTGAAAGAGATTAAAAGAGGATGGAAGAGGAAAGGGAAGCCTGGGAAAAGATGATGGAGGTTGGGAGAGCCTTGAGAGGCTCATCCAGAGTCCACACACACATCTGCTGAGCAACATTTCCAGCATTTTCCGTTTTTGTTTCAGATTACAGCATCTACAGTATTTTGCTTTCCCACCCAAGGCCTTGCTCACCCGATATAAAATCACTGTCTGGTCAAAGCATGTGGGAAGCTGGAGGGAATCCCATCCCAGCAATTTCACACTCCAACCCCTGCCTAAAAACGTGTCAGTGGCTGAGTGCAAAATTCCGGAGTTGAGGGGGTTGAACTATGAGGAGAGGCTGAATAAACTAGGCTTGTACTCGTTAGAGTTTAGAAGAATGAGGGGAGATCTCATTGAGACGTATAAAATGATGAATGGGATGGATAGGGTAGAGGTGGAGAGGCTCTTCCCGCTCAGAAAGGACAGTGGGACTAGAGGGCACAGCCTCAAGATAAGGGGGGGGGGCAGTTTAGAACAGAGTTGAGGAGGAACTTCTTCACTCAAAGGGTGGTGAATCTCTGGAATTCTCTGCCCGTTGATGTGGTGGAGGCTGCCTCGCTAAATATATTTAAGACGCGGGTTGATGGGTTTTTGATAGGCAAGGGGATTAAGGGTTATGGGGAGAGAGCGGGAATGTGGAACTGAGCCACTTCAGATCAGCCATGATCTTATTGGATGGCGGGGCAGGCTCGAAGGGCTAGATGGCCTACTCCTGCTCCTATTCCTTATGTTCTTATGTTCACACCAATATGTGTAGCACCAATTTAATAACAAGAATGTGCTGCTGAAGAGTCGGTGGAAGAGTGAAGTTGAGGCAGGTTAGCCATGATCATATTGAATAGGAGAACTGGTTCAAAGGGTTGTGAGATCTATTCCTGCTTCTGTTCTTAGGAGAGTGTGGTGACTGTCTCTTTAAAAGAGCTATCCGACGGAATAGAGCTCTCATGGTCTGAAGACCTAGGTAGGAATTTTATTGTCCTGCCTGCCACAGGAATTGGTGCGGGCGAGGGGCAGACTATGGAAAGGTCTATTTACTCGGATGTGATTTTATGGTTTTGGAACAAGCAAGGCTATAAAATCCTACCCATGGTTTGGGGGAATCCCTTGGGGGAGGTGCTTTCCTAGTAATAGATTGTACTTTGGACTGGCTACAAGCATTCAGTTCAGGAAACAGTCTAGTAAGTTGTTTTGTTCTGATAAAGAAGCCTCTGCTAGTATATCTTTATGTGGAAAAATATTTTTCAATCATCCTGTATATTGCAAATAAAGTAGATGATGCTTTTCTCTAAAAGACAATTAATTTGGATTTTCAGAAAGCATTGCATTCTAATTAAACTTGAAAGCCCTGGGTATCTATAATAGTCATGAAGTGGAGATGCTGTCGAAGGACTGGAACAAACACAGTAAGAAGTCTCACAACATCAGGTTAAAGTCCAACAGGTTTATTTGGTAGCAAAAGCCACTAGCTTTCAGAGCGCTTCCCCTTTGTCAGGTGAATAAGAGTTCTATTCACAAGCAGGGTTTGTGAATAGAATTGTTTGTGAACTGAAATCACACTCACCTGACGAAGGGGCAGCACTCTAAAAGCTAGTGGCTTTTGCTACCAAATAAACCTGTTGGACTTTAACCTGTTGCTGTGAGACTTCTTACTGTATCTATGATAGAACAAGGAGAAAGATTGTATCAAAACAGAAGTTGCAGATTGTAGCCGCTGAAGAGTCCATACTTTGTAGCTTTAGGGCAGCACAGTGACACAATGGTTAGCACTGCTACCTCAGCGCGAGGGACCCGGGTTCAATTCCAGCCTTGGGTTACTGTCTATGTGGAGTTTGTATGTTCTCCCTGTGTCTGCGTGGGTTTCCTCCAGGTGCTCCGGTTTCCTCCCACAGTCCAAAGGTACGTGGGTTATGTTGATTTGCCACGATAAATTGACCCTTAAGGCCCGGTTTTATCATCATGGGTGCAAAAACTTGTTAAAGTCAGGCGTGAGGTGAGTAGCACGATCAGGTTTCCCCCTTCACCAAGACCCAAAAATGGCCATGATCAGGATCACATTTGCATGCATTTAAATAGACTTAATGGGCTGCATGCTCAACTTTACTGGCACTTCCACCTTTACCACTGTGTTCGTTCATCCGGAATCCGGGTGAAACAGACATGCTCCATATAAATTTGATTTGGGGACCTCATCAATTGAGAGTTAGTGAGGAAGTACGTTCCGAGAGTTCAACGGCTCTCTGTTTGAGATCAGTGGGGGAGGGGATGGTGGGTGTGATGGCTCTCTGCTTGAGATTGGTGGGGCAGGGGAAGGTATCTGATGGCTCTCTGCTTGAGATCGATGGTGGGGGAGGAAGGTGGTTCTAAAAGCTATCTGCTTGAGATCGGTGGAGGGGGAAGGGTGGGTACACTGCCACTCTGCTTGAGATTGGTGGCGGGAAAAGGGGTCTGCTGCCATTCTGCCTGAAATCAGTGGGGGGAAGAGGGAGGGGCCTGTGATTGTCCTGGGTGGTGGACAGTGTGGGGGGGGTTAGTAGGTGGTCAGTAATGTTGTGGGGGTAGGGCAATATCTGTGGGGGCCAGGGGGAGGCATTATCCAGCTCAGGAGCAATGTGGCAGGGGAGCTGCATTCTATCATTATTTTTCCTGCGCGTGCACAGTTGGGAGGCACCAATTGAAGCTGCAGGGTTTTGGGTGCTTTAAGGCCCACCCACAGGCTTGTACAGTGTGATTCAGAATCGCTAATATTTTTGCAAGCAGAGTGGTTATGGAGGCACCTCAGAATGGGTCAAAAAGTCGGATCTGAAACACTCCCAGTTTCAAGTCCGCCCAGCACTTAGAATCAAAACGGTAAAATAGGGCCCTTGCTGTCAGGGGGTGTTAGCAGGGTAAATGCACAGGGTTACAGGATCGGGCCTGGATGAGATTGTTGTCGGTGCAGGCACAATGGGCCAAATGGCTGCCTCCTGCACTGTGAGGTTTCTATTAATCTGTTGGCGTGTTACTTTAAGATCTTTGATCTAAATAGACAGATCCAGGTAAATGTAACTGCTTATAAAGTGCTAGAGTCGATGAGAGGGGTCGTACAAAGGCTGCAGATGCTGGGAACTTTGAATAAAAATGGAAGTTACTGAAACTATTTGACAGGTTAGGTCACATCTGTGAGGAGAAACAGAGTTAGCGATTTAGCCATTCTTTGACCAGAACTGGAAATATTTACAAAATGTAGCAAACTTTAAGCAATTGCGGAAATAGGGAAAGAGGGTGGAAGTGGTCAGCTGGAGAAACTAAAATGGCTAGCTTGCTACAATTGGCCAAGGTTGTTTGGATTAAACTTCGGAGATTTAAAAAGTGGAAATCATCCCACTCTTGATCATTACCTGCTGACTATTGCAGAAAATCATTAACTTCCTGGAAAGCGGGTGCATGAATTTTGGCTTAATGCAGGATTGGGCTCGGTTGTCATGCTGCCCAAAATAATTCAATTTAATTCAATCATGGAATGATTACCACACAGATTGAGGCCATTTGGCCAGTTGCATCTATGCTGGCTCTCTGAAGAAAAAAATCCCTCATGTCACTCCCTATAGCCCTGCACATTCTTCCATTTCAGATTATAGTCAAATTTTCCTTGAATGACTCGGCTGAATCTGCTACCAGTACACTCTCAAACAGCTCATCCAGATTCTAACTACTTGCTGCATGGAAAGGTTTTCTTTATGTCACCATATCTTCTTTTGACAATTATCTTACATCTGTGCCATCTGGTTCTTGACCCTTCCACTAATGGAAACAATTTCTCCCTATCGGCTTTGTCCAGACCCCTCAAGGTTTTGGATGCCTCTGTCAAATCTCTACTTGACTTCTTCTTCAAGGAAAACCACCTCAACTTCTCCCAGCTATGTCTATCTGAAATTCTTCATGCCCGGAACCATTTTTATGAATCTTTTCTGCACCTTCTCGAATGCTTTCATATTGTTCCCAAAATGTGACACTTAGAAATGTACACAGTACTCCAGTTAAGGCAGAATCAGTGTTTTATGCAAATTTAATATGATTTTCTTGGTCTTCTATTCTACAAGCCCTAATAAAAGCCTCGGGTGTTGCATACTATTAACCATTAAAATTGTTTTGCCATCTTCAATGATTTATGCAAATGGACACCCAAAACCCTCTGCTTCAACAATCCTCCCTGCCCTCCCCTCACCCTTAGAGTTGTACACTTTATTTTAAATTGTCTCTCCATGTTCTTTTTTCCAAAATGCTCCCCCTCACTGGTGAGTTCAAAAGCAAGGTGGGCGCGCTTACTATAGCGAGCTGCGACCTATTGCCCATCCATTCTTCCATGGTGAATGTACCATTGGATGGGGGATGCAGTTGGGAAGTCCTTCTATAAGTGGTTAGTTGAGACCCAGAAGTGGGCAATTGAAGCCAGAATTTAACCAGTGACTTGAGAGACCCAGGACAAGCGGCCAGGCTGACAGGTGTCCTGGTGGTGGACGGGACGGGGTTTCCTCCTTAACTAGCCTTAGGGTCCATTAAGAACCCCCCCCTCCAATGGTGTAAGCCATGAGGCCTCTCAAACTCCAGCACCCATCTGCTCTTTGACTCCCCTTGAGGATCCCAAACACTTGTGAAGATCTGATCTATCACTGCCCAACTATGGTGTGCTGGTAGTGACCAATTCTCCTGTTGGTGCTGCTGATACATCAAGAACTGCCTTCAATTGCCAAGCAATGTTCAGAGGCCAGATTTCCTTTCCTTGATGGGTGGAAATGCAATTAGCCATTAAATGATTGCAGGGCAGTCATTCTTTCCCTAGGTGAGCTCCATCCTGCCCTTTAAACCTGCGGGACCACAGGGCACTGTATAATTTAGCCCCCCGATAGATTATGGATCCTGACACTGTGTAACATAAGGATTAGTGATGTGTGTGCCACTCATGTATTATCTGTTTTGAAATACAAATGCACTAATTGGATTAGTGGTGCACACAGCGCCCAATTAGCGGCACAGAGGTGGCAACGAGTGTCTGTCTTCATGAGATGGGTGCTGCTTACAGAGCACCAGTTGTAAGATAGCACAACCCAAGTTTTGTTGTCCAATAGGGTGGGGGAAAGTGGGGGCAGTGGGAAAAAGTATGTGTGCATTGGAAGGGTAGTAAGATGCAAATTCTAATATGTATGTGGTGGAGGGGATTTCATTAAATCTTTTGTCACAGTGAATCTGGAGAGCTTCGGCCAACAACCTCATTGCCCCATCTTGCCAGCAACCTCCACCCCGACCCTTCAATTCCCAGTCTCGTCATTACCCCTCCTGACCTCAAAGACTTAATGATTTTATTTTCTCTACATTTGCCACCTTGCCCACAATCTCAAACAATTGCAGTCTCTGCCTCCCCAGCCTATTAACCAGCTCCTAAAGACAATTGATGCATCATTAATCAGATGCAAGTGAGCGAACCCCTGTTCCTCCCCCTTACCAACACTTTGAAGATTGCAGACTGTCCCAGAGACCTTGGGATCTCTAGAGGCACCCTCCAGTCCCACATCTCAGCTACAATTAATACCTTCAGTCAGTACAGCAATAAGAAAAGCCAATAATAGAAGCTTTACATTTCTTTTGTTATTTTGGTATTAGGAAGATGAGGAAACTTTACAAGTATAACATTAGTGCAAAATGACAGTGTGCCTGTTCTGATGTTAGAATATACAACTCATGATTTAATGAAATACATAGAGATCAAAAGTTTGCATATGTTAAGATGATAAAATACATACCTAGTTATGTCTTTAGTGAACTTTTATGTAAACTTCTGATCAGCTTGCCAGACATGTGATCTGTAAACTTTAAGTGGGTGGTTTTGCTAACTTACACGCACAGGGTTAAGGAGAGGAATTAGCTTAGTCCACACTGTAAAATAGGCATCTCTCTCAATTAGAGAGAAAGAACAGGTTATACATAGCTTGTGGAGTGCCCCAGGGGTCGGTGCTGGGGCCTCAGCTATTTACCATTTATATAGATGATCTGGAGGAGGGAACCGAGTGTAGGGTGTTGAAATTTGCTGATGACACCAAGATTGGTGGAACGGCAAATTGTGCGGAGGGTGTGGAGAGTCTACAGAAGGATCTAGATAGGCTGGGCGAATGGGCCAGGAAATGGCAAATGGAATTTAATGTTGGCAAATGTGAGGTGGTCCACTTTGGTACGAATAATGGTAGGAAGGACTATTACTTACGTGGCGAAAAACTGCAGCAGGCGACGGTGCAGAGGGACCTCGGGGTCCTTGTGCATGAGTCGCAAAAACCCAGCTTGCAGGTGCAGCAGGTGGTCAGGAAGGCGAATGGGATGCTGGCCTTCATCGCGAGGGGGATTGAATATAAAAGTAGGGAGGTCTTGCTGCGGCTGTATAGGGCATTGGTGAGGCCGCAGCTGGAGCACTGTGTGCAGTTTTGGGCGCCGTACTTACGCAAGGATATTTTGGCCTTGGAGAGAGTGCAGAGGAGGTTTACTAGGCTGATGCCAGAGTTGAGGGGGTTGAGCTATGAGGAGAGGCTGAATAAATTAGGCTTCTACTCGTTAGAGTTTAGAAGAATGAGGGGAGATCTCATTGAGACGTATAAGATGATGAATGGGATGGATAGGATAGAGGTGGAGAGACTCTTCCCACTCAGAAAGGATAGTAGGACTAGGGGGCACAGCCTCAAGATAAAGGGGGGGCGGTTTAGAACGGAGTTGAGGAGGAACTTCTTCACTCAAAGGGTGGTGAATCTCTGGAATTCTCTGCCCGTTGAAGTGGTGGAGGCTACCTCGCTAAATATTTTTAAGACGCGGGTTGATGGGTTTTTGATAAGAGAGGGGATTAAGGGTTATGGGGAGAGGGCGGGAATGTGGAACTGAGCCACGACAGATCAGCCATGATCTTATTGAATGGCGGGGCAGGCTCGAAGGGCTAGATGGCCTACTCCTGCTCCTATTTCTTATGTTCTTATGACAGACACCATTCTGTGAGACTTGGACAAGACAAAGAGGCAAAGTTAAAACAGTTAACAACCTTACTTATCTCTCATTCTTTGTCAGATACCTCAGACTATAATGTTCATTCTTCTTAACCTGAAACATTTCAAACTTGGTGAAATGAGAACCTGGAAAAGCAGACTGCAAAACCTAGGGTGTAATTTTAAATGTCAGTAGAAAGTCAATTCTTCTTGGGTTTGAAAAAACATCTAAAAACTGATCCATAAATCTTCTTGAGAATTTTAAATATCTACCTAGCGTGACTTTATATGTTTAAGAATGTGGATACCTAATGCTCCTTACACTGTTTAAGCATTTATGTGTGATTGCTGGAAGCGGTGTTGTGAGTATGCTTGTAACTACAAATGCATTAAATTGTCTGTGGTCAGAAGAAATGAAAACTTTAGACAGGAAGCAGTCAGGTTAGAACAGTGACTGCAGCAGCAGATTGTAGCAAGGAGTCTCTTTATAAATAATATTTTGGGCATTTTCTGACTGTGAAAACAACAGAAACTAAAACCTTTCCAAATTATAATTCTGTTCTTTATTTCCTTAAATAATTCATTGTCACAAATTGGGTTAAGTAGGTTTGTTTTATTGAGATTTCTGAACCAGACTCAAGGTAATCCATGAGGATACTCTCTTTTAGTGGAAATACTCCCTAATTATGTTGCATTCCACTGTCCTGATCTTTGCACCCTTTGTTTAATGGAAACATCATTCAGCTCAAGGATTGAACGGACAGTTCATTTGTGCAGCAATGCACCAATGCGATATCTGATCCTCACAATGCATTGGCCAATGTTGGGGGACCCAAATTCTAGGTGCACCGACTGGTGTCATTCCAAACCAATAACTCAATATCCCCTTGTTAGATATTCTATGTTTTTTTTGGAATTGTAATGAAGCTTTTAAGCATTAACTAGTTCTCACACTTTAAAATGTACAAAGATTCCAAATTGACCAAATCCACGTATTTTTGTTCACTGGCACTGGAATGCAAAAACAGATGGGGATGCACCCAAAACTCTCTTTTATTAGCAAGTTGGATAAAGGATTCTACCTTAAAATGTCAATGAACTAGTCCCTGCAAGTTAATACATTTCTAGATTTAAAAATGAGGCACAGCATTTGGGAATGGAGGTTAATTTGCCAAACACATCACAGCAGACAACACCATATTTTGACTGTGTAACATTGTTGGATTGTTTACAGAACATGACCGCACACTTAATACTATAACAGGTGAAACAATGCTCTCTGCTGTCTGTTTGTGGACTTTTCCCCTCCTTTGTAAAATACTTCAAAAGTTTATGAAGAGCTTTTTAAATGTGAATGGTTTCTACATTTATGTATCCAAACTGATCATTAAAAAGGAAATAATCAATGCAATATGGCCAAGAATGTTATCAAGATTCTTGGGAAAATACCTTCCAAATTATTTTAGTGTTCAAGTCAAAGTTTGATCTGGATATAAAACATTTGCTTGTGACTTTATATCGCTCCCTGATATCCGTAAAATTCACATAATCTGAAAATGTAAAGCGCCTTTTTTTCATCTCTCTCTTAATGGAGTGCTCTCTGTACATAATCCTGGGTATATGGCTGGGTCATCCTCACAAGCTCTGAAGTCCTTGCTGTGGTTGTTAAAGTGTGACAGTTACTTGGGCCATATTTCCAACAGGCGGCCCTCCAGAGATGTGGCCCCCGAGCAGCATCTGCCCCGCCATCTCTACTGGACTCCCTGGACCTGGGCCATGGGGAGCCAGGCAGCCATCAGACTGAGCCAACTGTTTCTTGGTCATCTTCCGTTCCTTTGCCCTCCGATTCTGGAACCAGATTTTCACCTGAGTGAAAACAGAATTAAAACCATAAAAACCTATTCCACAGGTGGAAAATGAGCAAGGATTTTTTTTTACAAGAGAAAGAAGTTCCTTGTGTTTATTTGGGAAGCTTGGATCGGGAGAAAGCCATTCAACTCGTTGAGACAAGTCCACTGGTCAACCAGACATGCATTTAACTATCTACCTGCCTTGATTCCCTAATCCTGAATGCTTTTGCTTGCGAAGCTATCAGTCCCAGTGTTGAGATTTTCATAGCCTCAGCAGCTTCTCTGGAACAGAGAGCTCCAGATTTCCACTATCCTTTAGCGCAATATCACAATCTGGATTTTTAAAATTCATTTGTGGAACTTGGGCATGGCTGGTTGGCCAGCATTTATTGCCCATCCTTAGTTGCCTGAGTTGAGAGACAACCACATTGTTGTGTCTCTGGAGTCACACGTTGGCCAGACCAGGTAAGGACGGCAGATTTCCTTCCCTAAAGGACATTAGTGAACCAAATGGGTTTTTCCAACGATCAACAACAGTTTCACGGTCATCAGTAGATTCTTCATTCCAGTTTTGTTTTAATTCCACCATCTGCCGTGGTGGGATTTGAACCCCAAGTCCCCAGATCATTAGCTGAGTTCCTGGATTAATAGTCTTAATGATAATACCACGAGGCCATCACCTCTCCAATGTTTAAATGCACCTCACATTAAGTCTTTTTTGTTTATAAACTGTGAATATCAGTGGAAAGGTCAGCATTTGTGGCTCATCCTTTTTTTTGCCTCTGGACTGACTGGCTTGCTACACAATTTCAGTGAGTCATTGTGATTCAACCATCATTACTGTGGATCTGGAATCACATATAGAGCAGACTAGGTCTGGATGGCAGGTTTCCTTCCCTGAAGGGCATGAATGAACCAGGCAGGTTTAAAAAAAATTGAAGTTAAAGTTAATTTATTAGTCACAACTAGGCTTACATCAATGCTGCAATGCAGTAACTGTGAAAATGTTCTGGCTGCCACACTCTGGCACCTGTTCAGGTACACTGAGGAAGAATTTAGCATGGCCAACCCCTAACCTGCACATCTTTGACAGTGGGAAGAAACCAGAGAACCCAGAGGAAACCCACACAGACATGGGAAGAATGTGCAAATTCCACACAGATAGTGACCCAAGCTGGCAATCAAACCCAGGTCCCTTGCTCTATGAGGCAGCAGTGCTAACTACTATCCGCCAATTGTCAATTGTTCAATTCAATGTTAATCATTGCTGAGTCAAGTTTTCAATTTTAGATTTTGATTAATTGAACTGAAATTCCATCAACTGCTGTGGTGAGATTTAAATCTCTGCGTTATTAGTCTGGGAGTCTGGATTACTAGCTCAATAGGCCACCAGCTCCCCCTTATACTGCAAAGCTGCAGCTTTCAAAGAAACACAGCAAAAGACTTCAAGTGTTGGATATTCTGAAATGAAAATAGAAAATGCAGGAACTACATATGGTCAGTCAACATTTGGCAGCAAAGTGGCACAGTGGTTAGCACTGCTGCCTCACAGCATCAAGGACCCAGGTTCGATTCTGGCCTTGGGTGACTGAATGTGTGGGTTTTCTCCCACCGTCCAAAGATGTAGGGTTAGGCTGATTGGCCATTGTATATTGCCCCTTAGTGTTAGGGGACTAACAGGGTAAATACGTGGGGCTACCGGGATAAGTGCCTGGGTGGGATTGTTGTTGGTGCAGGTTCCATCGACCAGATGGTCTGCTTCTGCAATGTAGAGATTCTATGAAAGAAAGGGTTAATGTTTAGTGTGTGAGAGCTAAGCATCATTAACTTTCTTATTCTTCCACTGGCCCGGCACATTTCTGTTTTCATTTAAGAAACACAACTTTCGTGAGTATGTCCCCACAATCTGAAATTATATTTTCCCACAAAATCCACCTCTTGGATTGTCTTTGGTAACATCCACCTGCTACCCATTCTTTAATCTTCACCCCGTCATTTCCCCCCCCCCCCACCCCCACACTACTTTTGTACCCTCTGCTAAAGGCGCAAACTGTTGATTTATTTTCTTATGTTAAGAGTCATACATGAGCTTCATAGGGACAAACGTTGCAAATAGCGAATAAAGTTTCCAAATAACTCTTTCTTGGCAGAAGGGGTATTGCTTCCTAGTCATCGCTATATATCAGTAGATTAGTCACGAGAGTGAAACTGATCAAGTGGGTTTATCTGAGGAACTCAGGAAGTTAGGGGCTGAGGGAGGTCACATTTCCTCAGCAATACTGAGCGAAATCACACCGTTCTTCCTTTAAAAAAAGGAAACGCAAGCAATATGGGATTTTCAGAAATAAGGTTAGAAAATTATGGAATGCACTGTAGATGTGCCTGGACATTTGCCGGAGTTGAGGCTCGGAAGAAGCAATGACATGAGAATGTTCAACGGCTACAGACTTCGTGGGGAAATCAATGATGAAAATTAGAATAATATCACAGAAAGAAATTACAATCTGGCAGGAGGAGGGGGCATCTACAAAGATCGCCACAGATTTCATTACTCGGTATTGTGTTAACGAACCTGTCTTTCTGAGAGTCCCAGAATGGTGGCCAGTTCGGATTTTCTCTTGATAGTTATGTACCTGTTGTAGTGAAATTCCTTTTCCAGCTCAAGCCTCTGATGATCTGTGTAAACTACCCTGTACTTGTCTTTTGTCCGGGTTTTACCTGTAAAACGATAGCGAGGAACTTTAGAGCAATATGATGACGAACCCAACCAACCCAAATCTGAAAGCGAGAGTGCCTCTTTCATTTGACCATCAGGCTCTAACTGAACACTGTGTTTTGTTTTTAAGTGCTAGCATTAATTGTTGGCCATCTATTGTGGTTATTGTCGATGCAGAGTCGATGGGCCGAATGGGCCTTTTCGTGGCTATCCGTTACACGCATCAGTGGGATTCTAGTATTTCAGAATAAGATGCTGTATGCAAGCCATGTACTAAACCTGTCTTTCCCTTGGCCCGTTGAATACTCAGTTTGTACGATTTTGACAAGGACTCATAAAACAACTGAAGGGTCTAGTAAAACTGGATTTCGCAGTCTTGAAAGTTATTCATACGAATTGACCAACTAATTAGCATTGTTAATTGTGGCTATTCTTGTCAACATTAAAATACCTCGCCTGTGAAAACTCTTAAAAATACTTCCTCCCATTCTTAAATTGTGTTGAAGATACCCAGTAACTTGGAGTATTATCTCTTAATAAGTATATTTTGATATATGCTAACAGAGAATATTCTAAGTTTTGAAATTGTCGTGTTCAAGTATCTGTAATGATAATAAGTGAAGCGAGCACATTTTTAAAATAGCCCTCACACAGAAACTGTCAAATGAAAGCTTACAGTTATCAATTAATATCCTACACTTTTCTAAGACTTTCGAGTCAGCCATGTTTAAATTGGGGACATTATTTATGTTCACTGAACAGCATAAAGTGATTACAATTCATTGAATTCTTCATCCCTCTTGTCATTGCTGGCTTACGAATTTCTCGATACAGTTTAAAAAAATTCAGCGCCTTATGTACGCCTGCAATTCGATATTTACCTTCCCAGATAAGTAAATTCTCAAAACAAGATGTAGTTAAGTGTGCAAAATGACACTTTCATGCAAGTGTCAGTTTCGACAGCTCTGCCCTCCATCATGTCTCTCTCCAGTTTCCCAACGGCAATGAAACATTCCTGTTCAGGCCGATTTCCAGCTGACCGGTGCTGCGACCGCGACTTGAAAAGCAGAAATTGCAAACAAAAAATCTACCTCAAACATTACATAACTGGAAAGAAAAGCAAATAGAATGAAGTCACAGGGATCCAACGAATGATAGAGGAGCGGACACGTCTGCATGTATCATTGTGTACCGACCCATTCTATTCCCATGCTACCATCAGTTCTAGTTTAAAGTGTCATGTGCAATGTTTGGAATTTCATTGTAAACGCTTTCGGGAAATGAACGAAAAAAGTCTCAAATTAATTCTTTAGTTCTTGTCAATGTCTGCAGCTCGGTCACAGAGATGGAAAGGTGGGACAGGGCTACCTTTATAGAACATAGAGCCGCTCGGGCAAGTTAACAACGCGGTATTCATATGATAAAGCGAACACACTCCACACAAAGAGCTACAAGCCAATTTTACAAAAGGGTGGTTTTCTAGTAGCTGGATCACAGGGCAATCTGTTTGATTTCCTTTCGCATAAACAAATGGCGGCACCCACTTTCATCTTAAAAGCATCTTTTTTGTTCTGCCTAAAAAAACATCGAAAATGAAAGCTGCCTTTTACCTGAACGTCTCCAGGACCCGAAAGTACACAAAGAGTAGGAGGGAACCAAACTTTGTGCAAGGGAAATGTTAACTTTGATCCGAGATTCAAGTCCGAATCTGTATTGCAACCAATGGTAACAGAGGAAGTAATAAACAATTTTGCTCAATTTAATTGTAATATTAATCTTCATTTTGTTTCACGGGCCACCTTCTGATTTACCCGTTTTGATCGATACGTGGAATATAAGAATCCATATTAAATGGCTTATTTTACTCAATTGAATCCGAACCACATGTTCGTAAAAAGTGTAGCGTTTGGATGAATGGCCCAAATACCGATGAAATGTGAATTTACTGAGAGCATTAGTTCTTTAAGTAACATCCTTTGCATTTATTTAGAAGTATACAAACTATATTCAAGTTACTAGAGATGTGTTCAGGATCCAGAAAATGTTGCAGTTCATTCATTTCTCTGAATGATTCTTGAATGTCTATTATGTCTTACGTGTTGAGCGGCTTCCAGCCAGGGCACTGTTCTTGTTCGCCTGACCAACAATATATGTCTATAAGAAGTAGAGGTTGTTGTTGATCATTGATCCCATTCCAAATGGACCAACATCACTGCATTAAGGATTTAAAAAGGCAAATAGAAAATCTACCAACTTTTATTCTTTTCAACTTGATGATCGGTTCTTTTCCAGATGCCGATGGGACTTGCTGTTCCACTATAACCTCATTTTCTATCGAGTTTTGTTTAGCATTTGGAATTTTATTTATTTTAATATTGTTCACTTGTTAAGAGCAGGCTGGTTTAACATGGTTCACACACAAATGCAAATCACTCAATGCTACATGTGTTTAATTCCAAGCGTCTTATAAATCATTTCCAATCGCAGCCTGTTGATCAAATCAGAAATAGGTTTGTTTTATAATTGACTTGCACACCCAGGTCACAGATAAAACATATTTGCATTTGAACAAAAATTGACCTGTCTTGCGGGTGTGCTAAGGGTTAAAATTCAACAGGTTATACGGAGCCTATGTAAATATGACCTCGGTTTATAACGTGGCCATCCGCACTCGTATTATTCACCTTGGTAATAAAATTCAGGAGACATTGCGAGTCAGACAATGCTACAAGGACAAGATTCATTATTTATTGTGAAAATCGTCACCCTTTCCGGTAATATAAAGCGGCCATGTTCCCAGATAATGAGGCGTTAGGAAGCGTAACAGGGCGCATATCAAAGCCAGCGAAGTGTTGAAAGGCATGCCGCCTGAATATGACAAATAACAATGTGGTGACTGAAGAAACGGGACCTCACAGCTAGTTTACAGGATGGCAAATTAGTATTCAAACCGAGACCGGCGCCTGGCTACATTCCCACCTCTTGGAATTTGTATGGGATTCTATCACTGGAATCTGGGAAATGAGTGCTTCTGTCTCTTAAATTAAAAGAAGTTTGATTTTGTTACACTGGGTAAAAACCGTTTTTTTCTAAAAAAAAACCCCGCGCGACTAAAATGACCAAGAGATTTATTTAGCTACATAAATATATTATGAACTGGAACACCAAATTCTGGAGGGAGAGTTAACATGGAACTGGCAATGAGGAAAAAGGTGGAAGCCAACACGTTATCTAGGACTAACACTGGCAGCTTGCGAAGGGGCACCCAGGTTTGTTCACACACTCTGTAACCTCTGTGTAACCTTACAAGTGGAGCACAGGGTTTAGTCCTCACATCCAGCCTGACCCTTCACAAAGCAGGTCTGAAGCTAACACCTTCCAGTTCACTCACTGGCCCTAAAACCTATTCACAGTCAAGCTGATTATTTATGTTTGACACTGAGGTTCGATGTGTTTCTGGAGTATGTGGAAGTAATGTCAATTTACTGGCTTGTAACTGGTCCTCGAACAATGAATGGGGCAACGCCGAAGCGCTCTAACGAATTGTTTTGTGCGGCCTCTGGCATTTCAACCTTGTGAAATAACATTTACAATAGTCACGGCCAGATCCCATCATTTTCCCAATTCTATTTGCCGAAGCGGACCAATCTGAAACCCTCAAAGTATAGAACCTGGATTGTTGTTGCTTGTTGTTATGAACTAGGAGCAGTAGACCATTCGGCCCCTCCAGCTGATCCGCCATTTGACTTGATAGTAATCTGTATCCGACCCACCCCTATAACCCATCATCTCCTTGCTTATCAAGAAATCTCCACCTCTCTATTTTAAAAGATTCCCTTCCACCACCTTTTCAGGAAGAGAACTCCAAAGATTGCCCACCCTCTTGAGAGAAATATATTTCTCATCATTTCCGTTTTAACTGGGCGGCCCCTTATTTTTAAATAGTGACCTTTAGTTCTAGATTCTCCCTCAAGAGGAAGCATCCTCTCCATTCACTAATATCCAACAATGAACTGGCTTCAAATCATAATGTTTATTTTCTAACTCTTTCCAAAAATGATTAATAAACAAGTAGCAAACCAAAGACCTGGGCTGAAGTAGAGTTTGGACTTCAAATGTAGGATGCTTTAGTATCTTACCAAGTGGTTAATAGACGGGGTTGCAAGATAGAGCCGCCTGTATTTTGTTCCTATATTACTAAAACGAAATCAATCCATTCAGCCTGGTGCAAAACATTGGTATAAAAGTAGTTAGCACATTAATGTTCAGTATTTGTTCGATGTGCTTCATCCAGTAAGCCTTTAGACATTGTTGACATCTCCTCAGTGGCCTGGAGAGCGGATGTGTAGGCGGTAGTACATGGAGTGGCGCGCTTTCCCACGCAGAGCCTGGCTGGCAGCATGAGAAAGGTGTTTCGTACAGTCACACTGTGGTGGGACACACGAATGGCTTGGCCCCGGCCTTTCATGTCCTTTAACAAATTAGGTGGTAGGTATCACTTAACTTTCCCATTCAACCCAGTTCAATGGAGCTCCGGCCCTGACCCTATTTAGTATCCAGCAATCGGTAAGGCGCAGCTTCATGCTGGCTACACTTGCATCAGTCCTGGTGGGTTTATTTTTCAATCTCGACCCTGTATTTGCCAATTATTTTACATATTGCGAAGTTGAAGTTAATGACACTTCAATATTTCGCCAGTAATGCAATTACACACAAAAGAGATCTGCAAACGAAAAGACCAATTTCCTGCCCGCGCAATTTCTCTCTCGTGAAAGAGTCTTGGCCAAATCCCAGAATGTGGAGCTTAAAGCTTACCAGACTAACTAATTTTGCTGCACTTAAAATACAACAGCAAGCCGAGCTGTGAAAGTGTATCATACGTTGCCAGACAATTAATACAAATATTTCCTACACATTGCATAGCAAACTTGAGAGATAAAACGAACTTCTATAAACTTTTCAAAAGGACCCTTGTGCGAATAACATAGAACTATGCCGAAGACACCAATCATCATCGTTCTTCAATCGCAGACTCCAATACTACAGAAAGCCAAGAAGGAATCAGTGCAATATCCTTCTAGAAATGGAGATTTGGCGTATGCATCAATAGTTTCAGTTAAATATAAAGGCTGCAAGCTGACAATGTTTGTACTGATCATTAGTTCACTGTACTCCTTGGTGAATCTACTGTTTAAAATGAAGTTGCCTTACTTGTGATCTGAATGTACTTAACTTGGAGACTTTCCGAGGCTTGGAGAGTTCTTACCTGCAGCAGAGATCTGTGCCGTTTTCTTCATCCATTCATAAGGATTGCGCCTTTGGCTATTGGGTGAGGTTTGACCCCCTGAAGTTGCATCTAAAGGAGGAAGGATTCCTGCCGCTGAGGGGTTCAAGGCATTATAGTCAGGCGAACTGTAAGGAACCTGCCCTGGAGTAGAGTTACTTATCGGCACTGGCACTGTGTTCGATGGACCGGGCCCATAGGAACTCCAGTCCTCCCTTGGTGGACCATAGGGAGAGGTCCAAGACACCGAGGTTTGGGGGTGATTTTCCATATTAGGCACATGATATCCCGCGTACTCCGTGTACTGTGGAGGAGAGACGAAGTTCTGTGTGGATAAATTGATGCTTGGTCGTCGAACGGGCCCTGGGTACATGCTTACTTCTTTATCCAATATATAGCCCACATACATGGCTAGGGTTAGGGTTCGCGCACATGCTGCAGCCAGATGCGGCTGCCTACTCGGACTGGTATTGGTCTGGTAAGGCTCATGCTGAACTGCCCCTATGGCACATGATTAACCATTGTTTACAGGATCTTGCTACTAACGGTGTACCACATGCGCCGCAACGTCATTGCACCGCCTGGCCACCTATTTGCATTCAAATCATTTGGTTTTTTTAAACACACCTTTCTGCGCTGGGGCACTTCATATAGCCAGCTATAGTCACAAGTATTAAAGAAAATCACACGCCACCCTTGTATCCATGAGTTTAGACACATTGCAGAGTTGAAATCTGACCTCGAATGTAATATTACCAAGTTAATATAAAACCAAGAAAACATATCGAATGCTTCAATGGCATCAGTCCGTCAAAAACCAATGATGTACAAGATTTTAACCTAAGATGCATGCGTTCACTCTTGAGCACAACTTGCATGGAGTACTTTGAATGGCTACCCACATCTGCTGATTCACGATTTGCTGAAATTGGACAAGAAATTAAAAAAGGTGAAAATAGTTTTTTTTTAACAGAATAAGGACCATCCGTCTTGTTTTATTTATACATGGGAAAAGAAAACAAAGCAATAATTTGAGATTCCAGCACCCGCAGTATTTTGCTTTTATAAATGGAACTATTCATTAGAAAGGATTCAATTGTGCTATTCAAGTGTGCGCACCAACATGTATTATCTCATCTCAGGAAACTGCTTCAAGGCAAATTTAATCCTTATCCTCCAATGTTGATCAGGCTCATCGGGACATCTAACGGTATAAATTTCCGCCTAAAATTATCTTTAAAAGTGTAAATTCAAACTGGTGTGAGATGACCTTTGGGATGTGACCAAATCCAACTATTTTTAGGATTTTGTTTACCAAATTGACGTGCAGCTGCAATTCTTCCAACTTTTAACACGAAAAATCCCCACGGGAAAGGGACGCTGTCCACCAAAGCTTTTCAGATTGTTATGCAGATGAGAGCCAAGTCCATTTGACACAACTATTGACGGCACGAAGAGGTGCAAAGTATCATGAAGCGGTTTCTTCACGCGAGGTGGATATTACAGTGGAAAACCCTTCACAGTGACAGCGAAACCACTTGTTAAACCCAGCCCAGCTCAAAGGAAATGTGTATCTGATCAAGGCTTCACTTTCCATCTGAATAAGTACGCTTTACCTATACCACGCACTGTGCTGTTACGCTGAGAAGGACTTACTTGGATCCGGGCCTGAATTTAAGGTTGCATTTGTATTCAAGCGTTGGTTTAAGATTAAGGGATTAGAAGTACGATCTGCAAATGGCGAAACTTTAGTTGTACTGCCCTGGTCTACGCAGGAGATAGTTTGGTGTTTGCTTGTTTACAAATGGGCGGAGTCTGCTAAATCTACATTAAAAATGCTTTTGCCAAATCCTTTGCCTTCGGCTCTAAAGTGCCCAATTGGACAAACTTTTGATCACTTCCTGAATTCCGATTGATATTAGACTGGAGATACATATATTAGACATGGAATGGGCTTGGTAATTATGCAAATTGTGAGCACATACTTAGCCGGAAGCTTTGAGTGAGATATGAAAGTATAAGGAATGGTCAATATCTCCTTAATGAATTTCCAGTGTGACATAACTGTGATAAATATTTCTGTTGTTTCTGATTGCTTCTTGTCTCTTGTAGTTTGCCTTCAAGATGCATATTTAATTTTGTTGCTGAATGGTTTAGTTTAGTTTTTAAAAATTTATTAATTAGTGTCGCAAGTACATAGAACATAGAACATAGAACATTACAGCGCAGAACAGGCCCTTCGGCCCACGATGTTGCGCCGACCAGTTACAAAAACAATGACCCACTAGCCTATACCAATCCCTTTTCGTCCATAAACCTATCCAGAGATCTCTTAAACGCCCCCAAACTAGACGCATTTACAACTGCAGCAGGCAGGGCATTCCAATCCCTCACCACCCGCTGGGTAAAGAACCTACCCCTGACATCCGTCCTGTAGCTACCCCCCCTTAATTTAAAGCCATGCCCCCTCGTGCTAGCTTTCTCCATCCGAGGAAAAAGGCTATCACTATCCACCCTATCTAAACCTCTAATCATCTTATATGTTTCAATAAGATCCCCTCTTAGCCGCCTTCTTTCCAACGAAAACAACCCTAGATCCCTCAGTCTCTCCTCATAGGACCTCCCCACCATACCAGGCAACATCCTAGTAAACCTCCTCTGCACCCTCTCCAACGCCTCCACATCCTTCTTGTAATGCGGGGACCAGAACTGCACACAGTACTCCAAGTGCGGCCGCACTAGAGTAGTGTACAGTTGCAACATTACACTGCGACTCCTAGATTCAATCCCCCTACCAATAAACGCCAAGACACCGTACGCCTTCTTGACAACCTTATCTACTTGATTCCCAACTTTCAGGGATCTATGTACACACACACCTAGATCCCTCTGTTCATCCACACTATTCAAAGTCCTCCCGTTAGCCCTATACTCGACACATCTGTTGCTCCTACCAAAGTGAATTACCTCACACTTCTCCGCATTAAATTCCATCCGCCACCTCTCGGCCCAGCTCTGCAACCTATCTAAGTCTCCCTGCAGACTATGACACCCTTCCTCACAATCTACCACACCTCCAACTTTGGTGTCATCAGCAAATTTACTAATCCACCCAACTATACCCTCATCCAGATCATTAATAAAAATTACAAACAACAGTGGCCCCAAAACAGATCCCTGAGGCACACCACTCGTAACTGCACTCCATGATGAATATTTACCATCCACCACCACCCTCTGTCTCCTATCTGATAGCCAATTCCTGATCCAACTTCCTAGATTACCCACAATCCCATACATCTGCATTTTCTGCAGAAGCCTACCATGGTGAACCTTATCGAACGCCTTACTAAAATCCATGTATACCACGTCAACTGCCTTACCCCCATCCACCTCTTTGGTCACCTTCTCAAAAAACTCAATAAGGTTAGTAAGGCACGACCTACCTGCTACAAAACCATGCTGACTATTTCTAATCAATTCATTACACTCCAAATAACTATAAATCCTATCCCTAATAATTTTTTCTAAAACCTTGCCCACAACAGAAGTAAGACTCACCGGTCTATAATTCCCGGCAAAGTCTCTGTTCCCCTTCTTAAACAATGGGACAACATTCGCTATCCTCCAATCCTCCGGGACTACACCAGAGACCAATGACGACCTGAAGATCTGAGCCAGAGGCTCTGCAATCACCTCTCTAGCCTCCCAGAGAATCCTAGGGTAGATCCCATCCGGACCAGGGGACTTATCTATTTTCAGCCCCTCAAGAATTTCCAGCACATCCTCTTTATCAACCGTAATACTGTCTATTTTACACCCCTGCAACCCAATGTCCTCCTCAGCTATATTCATGTCCCCCTGCGTGAACACCGAAGAGAAATATTGGTTCAATACTTCTCCAATCTCCTCCGGTTCCACACACAACTTCCCCCTGCTGTCTGTAACTGGAGGCTTACATTAACATTAAGTAGGCTTACATTAACACTGCAATGAAGTTACTGTGAAATCCCCGAGTTGCCACACTCAGGAGTCTGTTTGGATACACTGAGGGAGAATTCAGCGTGGCACCTAACCAACACTTCTTTCAGATTGTGTGAAGAAACCGGAGTACCTGGAGGAAACCCACTCAGACGCGGGGAGAACACGCAGACTTCGCACAGTGACCCAAGCTGGCAATCAAACCTGGGTCCCTAGTGCTGTGAGGCAACAGTGCTAACCACTGTGTCACCATGCCACCCAAATGGTGTGACCAACGTAATAATAAAAGCACAACATAATTTTACATAATGACGACTTGGGGTACAGACGCTCCAAAGACATTTCCAAGTTTTACCAAACAAATGTACTCATGCAAAGAAAGAGAAACTATAGGAAATTGAGCACATCACATCACTAACTCTGATTTTGAAGATTTTGATCTGGATTATAGTCCTTAGGGCAGTAGGAACATGGTAGCCTAGTGATATGAAGGTGGAACAGAGTGGGATCTGTAATATGTAAGATATATTGCAAAACTTTATCCTAGAGAAAATGGGTGGCACAGTGGCATATTGGTTAGCACTGCTGCCTCACAGTGCCAGGGGCCTGAGTTTCATTCCCAGCTTGGATCACTGTCTGTGTGGAGTTTGTATTTTCTCCCCGTGTCTGCGTTGGTTTCCTTCCAATGATCTGGTTTCCTAATGATCAATAGATTGATTGGCTATGCTAAATTGATCCTACTGACAGGGGGATTAACAGGGTATATGAGTGGGGTTATGGGAATAGAGCCTGAGTGGGGTTGTGGTTGGTACAGATTTGATGGCCAACCGGCCTCCTTCTGTACTATAGGAATTCAATGATTCTAACATTGAACAGGACAGAAGGAGGCCAGTATAATTGGGCTGGGACTGAGCCGTAGCCTGTATTGTTGTTAAAGTACTGGCACAATAACGTCCTGTGAATGCAAAAACATATCTGCATATTTGAGATTATGGAGATAACGATGGAGCTGTTTGATTTAGGAAGAAATGAGATTTTGAGATTGGGGAATGTGAGGGGGATCAAATCCATGACTGACTGAGGTATCCAAGAAAGAAATATTTGAGCATTTTTTGAATGGGGATAAACTAAGAACTGCGGCAGAGCAAATAGATTTGATTGTCCTTGCATATAAATCACTAAAAGTGGATGCTGCAATAAGCAATGGAAGAGGCTAATGGAGCATTTGCCTTTATTTTGAAGTGGTTGCAATACAAAAAGAGAGCCAGTTATAATTCACTTGCATAAGATCTTGAATCAGACCCCATTTGGAGATGTGCTTTTGCCTTGGGGGCTGCACATCAGGTATGATGTATTGGTCTCAGAAGAAGTTTATTTATTAGTGTCACAAGTAGGCTTAAATTAAATACTGCAATGAAGTTACTTGAAAATCCCCTAGTCCACACATTCTGATGCCTGTTTGTGTACACTGAGGGAGAACTTAATATGGCCAATACGCCTAACTAGCATGTCTTTCGGACTGTGTGAGGAAACAGGAGTACCAAGAGTAAACCTATGCAGACATGGGGAGTGCTTGCAGTTCTGCACAGATGGTGACCCAAGCCGGGAATCAAATGCTGGTGCTGTGAGGCAGCAGTGCTAAACACTGTGCCACCGTGACACCCTGTACATGCTGCCGCGAGGACATAGTATATCATGAAATAAGCACTTAAGAGCAAAGCAATGGTAGGTTACTTCTCTCCACAATCCTGCTCCAACATTCAAAGTGATTATGGCCAATCTGCAATTTAATGCCATATATCCATCTTTGCCCCATATCCCTTAATATCTGTTGTAAGCAACTATCTATCAACTGCAGTGTTTTTTCCAGCCATTAACATTTTATGCTGACCATAAGGATGGCAGACCTTGATCTGCAAGTTAGCATTTTTAAAGGGAAATAGTCAGCAGGACCCTCTTCCCCCAGTGCCACCCTTATTACTAATATGAATGTTTCTGCCTGCTGCATACTGCACACAAGTTTCCACCCACAGTGTGTACACCTGAAATTGCTTCTACACACAACAGATTTTGGATAGGAATGTGCTAGGGCAAAGGAAATTGCTGGCAATGGAAACGTAAAGAGGCAGAATGGATGACAATACAAAGAAAGTGTGTCATATCATGTCTTTATACTTAAGGCCGAGGATCAACTTTTTAGGATGTATATGAACTATCTAGGTGCACATTTGCTGTGTACAATGTCCCTGAAGCCTGTCTGTTTTAATTAAAGGAGGCAAGCTTTTGACTAAACAATTACTGATGTTCCTAACAATCATATAAAAGTGAACATTATAAACAGTTTATCTCAAACCAGGCTGTAAATGCTTAGTGAAAAAGCACAGTTAAGGGTAGATGTCCTTTAAAACTGAGTAATAAATTCAAAGTGGGCTTGTTAAAAAGTGACAGAAAGGCAGAACCTTGCAAGCCTTTAATGACTGTCTGATTACTCTTATTAATTCTGAAATAGTGGAGAGTGTTTTTCTACATATTTATTTCTTAGCTTTGACTTAGGATCATCATATCTCTCAGCTCAAATATTATGTGGTTCAAACAACTATAGATAATCAACAACTTCCTTCCAGCTTTTGTATCATAATGGTTACAGCCTTTGGTACAATGATTTACAGCGCGTCACTTCTTTAGGCTTTGTACCGCCCTATAGTTATTTTCAGCACTGGAATTTGTTGAACTTCTTTGTATGGCCACGCTTCTGATCTGCAACCAACACATCGCCTGACATTCAGCCTCCATCTATTTGTATCACGCAACAGAATTCAGTGTGGATGCTTGTGATGACTTCTTAACATCAGGTGGTTTAAGAAAGTGATGAATAAAGGTGCACTTCATAGATACACCCAATGACTATAACTGTCTGGAAGAGTTAGTTGATAGTTCTACATTGTCTCTGTTTTAAGAATGCTTGATACAAAGGTCCCTAAGCAAACTTGGAAATGGAAGCCAGGAAGGAGAAGTGCTAGAATCTGATGAAGAGGAACTCCTATGCAACACAATAATAATGATGCAGGTGAAATACACTTGCAAATATGTGAGCGGGGGTAAAGGTCTCAGACAGAATTGGATGGCATTGATTGGTTCATACTCCTCAAGGGTGCAGGAAAGATGATGATGGTAAGTTGATAAAAGTTGTGTTTCTGCATTGAAAGCAGAGGGAACTGTACATTTAATACATTATCAAACGTAATCAGTATTGTGTATTTATAATGTTTATAGTGATTTCTTACCAGCAGCATTGAAGCTGAACCGGGCACTTTAAGGTAATACATCTGTGATGTCACTGAAATGATGTTATCAACTATTTGCGCAAGTAACTGTGTAGAATAAGTTTGCAGCCTGGACTGAACACATCTCCTTAACAAAACACCCTAGTTTGTTGAACCTCCATGATTTCTTAGCCTCCTTTCTGCAAACACCATACAAAAACTGGCGACGAGGACGTCAAATAGAACTTGCTATCCACAAGAGATGAAAAAAAATCATCAGATCGTCAAGAAAAAGAACTTTGAAAAACTTTCATGATGTGCTCCACCTGAAATGAACTCAATAGCCACTAATATCAATTACTCTGCTACAGCAAATCTAGAGTTGGGCATGTTTCTAAACAAAGGGGGGAAAAACAGGCTGAAGCTCAGGTTATGCCTTGTGATAGGAGAAAGGAAGCAAGGTAGTGCCTAAAATTTGATGTCACACTGTGTATATGCAGGTCTTTTCACAGAGGTAAAATGGCAGTCGGATCATTTGATGAAAATACAGAGCGAGCGATGGAGCTTGTATACAGAACAGTTTGACTATTTTGACTAACAAAATGGCCAGGAATAAAACAGTTCCCACTTTCCTGAGCATAATGGGGTGGAAACATTTAACCTTCTCAGGAGTCTGGTACAACCGTCAAAGCCAGGAACAAAGACATACAAAGAAATCGTGAAATTTTTGTCGGACCACTCTTCACCAAAACTTTTAATCATTGCAGAACGGTTTAGATTTCATATTCACAATCTAGAAGAGGGGAATCATTGCACAATTTGTAGCTGCACTGACAAGGCTGGCAGAACACTGTGAATGTGGGAAGTATTAAGTGATACAATTTGTGGTAGACTGGTCTGTGCTTTGAGGAATGAGGCAAATCAAAATCGATTGTTAACCAAAAGCAACCTGACTTTAAAGGAAGACATGGAAGTTACTGTATCAATGAAGCTAAAGAAGCTCAGCAGTTGTGTTCAAACACAAGGATTCATAAGATGCCAGTTTCAGTTACTAGTGGTGTACCGCAGGGATCTGTTTTGGGGCCACTGCTGTTTGTCATTTTTATAAATGATCTAGATGAGGGTGTAGAAGGATGGGTTAGTAAATTTGCAGATGACACTAAAGTCAGAGGAGTTGTAGACAGTGCGGAAGGATGTTACAGTTTGCAGAGGGACATAGATAAGCTGCAGAGCTGGGCTGAGAGGTGGCAAATGGAATTTAATGTGGGAACGTGTGAGATGATTCACTTTGGAAGGAGTACCAGGATTACAGAGTATTGGGCTAATGGAAAGACTCTTGGTAGTGTGGATGAGCAGAGAGATCTCAGTGTACATGTGCATAGATCCCTGAAAGTTGGCACCCAGGTTGATAGGGTTGTTAAGAAGGTGTACGGTGTGTTAGCTTTTATTGGTGAGGGATTGAGTTTCGGAGCCGTGAGATCATGTTACAGCTGTACAAAACTCTGGTGCGGCCACACTTGGAGTATTGCGTACAGTTCTGATCGCTGCATTATAAGAAAGATGTGGAAGCATTGGAAAGGGTGCAAAGGAGATTTACCAGGATGTATAGTGGGAAGGACTTATGAGGAAAGGCTGAGGGACTTGAGGTCGTTTTTGTTAGAGAGAAGAAAGTTAAGAAGTGACTTAATTGAGGCATACAAGATGATCAGAGGATTAGATAGGGTGGACAGTGAGAGCCTTTTTCCTCGGATGGTGACGGCTAACACGAGGGGACATAGCTTTAAATTGAGGGGTGATAAATATAGGACAGATGTCAGAGGTAGGTTCTTTACTCAGAGGGTAGTAAGGGTGTGGAATGCCTTGTCTGCAGCAGTAGTGGACTCACCAACTTTAAGGGCATTCAATTGGTCATTGGATAGACATATGGATAATATTGGAATAGTTTAGGTTAGAGGGTCATTGGATTGATTCCACTGGTCAGCGCAACATCAAGGGCAGAAGGGCCTGTACTGCGCTGTAATGTTCTATGTTCGATGTTCTATGAAACTCAAATGCAAGCATGACTCATACCTGCCATAAGTGAACCAAGATTGGACACTTAGCAGCAGGTAGTTGATGCAAAGATATCATTTGCGGAAACTTTGGAAGAAAGGGCCACTTTCTTTGGAAGAAAGTGCATGTTGTAAAAAGAACCAAGCTTCAGACAAAGGGAGCAAAGAGCAAGAGCTAAATAAAGCAACTAGCAAACAGAACAAAGGAAAAGGTGTCCACCTAGTGTCCTCATAAGTCCTTCAGAACTGTACGCAATACTCCAAGGGCGGTCGCACCAGAGTTTTGTACAGCTGTAACGTGATCTCACGGCTCCGAAAGTAGGACAAGGATGAGAGGAGAGATTTGTTCACAGTGCAAAGACGAATGTGTTAGTCATTGTGGGTGCCAGAGATAGATACGAGGTCACTCCATTGTAGGATGGACATCTATTAAAGATGGAGATGGACACTGGGGCAGCAGTCTTGCTGGTGCCAGAGACTGTCCATAAAGGAATACACTGACATCCTCTGAAATCCCTGAAAATAGTGTTAAAACCTTACACTGGAGTAGTGGTTAAATTGAAGGGCTGTATTGACGTAGCAGTACAATTAAATGGTCAGATGGCAGGTTTGGCCTTGCATATAGTCAAAGAAATTATCTAGCACTAATGGATAGAACTTGCTTGGAAAAGATCTGACTAAGTTGGGCCAAAGTGAACCGGATGACTGAATCAGGCTTACCAAAATCCAAAAGAAATAGAGAGTAGCAGCTGCTGATAAAGCTCTCAAAGCAGGTCAAGGCTCAAAGTAGCAGTGCTGGGCCTGTGATGGCAAAGGCTCAGTGTATGGTAACAAGATTGAGAAACATAGGATGAAACACTTAGGGATGAAGCAAATGAATTTTTTGGCAAAAATGAAGGTCAAAAGGATTCTGAGAAATATGGCAATGATCACTTGGAATGTTGCAGGGATTGCTTTTACGTGCTGCCTTTCAGACTTCTGAACTGCAGAGAAACAAGAAAGTGAGGCACACCTCGAAACTCCTCAACATGATGAAATTCTCGAGTTCATTGGAAAGAACATTCCATTTGAAAAAAAAACTGCCAGCTTCCTTCATGCATCAATGGCTAACAAGAATAAAAAGATTGCTGATCGTAAACAACTGCAACAACAGGAGCAAAAGCAGCACGGAAACTCATGAAGGGTGTTTTGATGGGAAATGCCCAAATGAAAAGAATTGAAGATATTCAGCGAGTAGTCTGCAACATCAATATTCCTTTCTTATTTCAGCAGCATTTGAAGTCCAATGAACATACCAATGGCAAGATGAATTCCCATGAACAGATTAGAAGGAAGAGCCTCCTCACAGCCAGCAGCTTGTTCAATAACTCAACCATGAAGGTACATTTGATTTGTTCTTAAAGGGTGAGAACCCTTTCTAAAATCCTCAGGAGCAGCAGCTGCAATTGAATAGTTTAGAAGTTGCATTTCAGAAACAAAACCAAAGACATGAGGATGACCTGCAAGAAAAATATAACTGGGCAGTAGAGGAGAAGAGGCTAGCCTCGAAGTGAAAGCTCTAAGACTACAGATCCAGTAGTTGCAGTTCAGCAGTAATAGGAGTGCTGCAGTGAGTCAGAATCCAACTGTGCCAAGAGATGGCCTGGGCCAGCACAGTGGCACAGTGGTACCTCCCAGCACCAGGGGCCTGGGTTCAATTCCAACCTTGTGTGATTGTCTGTGCGGAGATTGCATGTTCTCCCTGTGTTTGTGTGGGTTTCCTCTGGGTGCTCAGGTTTCCTCCCACAGTAAGAAGTCTCACAACACCAGGTTAGAGTCCAACCAGTTTATTTGATAGTAATCTCACCAGCTTTCGGAAACGGTGTTCCTTCGTCAGGTGTGTGGAAGGTTCTAACCTTCGTTCCACACACCTGATGATGGAACACCTTTTCCGAAAGCTGGTGAGATTACTAACAAATAAACTGTTGGACTCCAACCTGATGTTGTGAGACTTCTTACAGTGTTTACCCCAGTCCAATGCCAACATCTTTACATCATTCCTCCCACAGCCCAAAGATGTGCAGGTCAGATGGTTGGCAATGTTAAATTGGCCCTTAGTGCTGCCACAAGATATACAGGTTAGGTGGATTAGCAGGGTAAATATGTGGGGTTATGGGAATAGACCCTGAGTAAGATGAAAAAGGTGGCTCAGTGCAGATTCGATGCGCTAAATGGCCTCCTTCTGCACTGTCGGAATTTATGATTCTATGATTCCATGACTTTCCTGAAAGTCTAACACTAACACTAACTGGGGGAAGACAGCACTTCAATTGCAAATCAAGCACTGAATCGACCAAGTCATAATGTCCACTTTGGTTAAAACAACCACTGACCATATTCACATCAGAGGTTGCAGCAAATGCTAAGAAGCAGATGCCTGAGGTTTGCAGACAACCATTCAGAGAATGATGAGCTCCAAATTGTCTGACTTATTGACTATTCTTGTGAATTGATTGTTCATTTTATACTTGCTTAATATGTTGGTGATGTTTGATTTAAAGGGGGAGGAAATGTGTATTTATAGTGTTTAATAGTGGTTTCTTATCGGCAGCACTGAAGGTAAACAAGTAACTTTAAGATAATATATGCATGTTGTCACTTCATCATTGATCATTTGCGTGGGTAACTGTGCAGAGGATAGCCTGCACTGAACCATCCCCTTCATAAAACGTCTTAGCTTGTTGAACCTTCGTGGTCTCCTAATCTCAATCCTGTGAACACCACAATCCATATGTTTACATACGTGTAGGATTAAAGTGACGTGAATGCATTCATTTCTACAGTAAGTTCAGGCACTTTTTGATAACCAACACTGGAGATGTGATTTTTAAAAGGTAATTTCTTGCTTTTTTAACAGAAGGACTAAATGCAACACATCAATGTACAGTGACAACTTCAACAAAAGTGACTCAAAGTGGACCAAAACGCTAATGTTTTCATTAGAATCATAGAATCCCTATAGTGTAGAAAGGGCCATTCAGCCCATCATGTGTGTGCTGACTCTCTGACAGAGTATCTTACTCAGGCCTGCTCTCCCACTCTATTACCATAATGCAATACATTTCCCATGGCTAATCCATCTAACCGACATATCTTTGGACACTAAGGGGCGATTAGCATATTGTGATGTTGTAAAGACTCCTCCTGTAATATCACATTGTACCAAAAACACACAACCAGGTAAACAAAGCATTGGCCATGGAAACAAAATATGCATTGAATGTGCATTTTTACTTCTACCAAACAAATAGCTAACTATCATAACTTTGCTACTTAGGTTTAATTTGAAGGTACACTAAATACTATTGGATATAATTAAACAGATGTAAGCAATTTATAAAGATTACACAGAATGTACAGGCTATTTATACCTTCAGATCTATGCCAGTGTTTGTGCTCTATGTGAATTTCATCTAACCCTTTCAGTATAACTCTCTTTTTCCCCCCTTGTGCAACTTTTCTATGCTGCTTCTGGTGTGGCCACAATTTTACTCCTTGGGTACCTTTACTGCACGGATTAAAATTGTTTTACCGTCGCTTTCGACTTGTTAAAAAATTCTCTGCAATGATTCCTATATAGTTTTTAGTTTGGTTTTAACATGAAAAATAGTCAGTGAAATCCGAGACCATGATGTGCAGGCAGGCACAAGCTCAGATGCCATCTGGTGGACAATTCTCAGCTGCATCCTTAAAGTTCTCTATAAACACCTTGGAGGTGATGTAATCAAATACTGAATGGAAATGAAATACTTCTTTTAAGTAAAATACATATAAAGTATTAACTTAAAGATTTACATGTCAAAACACACCAATAAGTTTAGCGAAAGTGACACAGAGTTAAATACAACCATGGGCTTACTGCGAAAGAGCTTACTCAGTAATGCACCTATTTATGATTCATTCAGCAGATTATAGATTTCAATCCCATAAGAAGACTTGAATGCATAATTTAAATTGACACACCAGCGCTGTATGAAGGGAGATTTGTACTGTTGGAAATGCCGTCCTTTTGGTGGGATGATAAATAAGGTGCAGCTGGTAAGCTCAGTATCACATGGGAGAAGAGCAGGGTGTGCCCTGGTTAACATGTTAACTTTAAGCAGTAACACCAAAAACAGATAGATTAGTCATTGATTTCATTGCTATTTGTGGCCAAGATCTGGTCAGAGTGGCTACCACATACATCCACCTAAAGACAGTGGTATTACACATTAATAATAACAGCCCATGTCCATATAGTGCCTTTAATACATTGAAATATTTCCACTGACTGGAATGTTTCAAAGCAAAATTTGATACTGAGACACAGAAAGAGATATTGGAACGTATCATAGAATCCCTACAGGGCAGAAGAGGCCACTGGGTCCATTGAGACTGCACCAACTCTCTGATAGGGCATCTTGTCCAGACCCAAACCCCCACACTATCCTCGTAGCCCCACACATTTCCCATGACTAATCCATCTAACCTATACATCTTGGGACACCAATGTAATTTACCATGGCCAATCCACCTAACTTGCACATCTTTGGATGATGGGAGAAAATGGGAGCATCCAGAGAAAACCCACACAGACACAGGGAGAATGTGCGACCTCCAAACAAACAGCCACCGAAGGCGGGATTTGAACCTGGGTCCATGGAGCTGTGAAGCAGTAGTGTTAACTACTGTGCCATTGTGCTGGCTATTCGCTCAGAGAGATAGGTTTTAAGGAGTGTCTTCAAGAAGGAATGAGATGTAAAGAGGTAGAGAGGTTTAGGAAGGAAATTCTAGACCTTAGACTTACGCAGCTGAAGGCATGGCTAGCCAATGGTGGAGCATTTAAAATCAGGGATATTTAAGGGGCCAGAATTGGAGAAGTGCAGGTATCTCAGAAGCTTGAAGGCTGGAAAAGATTGCAGAGATAGGGGGAGGGGTAAGATGATGGAGAAACTTATAATCAAGTCTGAGAATTTTAAACAAAAACAGAAAATCTCAGTGGGTCTGACGGTATCAATGGAGAGAGAACAGATCTAATGTTTTGAGTCTGAGACTCAAAATATTAGCTCTGAGATTTTCAAGTATTTTCTATTCTTGTTTCAGATTTCAGCATCTGCAATAATCTGCTTTTGTCTGAGAATTTTAAACTGTGGTGCTACTTAACTGGGAGTCAAAGTGCATTCATTGCATTATATACTTTGAAGTATTTCAAACCAATAAGGTACAATGCAGTTGCAGATATGTTTCTTTTATATTAGATTTAAAAGACTGTTCTATTTATATTTTCAGTGGTCTGACTTTTATTGTCTTGCAGTATCATCAGCAGTCATTCATCTGTTGATTTATTGAAGTAGACTGTGCTAGAAAGGGAAAATAGAAATCCAATCTTATAAAACTGGGAAACACCAAATGTGTCCACACACTTTGTAACATACAGTGGTTTTAATGGATGAGTCTTATCAAACTGTTTCACATTCAGCCTACATGAACTGTTGAACAGAACTGAATGATTTACTAACTTTAAATTAGTGAAGCAATGGGATGGAAATCTTTGCTCTTTGGTGAGTGGAGCACAAAAAGAAAAAGAAAGACAAAATACATTTTAAAAATGTAGTTTGAACTCAGCAAAAAGGAATGTATCATTTAGTGGTTCCTTATTTTTCAGCTTTTGATGATATGCTTGGTAAATATCACCATTCACTGTCGAATATATTTGGAACTGGCTGCTCTGATTAAAACCATTTCATTGCAGTTGAGTACCTTCACTCAAAAATGACAAAGGGGATGTATCGGAAATATTAACCAGTCTATTTCTCTTTACAGCCCCTGACTGATTTGCTCCAAACTTCTGGTATTTGCAGCTTATTTTTCATTTTCTGTGGTAGGGCTGGGTAAGTTCATTATGTGATCTTTCACCCCACCTAGTGGTGAAAGTGTATCCATTTATGAAAGTTTAAAAAACCTTTGTGGGGGTTTGGGGGGAGGGTCGGTTAAAAGAAACTAACATTAAGGATTTTCATTTCACATGTGCATCATCTGGGTGGTGAGTGGAACAATTGCTTGGTTTGCTTGAAGACATCGGTGGGATACCCAACTAGTTCTGTTGATTCAGCCTCGTGTCAATAAATGCAACAAGCTGTCAAAGCTAAATGAATTCCAACAGTTTGTCAACTGGGACAGGACAGTGGCAGTGAGATGACCGGAAGCCACTAAAAGTGATGGTTGTAAGGGACACATGGGTATGGGGTGTTTGACAAGTTCCGCACACATGAGGACGGTCTCAACAGGGATCTTGGGTTCATGTCGCACTATCTGTAACCCCCGTGACTTGCCTGGGTTTGCAAAGCCTCACTTACTGTACTGTCTGGAGACAATACACATCTCTTTTTAACCTGTGATCAGTGCTCCTTCCACACACATTGTCAGCCACTTTAGGACTTGAACAGCAGGTTAGGTGTAAAGATTTGCATTCTAATCAGTAATCTGTAAACAGTCTGTGCTTTATATGCTCTGTCTGAGGCCAGAACTCTCCATTCACCTGAAGAAGAGGAAAACCCCTCGAAAGCTAGTGAGTTTACTATCAAATAAATCGGTTGGACTAAAACCTGGTGTTGTCAGACTTTTTACTATGGGGGGTTTGGCAGGGGATAAGACAATGACAGTACGGGTATTGTAAAAATACTCAGTGAACAAACTTACATTTGTGTTTTCTAAGTGGCCTCCAACTGTTCCGTTTGGAGTCAACGTTTTAGCTGCTCTGTGTTCTGTTCCAATGGGGAAGAATTGCACACCCCACACAGTGAGAGCCTAAAATTGCAACATTCCCAAATTCATCACAGGCCACAGTTGAAATATATGTGCAAGATGCCTATGTATCTGGTGAGAGACCTGGTGGCCTAAAATGAGGCCCAATCAAAAATCAGAATGGACAAGCCTTGGGTGGAAATTAGCAAGATTTCCCTTTTAATTTTCTTCTTTTTTCTGTCTGTTTCATACTACAGTAAGACAGAATTCATCCACAATGGGACTGTGTTGGCATAAAGAAGATCATCTGGCACTGAATCTAAAACAAAACAGTTCAACATCCTGGATGTAGAACATTTCCCCCCCACCTCTGAACCACAGAAGCTCTTTTCTATTGAAAGCCCAAGACTGAAGTGTTAATCTGCTTCTCCTCTCTCCAGATGTTAACACTCCAAATGCTAAAGACTCCAGTCTGAAAAGAAAATGGCCAATTTAACAAAGGGCCCTAATTTACCATTGCATCGCACCTGAAAACATAGTGAAGTCGGATGTGAGGCCATTAATGCAATCCGCGCCCGCGTCCATGCAGATGGCCACTTTACGGAGACCCAGGAATGGCTGTGATCCAATTTGTGACTGAAATGGACGCAGCAGTGATTTAAATGCATTTGCATGCATTTAAATTGAATTAATGAACTGCCTGCCCAACTTTATCAGCATTTCCCCCTTTACACCGCGTTCACTGATCTGGACTTGCGCTGAAATGGACCTGCTGAAGAAAAGTCTGAATCGAGCGCTCCAGCTGCTTAAGAGGTGAGTTCAGAGCTTCCAAGGACTCTCTGACTCAGATCAGTGGTGGGAGGGAAAAGGGAGGCGGGTCAGATCATTCTCTAGGGGAGAGGGAGTGAGGTCAGATCATTCTCTGGTTGGGGGTGGTGGTGTGAGGCCAGATCATTGTCTGATTGGGGGTGGGGGGAAAGCCGATTGTTGTCTGGTGGTGAAGAGTGGGGGGGAGGGCTGATCGTTGTCTGGTGGTGGGGGGTTGTGGGGGAGGGCCGACCATTGCCTGGTTGGGAGGGAAGAAGGAGGTGTGTCAGATCATTTTCTGGTGAGGGGGTGGGGAGGGAGGAGGAGGAGGTGGATCAGATCATTCTCTGCAGACGGGGGGTGGAGTGAGGCCAGATCGTTCTGGGGGGGAGGAGGGAAGCAGATAAGATATATCTCATGGGCGGGGAGGCCCGATTGCCCAATGGTAGGGGGGAAGGAGGGGGGCAGGCAGATGGATCTCAGGTTTTGGGGGGAATCCACTGCCACTCTGCGGGCGACGGGGGGGGGGGGGGGGAGCGGTGAGGGAAGGGGGCAGGGGGTCGCGATCGGTCTGGGTAGCGTGGGGGTGAGTGGATAAGGTGAACAGTGATGTCTGTGGGGGCCATCACTCACGCGTTTCCTGGGCTGCTTTCTCTGCTTTCTGCTGCTTGGGAGTAATCTGACACGGGTGCGCTTCTTCAAACTTTTTTCTAACTGCGCATGCGCAGTTCGGAGCTCTGATCGTTTCGGGTGCAATAAACTACGCTCACAGCGTGATTCAGACCCGTGATTCTTTTTTTTCAGTGTCTGTGGGAGTATCTGAAAGCAGATTTCCAAGTCGGATCTGAATTGCGCCCAGATTCAGCACTTAGAATGAAAATGGTAAAATTGGGCCCTAAGTTACGTATGTCAATATACAGGCCAATAAGCTTCCCAGAGAGTCATTGGGCCAATTTGACAGTTGGGCCAGAAGATGGTGCATACTCCAAGGATCTCCACAATCTGTCAATTGTCACCTTACGTGGCTTTTTGATGTGATTCAGATACTTGGGGAATTTTTAAGAATTGATTCATGGGTTGTGGGCATCACTAGCCAGCACTTACTGCCCATCTCCGATTGCCTTTGAGAAGGTGGTGGTGAGCTGCCTCTCAAAAAAGTGTAGAAAAGCAAGCCATTCCTTTAATTTCTAATCCATATCATTTGTACTTAAAGTCCAGATAGAAAATTCACAGACTGCAACGTTTTATTACTTTATCTGTTTGAGGAATTTGATATTAATCACCATTCAATTATTTCCCTGTACAAGCAGGTAAAATCTATACAGAGATTTGTGATCAGAAACAATGGTAAAGTGCCTACTGTACAAATACTGGTGGAATTTCTTGGCACCAAAAATATTGATAATCCATCTTTCTCAGTTTGTGAGTAGTCTTTTTCAGCCTCTGACAAGGTTCTCGAGACATACCCTATTGGCCTTTTAGATCTGTCATCCATTTCATGGTACAACACTGCAGCAAAGCCATATGGGGAGGCATCACAGATGAGCACCAATTTCTTGGATACGGCATCTTCCAAAGCTAACGCTGGTGATTCTTCAACAGCATATGCATGGGGCCAGTAACATCAACAAATTTGGTAAAAAAATGCCCATTCTGATTCACCATTCCCAAAAATGGCTTGAGCTCAGATATGTTTTTGGGAGCCAGTGCCGTTTTTACGCTCTGACCTTGCCTTCCATGGAGTGTAATATTTGTGCATCTTCATGGTATTCCAGATAGGCTACTTCAATGGCTTGAGATGAACTTGAAGATGCCCCAGAAAGAAGCTTTGAACAGAGTAAAGCAATTGCATTCTTCAGACTTGTTAGTACATTTTGATCCATCCAAGAAATTGATGCTCATCTGTGATGCCTCTCCATATGGCTTTACTGCAGTGTTGCACCATAAGGTGGATGACAGATCTAAAAGGCCAATAGAATATGTCAGAGGCCAAAAAAGACTACTCCTCAAGGTGGACTCCAGCTTCTTGGAAGCTCCTCCGCACATTCTCTAAGTTAACTAGGTGCTTGACTTCTGCTGACTTATAAGAACATCATCATAGTGTATAATAACTCATGCCAGCCCTTGCAACAGACTTTCAATTGTCCTCTGGAAAATGCTGGCAACACGCCCAGGGGCTGGCGTTTGTATTGAAACAAATCTTTAGGAAGTGCTGTCTAATGAAAGTTTCTGATATTTGTGAATCATATGCAGTTTTGTATAAGATTGACCTCTAGCCAGCTTTGCATATGGGTCTTCAATTTTTGGGATTGGATATTTATCCAACATAGCAGCCTGATTAACTGCTAACTTGTAGTCCCCACAAATTCTGTTGGTCTTGCCTGGCTTCCAACACAGGGACTATGGGTGTTGCCCATTCTGCAAACTGAACGGGCTGGATAATGCTCAATTCTTTCAATTTCTTTAATTCAATATCCACCTTTTCTTGTAAGACATGTGGTATTGGTCTTGCCTTTAAAAATCGAGGGCAGCCTCTGGATTCATATAGATCTTTGCCTTCAGGCCTTTTGTCTTACCTAACTTGTCACTGAAGGTGCTCTCATATTTCTCCATCAGTTTGAGCAGTCCTTACACTTGGAAAAATTTTAGTCCAACTTAACTTTATTTTCTTGCTTTTCCTTTGCCTAACACAATTAGTACTGGGAGCTGCACAGATCATAGCTTTCAGGTGCTGTTTTCATGCCCATTATTTATATGACTTCTCCTATGTAAGTTGTAGCTTTGCTGCAATACTCTTTGAATTCAATGGTTGGGCTCCTTCTCTCAAACACTGAAGCGTATGTTAACGTATCACAGTAGCAGATACCCTGATGTCGATTTCCATTTTAACAGACTTTCCATTTACCAGGAGCATTACCATAATGAGAGCTATATTCCCCACTTCCACATTAAACAGGGAATTAACATCTAAATCATTGGTGTTAGCTTGTTCCACATTATGTACCTGTGATACTCTGTTTAATCGGCTAGTGGGTAGACTTGACTTGCTTTTGCACCCATGTCTTAAATGACCGTTCCTGTGATAGAAAAAATATTCAGCCCTTTTATACTTACAGGGCTTAGGGGAGTGGTCACCACAAAGATAATATTCTGTTTTAATCTTTGCTGATTCATTTCCTCTTCTAAATCTTCTTATTTTATTTGTGGTTGAATTCGTGCTCTGCTTCACTAATCCTCATTTTTGGCACCTGTGCTGACTGCAGCTTCCGACCTTAATTGGTGAGTGGCACCATTTTGCATGTTTTATAATGCTTGTGCATCCTTTTCAGTGCTCTCCATTGCCAGCACTATCTCCAACACTGGCTTAAAATTCATGTGTGTCTCAGCTTCCATTGAATAGCCTCACTATTCATCTCACAGACTAATGCACCATGCAGCATATCATTGAAAGTGGCTCCAAAGTCACAGTGTTCCAACATTGGCTTCAACTTGGTGATGTTAAGTCACAATAGTTTCTCCCGGGACACTCCCCCTTGAAGTTAACTTAAATCTCTGCAATAAGACCGATGGTTTTGGTTGGAAATTTGACTTTACCAATTCAACAATCTCACTGAATGACTTGGAGTCAGGAGTATTTGGGGTTGTGAGACAATGGCCCTGATTTTACAGGTACGCCCACTCTGATTTTTGGGGCAGGCGAGACTCTCAGAATGGCATTCTCTGTTGGCCTCGGGCGGGATCTTACGAGTCTCGCGTAAGCATGCTGGTAAAATGCAGGCCTACATATCAAACTGTAAGCCTGGGTGCCACATGCATTCAGAAGGATTGCCTTTCTCTCCTATAAGGGGAAGAAATCCTAATAGGTTAGTAAATATTTTTAAACAAGTCAAAGATTTAAATGAATGATTACGATTGAAAGCACATATGCTGATATTTTGAATTTATTAATGTATTTTTAAGAATTGTTGTTCACTCTAGCCAAAGCATCATGATGAAGGGCATTGGGACAAAGCTAATTCTAAAGGAATATTGAAACCTCGGAAATTCGTAAGTTTTATCAGCAGATTTCTCATGGCAAGAACACCAAGAACACTTAGGGCCAGATTTTACCATCAGATCGCACCCATTTTTGGGTGTGGAAACTTGGTCAAGTTGGGCATGAGGTGAGTATCATAGAATCATAGAAACCCTACAGTGCAGAAAGAGGCTATCTGGTCCATCAAGTCTGCGCTGACCATTATCCCACCCAGGTCCTACCCTCATATCCCTACACATTTACCCCCTAATCCGTCTCACCTAAGCATCCCAGGACATTAAGGGGCAATTTTAGCATAGCCAGTCAACCTAACCTGCACATCTTTGGACAGTGGGAGGAAACCGGAGCACGTAGAGGAAACCCACGCAGACACTAGGAGAATGTGCAAACTCCACACAGACAGTGACCCAAGTCGGGAATCAAACCCAGGTCCCTAGACCTGTGAAGTAGCAGTGCTAACCACTGTGCTACCGTGGTGCACCCGCCTCAGCACCGGTTCCCCCTTTACCAAGGCCTGAAAATGGCCACGATCGGGACTGCACCCAAAACTGGTGTGATGGCCATTTAAATGGATTTGCATGCATTTGAATTGATGTAATAGACTGCGCCCCCAACTTAACCAGCACTTTCCTCTTTACCACTGTGTCCGCCCATCCAGAATCGGCGTAAAACAGACATGCTCCACATAAGTCCGACTCGGGTGCTCCATCAGTGAGGGTCAGTGAGGAGGTAAATGCCGAGTGTCCAATGGCTCTCTGCTTGAGATTGGTGAGGGGGTTGGGAGAGTGGGGGGAGAGCGGAAGGTGGATCCAATGGCTCTCTGCCTGAGATTGGTGAGGAGGGGAAGGTGGGTCCACTGCCATTCTGCCCGCAACCAGTGGGGAGGAGGGGCATCCGCTGCCACTCTGCCTGAAATTGGTGGGGGACGAAGGGGGGAGGCCTATGTTAGGTCTAGGTATTGGGGTGTGGAGGGGATAAGGGGGTCATTAATGTTGTGGGGGTGGGGCAGTGTCTGTTGGGGCCAGGGGGAGGCAATATCCAGCCCAGGAGCGAAGTAGAAGGGGAGCAGCAGTCTATCATTTTTTTTTGCTCATGCGCAATGGGAGGCTCTGATCGGAGCCACAGGATTTTGGATACTTTAACCCCCACAAGGCTTGAGTTACACGATTCAGAATTCCTGATATTTTTGCAGGCAGAATGCCTATGGGGCATTCAAAACGGGCCTAAACTTTGGACCTGAAACACTCCCAATTTCAAGTCTGCCCAGCACTTAGAATCAAAATGGTAAAGGGCTGTTAATCAAACTTCACAAATGGGGTTTATTCACTGTGCAGATGTGATGGATGCACGCCCAGACACGGAATCATGTGTTAATCTGGTTTGGCAGTGCCCTGTAGGGGAACTTATGGATTGTTCACTTTGAACTTTGTGACTAGCATCTGAGACAGCACAGGAAGCTAAGCTAGCTAAAAAGAAAGTAATGAAATGCCATTATGCCAGAGGATAAGATTCGATTGGCTAAAGCATCTGACAGGTATTATTGTTGATTTATGTATATTGAAGATGATTGATTTTAAACTAATGAAAAGCAGGTGTAATTGATAAGAAAATCTATAATTGATCTGCTTTGAATTATATATATTAGAATTCATCGGAGAGCTCTAGCTGCCCCATCTCAGGGGTTGCCTGACCTTTTGATTGTTTCCCCCAGTAGCTGCTGATCAAAATAAAGGTTAAGTCTTTAAACTGAGACATTGGCTTTGTAAGTCTTGTATTGTCTGAAATTTCTGATGATATGCAGCCACCTCGAAAACCCTACCAATGGCTCTTTGGTAATGAGGATGGGATAGAGTCATCAGAGTCTGACGGTGAAATGTGCCTTCTAAGAAAGGGTGAGTGCCTTTATTTTAGCACCCGAGTAATGTGTCAAGTTGTCAGATCTGTAAGTTGACCTATGTGATGGTGCCTAGCCACCTTGAAAATCCTACCAACACTCTCCCTCCTCTTCTATTCCATTGGCCTGAAAGTAATAGGCCAAATGCTGTATGTATTGTGTCCAGTCCTTCATGGAGGCATCAAAAGGATCTATCCATCCAAATAGGGGCATTTTTGTAATTACTGTTCTTTACCACAACTTCATTCAAGTTCAATGAAAACTGTATACTCACAGTTCGAGGCTCGCTTCTACCCAGTGTAATAATTTTTGTTCACCGGTTCAGGGAAAAACAAGAGGACATTTATTTTCCAGTAAAAGCCTTATTGATGAACAGAAACTCAAGTTCACCAGGGTAATCCCCTATCCTGCTCCCTGATTGGTTTCCCCAGGTCAATTTACCCTAACTCTGCAGATTGACCCTTAAAGGGACAAATCAGCACACTCTTAATGTTTTCAAAGATTGAAGTGGGATGTTATGAAAGCATTCAGTAATCCAATGCTTAAAATCAATTATCAATCATGTCAGCATGGTGGCACAGTGCTTAGCACTGCTGCCTCACAGTGCCAGGGATCCGGGTTGAATTCCAGCCTTGGGTGAGTGTCTGTGTGGAATTCACTTATTCTCCCCATTTCTGAGTGGGTTTCCTGTGGGTACTCTGGTTGCTTCCCATAATCCAAAGATGTGTGGGTTAGGTTGATTGGTCATGCTAAATTGTCACTTAGTGTCAGGGAGATTAGCATGGTAAATATGTGAGGTTTCAGGGATAGGGCCTGGGTGAGGTTGTTGGTGCAGGTTCAATGGGCTGTGTGGCCTCCTTCTACATAGAATCCTGTAGGGATTCTATGAATCCATGAACAAAATTTGCTGAACACTTCCCAGGCATAGGATAGATCTCAAGCCAAGGATAAATACTCTTTGGACACTTTTGGACTTCACTCTTTGGAATTTACCAAGAGTGAAGTAATCTATGAAAGCTGAAATAACTTAGTCTTTGCAAAAGGTGCAAAAATGAAATACTTCTTTCATCTTTTCGAATCCACTTTGCCCTTGAGGTTAGATTTGTTTTGCTGCTCTGCACAATCTTCAGTGGTTGTATTTGTTTCTTGTGGCACAGTAATTGGAATTCAATCCAATTTTCCAAGTCTTTTGACTTTTGGACGGTTCCCTCTGAATATAAAATTAATTTGATGCCTTATTTATTTGGATAGAAATCACCTTTCAGAAAGGAATAAACTAAAATTCTCTTAAAAATGGATGGCCGATGCCCAACCAAAACTGGAAAAGCAGCTCTGAAAAGTTTGAAAGTTTTATAATAACAGAGCATAATAAAATATTTATTACACTTAACTTCTATCAAAAAGAACAAAGAAAATATCACAAGCAATATCCAGCAAATGCTGAACAGAAACAGATTTTAAAGAGAAGTTGCTTAATAGTTTTGTAGTCTTCTTTCATTAAACATTTTATTTTTGGCAAAGAATTCTATTTTCTTTACAGTAATGGGTTTGGCATATGCTGTGTTTCAAAGGACTTGTGGCGATGCCATTGTGCCCCGACTGCTAAACCTGAAGCTCTGGGTTTGCCAGGAGTTGATGGCCTGGAGCATTTATAATGTGGTTCAACGGGCTGACAATCAGCTTGGGAACCCTTCCAGCACTTACCCCTGCTATTTCCAAAGGGAAAAGGAATGTGGGTGCCAAGATGCACAAAAAAAGGGACACTGTTGTATTATAAAATTATTTGGACTACCCAAGCTTTGTTCCAACTCAGACATTTATGATATTTATTATTTTCTTGTCTTTCTAAAAAATAGTAGTGCTATCTATATAAAACTGGACAAAATTGATCTTCATACAAGTGTGTTACAATTTTACAGTCCCACCATAAACTTACCTTTCTGACAGCCTGCATGATTCATAACTGATCCAGAGGTGAATGCATTGGGCTGTGTCTCTGGATTCGCAGCCGTATTGATGATGCATTTAAGTTTCCTATGGTGAATATAGGATGTGGAGGTGGGGGGGATGTGTGGTTGTGGAAATGGGTGAATATTTTTCTAATGGTCAATTCAAGGTCCCCGTTTGCTGTCACAGAGGACACCACACAACCTTAGTGCAATATGAGGATCATTCACGTTTCCCAGGGTAAGCTATCAACATGATAAAACTATCAAAGCAATATACAGCAAATGCCAGGAATCCAAAATAGAACAAAAAAATGCTGGAAATGCTCGGCATTTCTGACTGGCTGCCTCTAATTGGACATTCCTTCCACTATTTCACCTGACCAAACTTTTTTTGACACTCCCTCTGTCCTAGTCCTGGACCCTCATCTTTATCTATTTTCTCTCCAGCTCCTCTTATGCCTGTCTGACCTTATCTTGTCCAGGAGACCAAACATCTGTTGCTTCAATCCCATTCCCATTGAACGGCTAATACTTAACTTTCCTACATGTTCCCCATGTTAGTCGACATTGTAAGCAGTTCTCTCTCTTCAGGTGTGTTCCTCTCTCCTTTAAATCTTCTGTTACAACTCCGCTCCTCAAAATAACAACCCTTGACCCCCACAATCCTTGCAAACTATTGACCCAACACCAACCTTCCTCTCGAAAGTCGTTGAACCTGTTATTATCTCCCAAATGTATTTCTATGTTTTTCGGAACTCTGAGTTTGACTCAGTCCAATCAGGTTTCCAGCCCTGCCAGAGCATTGGAGTAGCTCTTATCAAAGTCACAAATGATGGTCTTATGTGATTGTGACAAAGGTAACATTTTCTTCTTGTCCTTCTCAACATTTCTGCAACCTTTAACAACACTGACCATCATCCTCCACTGTCTTTCCACTATCGTCCAGCAGGGTGCGATTACACTCTTGACTATCAAGTTGTAGCCAGAGAATCAGCTGCAATGGCTTCCCTTCCCACTCCCAAATTGTTACCTTTGTTATCGCCAAGGATTGATCTTTAGCCCTCTTCTATTTCTCAACTACATGCTGGCCCTGGTGACAATGTTTAAATGATGTGGAGATGCTGATGTTGGACTGGGGTAAACACAATAAGAAGTCTCACCCGATGAAGGAGCAGCACTCTGAAAGCTAGTGGTCCTTGCTACCAAATAAACCTGTTGGACTTTAACCTGGTGTTGCGAGACTTCTGACAATGTTTAAAACCATAGTGTTCAACTCCCTTGACTCTTCCACTGTTGCTAAGTTATCAGAATACTTATCCAACATTCCGTTCTGTTCCAAACCTCATTCTCTAGTCTAGTTACGGACTCCAGCCTCTCCTTGGCAACAGTCTAAGACTAAGCCAGTCTGTTTTCAATCTTTGTATCACATTTAATCCTGGGATTAACTTTCAACCATTATTTGTGCCATTGCAAAGACCATCTATTCCCGCCTCTGTAATGTCGCTCAAATTCATCCAGGCTCCACATCTGCTGCAGGAACACTCATTCACACCTTTGTTACCCCTAGACTCAGTTCTTCCAATGTGCTCTTGGCTGGTGTTCCTTATTTACCCTCCTTAAAGACATGGGGGTCATCCAGTGCTCTACTGCCAATGTTCCAGATTCCATCCCTGTGCTTATTGATCTACATCAGCTCCCACTCAAGCAACATCTTGATTTTAAAATTCTCACCCTCGTTTTAAAATCATTCCGTGACCTTGCCCCTTCCTCTTCCTGTAATCATTTTCCATCTCATAACCCTCTGAGATATCTGTCCCCCTTTGATTCTAGCTTCTTGAGCATCTCCACTTTTATTTAGGGGAGGCGATGACCGAATGGTATTGTCACTGACAATTAATCCAGAAACTCAACTAATATTCTGGGGACCTGGCTTTGAATCCTGTCATGGCAGATATTAGAATTTGAATTTAATAAAAAATATCTGGAATTACAAATCTCCTGATAACCATGAAACCATTGTCGATTGACAGAAAAACCGATTTGGTTCACTGATGTCCTTTAGGGAAGGAAATCTGCTGTCCTTACCGAGTCTGGCCTACACGTGACTCCAGAGCCTCAGTAATGTGGTTGAACCTCAACTGCCCTTGGGCAACTACGGATGGGCAACAGATACTAATCAGCCAGTGAACCCCATGTCCCATGAATTAAAAAAGTTGCTAATAGTGGCAGTGCCTTCAGAGGTAGGTTGGGGAGCGGTGTTGAGGAAGAATGTCGGATGCAAGGAAAAGGTGGGGGGAGTGTGTTGGCTTTCAGAGGCACCCCTCTTCCTGAGGCTGGTCCCTCATCTGGGTGTTGGGAGCCCATCTTAAGAGGTCTAGGCAAACCCAATCGGTTTATATTTGCTCTAAAGCTCCAAGTTCTGGAAAAGCTGCCCTATACTTTGCCAGCTGTCTGCCTCGCTGTTCTCTTTTCAGACATTAGTTAAAACCTATCTCTTTGACCAAGCTTTTGGTTATCTCAGTTGACGCCTCAGTGTCATAGTTTTGTTTATATTGCTTCAGTGAAACGTCTTGTGAGATTTCATTACATTACAGGCACTATTTAAATATAAGTTGTTGTAGTACGTATGGCCCCTATGGGTAGTCTTGCAGTGCAGTGGGTAGCACCCCCATCTCTGAGCCAGAAGCTCTGGTTCCAGGACCTGCTGGTCAGCAAAGGTGCGTTTGTGGTGTGGCCAAGCAGGTTGATTGTCAATCTGTAAATCCTTTCGATATGCCTATGGCAGACGTCCCAGGCGATTAAGGCTCCTATCCTTGAAAGCTGCTGAAGAATCAGAGGCCAGCATTTCTCTGTTGCTGGCTGCTCCAGTGGGAGTGGTGGCTGCCACTGATAATGCTCCAAGGCTTATCCTGAGGATTGATGCAAATCCCTGGAGACAGGGATGAGTGGGTGAGTGAGGCAGGATTGTATTCTGGGGAGGTGGTCACAGGTAACGGGGGTGTGTTGGGGAAGGACGTCAGATACAAGAAAGAGGTGTGGGGGGGGCAATGGCCTTCAGAGGCATTCTTCTTCCTGAATTGACCCCTCAGTTGGGTGTTGAGTGACTGTTAATGAGGGGTCCCTCCTAAGAGGTCTAGGCAAGTCCAATGTGTTTACATTGGCTCTAAGTAATTGATGATGACCCGAACTGGCATCACATCACAACAACAGGCAGCGCTCAGAACAAAATTGTGGAGAGTTTTTCAGAAGCCAGTAATCAGATACAGGTACTTTCGCTTGATGCTGCCAGTTTCTCTGCCATCATGCCCTCCTTGTGGGTTTCATTAAGTTCAACCATTTCTTTTTTTCTTTCATTGTCCCAGAATGGTTACAGTGCAGAAGGAGGCCATTTGGCCCATGATGTCTGTACATGCTCTCTGAACGAGCAACTCACTTCCCATTCTGCTGCCTTCACCCCAGAACTCTCTGCAATTTCCCCTTTCTAATAACAAGTCTAATTCCCTTTTAAATGCTTCAATTGAACCGACTTCCCCCCACACTGTCGGACAGTGCATTCCAGATCCTAACCATTGCTGTGTAGAAAAATTCTCCTCACATCGCTTTTGCTTCTTTTACTAATTATTTTAAATCTTTACCCTCTCATTCTCAATCCTTTCATGAGTAAGTACTCTGTTCAGACCCCTCATGATTTTGAATACCTCTGATTTAAATCTCATCAAAATTCATCCTTTTTTTGTAAGGAAAGCAATCCAAACTTCTCCGATCTATCTTCAGAAGCGAAATTCTTCATCTTTAGAACTATTCTTGTGAATCTTTTCTGCACTTTCTGTAATGCTTTCATATCCTTCCTAAAATGCAGTACCCAAAACTGAACGCAATAATCCAGCTGAGGCCAAACTGGTGACTTTTATAAAGTCAACATAACCTCCTGGATCTTTTACTCTAAGTCCTTATTAATATGGGATAAGTTAATAAAGAATATTTCATGCTTTATGAATTGCTCTCTCCTATCCTCCGCCCTGTCAGGGATCTTCGCTTTTGTTCTTTTATGGGTAGCACAGCGACACAGTGCTTAGCTCTGTTGCATCATAGCACCAGGGACTGAGTTCAATTTCTGGCTTGGTCACTATCTGTGTGGAGTCTGCACGTTCTCCCCATGTCTGTGTGGGTTTCCTCCCACAGTCTGAAAGATGTGCTGGTTGAGTGTAATGGCCATGCTAAATTCTCCCTCAGTGTACTCAAATACGTGCCAAAGTGTGGCGACTAGGGGATTTTCACAGTAACTTCATTGCACTGCTAATGTAAGCCAACTTGTGACACCAAAAAATAAACTTTTAACTTTTTACCCCTTTGCTGTATTAAGTCTCTCAGTTGCATCCAGTAATAAAAGATGATGCAAGTCCAGCTTTTTCACAAACTCATTTTATTTTCTTTACCACTCCACATACCCAACATCCACAGCCACCTGTAACCCCTTTATATATTCTGGTGAGTACTATTAAACAATTAACATGCAAATTAGGCCTAAAATAGAAGGTTGCAGTTAACCCACTCCTAAAATGCCGCACTTTACTAATGTAAGCCTGAAGTGCAGCAAAGTGAGAAAAAATTTAAAGTTTATTTGTTAGTGCCATAAGTAGGCTTACATTAACACTGCAATGAAGTTACTATGAAAATCCTCTAGTTGCCACACTTTTCTCATTACGAAGGTGCTGCCAGACTTGCTCACTTTTTTCTGTATTTGGATAGGATTTCCAAAGGCAGATGAGGCTAACACAATATACTGTATAGCCCCTTTATATTGCTATCTTGCAGGCCAGGCTCTGAATTCTGCAATGGAACTGAAGATTACAACTGTGCCTGGATGATCTTTCCAGTGTGTCTTACAGCTGCTTGTTCTATGTTCAGAAATCACTATTAACAGCTTCCCCAGGCTGCAGGCCAGTATCGGCTCATAAAACAGATATGCCTCATTTAACCCAAAGTCCATCATGCTGGGTCCAATGGTGCTGCAAATCCTGGGAATTTGTCTTCACAGAAAGCACAGAAGGAAGACATTTTGTATATCATGTCAGTCATAGAGTCATTGAGGTTTACAACATGGAAACAGCCCCTTTAGCCCAACTTGTCCATGCTGCCCTTTTTTTTTAAACCCCTAAGCTAATCCCAGTTGTCCACATTTGGCCCATATCCCTCTATACCCATCGTACCCATGTAACTATCTAAATGTTTTTTAAAAGATAGAATTGTACCTGCCACTCCTACTACCTCTGGCAGCTTGTTCCAGACACTTACCACCCTCTGTGTGAAAAAATTGCCCCTCTGGACACTTTTGTATCTCTCCCCTCTCACCTTAAACCTATGCCCTCTAGTTTTAGACTCCCCTGCCTTTGGGAAAAAATATTGACTATCTACCTTGTCTATGCCCCTCTCTGAGGTTACCCCTCAGCCTTCTACGTTCCAGAGAAAAAAGTCCCAGTCTATTCAACCTCTCCTTGTAACTCAATCCATCAAGTTCTGGTGGCATCCTAGTAAATCTTTTCTGCACTCTTTCTAGTTTAATAATATCCTTTCTATAATAGGGTGACCAGAATTGCACACAGTATTCCAAATGTGGTCTTGTCTTGTGCAACAAGCATCCCAACTCCTTCTTCACCACTCTGTTCACCTGTGACTCCACTTTCAAGGAGCTATGAACTAGATCCTAGATCTCTTTGTTCTATAATTCTCCCCAATGCCCTTACCATTAGCCGAATAAGTCCTGCCCTGCTTCAATCTACCAAAGTGCATTACCTCATATTTGTCTAAATTAAACTCCATCTGCCATTCGTCAGTCCACTGGCCCAGTTGATTAAGATCCCACTGCAATTGGAGATAACCTTCCTCACTACCCATCATGCCACCAATCTTGGTGTCATCTGCAAACTTACTAACCATGCCCCCTATATTCTCATCCAAATCATTAATATAAATGGTAAGTAACAGTGGATCCTGCACTGATCCCTGAGGCACACCGCTGGTCACAGGCTTCCACTTTGAAAAATAACTCTCTACAACCATCCTCTGGCTTCTTTCAAGAAGCCAATTTTGTATCCATTTAGATACCTCACTTTGGATCCCGTGAGATTTAACTTTATGTAACAACCTGCCATGTGGTATCTTGTCAAAGGCCTTGCTAAAATCCATGAAGACAACATCAACTGCACTGCCCTGATCTACCTTCTTGGTTACCCCTTCAAAAAACTCAATCAAATTTGTGAGACATGATTTTCCACTCACAAAGCTAGGCTGACTGTCCCTAATCAGTCCTTGAATCTCTAAATGCTTGTAGATCCTGTCTCTCAAATTACCTTCCAACAATTTACCCACCACAGATGTGAGGCAAACTGGCCGGTAGTTCCCAAACTTTTCCCTGCAGCCCTTTTTAAACAAAGGCACAACATTTGTCACTCTCTAATCTTCAGGCACCTCATCCGTAACTATTGATGATTCAAATATCTCGGCAAGGCATCCCACAATTTCCTCCTTAGCCTCCCACAACGTCCTGGGATACACCTCATCAGTTCCCACAGATTTATCTACCTTGATGTGCTTTAAGACTTCCAACACTTCCTTCTCTGTAATATGTACACTCCTCAAGATGTCAATATTTAATTCCCCAAGTTCCCTAACATCCATGTTTTTCTCCACAGTAAATACTGATGAGAAATATTCATTTAGGATCTTGCCCATCTCTTGTGGATCCGCACATAGATGACCTTCTTGATAGTTAAGAAGCCCTACTCTCTCCCTTGTTACTCTTTTGCCTTTTATATATTTGGATTCTCGTTTGCCTTATTTGCCAAAATAATTTTGTGTCCCCTTTTTGCCCTTCTGATTTCTCTCTTAACTCTACCCCTACACCCCCTATACTCTTCAAGAGATTCACTTGATCCCAGCTGCCTATGCATGTCATGTGCCTCTTTCTTCTTCTTGACCAGGGCCTCTATATCCTGACTCATCCAGGGTTCCCGGCTTCTGCCAGCCTTGCCCCTCACTGTAAGAAGAACGTGTTTACCCTGAACCTTGGTTAACACACTTTTGAAAACATGCCACTTAGCAGATGTCCCTTTTCCTTCCCACAGACTCTCCCAATTAACTTTTGAAAGTTCCTGCCTGATACCATCAGAATTGGCCTTGCCCCAATTTAGAGTATTAACTTTTGGGACAGACCTATCATTCTCCATAGCTATCTTGAAACTAATAGAATTATGGTCACTGGGTCCCAAAGTGATTCCTCGCTAACACTTCTGTCACCTTCCCTTCCTTACTTCTCAAGAGGAGGTCGAATTTTGCCCCCTCTCTATTCGGGCTACCCACATACTGAATGAGAAATCTCCCTGAGGCAGCATTTCACCTGGTGCCTTCCCCCGCCTTCTCTCTGTGGTCCTGCATATTATATTCTCCCTTTTCAAATAATAATCCAATTCCCTCTTGAATTTCTCCATTGAATCTTCTTCCATCTCACTCTTAGGCAGCTCATTTCAGTTCTAACCATTTATTGCGTGAAAACATTCCTCCTCAAGTCTCCATTGCTATTTTTGCCAATCTGTGCCCCCTTATTCTCAGTATTTCCAACAATAAGAACAATTGCCCCAACCTGTTCTGTCCAGTTCCTTTGTGATTTTGAATTCCTCGATCAAATCTCCTTTCCTGGGCGGCACGGTAGCACAGTGGTTAGCACTGCTGCTTCACAGCTCCAGGGTCCTGGGTTCGATTCCTGGCTCGGGTCACTGTCTGTGTGGAGTTTGCACATTCTCCTTGTGTCTGTGTGGGTTTCCTCCAGGTACTCCGGTTTCCTCCCACAGTCTAAAGATGTGCGGGTTAGGTTGATTGGCTATGCTAAATTGCCCCTTACTGTCCAGGGATGTGTAGGTTAGAGGGATTAGTAGGTATAATATGGGGGTAGGGCCTGGGTGGGATTGTGTTCAGTGCAGACTCGAAGGGCTTCTTTCTGCACTGTAGGATTCTATGATTCACCTTCTTTTCTCCAAGGAAAACAGTCCCAACTTCTCCACAATCTATCTTCATGACTGAAGTTACTCATCCTCAGAACCATTCTCGTGACTTTCCTCTGCTCCATCTCTAATGTCTTCGCATCCTTCCTAAAGTGTGTCACCCAGAACAAGATACAATTTCCTTGGTTGAGGTCAAACCACTGTTTTGTACAAGTTTAACATAACTTGCTTGCTTTTGTAATCTTTACCTCTATTACTAGGATTCGATATGCTTTATTAATCACTATCTCAGCTTGTCCCACCACCTTCAATGATTTATGTATATATACACTCAGGTTCCTCTGCTCCTGCAGATTTGTTCCTTTTTTTTAGACTGTCCATCTGTCTTCCTTGCACAAAAACTAATCTGTTCACATTTCCCTGCATTAAATTTCATTTACAATTTATCCGCCCATTCCACCAACCTGGCTTGTCTTTTTGAAGTTCTGCACCATGCTCCTCACAAATTGCAATACTTTCCACGATAATACCTCCTGTTGTGTGTCATGCCTCAGAGATATGCAGAGATGACACAGCAGGTTCTGTGGGTGCAGGAGCTTTATTTAGGGTGTTTCTAAAATGTTTTCTTTCATGCTCGCAGTGTTTTGCTTCAGTTTTGTATCTGTTTGTCTGTCACTATACCCAGGTTTCAGTACAGCACACAGAAACACAGAACAATAACAGTCTGCAGACATACATATCCAAACAACTGAATATTACATCTTTTCCCCTTGGTAAAACTGAAATAATTGATTTTATATTGAAGCATCATTAAAAACAAATATTTACAAGGGTAGGCAGTGGTGCAGTGGTATTGCTGCTAGACTTGTAATTCCAGAGGGCCAGAACAAGATCTGGGGACTCAGGTTCAAATCCCTCTAAGGCAGGTGGTGAAATTTGAATTCAAATAAAAATCTGGAATTAAAAGTCTAATGATGACTATGTAGCCATTGTTGTAAAAACCCATCTGATTCACTAACGTCCTTTAGGGAAGGAAATTTACCATCCTTACCTGGCCTACATGTGACTCCAGAGCCATAGCAACGTAGAGTCATTAGAGGTCTACAGTATGGAAACAGGCCCTTCAGCCCAACTTGTTCATGCTGCCCTTTTTATTAAACCTCTAAGCTAGTCCCACTTGTCCACATTTGGCCTATATCCCTCTGTACCCATCTCACTCATGTAATCCTCTAAACACTTCTTAAAAGACAAAATTGTACCCACCTCTACTATCTCTGGCAGTTTGTTCCAGGTACTTACCACCCTCTGTGTGAAACAACTGCCCCTCTGGACACTTCTGCACCTCTTCCTTCTCACCTTAAACCTATGACCTCTAGTTTTAGACTCCCCTACCTTCGGGAAAAGATATTGACTTTCTAGCTGATCTATGCCCTTCATTATTTTATAGACCGCTATAAGTTCACCCCTCAGCCTTCTACGCTCCAAACAAAAAAGTTTCAGTCTATCAAGTCTCTCCTGTTAACTCAAGCCAACAAGTCCTGGTAGCATCCATTTTGGTAGGAATAACAGCAAATGGACTAATATTTAAATGGTAAAAAATTGCAGCATGCTGTTGTGCAGAGGGACCTGGGTGTTCTTGTGCAGAAATCTCAAGGAGTTGGTTTGCAGGTGCAGCAGCAAAATTCCATTTGCCTTCTTAATTATAGGAAGGATGTTATTAAACTAGAAAGAGTGCAGAAGAGATTTAATAAGGTGAACATAAGAACATAAGAACTAGGAGCAGGAGTAGGTCATCTGGCCCCTTCAGCCTGCTCCGCCATTCGATAAGATCATAGCTGATCTTTTCATGGACTCAGCTCCACTTACCTGCCTGCTCATCATAACCCTTAATTCCTTTACTGTTCAAAAATGTATCTATCCTTGCCTTGAAAACATTCAATGAGGTAGCCTCAACTGCTTCACTGGGCAGGGAATTCCACACATTCACAACCTTTGTGTGAAGAAGTTCCTCCTCAACTCAATCCTAAATCTGCTTCACCTTATTTTGAGGCTACGCCTCAAAATTATAATTAATAACATTCTTCCTATAATTAAGAAGGCAAACGGAATTTTGTCTTTTATTGCTAAAGGGATGGAGTTTAAAACCAGAGAGGTTATGTTGCAGCTGTATAAGATGCTGGTGAGGCCAGACCTAGAGAGTGTACAGTTTGGTTTCCTTACTTGAGAAAGGATATACTGGCACTGGAGGAATACAGAGGAGATTCACTAAATTGATTCCGGAGTTAAGAGGGTTGGCTTATGAGGAGAGACTGAGTAGACTGGGACTACACTCATTGGAATTCAGAAGAATGAGGGGCGATCTTATAGAAATATATAACATTATGGAAGGAATAGATAAGATAGAAGCAGGGAAGTTGTTTCCACTGGTGGGTGAAACTAGAACTAGGAGGCATAACCTCAAAATAAGGGGAAGCAGATTTAGGATTGAGTCAGACCAGTTGGAATAAAGCTTTCACTGTCATCATAAAGGAATCATATCATCATAATCCTCAAAATATCTTATTCTACTCACTATTGAGGACATTGCATTCCACACTGTGTTGTCATCCAACAAATTGGTACCAAGCAGTCACTTAATCTTCTTTGGTTCGGACTGTTTGTGATTGCGATTTGGCCAGATGATGCAAAACCAATCTCCAACTTAAAATTGTGGTCCTGTAGCATGTAGTTGCTCCCTCAAAGCACTGTGAGAGTAAAGCCCCTGTCACGTTTCCTAATCTGTTGTGACAAATGTTGCTGCTTGTGTGCTGAAATGAGTCAGGAGTGGTGGGGATGCTGTCTTCACTGTCAAGATGCCAAATACTGTTTGCTGTGTGATTGTTCCAATCTTCATCTTTGCGTGCAGCCTTCAAAGGATCAATGACCTCTGCGTATTTAGAACAAATTGTGATGTGTATGAAGGAACTATGCTAACGCTTTCCCATTAGATGGGATTGGGAGCATGTAGATGGCTAATTGATGTTTTGGTGCGTAGGCTTTACTCCGACTGGTCTGACTGTCTATCCTAGAAAGGCAGTTGCAGAAGCTGCAAGAGTACATTTATCTTTGTTAAGTATCAAATTGTTTGAGTGAGCACCACTGATAATTGCTAATTATGTTCTGCTTTCTCCTTTCCTTGGGCAATAGCATTATCAAATAGCTCGAATGTCCCCTCAACATCTGAGAAGAATATCAAAAAATCATCTGGTAAGTGCTAGGTGCTGAACTTAGTCCATATGACATTCTGCGGTACTGAAACACATGTTTGCCTCTCACAAAAGGTTTAAGACATTGGCTTTGCTCACTTCTGATACTTAAAGATAGCTCAGTTGCACATCAAGCTTTATGAAAACTGTGGAGTTGTGAAATGACGCCAATAGCTCTCAAGTCATAGGAAATGGATATTTCTCTGGAGTGATTGCTTTTTGACTGTCTGAAGATCAACACAGTTTAGATATGCCATTTCTGCATCATGCAATGACGGGGTTTAACCGCGTTGATAAGTTGATTCACTCAATGAAACCATCTGCTTCTCGTCGTTTCAGTTCCAGTGACACTTCAGCACAGACCACAAATGACAACTATCTCAAATTTTGTGAAACTAGAGGAAATGAGGTGAAGAACATGGCCATACCCTATAATCTCCTGAAACTCAGCAAGTAAGAAAGGATACTTTTAGGTATAGTCAGTCTTTGATCTTGTTAATGTGTGTTTGAGTGGGGTCTTCAAGTTTGAAACTAAGCTTATTGAACAAGTTTACTCCCATAAATCTTCAACCCTTGGCTACATAGAACTACTCCATCCACCTCCTTGGTCTCTTTCAATAGTGACTGGAACTGTAATTGTTCCCAAAACCGGAATAATCAAGTCGCTGTAATCTTGACAAGTGTCTATCACAGGTGTGAGAACAAGTTGCTACCTGCATGATGTTAATGACAAATCTTACTCTCAGAAAGAGATTCCTCCATCTGTCAAACTGATGAGGTCTTTTTCTTCAACAACCTGCACATCTTTGTGAAGTGATTCCACTTTAAACATGAGTCACATTTTTCCCTTGAGCTGGACATTGCATTGTGAAAACCTCCACATTTTAGGCATAGCTTGAGTATATCTAACCATGATGGGCTCTCTGTTATCTATGGTGGAATGTATATTGTTCGGTCATCACATTTTTGTTTAGCCCATAGTTTTCAGAAGCATTTACTGTTATATCAAATATTTTTGTGTCTACTGTGAGTTGCTCAAATATTTGCTGGCCTTCTGCTCTGAGACAATGCAGAGGTGTTGCCTTCTTGAATCTGGACTGTCCAAACTGTGGTGAGATGGTAAGTCTTGAACCCTGAAGTCCATTGAACCATAGCAGGGACTGTATCTCCCACCAAAGATTGGAATGGTACTAGAGCTGGCAAAATTAAACCATTTCCATCTCAAGACCAGTTGTTGAATTTATACTTCAGAAATAGGCAGAGATAATGCAGTTGGTTCCATGTGTGCAGTATCTTTCAAAATGTTTGGTCTCATGTTCACAGCTTCTGTTTCTCTGAGACCACATACACGCAGGCTTGACTAATGGCAGCCAGTGAACAGAGAACTGTTAACACACATAATCAAACAACAAACAATTGAATACTGCCAAGTTTAGTATCATTCACAAATTCACCCTCACTCTAATCCCTGCATCTTCAGCAATATTTAAATGAGGCCCCACAGGAAGGCGGGGCCATGTGGAGAAAATGAAGGTCCTAAATTTGACAGTAATTCGTAGTGCTGCAAACATGGAGTATAAACTCAAGGGTTAAGAATTGAGGGTGACATGGTGGCACAGAGGTTAGCACTGCTGCCTTACAGCATCAGGGGCCCGTGTTCAATTCCGGCCTTGGATGATTGTGAAGTTTGTACGTTCTCCTCGTGTCTGTGTGGGATTCCTCCACATGGACCGGTTTCTTCTCACAGTTCAAAGCTTTGTGGGTTAGGTGGGTTAGCCATGATAGATGTGTGGGGTTACAGGGGAGGAGGTGACTTGGGGGGGGATGCTCTTTTGGACAGTTAGTACAGACTCGATGCACAAGGTGGCCGCTTTCTACACTGTAGGGATCCTATAAAACTTCCATCTATTAATCCTGATCTAATGCAGAAAGAATTAGTTTTAGCATTCCAGTTCGACTGGAGCACTGGAAACAACGCAGAACTAATATTTATAAAGTTTTCAGCATTCAGGAAAGGAATTGATACCACCGTTATCTTTAACAGATACCAGAATCCTAGATAAAATGTGACATAACATAAATGGACTTTTTATATGTACAGAAATGGGAGAAATTAAACTTAAGAGTTTGAGCTCGAACTTGGCGACCTGACACAATCACTAACAATTGATGAAATAAAATGTAGAATATCAGAGATTATCGTCCATGTAACACTGCGGTGAGAGCAGAAAATGATCTTAAATACAGCAGTCCAAATTTGTAAGACTGCAGGAAGTATAAAAGAATGAACTAGAACTCTGCTGAGGAGGAAAATTGAACTATTAACTCAGTAATCAAGGAAATCAGCAAGAACTAATCAATAGGCAAGAAAGAGATCAAAGCAGGTTGATGGCAAATCTGAATCCATCAAAGCTGAATAATAAAGAAAATGAAACTGCATAGATGGTGTTAGATACAAAAGCAAACCAAGCATTTTTGAAAGCATGTATAAATATAGATCTCTAGGATTCATCAGCAAAGAGTCTCAAGCATGGGAGTGCTGCAGATTTTGAATTCAGGAAATATGGCAATGCTCAAGTGATGTTTTCTGCAATGGCTAGGTCACATGGTTAAAGTGAATGGATCATAAGGTGACATGGTGGCACAGTGGTTAATCCAAGTTCAAATCCTGGCTTGGGTCACCATCTGTGCAGAGTCTGCATGTACTCCCTGTGTCTGCTTGGGTTTCCTCCGGATGCTCCAGTTTCTTCCCACAGACCGAAAAACATGCTGGTTAGGTGTATTAGCCATGCTAAATTTTCCCTTTGTGTACCCAAACAGGCACCAGAGCTTGGCGACTAGGGGATTTTCACAGTAACTTAATTGCAGTGTTAATGTAAGCCTACTTGTGACACTAAAACATTAACTTTAAGCATTGCTTCTCCCATCCTTGCAGGCAATGAGTTCCTGGTCATTAGCACTCGCTGAATGAAATAATTCTTTCTCACATTTTTGGTCTAGCCTCCTGGTTCTTGTTGGGTCAAGGCAATGAGAATGTTTTTTGTTGTCTACCTTGAATAATCCTGTCATTTTTTTGTTTACCTCTATCAAACCGCCCCTCAGTCTCTTTCGCTCCAAGAAGAACAAGCCCAACTTCTCCAAACTAACCTTGTTGTAAAATCCCTCATCCCTGGAATGATTCTTGTTATTCTCCTCTACACTGTCCCACACGCTTCCTGAAGTGCTGTGACCAGCACTGGATGCAAGATTCTAGTCATGGTATAACTGGAACTTCATAAAGGTTCAGCATAACCTCCCTACTTCACATCATCAACCTCAAAACAAAGGAAAAAGCAATGGAAATTCAAACACAAGGTTTATTTTGATAACAGAACTAGTTCAAGGGCACTGAGGCTGCTGCTGATCCCATTAATTGAGATCAGTTAGCTCAGCACAAGCTGGGTATTGAACCTGTTCTGCGGGTCTTTGGCATTTTTTCTGCTGGATGATTGCTGATATGTTTGGAAACATCAGAGAATTTGTTTGGTATTCATTTTGAAGCTGGCTTTATTGAACTTTAAAAGGGATTTAAGCCAGAGAAAGTATTTTAATACCTTTAAACCAATGAAATACACAAACTTTCCAAAGCACCAGAAAAAGAACTGCTGCACTTAAGCATCTAAGTCCATTGTATATTTTGCTCCTTTCAGCTGGGGGAGGGCAGTTTAAATTCCTTGAGCCTTCTAGAGACACTCAGCAGCCATTCATCTCTCTTACCTCTGTTCCTAGAAGAAGAACATGATTCAGTACAATAGCAACCTACACTTCTTTAAATGTTCATTTGTGGGACATGGGTGTTGCTGGCTGTCCAGCATTTATTGCCCATCCCTAGTTGCCCTTGAAACTGAGTGGCTTGCTAGGCCATTTCAGAAGACAGTTAAGAGTCAACCACATTGCTGTGGTTCTGGAGTCACATGTAGGCCAGACCAGGTAAGGACAGCGGATTTCCTTCCCTAAAGGACATTAGTGAAGCAGATGGGTTTTTTCTACAATCAATAATGGTTACATGGTCATCAGTAGATTCTTAATTACAGGTTTTTTTTGAATTCAAATTCCACCATCTGGCGTAGTGGGATTTGAATCCAGGTCTCCAGGACATTAGCTGACTTTCTGAATTAATAGCCTTGTAATAATACCACTAGGCCATCACCTCTTCTGATATAACCCATCACTGAGCAGGTAAAATGAGCTAAGTGCGCAACTTAGTTTAAGTTATTTAATTTGGTTGAACATTATTAAAGCTGAATTCGACTGGGATGTTGTGAAGTAAGATATTGATTGATGAAAGAAGTGGATACAGGACTTAGTACACAGGTGAACATTCCTGAAGATGTATTTGCCTTTTGCACATGAAACACTGGCAATATTAATACAGTGGGAGCATGCAACACTTAGCTGCAAGACTCTTGTTCCAGTCTGTTGGATGGCTCTGGCTGAATTCCCAAAACTCTACGGAATCTGGGGATTCCACAGAAATTCCTTGTGGCACCACCCACCTTGCCATGTGCTCTTGGCAGTGATTGGGTGTCCTGTTCTTCTTCATACTCCATAGTTATGTCCCTCTGGTTAACAAAGCTGTGAAACAAGCAGTGGACTATGATGCTGTGGAGATACTAAGAGGTTGCATCTTAAAGTATCCCTGCTCTGCCCAAGGACCTGAAGCACAATTGGCATTAAGACCCCAGTAGTTTGTTCGGTAATAATACTGGTGATTGATTGTTGCATTTTTGATCATTTAGGAAAAGAGTTTCTGGAGTCAGGATAAAGTTTCTCAGCCGATGTCCTGGCATCTTCTTCTGCAATATAAACCTGGTGTTCAGAATTAACTAACAACCAGGACACCAAGACCACAGCTTGGGAATGAAGGTTTATTGTTTGATTTCATTTTCATGGCCACGGGGCCACCTGCATATCGTCGAAATGTGCAAGCATGTGGGGGCCATTTACGATTCCCTGAATTATGGGGCATCTGATGAGAGTGAAAAGCTGCCGTCCCCTTGAGGGAGAGAGTCGGTGCGCTAAATGACCTCCTCTGCATGGTAGGGATTCTATGATTCTAAGTTTCATAGATTCGTTATAGTGCAGGAAGAGGCCATTTGGCCTACCGAGTCTGCAGTGACTCTCTGAATGAGTGTCCCATTGAGCAACCCTCCCATTCTAATTATCTAACCCTGCGTAGCTTGTATTTACAATGGCGGATTGACCAAACCTATACATCTTTCAATGGAGTGCCCCAGGGGTTGGTGCTGGGGCCTCAGCTTTTTACTATTTATATAGATGATCTGGAGGAGGGAACCGAGTGTAGGGTGTCGAAATTTGCTGATGACACCAAGATTGGGGGAATGGCAAATTGTGCGGAGGGTGTGGAGAGTCTGCAGAAGGATCTAGATAGGCTGGGCGAATGGGCCAGGAAATGGCAAATGGAATTTAATGTTGGCAAGTGTGAGGTGGTCCACTTTGGTAGGAAGAATGGTAGGAAGGACTATTACTTACGGGGCGAAAAACTGCAGCAGGCGACGGTGCAGAGGGACCTCGGGGTCCTTGTGTATGAGTCGCAAAAACCCAGCTTGCAGGTGCAGCAGGTGGTCAGGAAGGCGAATGGGATGCTGGCCTTCATAGCGAGGGGGATTGAATATAAAAGTAGGGAGGTCTTGCTGCAGCTGTATAGGGCATTGGTGAGGCCGCAGCTGGAGTACTGTGTGCAGTTTTGGGCGCCGCACCTGCGCAAAGATATTTTGGCCTTGGAGGGAGTGCAGAGCAGGTTTACTAGGCTGATACCGGAGTTGAGGGGGCTGAGCTATGAGGAGAGGCTGAATAAACTGGGCTTGTACTTGTTAGAGTTTAGAAGAATGAGGGGAGATCTCATTGAGACGTATAAGATGATGAATGGGATGGATAGGATAGAGGTGGAGAGACTCTTCCCGCTCAGAAAGGACAGTAGGACTAGGGGGCACAGCCTCAAGATAAAAGGGGGGCGGTTTAGAACGGAGTTGAGGAGGAACTTCTTCACTCAAAGGGTGGTGAATCTCTGGAATTCTCTGCCCGTTGAAGTGGTGGAGGCTGCCTCGCTAAATATTTTTAAGATGCGGGTTGATGGGTTTTTGATAAGAGAGGGGATTAAGGGTTATGGGGAGAAAGTGGGAAAGTGGAACTGAGCAGCGACAGATCAGCCATGATCTTATTGAATGGCGGGGCAGGCTCGAAGGGCTAGATGGCCTACTCCTGCTCCTATTTCTTATGTTCTTATGTTCTAATGGGCAAATTAGCATGGCCAATCTGCCTAACTTGCATATCTTTGGACTGTGGGAAGAAACTGGAGCAGACACGGGGAGAACGCGCAAACTCCGCACCGACAGTGACCCAAGCCAGGAACTGAACCTGGGTCCCTGGCGCTATGAGGCAGCAGTGCTAACCACTATACCACCGTGCCATATGAGGCAGAATTGAATGCCTTCCTTAAAGAAAGGTTTGTTGCGGGAGCAGGGATGGGGGGCTGGGTTTTACTAGGTAGGAGGGTGCAGGGTAGTGTCCCAATGCCTTCCTGTTTCTACTCTAATAAAGTAGGCTTATGGACAGCGTTTCTGCTCAATGCCAATTGAGGCCCTTAAGTAGGTAATTAATGTCCATTTAATGGCCTCACCCTGCCACTGCTGGTAATCACTCAAGGGTGAGTGAGGAGTTCGCCATATGGGAAGGCTGAAAATTAAACTTGATATTTGGGATCCCTTGTCCAAAGATAGCAGTCAGACAAGACTCCTTTGACAACACCTCCCAAACCCACGACATCTGCCACCTCGAAGGAAAAGGGCAGAAAATGCGTGGGATCACCAAGCCCCACTCCAAGCCACACACCATCCTGACTATTCCTTCACTGTCGGGTCAAAATCCTGGAACATTCCTGCCCCGCAAACAGCACTGTGGGTGTACCAATATCACATGAACTGCAGCGGTTTAAGAAGGCAGCTCACCACCATCTTCCCATGGGCATTTAGGGATGGGTATAATTGCTGGTCTAGCTAGTGATGTCCAAATCCCATGAATGAATAAAAAAAAGGAAGGGCCAGTTAAGAGCTACCCTGTCCCCCCTTTCCTGTGCCCCCTATCTCACCATCACTCACTTGTGGCCTGGTCTGTTTGTAATCTTGGGTCTTGGGTGTGTGTAGTACCAACAGAAGTTTATTACTTTATTTATTAGTGTCCCAAGTTGGCTTATTAACACTACAATGAAGTTACTGTGAAAATCCCCTAGTCACCACAATCAGGCGCCTGTTTGGGTACAATGAGAGAGAGTTTTATTGTGGCCAATGCACCTAACCAGCACATCTTTCAGACTGTGGGAGGAAACTGGAGCACCCGGAGGAAACCCATGCACACAGACATGGGGAGAAGGTGAAAACTCCTCAAAGACAGTGACCCAAGCCAGGAATTGAACCCGGGTACCTGGTGCTATGAGGCAGCTGCGTTAACCACTGTGCCACTACCCCACCCTCCCCACTCACCACTGGATGAATACCAGCAGCATCAAGGTGAGGATATTAAGTGGGCATTAATTGCCTACTTAAGGGTCTCAATTGACATTGGGGCAGGGAGGCTGTACATGAAAGTGAAGCTGAAACACCTTCTGTTGTTGCTGCCCAAAGCACAGCTGCCAGCCTTTGACTGACAGAAGCAGGATTCTCACCAGCTCTCTGGCTGGGGGGCTGAGTACTCCCTTGCCTCCAATAAATACTGACCTATCAATTTTATTACCTATAATTTGATTAGAATCAGGTTCTGTCCAATTTGGGTGACGGCATCTTAAATTGCCCATAAAAAGAAGCTGTAAATTTGTATGCAAAGTGGACAAAGATCCAGCAAGATTGATCTCCAACCAGTTTTCTGAACTCTCATTGTGCTACCCATAAAAGGATAAAAAAGTTACTTTACCACAAGGAACTTGAAGCATTCCAATTACACCACCAGAGTGCAATGTTGAGCTACCTTTCATACAGTGACTCAAATCAGAATAACACCGAAATCTTTACAATGAAATCTCTTACATAGGTTAAAATAATAGAAGAATTTCATACAATTACATTCATATTAATTTTACTAGTACTGTGTAATATATTTTCAAAGACTCAGCTGAACACAGTGGTATATTTTAACTCTGTCAATTCTCCAGGTTTGGTTAACAATCTGGATGCAATTTTAACTCAGCCATTCATGCACTTACAGAGTTAAGATGGTGCCCTTTATCAGTTTCACACAATTGGTTTAAGGGACATGTTACACAGCTTTACAAAGGAAGGAAATGGCCTACCCTATCTTTCTAGATTGCACATTTTAAAAGAATTGCACAAATCAATAATCATTTATGCAATAAACAACATTTTCAACCAATTTTACTCTTGTTAAATGTTGAATTGTTAGAATTCTAGTACTTCAAGTGGCACGGTGGCACAGTGGTTAGCACTCCTGTCTCACAGTTCAATTCCCGGCTTGGGTCACTGGCTGTACAGAGTCTGAACGTTCTCCCCATGTCTGCATGAGTTTCCTCCGGGTGCTCCGGTTTCCTTCCACAGTTTGAAAGATGTGCTGGTTAGGTGCATTAGCCGTGCTAAATTCTTCCTCAATTTACCTGAACAGGCCCTGGAGTGTGGCGACTAGGGAATTTTCACAGGAGATTCATTGCAGTGTTAATGAAAATCCACTTGTGACACTAATAAATAAACTTACTTACCTTTCTGTTCATTTATTTTTGTACATTGTCAATAGTATTTAATAGCAGTAAGGTTGAGCATTGTGGTGGTATGTGACCGAGCACTGGCACAGCACCTTCACTGATGTTAATGTGCAGGTTTGCTTAATGAATAAATCATTTTGGTCATTGCCACAATATTTCCTTTTGTAAAGGAATTATTTTAGCTCAATTGGCTGGACGGCTGGTTAGTGACACAGGGTGCAGTTGACAGCATGGGTTCAATTCCAGTACTGTTCAAGATTATTCATGAAGGCACTGCCTTCTCAGCCTGCCGAAGGCATGGTGATCCTCAGGTTAAATCGCCACGAGTCAAAGTGGAGAGCAGCCTGTGGTCCTCTAGAATAATGGTGCCTATCTTCTTCTCTGTGGCTTGAATGACATTTTTTCCCCCCAAATGCCTCTGTGAAGCACCTGAAACTTTAAAACTTGCTGTACAGATGCAACCTGGTGAGGGCGATCTTACCTTCTTGTGCTGCCGGTTGATGGGCAGATCATAGAATCCCTACAGTGCAGAAGGAGGCCATTAGGTCCATCGGGTCTGCATCAACCACAATCCCACCCAGCGCCCTCCCGGTAACCCCACATATTTACCCCACCATTTCTTCTGACCCATGCATCCCGGAACACTAAGGGGCAATTTAGCATGGCCAATCAACCTAACCCGCACATCTTTGGAGTGTGGGAGGAAACCGGAGCACTAGAGAGGAAACCCAAGCAGACACAGGGATAATGTGCAAACTCCACACAGACAGTTACCCGATGCTGAAATTGAACCCGGGTCTCTGACGCTGTGAGGCAGCAGTGCTAACCACTGTGCCACCATGCTGGTAAGGTCATGATCGGGTTTGTGCCAGTGAAAAAGCGTGAGGCTGATCTTAATATTTAAGTTCTATTTTAAATAAAATTTAAATGTTATTAGTGAGCCCTGGACACTATTGTCCAGGTTAACTTGCCTTAACGGCCTTGTTGGTGAGCACATTCACCGGCGAGGATCATGTATGATCCCCACCAATGAGGGCCTGTTGTGATGGCCTTGCTGGCAGCACCGGAGGCCATTGAGGGCCCCCAGGAGCTTGGGGCAGTGGGGGGAGCCTGTTCGACAGTACTAGACTGGCACCCTGCACTGCCTACTGGCCACCCTGGCATTGCCAGCTTGGCACATTGACAATATCCATAGGCACTGGGCAGTGCCCAGGGGGTGACAGAGTAGGGCCAACTGGGAGGGGGTGAAGCTTGAGGGGGCAGGGCTGTGGGGAGGTGGGTGGGGGGACACTGCGCACTTTGCAACCGGAATCGGGGTGGGGAGGTCAGAATGGGAGTGCTGCGCGCGCTGCAACTGGCGCTCAACCAGAATGGGGGTGAGGGGGCGGGGGGGGGCCAATTGGCCAGGCCAGGACTTGGGGGAGGTGATCAGTTGGCTCATGCTAAAGGGAGGATCGGCTGCAGAAGGGGGTGGGGGGGGGATGAAAAATTGTATCGGATTCTTTGTGGGTGATCCTTATCACTTTTAACCTTTTTTGCTGGGAAAATGTGGCTATGGATGCTCTATGAAGTCATGATTGTACAAAGATTTATTTCCTGCTGCAGCTTTTTAAACACTGCCCTTTTCATTGTCCCATTATATCTTTCAGTTGTAGAAAGCTATGAGGAAGAATTTGTTTATATCTGGCACCTTCAAACTAAAAATCCCCAAGTCAATTCATTACCTTTGAAGTGAGCTCACTTCAATCCATTCTGATGTTGTTAGTTGACGGCTGAATGATGGCCGGGACACTCCCTTGTTGTTTTCCAAGTGCTGCTATGAAATCCTTTATATCCACTTGAACAGGCACCAGAGGCGCTGACAGTTTAATATCTTATCTGAAAGGCAGCACTTGCAACAACCTTTCCAACAATGCCTGCCCAGTCCTCCACATAATTAGATTACATGCTCAGGTTTCTGGAGTGGAGTTTGATCCCTAAGCCCCTAATGCTCAGACGCGGAGCAAAAGTCTTACCAGCGATTCAAGATGGCGTTAAACATAGTTTCCCATTTTTCAATGAGGAGCCAAGGATAAAATGACCTCAGTGCAATTTCTTGCACTGGAGCCTATTTCATTATTCATGAACCACTATCTCTCGGGAGAGGTTGCCAGCGAATTAACTTTATTTAGTTTCTTAGGCATTGCAAGGCCAAATAATTGGAAAATATTAAAGCTTGATCTTGCATTTAAGGACTTATGCTTGACTCGGGAGTTTGATGAATAAGAGAAACTGCATTTATTAATGGCATTCATACCTTGCAAATAGGACATGTTTCTAACAAACGAACAACGTTGATTGGGGGCTGGCTAGCTCAGTTAGCTAGGCAGCTGATATGTAAATTAAATGGATGTCAAAAGCACACGGTTCATTTCCCCATCAGTTGCTGAGGTAGGCTCTGGGATTTCTCTCCTCATCTTACTCTTAGTTAAAAAAATGACAGCCTTTGGGCATTGATCAGTCAATAATCGCCAATGGTCTCCCTTCAACCAGAGAACTGGAAAATCATTTTGAGTACAGCAGTTTTACAAAATTTCTCAAAATTATAATGATTACAGTACCTATGCTCTATTTGGTTGTTTTACAATTGAATGAGTTGGCACATTAATAACAAAACAGTGGCTGTCATTGGAAAGGGTACCATTTTGATAATTTACTTTCATCTCCAAATACAAAAAAACCACCCCCCAACTCCAACTCCCCCCACCCGCCGATCCCCATGATGATTTCTTTCCATGGCAGAAATGGCTTCCCATTAGCCGCCGACGGGATTTTTTGGTTCCAACGATGTTGGCGGCAATTTACATTCCTCGCCTGCCCCCTTGCCGCATGGTCGACTTTGGAGGAACAGGAAGATCTCACCAGTGGGAGGGGCTGGAGAACTCTGACCATCTCATGCAGGTGACTCGGGGAAAAAAATCAGAACATTTTGTTTCCTATACTCCAGGAGGTATTATTTTCACATATAAGGTTTCTGACAGAAAGGAAAGTTGGAGGTCAAGCTATTTGGCTCACTGTGCTTGTGCTTTATAAGGTCCATGTATCAACACATCTATTTAATTTAATAGTGGTAGAGTTGGCTTAAAGTCAATGGCCTTTTTTGGATAACTTCATGTTCTTTTGGACAGATACAGAATATATTAAAATGTAATGACAGTTTATACTTCCCTTGCATAAATGTAGAATCCTGGCTTAAGTGTTGACATCTCCTGTGTCACTACCTCAGGAAAGTATGATCTCACACAGTATTCCTACAGTATTGTAGAAGCTGCACTCTGCTATGAAGTGTACTATCCAAAACCTCTCCACTCATTGCAATGGCTTGCATCCAGGACAAAATTGCATCTCTGAGCCGAGATCTTTTTGGAAAATTGAGGAGAAAAATTGGATAAAGTTCATAATCAGATATGAGGAATGTGATGCTTGAATAATTCGTGTCATTTGGTAGTAAATCAGGTAGCGCACACTTCATGCTGCCTGCTAACTTCAATAATTGTGCTGTTGGTACCCAGGATTGCTGAGTGAATGCTTATCTCAGCAAGAGGTCCAAGATGTGGAAGGCTAGCACTACCGATAGCTAGCCTCCGCTATTAAACCTAATCTACATCACCAACAGGCAGCTGGGGTGCATTCTGGCCAGAGCAGCTTCTGGAACTGATTGAAGGAAAGTCCCTGAGCAGAAAGTGGAACGGGAATGTCACAACAGAGTAGGAAGCCAATTCACAGATACAGCACTGACAGAAGTTTATAAAATTATAAAGCGGTATAGAGACGGTGAACAGCTGGAAGCTGTTTCCCAAAACAGAAATCACAATTACAAGGGGGCGCAAGTTCAAGATAAAGGGGGAAAGGTTCAGTGGAAATGTGGGAGGAAGTTTTTTACACAGATTGGCGGGGGCCTGGAATGCACTGCCAAATGAGACGGTTGAGGCAGTTATGTCAGCCACGTTTAAGACATATCTTAATAGGTATATGAACAAATGGGGAATCGAGGGATATAAGCAGTTGGTTTAGATAGATAAATGTGATTGGTGCAAGCTTGAAGGGCTGAAGGGTCTGTTCCTGTGCTGTACTGTACTGTTCTTTGTTTGTTGTTCTCTGAAGGCCATTGTGCGAGAGGTGGATGGAAGCAGAGAGCTCCCTGACCCACAGGGACCAGCAGGGTCTTCAGGGAGACGTTTCAAAGGCAGTGGGAGCAGATAGCCATCATGGTCAATGCCAGCAGTGTAGCCTTGAGGACTTGGAGGCAGTGGCACTAAAAGTTTAATGACCTTAGTGATCAAGGTTAGTGAACGGCATCTTCGAATATCCTTACCAATGGGATTTTGGGTTGTGTTCATTAATGTAGTTGAAAGAGGCAATCATAGAGCATCTGCTTGGAATGGGAATGCCACTTCCCTTTTTCTCTTCCTCTTGAACCTTTTCGTGAGGTAGTTGCTGAATCTCTGGTGGAGATTGGTTGTGGAGGATACATAACACCACTGTGAATTGGAACACATACCCTCCAGTGAGTATCTGGAGCTGAACCTTCACCGTAGTCTCAGTAGCAAGACCATTGCTGTCGTACTCTCATGCTCTGCCGTCTGTGGTAATGTGCTTGATGCATACTGGTTGTATTGCAGGTTGCCAGATCTGAAACAGATAACTCTTGCCACTCAGCAGTGACCCTCTGGTTTGACAACGTGCCTGAGAGATTAAGGGTAAACATGGACTGGTACAGAATAAAAGGATCATGATGACTGGCAGGATAACAGGTATTCACCTGTATATTCAGCCAAGCATGACTGTTCACCAATGGTACATTCAGTGGGTGACAACTGTTATGCTTTCAGTACAACTCAGTGTTTGGATGAGGAGCCGAGATAGCCACATATATGCAGTCATTGATACCCTGTATCGAGAGAAGCACAGTATCTGGGTAAAAGAATAACTGCAGTTGATGCCAATTGCTCCGATTTTAGGTAGAGGTCAGAGAAATTCTTCAGAAAGACCTATAGGAAATATGTTCTTCTGCTGAGATCCCTCTTCAGTTGCTCCTCCTCTCTCTGTGAGCATCTTGTTCTTCTCTGTGCTGCGTCTATTCCATCTCCCTCTTAAGCTACAGCCCAAGGAGAGTTGCAACTGTAACTCCAATGACTGAGAGTAAATGGTCTATCATCAAAGTACTTGATGATCCTTTTAAATGGGGTTGGTTGGGAATCCTTTCTGCTGCTAAATATTCTCTATACATGGCATTTTTGACATTGCCATGTATGATAAAAGACAATTCTCCAACAAATATTTCAATCCTTCACAAAATTGTATGGACTTGTACTTTCTACAAACTCTGCAAAATACCTGCAGTCTAATGGAGAAGCTGAACATGGCGTACACACTTTAAAAATGACTTCTTGAAGAAGAACAACAACTTTGGGCTTGCTGTGTTTAGTTATCGTTTATTACCTGTGTTTGCATGTAATTGTCCCCTGGTAGTTCTTGATGGGCCACAAGCTAATTTCCCAATATCCTTTCCTGCCCCACACCTTCCTGCCAAATGTCGCAGTGGGAGACCATCATCAAGCTAGGAAGAAGGGAGAGGCCTACTGATTGAGTTAAGCTCATGCATTTAACCAGTCCTTCCAATTCTTGGAAGAGGAGAGAGGGTATGGATCTGAGATCAGTAATGTACAGGAATAGTAACTGAGAAACTACATCAACCAAGGTTATATCTGGTTAAGGCACAGTCAGACATGACTCAAAGGAGTGGATCTACCCTAATCTCAGAACAGAAAACTCTTAATGGGCATGGGCAAAGTAACCTGAAACTCAAAGCAGCATCACATGTCCTGACTCACAAATGAGGGAAACTGATAGCATCTCCCATCTCGCCAGGAGTATTTCACTCTGGTGGGGTTTAGCGTATCTCCCCACATTCAGGGAACTGGCAGGTCTCCCCAGAGGGTCAGAAGTGGTGAGGTGGTGCTCCCTAGGCATGGGCACCCTGGCAGTGCCAGCCTGCGCCCCTTGGTACTGCCCAAGGGGCAAAGTACCCATGCCCAGGGAGTACCTTGGCACTGTCCACCGGGCATCGGGAAGTGCCAAGGGGGCGTGGTCTATTGTGGGCAAGGCCTAGGGGCAATTGGTGAGGGTGGGGTTTCCAACTGCTGCCCTGCAGACAGGATCAATTGGGGCTGGAGGGAGGCCAATGATCAGGGTGGGCTGGGGGGATCGGCACTGCTGGGTCAAGGGGGGCTGCTCCTGGATGGGGAAGTAGGGTGGGAGTGGGGGGGGGGGGGTTTTGGGTGGGGGTGGTGGCGGGGAAGGATGGGGTTGGTCGGGGCTGGCCTGGGAATGCTTGCCGGGACTGCAATCAGGCCTTGGAGGTGGAGGGGCAGCACAGTGAGGATCTCAGGCTGGTCAGCGATTGAGCTGGCCAGCAAATGGGAGACTAACAGATCAGGGCCACTGCAGATGCGCAGGGTTCCAGAGCTGTCAGCCCCTGGTGTGAATAGGCCACGCTCCCCGAGCTGTTAAGGATATTCACGATTGTGACCTCTGCATTGCACAGAGTGGGGAGATTCGGGTCTGAAGTTGCACTGAGTAAACAACTTTCTTGCCAATTCAGCACTTTTGGGAGAATCGCCCCCAACATTTCGAGCAACCTCTTTAATAAACACTCACAGACATTTTAAGGGGCAGTTGGCTGTTTAACAAGATTTTATATTACTGGCCTCAACACCTTGCAAATTGATGTCTTGTGCTAAATGCAGGCTAAACTGATGGTTTCTGCTCAAGGCCCCACTATGGTCAACTCGGAAGCTGTTTAGTGCCTCAGGTACTGGGTGAAAATCTCCCTCTGGGGCTGAGGTTAACGCGCTGCCCTTTGACTGTCTACTTTCAGCAACTTGGGCATTTGTTTTGATTAAAGAAACCTGAATGATGTTTGTTGTTTCCACTGGGGGAATAATTAATCATGCGTCACTGCCAAATTGGACTGAGAAACTCCTGTTTAATGGATTCCTTTAAATTGTTGGGCTGGATTAGTTTACCAATTCCTCCATTGCAGGTTTATTCTTTCCTTTTCTGAGATTTTCTCTTTTGGTTTGGAGAATACTTGGAACAAGTAGAAATGGGAATGGATCCATGGATTCTTACCTCACATTTCTTTCCCTAATACATATTTTCCTCTTGAACCGAAGTTGGAGTCAAGATACTGCCTATTGTGTGTAATTTTAGTTAAATTCTACTGTTATATTAGATGTCCAGTCCCTCTTGGTTGCTGCGAATGCTCATAGAATCATAGCATACCTACAGTGCAGAAGAAGGCCATTCAGCCCATTGAGCTTGTACCGACCACGATCCCACCTAGGCCCTATCATCATAACCCCACGCATTTATCCTAGTTAGTCCCCCTGACACCAAGGGGCAGTTTAGCATTGCCAATGCACCTAATCCGCACATCTTTGGAATGTGGGAGGAAACCGGAGCAACCGGAAGAAACTCTCGAAGACATGGGAAGAATGTGCAGACTCTACCCAGACAGTGACCTAAGCTAGGAATCAAATCCAGGTTCCTGGTGCTATGAGGCAACAGTGCTAACCACTGTGACACCATGCTGCCCATCATCCTATTATAAAGACTCCGGTATCATGTTCAGCAAAGCTAGGCAGCTGCTGACAAATGCAATGGAATTTAAATGTAGCTGTAATAAGATACTTTAATTATTATAACTTTCCATGAGGTAAATCACTGGAAGTATCTTTTTTATCCCATCAAGAAAAGATTGTATTAGTTTTGTACTTGGGGATTTCCTTTCTGTACCTTGAGACACTCAAAGAGGAGATGGTGGCATTTCCTTGGTGATTCCACATTGCTGGTGCTAGTCAGGTGAGGAAGAGAATGGGGAGGAACAAGATGTTGAGGGAAGGCTAATGAGGGACCATAGGAGATGTCAAACTTGTACTACTGACCAGAAGCGCGCAATACCTGATCTATGCAGCAAGCAGCGCACAAGAGGCTATGCATCCTTCCTGAGGGTATGCAGGATCTGTGACTTACATCACAGAGTTGGCTTAGATGGGAGCCTATCTCCATTCGAGGTGCTCCAGTGTCTTTATCTGTCAACATTTAGGCCACGAGACCTTTTCAAATTGTATTGGATAATACATATAACACCAATCATCTCCCCACAAGCACTCAGTGCCAAGTTTTGTCTGATAAGTGCTCATGTGAATTGGAATTGGATGTTTTATTCATGGCACTAAAGGAATACAAGTTTTTGCTATGCTTTTTCGGTATCTGTGGGCACAGTTTATTCTGAGTAAGTTTTATTACCTGTCGACATTGTAAAAGCAGTTCTCCTGTCATCACCCCTTTTCCACTAGCGCATCATTCATTTGCAGGTTTCTGGATCTGAAACTGAACTGCAGTGGCTCCCATTTTGAAAACATTCCAATGCTGTCTTTCCATCTTCCCCAAAACCATTTTTTGTTTTGGTGACATCAAGCAGGTAATTCTCTCTCCCTGCCTGTTAATATAGGTTGGGGGATGGGGAGAGAGGGAGTTGGAATCTCAGGAAAAGCTTTCAATCCAGTAATGGGCAGGAAACTTTCTTTAGACCCTTCTTCTTTCCAATTCCACAAAAATCATGTATAAAACTCTTTGTAAACTTTTTTTTTCTGATTGACTGCCACTGGCCTTTAAGTACTGCTGGTATTGGCCACTCTTACTTTAGTGCTACAGGGTTTGCTTTAACCATGCAAGCTCTGAAATATTTGAGTATTTTCAGTCTATTTGGTTAGACGTGGCATCATATCATAGTTTGATTGTCCTTAAATAATGTCTAGCCATGTAGAGGCATCACCAGGTAGTGATAAGGAGCAGCAATCCTTCCTGATTGTTTCCTCTGAAGAATTGCTTTAAAAATCTAAATACAGGATCTGTTTATCCAAAGTAAGAAAGTAAAGTTAACAGGAGATCACTCTTAGCTCTGCATTGAGATCCAACAGACAAGCATCCAATGCTGAAGTCCTTGTGCTGCCAAAGTTTAAATTTATATTCTTTTATTCATTTGTGGGATATGGGCGTCACTGGCTAGCCAGTATTTGTTGCTCATTCCTAGTAGCCCTTGACTTGCTACGCCATTTCAGAGGGCATTTGAGAGTCAACCACATTGCTGTGGCTTTGGGGTCACAGGCTAGACCAGGTAAGGGCAGCAGGTTTCCTTCTCTAAAGCACATCAATGAATCAGATGGGTTTTTCTGATATTCAACAAAGGTTTCCCAGTCATTAGTAGATTCTTAATTCCAGATTTAAAACAAAATCAAATTCCACCATCTGCAGTAGCAGGATTCAACCCAGGTCCCCAGTTCATTAGCTGAGCTTCTGGATTAATAGTCTGACAATAATACCATTAGGCCATCACCTTTCCTCTGGCATACATTGCGGCCTGAACACTGCAGAATAAGAGACTGTAAATAGCACTCCACAATTGTAACCAGGATCTTGTATACATGTACTTGGTTATGTAAATTCAGAGGCACAGTTCTGCTAAAAGCAATTCTTTTGTAAGTTAGCATTTCCTTTAGTTGTAATTTTGGGAAACCATTAATGGACATTATGGGGTGTTTTAATCTTTAGACCTTTGTTATCGGGCTGCAGGAAAGGGTGTTTCTCAACCTAAGGGACTATTTTTTTCTGCAGTAGACATTCTGTTCCGAGTGTAAATTATAAACAGAATTGCAGAGGACTTTAGTTTGAAGATTGAAGATCCTTCCAGTGGGAAACACAAATCAGGAAGTATCAACTTGATTTGCTCTATCTTGCCAATGTTCATCATCTACGTGCAGCCCGCTCAGTGCAATAGTTATGATGCAGTTTTGATTAGGCCTCAGCATTTAATTTTGACACAGTAGCCTCTCCACTCCCAATGCTATTTCCCATACATTTGATCCACCATTTTTAGAGGAGAAATTAAGAGGAGTATTGGTTGGACCTATCTTGTGTTGAATCTATAACATGCCTCTTCAGGGCTGGCTTGTGGAGTGTTTATAATGTGTATTTCAGATATCCACTCAGGGAATCCCAATTAGCTTCTCAGATGAAGACTGTCAAACTCAACATTCACAAGTCACAGGTCAGGAACCTCACAGTTCCAAATTTTCTTTTTATGAAACTAGGTGCCGACATTAATCAAAGCTGCCTGCAGGGAGCTCATACTGGCACTGACTCCTACACCTCCAGGATGAATCAACAATGCAGAAAGAAGTAAAACACTTCACAAGGGGGGGCAAGAATGGCACATTACTGTAATCTCCCTTTCTTCCCTGTTCACCCTGGGCGCCAACAAATTCTTCACCATCTTAAACCGTCATATTACTAAGCCTTTAAAATATACATATCAATTATTTTGTTTGACACCAGAAAAGCTTCTTCCTGTCTAGCATCCTCACACTCCCACAAGTTTCACTTCTCTTCTTCCAATACAATTGCCACATGGTCCTGATGCTCATAGCCTTCCACCCCATGATTTGCAAGAAAAGACATATTTGCTTTGAAATATTGGGAACTTATCTTGTACTTGTTACTGTATTTTAGGAACATTGCAGCAGGTCAGAAAACAGACCAGTGGTTTCCAAAGATGTGTAGGTTAGGTTGATTGGCAATGGTAAATTACCCCTCAGCGTTCCAGGACATGTCAATTAGGGGAATAGCTGGGTAAATGCTTGGGGTTACGTTAATAAGGCCTGGTGGAATGCTCTGGTGGAGGGCAAGGGCCCTCCAAGAGGGCAAAAACCTACCATTTCCACCAGGAATAGGGAAGTGAATTAAGTGAAATTCTTTTTACAAACGTCAGAGGCAAGATCATTTATAAAAAGAGCGTAGCCTTGAGTAAAAGAGGTAATTTGGAACAGCATCTCAAGACAAGGCATACAAAATTTCATGAAAATTTCCATTTAAACTGCACCATTCGGACAAAGAAAGTTGGGGAGTTAAATAGAATGTTGCAAGCTCAACTGTCTTCTTTTCAAAACCTATGGGTAAAGGCGAGGATAGCTTAAAGAATAGCTTTTCTCATTAGCCACCTGCTGCCAATGTATAAGAAACTATTCACCAAAGGTGAAGTTAACAAGGAGATTATGTTGGTTGCTACCACCACCTAGCCAGATACTTTAGAAACCAAGATGACATTATGACAGCATTCAATAGCTGGGTGTTTTAACAGTAGGGTGGAATTGCCTGAGAATGTGGCTCAGCAAATACACCAAAACCTATCAGGCTGTGAGTGTTTTTCTCTGCAGTTTGATGAGTCAGTTGACATGATGGAGATGGTCCAGCTGATTATTTTGCTTTGCATGGCACTCAAAGACAACAAATGAGGACAAGAGGCAGGGATGTCTGGAATGAATTTAAAAGGTATGTGACTGAGAAAAACATTCCGATCAAGAAATTGGTTTCTGGGTGTCAATGCAGGCTTTGTTGTACTTTGCAATAATAATCCTGAATTCCCCTCCTTTGTCAATTACCATTGTGTTATCCACCAACAAGCGTTAGCGAGCAAGGTTATTGACTTTTCACATGTAATGACAGTTGTTGTAAGATTGTCAACTCAATTCGTGCCAGAGTTCTGCAACATTGTTTGTCAAATTTATTACTCGATGAGCTTCATGCCCCATATGATGAGCTAATCCTTCATGCAGACGTGGGGTGGTTAAGTCAAGGAAAATTCCTTCAGAGATTTTTAGATCCATGCCCTGAAATTGCTACCTTTCTTAAGTCAAGAAATGAGGTGTACTGCGAGCTGTCAGATAACAAAAACAGAAAATGCTGGAAAATCTCAGCAGGTCTGACAACATCTGTGGAGAGAGAATAGAGCCAACGTTTTGAGTCTGGATGATCCTTTGTCACAGCTGTTAGGTAATATGTGGTTGCTGGATTTGGTGTTTCTTATGAAAATAAGCGCGGTATTGAATGAGCTAAATTGTGAACTGGAGAGGAGGGGCATAAACTTAATCAGCGCATTGAATGTGTTCATGTTGAAACTGGGCCTATGGTCCTCCCAGTTAAAGAATAAAATTCCTGAGCACTTCCCAAATCTGGAGAAAATCCATCAGCAGGTCAGAGTCAAACAGAAAGGGTTCTATCCAAAGAAACTTTGTGATCACCAGAACAAAAGGAATTCAACAGGCGATTTCAGGAGTTAGACATTGGACCTGGTTTTACCATCAAGTTGCGCCGGTTTTTGGGCATGAAAACTTGGTAAAGTAGGTGTGAGGCGAATGGCACGATCCGAGTCCGTCTGAGCGCCGGTTCTCCTTTTACCAAGGCCCAGAAATGGACGCGATGACGACTGCACCCCAAACGGGCACGATGGCCATTAAAATGCATTTGAATGCATTTAAATTGACGTAGTGGGCTGCATGCCCAACTTTAAGAGCAATCTGAAATTGGCGTGAAACAGACATGCTCCATACAAATTTTTGGGCGGATTTGGGCACTCCATCAGTGAGGAGGTAAGTATGTGGCATCTGACGGCTTTCTACTGCTTATAGGTGTCCTTTCGTTGTGGTCATTTCCTTTCTTGGGTCAGTGGCGGTTCTGCGAGTGTGTGTGGGTTGGAAGTGGAGGGCTGTTACTCAGCAGGGCCTCCGATGTCTGACTTGCAGCACAGACCTGGGTCTTAGCACTGAGCTCGGGTTTTGGGGTGCTGCTGGGTCCTAGTGCAGTCAGCACACTTCCAACTGAAGGATGTGCACAAAGCCCTTGCAAATTGCACTGCTGAAGCCTCTCAACTTTTCAAGGAGCTGTGATTATGGGGAGCATGTGGCAGGGGAATTGGAGGGTATGGACAGTGACTATTGATGTGCTGGGGCAAGCAGTGTTCATTAACCTCTACATGTGTTCCTCTCCATCTCTGCCCCCCTTAAGAGTGATGAGATGGCTTTTGCGATGCAACCGATCAATTTTGCTGTTCTTCTTGTTGCTGCTGGAGCTGAGGAGCAGGAGCTGGAGGAAGATTTGCGGGCACAGGAGACCTGGGCCGTACCACTTACAGGAGTAGATTGAGATGACAACCAGAGGCAGGGGGTGGCTGCCATTCACCCAAAAGGTTGGGGGGGGGGGGAACGCAGGAGAAGGAGGGAGCAAAGACCCTGGCAGTTCCGTGCACAAGTGTCATTTGAACAGATAACGGACACCATGTGCCTCTAATATCTCTGCTTTCGAATGAAGACAGTGCAATATCTGTGCCAACTGTTGCAGGACCTGGCACCTCGGGATGGGGTGGGAAGGTGCACCTAATCTCGGTGGCTTCAAATTGACGGCCGCTTTGAACTTTTATGCAACTGGCTCCTTCCAGAGGAGATGTATTGACATTGCCCAATCAGCTGTTCACACCTGAGTCAAACAGATTACAGAAGGCCTGTATGTTCGGGCTGGACAATACATCAAATTTAACCTGGACCCAACAGGAAGCCTGGGCTGCAGCGTTCGCAGTCATTGTGGGGATATTTAACATACAGGGGGCCATGAACTGCACCCATGCCTCCTTTGTGGCCCCCCCTACAGAATCCATGAGGATTCATCAACAGGAAGAGGCTCCACTCCCTGAATGTTCAATGTCTATGCGAGACACCCAGGCAGTGTGCATCCCAGCTTAATTTCAGGAGCTCTGACAACCTGGAGGCATTTGAGGAAGAGCCCAGGCGCGGGGTGACTCCTGGGTGATATGGGTTACCTGCTTCAAAATGGCTGATGATGCCTGTGCGGAGGCCTGTGACTGAGGCGGAGACCCACTCTAATGAGGCTCATGTGGCCACCCATGCGATAGAGGAGAGGCGCATTTGGGCTCCTCAAAATGCAATTCTGGTGCCTGGACCGATCTGGCGGGACCCTACAACACAACCCTGTGATCTCTTCCCGCATTGTGTTGGTTTGTTGTGCCATGCACAACCTGGCTCTGCAGAGAGGTGTCCTATTGGAGGACGTGGAGGCTGACCAGTTGGGTGTCATTAGCGAGGAGGAGGAAGAGGAGAAGGAGAAGATGAGGAAGAGCACACCGTGAAACACCACCCAGGCGCTGCAGAGCATGAATAAGGCATGAGAAGGCGGTGAGGGAGGCCCTGATCACCATACAGTTCAGTTGCCTGGTGCTTGTGTCTATGAATTCCATCCCCCTCTAAAGTCCTTCCAGCTCCTGCAACATTGTCACACCAGAGTGGTGGGGCTGGGTACTCTGTGTTACCGAGTTTTTTGGCATGCAGGAGGGTGATGATGACTCGCTAAGCACTAATATGATGACCCCGTGGCGCAAACTAACCTGACTTCTATCTGAACTCTGCATGCAGTCTATCACCTAGGCCTACATCCCTTAAGGGTAAGGGATCTGAAACCCCCATTCAGGGCCATGGGATGGGTGGGGTGGGGGATGGGAGAGAATCGCTCGTGGGCTCTGGGGAAACCAATGGCTTCCTTTTCTCAGTAACACAGCATTGAGGAGCCTCCCAAACTGACATCAACATGAAGCATCTTTCTGATGATCATCAATGGAAAAGGATTCCTACTCGAGACAAATCTGAGACAAATTACTCACAGGTGGGTGTTGAAAAATCGTTTAATAACTGCAATACAGATGTTTAAATAAGATGTTCCAACATAAAAGCTTGTGAATGGAAAATGTTAAGACGCTTAAAGATCTTTCTAACTAGTGCAGCCCTTCATGCATGCCATCTCAGTGTAACTACAACTTCCTAACCTTATGTGGTCTATCACGTCATCTCAGTGACTCCCCAGAGTGTACATCGGAGGTGGAGGGGGCCAGCCGCTTATCTCGCCCCATGGCCTGTGATGCACGTGGCAGGCATCATCTGGAGGGTATGGACTCTGAGGGCCCTGGCCAGCTTCCAGGTGTATGGGGCGTTTCCAGACACTCTCTTCATCCTGCTACATCTGAAATGCCCTGGTGTTAGGAAGGGTGGAGATGAATGTGGAGACATAGCCATAGTTTCCTGGCTGGAAGGCTCCGACATGGGCTGGAGCCCTTCCTCTTCCCTTGGGGCTCCTGTGCGTCCCTGGGTCACTCCGTGGGATGTGGTGCTTCTGCAGTGAGCTCCAGAAGCTCCGGCATCACCTGCCCTGCCAGTTGCGTCCTACTCATGGTGTTTGAGCCCTCTACGATGGCCACCTGAGTCAGGGCCTCTTGTCAACAGCCACAGCAAGTGCCTTCTGAGACTGGGCCACACTGTGCAACCCCCCTCTGGGCCACATTCTCTGCCGTAGCCCGCTGTGTCTTAGCGCTGCCCCACTGCGTCTCCTTCAAGCTGTCTAATCTTTTAGCCATGGGCTGCAGATCCTTGAGAATCCTGTTCAGTCTTCCAGCTGTGGCCTGCTGTCACACGGCCATTGTTTGGAGCCTGCCACTCATGGTGAGGTTCTCCTGCCCCAGGCTTTCCACTGCAGAGCCACCCTTGCAGTGTTGGCCTGGGATCCACGCAAGGCAGGCTACAACTCCTCCCAACAGCCTCACAGTTGGTTCAGTGTGGCCGTCAGCCCCTCCTGCATTCCCTGGCACTGTTGCTGCATCTCCAGCAGCTGAGGGAGAAGTGATCTCAGAGGCCCAGCATGTAGTCTGGGGCCAGCTGAGTCCTTGCCTCCGGCAGGCCCCCACATGTTAGAGGTCTCAGACGTTCCTTCCTCCACCCGATGTACACCATCAAATGTGTCGTCCTCACCGTGAGTGACCCAGAAGCCTCACCACTAACTGGTCCCACTGACGTGTCACAATCTGGGATGGTGAGTTGTGAGGTGGAAGCTGACGCCAAAACGATGCCATTCTTGGAGGTCCCTTCACTCATATCCTCTGAGGATTCATCCAAGCTGTCTGGACCAGGATGGGCAGGAGCTGCAGTACGGGCCTGGAGGCCAGAAGGCCCTGGGGTTTCCAGATCTGTCTCTCTGCAACACAGGACACAAAGTTAAGTGCAAAGGAGGGAGACGAATCCAGGGCGCAAAATACATGATTCCCATTTCACCATTGAACATAGAACAAAGCACCAAGAAAATCATATCACATGAACAGGCCCTTCGGCCCTCCAAGCCTGCAGTGACCAGGCTGCCCATCTGATTTGTTACCTCCTAGCCTTCTGGAGACCGTATGACTCTATTCCCATCCCGTTCACATAGTTGTCGAGATGTCTTGTACAACTTCAAAAAGACATTCCAACTCCTGTATTCAATGTTCTGCCTGATGAAACCAAGCATGCCGAATGCCTTCTTCACCACTTTGTCCACCTGTGACTCCACTTTCAAGGAGCTATGAACATGTACCCCTAGATCTCTTTGTTCTGTAACTCTCCCCAACGCCCTACCATTGACTGAGTAAGTCCTGCCCTGGTTCAATTTTGCCAACTGTTGCAGGACCTGGCACCTCGGGATGGGGTGGGAAGGTGCACCTACTCTCGGTGGCTTCAAATTGACGGCCGCTTTGAACTTTTATGCAACTGGCTCCTTCCAGAGGAGATGTATTGACATTGCCCAATCAGCTGTTCACACCTGAGTCAAACAGATTACAGAAGGCCTGTATGTTCGGGCTGGACAATACATCAAATTTAACCTGGACCCAACAGGAAGCCTGGGCTGCAGCGTTCGCAGTCATTGTGGGGATATTTAACATACAGGGGGCCATGAACTGCACCCATGCCTCCTTTGTGGCCCCCCCTACAGAATCCATGAGGATTCATCAACAGGAAGAGGCTCCACTCTCTGAATGTTCAATGTCTATGCGAGACACCCAGGCAGTGTGCATCCCAGCTTAATTTCAGGAGCTCTGACAACCTGGAGGCATTTGAGGAAGAGCCCAGGCGCGGGGTGACTCCTGGGTGATATGGGTTACCTGCTTCAAAATGGCTGATGATGCCTATGCGGAGGCCTGTGACTGAGGCGGAGACCCACTCTAATGAGGCTCATGTGGCCACCCATGCGATAGAGGAGAGGCGCATTTGGGCTCCTCAAAATGCAATTCTGGTGCCTGGACCGATCTGGCGGGACCCTACAACACAACCCTGTGATCTCTTCCTGCATTGTGTTGGTTTGTTGTGCCATGCACAACCTGGCTCTGCAGAGAGGTGTCCTATTGGAGGACGTGGAGGCTGACCAGTTGGGTGTCATTAGCGAGGAGGAGGAAGAGGAGAAGGAGAAGATGAGGAAGAGCACACCGTGAAACACCACCCAGGCGCTGCAGAGCATGAATAAGGCATGAGAAGGCGGTGAGGGAGGCCCTGATCACCATACAGTTCAGTTGCCTGGTGCTTGTGTCTATGAATTCCATCCCCCTCTAAAGTCCTTCCAGCTCCTGCAACATTGTCACACCAGAGTGGTGGGGCTGGGTACTCTGTGTTACCGAGTTTTTTGGCATGCAGGAGGGTGATGATGACTCGCTAAGCACTAATATGATGACCCCGTGGTGCAAACTAACCTGACTTCTATCTGAACTCTGCATGCAGTCTATCACCTAGGCCTACATCCCTTAAGGGTAAGGGATCTGAAACCCCCATTCAGGGCCATGGGATGGGTGGGGTGGGGGATGGGAGAGAATCGCTTGTGGGCTCTGGGGAAACCAATGGCTTCCTTTTCTCAGTAACACAGCATTGAGGAGCCTCCCAAACTGACATCAACATGAAGCATCTTTCTGATGATCATCAATGGAAAAGGATTCCTACTCGAGACAAATCTGAGACAAATTACTCACAGGTGGGTGTTGAAAAATCGTTTAATAACTGCAATACAGATGTTTAAATAAGATGTTCCAACATAAAAGCTTGTGAATGGAAAATGTTAAGACGCTTAAAGATCTTTCTAACTAGTGCAGCCCTTCATGCATGCCATCTCAGTGTAACTACAACTTCCTAACCTTATGTGGTCTATCACGTCATCTCAGTGACTCCCCAGAGTGTACGTCGGAGGTGGAGGGGGCCAGCCGCTTATCTCGCCCCATGGCCTGTGATGCGCGTGGCAGGCATCATCTGGAGGGTATGGACTCTGAGGGCCCTGGCCAGCTTCCAGGTGTATGGGGCGTTTCCAGACACTCTCTTCATCCTGCTACATCTGAAATGCCCTGGTGTTAGGAAGGGTGGAGATGAATGTGGAGACATAGCCATAGTTTCCTGGCTGGAAGGCTCCGACATGGGCTGGAGCCCTTCCTCTTCCCTTGGGGCTCGTGTGTGTCCCTGGGTCACTCCGTGGGATGTGGTGCTTCTGCAGTGAGCTCCAGAAGCTCCGGCATCACCTGCCCTGCCAGTTGCGTCCTACTCATGGTGTTTGAGCCCTCTACGATGGCCACCTGAGTCAGGGCCTCTTGTCAACAGCCACAGCAAGTGCCTTCTGAGACTGGGCCACACTGTGCAACCCCCCTCTGGGCCACATTCTCTGCCGTAGCCCGCTGTGTCTTAGCGCTGCCCCACTGCGTCTCCTTCAAGCTCTCTAATCTTTTAGCCATGGGCTGCAGATCCTTGAGAATCCTGCTCAGTCTTCCAGCTGTGGCCTGCTGTCACACGGCCATTGTTTGGAGCCTGCCACTCATGGTGAGGTTCTCCTGCCCCAGGCTTTCCACTGCAGAGCCACCCTTGCAGTGTTGGCCTGGGAACCACGCAAGGCAGGCTACAACTCCTCCCAACAGCCTCACAGTTGGTTCAGTGTGGCCGTCAGCCCCTCCTGCATTCCCTGGCACTGTTGCTGCATCTCCAGCAGCTGAGGGAGAAGTGATCTTAGAGGCCCAGCATGTAGTCTGGGGCCAGCTGAGTCCTTGCCTCCGGCAGGCCCCCACATGTTAGAGGTCTCAGACGTTCCTTCCTCCACCCGATGTACACCATCAAATGTGTCGTCCTCACCGTGAGTGACCCAGAAGCCTCACCACTAACTGGTCCCACTGACGTGTCACAATCTGGGATGGTGAGTTGTGAGGTGGAAGCTGACGCTAAAACGATGCCATTCTTGGAGGTCCCTTCACTCATATCCTCTGAGGATTCATCCAAGCTGTCTGGACCAGGATGGGCAGGAGCTGCAGTACGGGCCTGGAGGCCAGAAGGCCCTGGGGTTTCCAGATCTGTCTCTCTGCAACACAGGACACAAAGTTAAGTGCAAAGGAGGGAGACGAATCCAGGGCGCAAAATACATGATTCCCATTTCACCATTGAACATAGAACAAAGCACCAAGAAAATCATATCACATGAACAGGCCCTTCGGCCCTCCAAGCTTGCAGTGACCAGGCTGCCCATCTGATTTGTTACCTCCTAGCCTTCTGGAGACCGTATGACTCTATTCCCATCCCGTTCACATAGTTGTCGAGATGTCTTGTACAACTTCAAAAAGACATTCCAACTCCTGTATTCAGTGTTCTGCCTGATGAAACCAAGCATGCCAAATGCATTCTTCACCACTTTGTCCACCTGTGACTCCACTTTCAAGGAGCTATGAACATGTACCCCTAGATCTCTTTGTTCTGTAACTCTCCCCAACACCCTACCATTGACTGAGTAAGTCCTGCCCTGGTTCAATTTACCAAAATGCATCAGCTCGTATTTGTCTAAATTAAACTCCATTTGCCATTTGTCAGCCCACTGGTCCAATTGATCAAGATCCCGTTGCAATTGGAGATAACTTTCTTCACTGTTCACTACGCCACCAATCTTAGTGTCATCTGCAAACTTACTAACCATGCCTCCTATATTCTCATCCAAATGGGATGAGATAGGGGTGCAGCATTCTATCATTTTCCATTTGCGCTGTGCAGTTGGAGGCGCCGCTTGGAGCTGCAGGGTTTCGGATACGTTAAGTCCCGCCCACAGGCTTGTGCAGCATGATTTGGAATCGCTGATATTTCTGCAGGAAGGGTGCTTATGGGGGCACCTGAGAACCAGCCTAAAAGTTGGATCTGAAACACTCCCAGTTTCAAGTCTGCCCCGCACTTAGAATCAAAATGGTAAAATAATGCCCTTTATGTTTGCCTGAAATGGATTTTGGAGAACTGACTGTTCAAAATTTCAGTCAAATCCACATGTTCCCACAAAGAGAAAGGATAGCACTGTCAAATCTAGGGCTCTCTGATTATCCCAAAGCACACAGGTCAAGATAAAGCAGAGAAAGAAAGCTTATGCAAAATACAAAAGAGTTAATACTGGGTGGGGGGGGGGGGGCGGGGGTGGTGGTCTTTCGGGTTGTAGAAAGCCTAAAGAAGTATAGGAAGCAGAGGCTGAAGTAAAAATGGAGATTAGGAAAGCAAAGTGAGGATGTGAAAAAAATGCCAGGAAAATCCTAAGATGTTTTACCAATACATTAAAAGCAAGAGAATAAATAAGGGAAAGGAAGGGCCCATCAGAGATGTACAAGGTAATTTGTGGGTTGATTCAGAAGATGTGGGCATGGTTCTCAATATTTGTCTCTGTCTTCACTTTGGAGAAGGATGATTCAGGCATTCTAGTTAAAGCGGAGCTATGTGAAATATTAGATATAATAAGCATCGTGAAACAGGAAATGCTGAAGGGACATTGAAGTTGGATAAATGATCAGAGCCAGATGGATTGTATCCCAGGCTGTTGAAGGAAACCAAGGAGGAGATAGCAGATGCTCAGAGAATGATTTTCCAATCCTCACTAGATACAGATGAGGTCCCAGAGGATTGGAGACCTGCAAGCTTTGCACCATTATTTAAAAAGGGTGTGAGAGATAGGCCAGAAAAATATAGGTTGGTGATGTTTGACTTCAGTGGTGGAATTTGACTTCAATAAAAATCACCTGAAATTAAGAATCTACTGATGACCATGAAATCATTGTTGATTGTCAGAAAATCCCATCTGGTTCACTAATGTCTTTCGGGAAGGAAATCTGTCCATAAAAATTCTGAGAGACAGGATAAACTGTCACTTAGAAAGGCACAGATTGATCAGAGAGAGTGTGCATGGTTTTGTCAAGGGGGGGATTGTGTCTTATTGACTTAATAGAATTTTTTAAGGAGGTAACAAGGAGTATTGACGAGGGTAGTGCAGTGGATATTGTCAACATGGATTTCAGCAAGGCATTTGACAAGGTCCCACGTGGCACTCAGATCAGAAAAGTGAGATCTTCAGGGAAGGTGGAACCAAATTTCACTCAGTGCCAGCAAACAAATGGTCATGGTTGATGGATTATTTTGCAAACGGAAAACAGTTTCCAGTGATGTTCTGCAGGGCTCAGTGTTGGAGGCCTTGCTATTTCTTTTTCTACTAATAAATTAGACTTAAATGTGGGTGGCATATTTGGGGAATTTGCAGATGACACAAAAATTGGCCATGTAGTTGAGAATGAGGGGATTGCTGCCAATTCCAGAATTATTTCAGTGGTTTGATTGAGTAGGTAGAGAAATGGCAACCGGAATTCAATCTGCAAAAATGTGAGGTAATGCATTTGGGGAGAGCAAACAAAGCAAGGGAACACTCAATAAACAGGAAGATACGGAGAGGAATCAGGGAAGTGAGGGCACTTGCTGTGTATATCCACAGGCCCTTGAATGTGGTAGGACAATGTGGACAAAGTGATCAAGAAAGCATATGGAATGCTTTCCTTTATTGGGCAAGGTATTGAATACAAAAGCAGAGACTTAACAATGGAAGTATAGAAAAGACTAGTTAAGTCACAGCTGGGGTTTTGTGCACAGCTCTGGTCACCACATTACAGGAAGGACATAATTGCTCTGGAGAGAATGCAGAGGAGATTTACAGGAATGTTGCCAGGGCTTGAACATTGTAGCTGTGAGGAAAGATTGGACAGGCTAGAGTTGTTTTCCTTAGAACATTGGGGGATATGGACAGTGACTGTTGATATGCTCAGGGCAAGCAGCATTCCTTAAGATCTACAAATGTTCCTCTCCATCTCCAAACATCTGCACCCCCTCCCCCCCACCACACCTCACACCCCACCCAACCCCACTCCTTCAGAGTGATTAGATGACTTTTGCGATGCAGCCGATCAATCTTGCTGTTCTTTTGGTTGTTGCTGGAGCTGACGAAGAGGAGCTGGAGGAAGAATTGCAGGCACAGGAGGCCCGGGCCTTATCACTTGCAAGAGTAGAGGGAGACAACAACCAGAGGCAGGAGACAGCCGCCATTCAAGGTGGTGGGGGTGGAGGGCAGGGGTGGGGAGAAGGAGGGAGCAGAGACCCCGGCAGTTCCATGCATGAGTGTCATTTAAACAGATCTCGGACACCATGTGCCGCTGAAATCTCCGCCTCTGAAAGGAGACAGTGCAACACCTGTGCCACCTGTTGCAGGACCCGGCACCTAGAGGTAGGGAGGGGGCACCTACTCTCGGTGGCAGTCAAATTGACGGCCGCTCTGAACTTTTATGTTCCTTGCGGAGATGTATGTGTCAAGCAGGTCACAGAAGCCCTGTATACCCGGGCTGGGCAGTACATCAAATTTAACCTGGACCAGACCCAGCAGGAAGCCCAAGCTGCAGGGTTTGCAGCCATTGCAGGGATATCTAATGTGCAGGGGGCCATCGACTGCACATACATCGCCTTCAAGGCCCTGATGCAGAATGCAAGAGTATTTGTCAGCAGAAAGGGGTTCCATTCCCTCAATGTCCAATTGGTTTGTGACCATGATATGAACAAAATGTATGTCTGCGCGAGACATCCAGACAGTGTGCACAACAGCTTCATTGGCAGGAGCTCGGACATCCCAGAAGCATTTGAGGTGGAGCCCAGGCTGCAGTGGTGGCTCGTGGGTGATATGGGTTACCCACTTCGGACATGGCTGATGACCCCTGTGTAGAGGCCTGTGTCTGAGGCAGAGACCCGCTATAATGAGGCCCATGTAGCCACCCGAGCAATAATGGAGAGGTGCATTGGGTTCCTCAAAATGTGATTCTGGTGCCTGGACTGATCTGGTGGGGCCCTCCTATACAACCCAGTGATCTCTTCCCGCATTGTGGTGATGTGCTGTGCCTTTCACAACTTGGCACAGCAGAGAGGTGACTTATTGGAGGAGGAGGAGGAGGAGGACATGGAGGCCGACCAGCCAGGCATCGCTGAGGAGGAAAAGGAAGAAAAGGAGGAACATGCCATGCAACAGGCACTGGAGAATTGGCAGCTTGAATGAGGCATTTGAGGGTGGCTAGGGAGGCCCTGATCACCAGGCAGTTCAGTCGGCTGGGCTCTGTGTCTATGGGTTCCATTTCGCCCCCCGCAATGTTCTTCAGGGAATCTCAGGGACAGCGGGATGAAGAGGGTGTCATGGAAATGTCCCAAACACCTCAAGGTCCAAGGCCTCCAGAAGACGCCCATCAAGTGCATCACAGGCAACAGGGTGAGGTAGGCAGCTGGCACCCTCCACCTGGGGGAGTCACTGAGACATATTGGTAGGTCACATAAGGTTAGGAAAATGTAATTGCACTGAGTTGATACTGGTGAAGGGTTGTAATGGTTAGAAAGATATTTAAGCACATTAACATTTTCTGTTCACAAGTTTTATGTTAGAACTGATTATTTAAACACCGTTATTGCAAACATTAAATGTTTTTCATCATCCACCTGTGACTAATTTGCCTCAGATTTATCTCAAATAGGAATCCTTTTCCATTGATGATTGCCAGAGAGATGCTTCATGTTGATGTCAGTTTGAGAAGGGCCCTCAATGCTGTGTCACTGAGAAAATTAAGCCATTGGTTCCCCAGAGCTCATGAGCGATTCCCTCCCCTCCCCCACCCCACCCTCCCTAGGGCCTGCCTGCCTGTCCATTCTTGAGATTTTAATGGAGCTACCTCTCGTTAGGGCAGATCAGCTGCCCTAATGAGTTCGGCAGAGCGTTCCAGCAAGTTACACACAGTTTGCTTGATAGCATTGAGGGGAAGGCAAGTGAGCACTTGCAGGTGTACTGCTGGAGAGGGAGGTGAGGAATGGATAAGTGCCTCAATGATTGGGGGCAGGAGAGAGAGAGAGGGAGGTGTCACACAGCCATCGGATCCAGAGGAGATGGGGGCATTGTGCAGGAGGATCCAGGATGGTGGTTGAGGGGATCACTCTGCCTGAGATCGATAATGGGGAAGGGGGTCCGCTGCCATTCTGCCTGTGATCCATTGCGGGGGTGAGGGGGGGGGGGGGGGCGGCGGGGGCGATGGGGTCGTGATAGGTCTGGGTGGCAGCGGTGTGTGGGGGGTAAGGGTGTCAGTAATATTGTGGGAATGGGGCAATACCTGTGGTCAGGGCGAGGCATTATCCAGACCAGGCACAATGTAGTATGGGAATAGCACTCTATCATTTACTTTGTGAGCATGCGCAGTTGGAGGTGCCGATCGGAGCTGCAGGATTTTGGGAGGGTTAGGCCCCACCCACAGCCTTATGCAGCACAATTCAGAATTGCTGATAGTTTTGCAGGCAGACTGCGCCTGCGTGTATGGAGGTGTCTGAGAAAGGATCTAAAAGTTGGATCTGGAACACTCCCAGTTACAAATCTACCCAACACTTAGAATCAAAATGGTCAAATAGGGCCCTTAGTCTGAGGGGAATTAATAGGATAAATATGTGGGGTCTCGGCCATAGGGCCTGGGTGGGATTGATGTCAGTGCAGGCTTGATGGGCCAAATGGTTTCCTTCTGCATTGTCATGATTTTATGCTTTATGATTTAACCCAAGACCGATCAGCAAGTGAATGTTGGCGTCTCTTTGTTTGCTGTAACATTAACACATTTAGGAGCATTTACCTACTGAGCTAGCTGAGCTCAAATTCTTTCTAAGTTCCCACTTCCATTTTTTAAATTCCTAAAAATTTTAAATGTATTGTTTCAAGAACAATTTAAGTGCAGTGATGCAATTCACTTTTCATTTTACTTGCCAATTAGCAATACTGCCTTTAACTTTGTCTACAATTAGCTGAACTTTGGAAAAGGAATGAAGGAGCATATGGAATGAATTAAGAACCACACATACATTTCTTGTTTTTTAAGCTTGACAATTTGTATTATTTTACAGAACTACAATCATGTAAAACATGTTATGGTCAGCTAAGACACGTTGCTATGTTTCCATTGATGTAGCTGATTGCATGAGGACCTACTTTAAGAGTTCAAGAGTTTGGTTTATTCTGGCCTGTGACTTTCTTTGCCCTTAAATTATTTAACAAAGGAAATGGCCCATTGGGACCATTAATTAGAAACAAAGACGCCCATTTCCTTCTTTACATAGCAGGGGTGGGGTTAATATTTCTGTAGATCTGCACGTACCTGCAATTTCAGGCACTGTTTTAATCCTGGAAATGGTACCTGGATTTTAGCCAGAATTGGCTGGTAATCATTATAACAACTGTGGGTTGTGGGTTCAGTGTCCACATCAAGATTCATACACAGTATAACTGGTGCAATGTTGAGGGCATGCTACATTTTTGTTGGGGACGAGGAGGCATGGATTAATGATAAAGTCATACTCCATCTTTAGTTCCTCCCACAACCAGCATCACCAAAAACAGATTCACTGGATATTCATCCTATTAACATTTGTGTTATAGAATGAATGCCACATTCACTTACACAACAATCACTGCACTTCAGGAGTAATTGATTGTGGGTTCAATTGATCAGATTCAAGTGCAAGCAAACATTATTATATAAATAATCTGATTTCGTTTGGAGTTTCAATTAAAATTGCAGTCGTTAGTCACTCAGGTATAGATAAACTGGTTCTGCTGATATCTGTGGATGTGTGGGCATTTTTACCAATATTTTTTATCCCAGGAGTAATTTTGACCTAGCCTCCCTGATGGGAAGCTGACAGGATAATGTTAGACCTCCATTTTACATTCAGCCCTATTTAAATTTATCCACTCATGGGCGGCAGGATGGCACAGTGGTTAGCACTGCTACTTCACAGCGCCAGGGACCCGGGTTTCATTCCTGTCTCAGGTCACGGTCTGTGCGGAGTCTGCACATTCTCCCCATGTCTGTGTGGGTTTCCTCCATGTACTCCAGTTTCCTCCCATAATCTGAAAGTCATGCTGGTTAGGTGCATTGACCATGCCAAATTCTCCCTTAGTGTACCCGGACAGGTGCAGGAGTGGTACAACTAGGGGATTTTTACAGTAACTTCATTGCAATGTTATAATGTAAGCCTGCTTGTGACACTAATGAATAAATCCTAAACTCATATCTAAATTGAGGGAAGGGATGGGATTAAGTGGAGCCCCTTATTATTTTGGGGGCTGGGTATGGAGTTCAATTTTTTAATTGATCTGTATTTGATTGTGTGAGTTTGTTAACTGATCATTTCTCACTGTGCTTGATTGGTTAAGTTTGGGTATGGATTCAGAGTAAAGAAAGCACATACCACAGATGCTCGAGCTGGAACACTACACTGGGGAAGTTTAAAGTGTCTTTTCTCCCCTACTTAAAATAAACAGGATATTTTGATGTAGAGTCATGTTATGGAACAGAGGCTTGAAACACACGATCATCTCTTTAAGAAAATTGATCAATATGTGTAAACACTGTCCCACAGCCCTCTCATCAGCTTTTTGGGGGAGATAAAGCAAATTTAAAAATTATATAGTTATGAAGTAAATGGGGATCCTTCAAAATGTCATTTAGTTTTCTACTTTTCTTTATTAAATACACTAAGCTTTTCTTAGAATACAATTCCATAGGCAGGAGTTGGATCCTGGTATGTTAGGCTTTTGAGCACAGTCACAGTATCACTTGCAATGTCTTCTCCTTGTGCTCTGTTATCACGGTTACTGTATGTACACTGATGACACTTAGTTCTACCTCACCATCACCACTCTTGAGTTCTCCACCTTCTCAGACTGGTTGTCCAACAAGCAATTCTGGATTACCAGAAATTTCCTCCAACTAAATATTGTAAACATTTGTCCGAACTCTAAACTTGGCAATTTTGTACCCACATTTTTCTCATGCATGTTGGTAATCTTCTTTTACAGTTTTAAAAGTTGCTGTCTAGTTGCTGAGAGAGTATCATAGAATCCCTACATTGCATAAGAGGCCATTCGGCCCATCGAGTATGCACTAACTCTCTGACAGAGTGTCTTAGCCAGGCCCTCTCCTCATCCTATCCCTGCAAGTCTACACATTTACCATGGCTAATCCATTAAACCAACACATCTTGGGACAATTTAACGTAGCTAATCTGCCTAACTTGCACATCTTTATAGATGTGGGAGGAATCCATTGTTTGACCCACATCTCTAGTTTCTTGGTCATTGCTTCTGTTTTGACCTGTGCGTGAAAAACTGTTACTGATTTCCCCTGAAGACTCAGATTGAGACCATTTAAGAAATTGAAAAGATTGGCCATCTCTGCCAATTTGGCAAGCTACTGAGAGTCACAGAGGTTTCAAAATCACAGACTTTAAACTTTGAGTCAAATAAAAAAATTCTCATGTCATCATGCAACTCAAAAAGCATGTGAGTACCTTTCCTCGAGAGAGAGTCAACGGGCCTTGGTATGCAGCGGTGGTTGATGGTAATCACCTCCTCATATGGAGCTGCAAATATTCGTGAATTCAGTCGACAGGCCTTCTTAAAATTAACTGCTCTAACTGTTGCCTCCAAAATGGCCATGAGATCAGCAGACATTTTCTTTGCAGCTAAAATCTCCTTATGGATGCTGCAGTGAATGGATGTTGCTAGCAGAGCCGCTGCTGTAATGTGCGTAACAGACCTATTGTATTGGCCTAACAGCGCATGGACCCTATCTCTGCCATCTCCTACAGATTTGGCCCATCAATCCCATTGTGAATAATATAACATTGATTATGGTACATATGAGGTACACGTAATTGTATTATGTTTTTCCCATGGACCACCTGCAGTACCCTTGCAGACTACCAATGGTCCACAGACCGCAGGTTGGGAATCATTGCTTAAAGGTATATTACAACATCTCTCTACCTCTCTTTTCTCCTTTAGGACACTACTTAAGACCTACCTCTTTTTTCAAACTTTTGGTCAGCTACCCTAATGTCTCAAGTGGCTCAGTGTCAAATTTGTTTGATAAATCTTCTACACAGTGCTTTGGGATGCCCAATTACTTTAAAGGCATTCTATAAATGCAAGTCAGTTAATTGTTGTTGACACCCTTCATGTGCACCCAGATATTGTTTAAGTTTATTTATTAGCGTCACAAATAGACTTAGATTAACATTGCAATGAAGTTACTATGAAAACACCATAGTCACTACACCCTGCCACCTGTTCAATACGCTAAGGGGAAATTCACCATGGCCGATGCACCAAAGCAGCAAGTCTTTTGGACAGTGGGTGAAGCATTATCAGAGACTGTACTAAGCTGGCTTTCACATGGGGGATTTTCCTTCTTAGTTATGGCTCAGCTAACACAAAGACTTATGGAGACAGGTACTCTGGTAAAAGACATTTCTTTATTTTCCACGCTTGGTCAACCTACAAGGGAGAGAGATTTGGGGGAGTTCCAAATCTGCTCTGAAATTACATCACTCTCAATACTACAATTATACAATTTTTGAAAGCCATTTGCCTACCCCTTGCTCACCCCAACTGGGTACGAATCAGTCATTAATATAGATTATTTACCTTGGCCAATAACATTCACCCTTTGGCAGCATGGGACCACATGATCAGCACGCAGACCTTAAGAATCTTTCTCACAGTCTCCTGATACTTTCCAGACTCTCTTATCTAGTGCAGTGTGTACTCTTTTTATTAGGACCATCTGGCCCTTGATAAGAGTTGCTTTCCCCTTTGCTCAGTAGCTGCATTGTGCGAGGGATGTGGTTTTCTTACTTAACTATACCCCATCATGCCTTACAAGCATTGTGTTATTAACCAAGGTATATGCTTTTAATACAGAATATGTTTACAAAAATACATATCTAAATTCTGTATTAGTGGTTATAGGTGCCCCTGTGCAAACAATATTTTTCAGACGCTTTGTAACTTCTCTATACTCGATTCACTCTGATCTATTCTACCTTGATTTGTTGGTCTTTTAATCCCAAGTTATTCTAAATTCCCTCTTACATATCTCCTCTTTTGGCCCTCGGTGAGCCCAAGATTAGGCCACTAACTGGATATTTTCAAGTGAATATTCTCAATTCCCAGACGGTTATTTGGTATCAGGGCTACTCCTCTCTCCACATGGATTGTCATTATCATTACTATGCCCTGAGTGGACTTGACTGCTTATGCAGAGCAGTATTTCAACATTTGCAGAATTACAAGGAATGCTGAGATAACAATGAAAAAGAACACAATCCCTTGTATGATTGATGTTGCCAGGGAATCTAGCCAACCCGAAACCCAGCTCCGGAGAGTGAAGGACGGAGGCTACTCGAGTTTTTCAATTGCTTTTTTAATGTGTCCGACTAAATCAGGTATAGACTCTGAATTATCAGGTATTTATGTGCAACAATCTAGTCCAATCAAGGCACATGTTCCACCTCTGGCTGCCAGAACACAGCCCAGTCCCATTTGATGCTGATGTACCATGGTGTACATAGAAACCATCTCATCATTGATTTTAGCAAGGGCTCAAGATGCATCGTTGGCAACTTTTTCTGAGACTATTTTTGTGTTTTCTTGTGCCAACCTCCCAATCCTATACTGGGATGCATGATGGCAAAGAAGCTTTCTGCTCTCATGATGGCACATTGGCATCTTGCCAGAGAAGGAAGGCGGAAACAATGATAAATGTATGACACTACATATTCAAGGTAACATGACCTCTTCCACCTGGCAGGATATGCCTTATTGCCTCAAATCCAATACATGCCATTGAAAGTCGGGTAGGTGTCATGCCCATTGAAGCAATAAGAGATATTACAAGACTGATCATCGTTGGGTGTACCCATACATAGCCGACAGATCAGATTCACAATGTTGTGACATTCGTTTGTGCCTAAGTCACTTCCTGGGCCTTCCTTGCTCTCAACACACAATGTCCCCTTTGATTTTGATACCATTTGTTTCAGGGTGAAGCTGGGAGCTGAGCTTAATGTGCTAAAGATGGGCATATACTTCTGCTTGTTAACCGATCTGCCAATACAGGATGTATTGCAGTAAAATTCAGTCAGTCATAAGCACTGGGGTAACCTGATGCTGCTTTACCAGGGTCCCTAAAGGACTGGGCAAGTTGGTCCCACAAGATCAATTCAGACCTTGGCAGAGTACTGATCGCAAGGGTATCCCTCCCTCAGCATATGTGGGGACGTCTGAGCAAACCCAATACCTGGATAGATTGGAAATTCTAGTATATGCATATTCTGAAAGAAATGACGGAGGTGATAGTGGACGCCTTGGTGGTTATTTTCCAGATGTCGCTGGATTCCGGGGAAGTGCCGGAAGATTGGAAAATGGCTAATGTTACGCCGTTGTTTAAGAAGGGCGCCAGGCAAAAGGCAGGGAATTATAGGCCGGTTAGTTTAACGTCTGTTGTAGGTAAAATGTTAGAATCCGTCATCAAGGAGGAAATAGCGAGGCATTTTGAGGGGAATTGCTTGATAGAGCAGACGCAGCACGGTTTCGTTAAAGGGAAGTCGTGTCTGACAAATTTACTGGAGTTCTATGAGGATGTGTCTAGGGCGGTGGATAGAGGAGAGCCGGTGGATGTGGTCTTTCTTGATTTTCAGAAGGCGTTTGACAAGGTACCTCACAAGAGGTTATTGCAGAAGGTCAGGGGACATGGAGTTGGGGGTAGGGTGTTAGCGTGGATAGAGGATTGGTTGTCAAATAGGAGGCAGAGAGTGGGGGTCAATGGGTGCTATTCGGATTGGCGGTTGGTGACTAGTGGAGTGCCCCAGGGGTCGGTGCTGGGGCCTCAGCTATTTACCATTTATATAGATGATCTGGAGGAGGGAACCGAGTGTATGGTGTCGAAATTTGCTGATGACACCAAGATTGGTGGAACGGCAAATTGTGCGGAGGGTGTGGAGAGTCTGCAGAAGGATCTAGATAGGCTGGGCGAATGGGCCAGGAAATGGCAAATGGAATTTAATGTTGGCAAGTGCGAGGTGGTCCACTTTGGTAGGAATAATGGTAGGAAGGACTATTACTTAAGTGGCGAAAAACTGCAGTAGGCGACGGTGCAGAGGGACCTCGGGGTCCCTGTGCATGAGTCACAAAAACCCAGCTTTCAGGTGCAGCAGGTGGTCAGGAAGGCAAATGGGATGCTGGCCTTCATAGCGAGGGGGATTGAATATAAAAGTAGGGAGGTCTTGCTGCGGCTGTATAGAGCATTGGTGAGGCCGCAGCTGGAGTACTGTGTGCAGTTTTGGGTGCCGCACCTGCGCAAAGATATTTTGGCCTTGGAGGGAGTGCAGAGGAGGTTTACTAGGCTGATGCCGGAGTTGAGGGGGTTGAGCTATGAGGAGAGGCTGAATAAATTAGGCTTGTACTCGTTAGAGTTTAGAAGAATGAGGGGAGATCTCATTGAGACGTATAAGATGATGAATGGGATGGATAGGATAGAGGTGGAGAGACTCTTCCCACTCAGAAAGGATAGTAGGACTAGGGGGCACAGCCTCAAGATAAAGGGGGGGCGGTTTAGAACGGAGTTGAGGAGGAACTTCTTCACTCAAAGGGTGGTGAATCTCTGGAATTCTCTGCCCGTTGAAGTGGTGGAGGCTACCTCGCTAAATATTTTTAAGACGCGGGTTGATGGATTTTTGATAAGAGAGGGGATTAAGGGTTATGGGGAGAGGGCAGGAATGTGGAACTGAGCCACGACAGATCAGCCATGATCTTATTGAATGGTGGGGCAGGCTCGAAGGGCTAGATGGCCTACTCCTGCTCCTATTTCTTATGTTCTTATGAGAGACACCATTCTGTGAGACTTGGACAAGACAAAGAGGCAAAGTTAAAACAGTTAACAACCTTACTTATCTCTCATTCTTTGTCAGATACCTCAGACTATAATGTTCATTCTGCTTAACCTGAAACATTTCAAACATGGTGAAATGAGAACCTGGAAAAGCAGACTACAAAACCTCGGGTGTAATTTTAAGTGTCAGTAGAAAGTCAATTCTTCTTGGGTTTGAAAAAACATCTAAAATCTGATCCATAAACCTTCTTGAGAATTTTAAATATCTACTCAGAGTGACTTTATATGTTTAAGAATGTGGATACCTAATGCTCCTTACACTGTTTAAGCATTTATGTGTGATTGCTGGAAGCGGTGTTGTGAGTATGCTTGTAACTACAAATGCATTAAATTGTCTGTGGTCAGAAGAAATGAAAACTTTAGACAGGAAGCAGTCAGGTTAGAACAGTGACTGCAGCAGCAGATTGTAGCAAGGAGTCTCTTTATAAATAATATTTTGGGCATTTTCTGACTGTGAAAACAACAGAAACTAAAACCTTTCCAAATTATAATTCTGTTCTTTATTTCCTTAAATAATTCATTGTCACAAATTGGGTTAAGTTTCTATTTGGTTTCTAATTGGTTAAGTTTCTATTTCTTATGTTCTTATGACATGCACAGACAAGTGTTGACGTATAGTTCCTGAGGGAAACTGAGGTGAGCTTGAGGTGATGGCCTTGTCAGAGTCAAGAATAATAAACTTAACATAAAAATAAAAAACACGTAATTGCTTTGGTAATCAATTTTAATGTCAATTTTAGTTTTGATATCCCTCAATTGTTGGCCAGCATCAGGTAAGTAAAATTATTAATTATAATTTTGTGTAGCAACGGCATCATTACATGCATCATTAATCATTTCACACAGTCAATAAGAAAGTCAATCAGAAGCACACCTATTGCCATTTGACTGTATATGATGTTCTGGAATTTGGCTGTTCTTGACCCTAGAAATATGATTTCGAACTTCAGTAGACACTTCTTCTCTTGGAACTAATTCTGCATCATTTTCTTGTGTTGTTGTACCATAGACACAATCATCAGGCAATATTCAGTTAAGTCTTCCATTGTAGTATTTACAACATGAGGGAGTAGTATTACATTTGGTTACATGCCAGTTATTCGATTTTGTCCAGATGATCTGTCTGGTGCGGTCCTATTTAGCGAAGTAGCACATGTTGGGGCACCCTGATGGCAGAGGTACCCTGTAGGTGTAAACAATATGCCTTTTGGCTGTCAGTTAGTATTACGTTAATCGTACCATTTCTATCTCTTTCCTCCTATTTCTTATGTTCTTATGTTCTTATGTATTTTGGTTTCTGTGCCCTATGACCCAAACTACTCTAGTGACCCATTTACAAATCCAAATTACTCCTACCTTTAGTACAGTGGACAAAAGGAACATAATAACCTCCTGCTCTATTTTACTTGATTTTTATACTGATCCACTGGGCAGTTGACAGATGTTTATCATTGGAATTGGAATTTACTCGCTGGAATATGCTTTCAACTGTATCCAGTGTCACCACCGCAGGCTGGGCTTCTCATTAATCAAGGCACATGTTTGTCTGCAGCAATTACTTCATCGGGTTCTTCCCATCGAGCCCCTAAATAGAAAGTTCAGAGCTATGTTTGATTTGTTATTACCTCCAGAAACTTCAGAGATAGTACAGTATCAACAACAATCTTTGATTTGATTTATTATTGTCACATGTATTAGTATACAGTGAAAAGCATTGATTCTTGTGTGGTGTGAATGGTGTGCTATACAAAGCATACCATTCATAGAGAAGGAAACAAGAGAGTGCGGAATGTAGTGTTACAGTTATAGCTAGGGTGTCGAGAAAGATCAACTTAATGCAAGGTAGGTCCATTCAAAAGTCTGATGGCAGCAGGGAAGAAGCTGTTCTTCAGTTGGTTGGTATGTGATCTCAGACTTTTGTATCTTTTTCTCAATGGAAGAAGGTGAAAGAGAGAATGGCCAGGGTGTGTGGGGTCTTTAAATATACTAGCTATTTTGCCAAGGCAGCAGGAAGTATACACAGAGTCAATGGATAGGAGGCTGGTTTGTGTGATGGATTGTGCTACATTCATTTTGTAGTTATTTGCAGTCTTGGGCAGAGCAGGAGCCATACCAAGCTGTGATACAACCAGAAAGAATGCTTTCTATGTGCATTTGTAAAAGTTGGTGAGAGTCATGGCTGTCAGCCAAACTTCATTAGTTTTCTGAAAAAGTAGAGGCGTTGGTGGGCTTTCTTAACTATAATGTCGGCATGGGGGATCAAGACAGGTTGCTGGTGATCTGGATATCTAAAAACCTCTCAAACCTTTCTACTTCATCCCCATTGATGTAGACAGGACACTTTATCCTCTAGGCTTCCTGAAGTTGATGACATCTCCTTCGTTTTGTTGACATTAAGGGAGAGATTATTGTTGCCGCACCTGTTCACCAGATTCTCATTCCTATACTCTGTCTTGTCATTGTTTGAGATCCAACCGACTACGGTGGTGTTGCCAGCAAACATGAAAATCAAAGCTGGAGGGGAATTTGGCCACACAGTCATAGTAGAGAGCTGAAAACACATGCTTGTGGGCACCGATGCTGAGGATGATCATGGAGGAGGTGTTGTTGCCTATCCTTACTGATTGTGGTCTGTAGGTTAGGAAGTTCAGGATCCAGTTACAAAGGAAGGTGCCGAGGACCAGGCCACAAAGATTGGAGATGAGTTCTGTAGGAATAATGATGTTGAAGGCTGAGCTGTAATCAGTAAATAGGAGTCTGACATAAGCGTCTTTGTTATAAGTGTTCCAGGGTTGAGTGCAGAGCCAGGGAAATGGCATCTGTCTGTGGACCTGTTCCAGCGGTAAACGAACTGTAAAGGATCCAGGCAGTCCGGGAAGCTGGAATTGATTTGTGCCATGACTAGCCTTTCAAAACACTCAATCTCAAGCTGTTAGATGAGAAGTGAGGGCAAAATAACATTCATTTCAACAAGGAGATCAAGTGTTAATACATAATAATGCCGTGAGTGAGAAATGGGTGCCAGCTGTCTTAGTAAAAACACTGATGATGAACTAGTTTAGTGATGCCATGCTGACCAATTGTTGTCACCTCAAAATGATTTATCAGAATAATCTATAGTGGTACCACCTTCTTTAAATTCATTGCAGTGTTAATGTGAGTCTACTTGTGACATTAATAAATAAACTTTAAAATAAACTTTAAAATTCTTTACTCCCTCGTGTTGCAAATACTACTGTGGAAGAACCTGAGTTGCCTGATGATTGTGGCTATGGTACTATATCATGAGAAAATGATGCAGAATGAGTTCCAAGAGAAAAAATGTCTACTGAAGTTCCAAATCATATTTCTGGGGTTAAGGACAGCCAACTTCCAGCAAAAGGGCAGTAGACATGCTTCTGATTGACATTCTCATTGACTGTGTGTAATGATTAATGATGCATAGTACAGCATCTAGTGTATTATTGATCCTATGTATAATAACATTTGTTGTTATGACCACAGAAGTGAAGAAGAGGGATGTTATATATTTAAAAGGGTTGCATGTTTGCTTTAAGGACTGATTGTATGATTTGGTTGGAGTGCTTCACAGACTCCTGCTTTTACTTTCAGTTTGTACTCTGTGTGGTGCAGAGAGCATCCTTTTCAATAAACTTATTGTATGTTAGTTTGAATTGACATGTGCAAACCACAACTCTTCTTTTTGTTTAAAAACCACAACTCCTAACATAGTTAGAACATTACAGATGCCTACAAATGCAGTTATGACAAAACTTGAGAATACCATTGCAATGCCCCTTCTTTTTGCATATTTTCATTAAATACTTTCATTTACAGGAATAAAGGTTATGGGCAGAATTTCCCATTTCTTTGGCAAGGTGTGAATTTGGGAAAAGTGGGATGTAGCCTGCCAGTCACACTGCCAGCTTTTCCTGCCATATTTTCAAACACTTTGTTGAAAGTGTTCAACAAAGGATGCGGGTCACCTGAAGACACACTGGTGGGGCTGCCTCTGAATGAGCCTGCACAGCCAGCAACACTAGCTCTCAAGGGAAAAAAACAAAAACCCATAAACATGGGACACACCGATCCCCACAAAAATGGGACCCCCAGAATCCCCCCCCCGACTGACGTGGGACCTCCCCAGAATTCCCCCCTCGCATGGACCTCCTTAACAAATGCTCCCTGGCACTTTTCCCTTGCACTCCCCCCCGCTGATTTGACTAGATGCTGGTATCCAGAGCCCATTAAGTGACCCAAAAGCAGCCATTATTTCCTTCTGCTTCTGCTTAACTTCGGCTAGCTGCTGCTTACCTGATAGAAGAGGATCATGCTTTGGAAAGACTTACAGACATTCAAAGTTCTATCACTTATCATGATCTTGAACCTGTTACTAAGTGCAATCCCACCTGGAAATGGAAGATTCTCCTTGAGTTTTCTTTCAATACAGAAGCACATAGATGGCTAGAATGTAGTCACTTTCTGAATGAAGGAGTCATAATTTGTGACCATGTTCTGTTGAGGCAGCCATCATCCAATGCTTGTGCTGTTTCCCCCAATTCAATGATTGCAACATTTGGCTGAGTGCCACCCCTTCTGCCTGTTTCCTGAAAGCTCAACAGGAAGCCTAAGAGTGAGCAAGGCTAGCACACATTTCAGTGAGTCAACACCTTTTAAAGCCTATCTACTCTTCGTAAAGGGGAGCTTCATTAGAAAAAAGCTGCTGCTTACTGTAGTACCAGCTTTCGGAGTCCTGCTCCTTCATCAGGTGAGTGAAGAGTTCAGTTCATAAACAAGGCATATAGAGACACAAACTCAATTACAAGATAATGGCTGGAATGCAAGTCTGAACAGGGAATCAGGTCTTTACAGATGGAGACCATGTGAGTGGAGAGAGGGTTAAGCACAGGTTAAAGAGGTGTGAATTGTCTCCAAACCAGGACAGTTAATTAGATTTTGCAAACCCAGGCAAGTTGTGGGGGTTACAGATAGTGTGTCGTGAACCCAAGATCTTGGTTGAGGCTGTCCTCATGTGTGTGGAACTTGGCTATCAGTTTCTGCTCAGCGATTCTGCGTTGTCGTGTGTCGCAAAGATTGTCTTTTAGAATGCATACCTGAAGATCAGAGACTGAATGCCCTTGACTGCTGAAGTGTTCCCCAACAGGAAGGGAATGCTCCTGTCTGGTGATTGTTGAGCGGTGTCCATTCATCAGTTGTTGTAGCACCTGCATGGTTTCCCCAATGTACCATGCCTCGGGACATCCTTTCCTACAGCTTATTAGGTAGACAATGTTGGCCGAGTCACAGGAGTATGTACCGTGTACCCAGTGGATGGTGTTCTCAGGTGAGATGATGGCATCTGTGTTGATGATCCGGTATGTCTTACAGAGGTTGCTGTGGCAGGGTTGTGTGGTGTCACGGTTACTGTTCTCCTGAAGGCTGGGTAGTTTTTTGCGGACAATGGTCTATTTGAGATTGAGCGGTTGTTTGAAGGCAAGAAGTGGAGATGTGGGGATGGCCTTCGTGAGATGTTCACCTTCATCGTTGACATGTTGAAAGTTCCAGAGAAAAAGTCGTAGCTTCTCTGCTCCAGGGAAGTATGGACGACGAAAGGTACATTGTCCGCCATGTCCTGTGTTTGTCTTCTGAGGAGGTCTGTGCGTTTTTTCACTATGGCACATCAAAACTGTCGATCGATGAGTTGAATGCCATGTCCTGTCCTTACGAGGGCGTCTTTCAGCGTCTAATGCAATCCTCCTCATCTGAGCAGATCCTATGTATGTGGAGAGTTTGTCCATAGGGGATGGCTTCTTTAATGTATTTAGAATGGAAGCTAGGGAAGTGGAGCTTTGTGAGGTTATCCGTGGGCTTGTGGTACAGTGAAGTGCTGAGGTGACTGTCCTTGATGAAGATGCGTGTGTCCAAGAATGCAACTGATTCCAGAGAGTAGTCCATGGTGAGTCTGATGGTGGGATGGAACTTGTTGCTGTCATCATGTAGTTGTTTCAGTGATTTTTCACCATGAGTCCAAAGGAAGAAAATGTCATCAATGCATTTAATGTATAGCGTTGGTTGAAGATCCTGTGTGTTGAAGAAGTCTTTGAACCTGTGCATGAAGATATTGGCATATTGAGGTGCGAATTTGGTCTCCTTAGCTGTTCCATGTGTATGGATGAAGAGCTGGTTGTTGAAGGTGAAGACATTGTGATCCAGGATGAAGCGGATGAGTTGTAGAATTGCATCTGGAGATTGGCAGTTTTTGGCATTGAGTACTGAGGCAGTTGCAGCAATGCCGTCGTTGTGGGGGACGTTGGTGTAGAGTGCCGAGATATCCATTGTGACGAGCAGTGTTCTTGGTTCAATTGCTCCTTGGGTGTTGAGTTTCTGTAAGAAGTCTGTAGTATCGCGACAGAAGCTGGGGTTCTTTGTATGATGGGTTTCAGGATTCCCCATGAAGTAGCCAGAAAAGTTCTCACACAGGGTCCCATTGCCTGATATGATGGGGGTGGCTGAGTGTGTTGGCCTTGTATATCTTTGGGAGGCAGTAGAGATCTCAAAGTCTCACTAAGTGTCCTGGCTGGAGACAATTCACACCCCTTTAACCTGTACTTAACCCTACCTCTATTCACATTGTCTGCACCTGGAAAGACTTGATTACCTATTCAGACTCACATTCCAACCATTATCTTGTAATTGAGTTTGTGTCTATATCTGCCCTGTTTGTGAATTGAACTCACCTGATGAAGGAGCAATGCTTCAAAAGCTCGTGCTATCAAATAAACCTTTGGACTTTAACCTGGTGTTGTGAGACTACTTACTGTGCCTGCCCCAGTCTAACGCCGGCAACTCCACATCATGCTTACTGTAGTGAAATTGCCTGCAAATATAACCTAAACTCGTGGATGAGGTGCTGGAAGATTTACTGATGATGGTTGACAGGTTCAGAAAGGCCATGCTTCATCAGGGAGCCAGGAAACCCTGAAGGAACATCTCAGAGGGAGGGAATAAGGGTAGATGGTCAGGGAGGCCAACCCTCAGAGTCTGATCCTGAGAGTGCTGCAAGAGGCTTAATGATTTCAAAGCCTCATTAAATGATGCAACTTTATTGTTCCTAATAGAAAATCAACTTAGTTAGCACACAGCTAACTACGTTTATTATAACAAGGAAAATAATTCCCAACACAAAGAGAAAACGTTGGAGAATCTCAGCAGGTCTAGCAACATCTGTAAGGTGAGAAAAGAGCTGACGTTTCGAGTCCAGATGACCTTTTGTCAAAGTTAAAACGCACAGAAAGTGGGAGATATTTATACTCAAAGGAGAGGGCATGAAAGATGAGTCATGGCCATAGAAACCAGAGGAAAAAACTGCTAATAGCTGTCCACAGGGAGGATAAAGGGTGTGAATGGCCAAACGGCAGAGAAGCTGTAAGCTGTGACAGATAGAGATGTTGGGGGATGGAGGGGGTGTGGGGGGGGCAGAATGGGACAGAGGTAGTATGTAGAAAAGGGGAAGTGGGGGGAGAAAAGGGAAGGGAGGGGGGATGAAGTATGGGGAAAGAGTGTGGGGAAGGAAAATGAAGAAAGATAATAAAGAAATAAAAGGTAGGGAACGGTAAAAAAATTAAATAGAATGAAAACAAAGGGGGCTGAGATGTGGTAGAGCACATCATCTGAAGTTGCTGAATTTGATGCTGAGACTGGAAGGCTGTAAAGTTCCTAGCCTTTTCAGATCTCTCCAAGGCCTTACTCCCTCCTTTCTTCTGCAATCTCCTCCAAGACCTACAACCCTCCACCATCTGCGCTCCTCCTATTCTGATTTCTTGTGCATCCCAGATTTTTATCGTCCAGTATTGGTGGCATACATTCCGCTGTGTGGCCCAGAGCTCCAGAACTTCCTCCCTAAATCTCTCTATCTCTTTATCGCACTTCCCTTCTGTCATACACTCCTTAAAACCTTCCTTTTTTGACTACGTTTTTTGTTACCTGGTCAATACCTCCTTACGTGGTTTTAGTGTCAAACTTTGTTTGATAATTTTATTGCATTATACTATATAAATACAAGTTGTTGTTGTTCACTGGTCAATTTTCTGGCCATATGTTCCAATAACATATATTTGTGGCAGTTTAAGATTTTCTTACATAATTTTCAATCTAGCAGAAAAGTCTTCATTCCATCCACAGTTGGGTAATTAAAGGGACAGTCAACTGATGTAGGCTCTGAATGTTTCTATTAGGTGGCTGGCGAGTTTGCTTCGACTAGTGAAATTGACCCCAAGGAAAATATAATCCAATCAGACAGACCATCTCATGACTAAAACCTCCTGCTGTGCCAGTGTGTCAAAACTGTATTTTGCACTGGTGTCACATACATCCCTAAGGAACCAAGACAAACACTCAAAGGAGGAAAGCCAAGTAGTTAATGTGCAAAGCCATGTAGTCTTGGTATGGCTGTGTGTGTTTTGGCTCTATATATCGATACTAATTACAGATACTTTAGTGAGGTGGGATGTTTGATAATGAGCTACAATCAGCACCTTCTGATACTTTTCTCTGCTTTGCTAAATTAATACCATATTTTCATGTCAGTCATTTATTACTTTTCAACACTAAAACCAGTCTGGCCCAACTATGGTAAGGAAGGTAAGTTCAGACAGGGTTGCGAATGCTCCATGATAAATTTAAAGGCTTAGCACATTTGTACAGAGGTGGAAAAACAACTCACAGAGCTGTTAAGAGACTGTACAGATCAGATAGTTCTCACAAGTAGAGGGCAGGGAGAATCTGTCACCTCAGTCCTCTCACAAGTCTTTTAAGACTCGTTAATGAGCTAAGGCATGCTGCCAAGCCATCCCCTGGTGAAGGTCTGATGTCTAGCACAGGAGAGGATATGGAAAAATAAGTCATAAAACTTGCAAGAATGATTAAAATATCCTGAGCCAAATTGATCATTTCTGTTGCAGAATCAGTTCAGTTCATGGCAAGGCTAATTTCTTTTTGGAAAATGATTCAGTCTCTTTTTGATCTTCTGTTAAGAGCACACACACATTTTTATTCATATATTGCATACGGCATTTGTGATTCTGTTCAACAAAACTATCACATCCAGACCAAGATGATGTATAATAGATGTCACCATGTAATGTCACCTCATGGTGCCTTTAGAATTGAAGCTTTCCAATTGACAGACTCCATTGATCAAAAACATTAGGCTGCGTTTTCCAACCATTCACGCCAGCGGGATTTTCCGATTCTGCTGCAGCGAAAGAAGATTTGGCTGACTGCCAAATTCTCCATCTTTACTGCAATGAGAGTGTGATGTGAGCGAGCAGCAAGATCATGCCCACAGTTCTGTTGATCAGTACATTGTGATGATGTATCTCGTAATTCCAAATGTTATAAAGTGTGATACCAACAAGCTTAGTACTTTTTGTCTGTCTTACCTGAGTAAGGAAACTGGCCACAATTTGTTGGCCTATTTACAATGCCACTGAAGTGGAACTTGAGGATATCATGAAAGAGACTATCACACAAGATACATGTTCTAAGGTTACTTTCAGTTGTGAGTTGAAAAGCAAGAATGGTATAAAAGCATTAAATTCATGCTTTTGGAATGTACTGAGGCTGGAGGAGGTTGTATTGGTTGCAAAAATAGAGTTGCAAACACTGAGGTAACAAGTAAGAATAGCTTGCAGGAATAAAAGGACGAGTTTAGGTGGGAATTTTTTTCAGCTCACCCACAGGACGGTTTACCACCTACAGTGGTGGAATTTGAGTCTGCAACTCCAGGGCATTGCCTTAGGTTTGTGGATGACTAGTTCACAGACCTTTACCACTAGGCCACAGTAGAAACAGTAAGAGTTAGCAAAAAGAGGCAGCTGTATTTGAACCTGGGACCTCTTGATCTGAAGTCAAATTCTTTACCACTATCAGCGTAGCTCGAATTACAGCTATGTTCATTTTTCTCACCCGGTGTGAACAGAAGTATGCTTGGATTTTGAACATGAGCAGGTAGTGCTTCTGACATTATTTTGATTGAGTTAACCAACAGCACAGACCAGGAAATAATCCTAGTCCTAGGAAATAAATGTACTTTATTTCCTCTGCATTTGTATACAGAGAATCTCCTGCAATGGTGAATCTTCCCATTGCCATCACTCTGGTTCCATCATCCATCAAGGGTATGTGAACATTATCATAATATTAATTCATTTTCAATAGCTCATTTTCTCCCCCTTCTCTTTTCAGATTCTTTCCTGCTCTGTGCCATTCCTGGGGTGGATGAAAAGGCAGTTAAGAGTTCTGTTGATGCTGTCTTATAACTGGTCACTATAGGAGTTATACATCATGTACATCTGTAGAGGAGGCTTTTGTGTTGTGCCCTCGGTTAAATGTCAAGATTGGGATTGGAACCCACTGAATGAGGAACTGATTTGATTTGATTTATTATTGTCACATGTATTAGTATACAGTGAAAAGTATTGTTTTTTGAGCACTATACAGACAAAACATACCGCACATAGGGAAGGAAAGAAGAGAGTAGAGAATGGAGTGTTGCAGTCATAGCTAGGATGCAGAGAAAGATCAATTTAATGTGTGTTATATCCACTCAGAATCTGACAGCAGCAGAGAAGAAGCTGTTTATGAATCACTTAGTGTGTGACCTTTGATTTTTGTATCTTTTTCCCGATGGAAGAGTGTGGAAGAAATTATGTCCGGCATGTGTGGGGTCCTTGATAATGCTGGCTGCTTTTCTGAGGCAGCGGGAAGTGTGGACGGAGTCAATGGATGGGATGCTGGTTTGAGTGATGGTTTGGATTTCAATCACGACCCTTTGTAGTTTCTTGCGGTCTTGGATGGAACAGGAGCCATGACTGTAGATATGATGTGGCAGTCCATCACATTTTGGCATTGCATGTTCAAACATTGGCTTGTAACATCACCACTAGTTCAATGCAATATTTAAATTTAAATTTTAATTCAACATGTAAGGACAAATAGTGAGTAGGCACTAATTACTATAGGGAAGGAGAGAAATGAATCATCAGTCAGAATGACAGAAACGTGGATGCGTTCTGGCTGTCTGTCAGCTTATGCTCAGCTGCTGCAGGGGAGTAGATGGAAAATAATGGATGGACTTTACCTCAAGAAATGTTGGCACTGATTTACAAGACTTTAATTAGACAGCTGGATTATCCAATTTTATGCTATCTTCTCTTGAATTTTATATATCGGGATGGTATGATAACACAGTGGTTAGTACTATTGCCTCACAGCTCCAGAGACCTGGGTTCCATTCCCGACTTGGGTGACTGTATGTGTGGAGTTTGCATGTTCTCTCCATATCTGTGTGGGTTTCCTCCCAGTGCTCCAGTTTCCTCCCAGAGTCCAAAGATGTGCAGGTTAGGTTAATTGGCCATGCTAAATTGCTCCTTAGTCTCCTGGGATGTCTAGGTTAGAGGGATTAGTGGGGTAAATATATGGAGTTATGGGGATAGGACCTGGATGGGATTGTTGTCGGCACAGTCTGGATGGGCTGAGTGGCCTTCTTCTGCACTGTATGGTTTCTCTGATTCTATGATCTTTGTAACAAGGTGTGGACATGCTTGAAGTTTCAGGCACTGAGCCTCTTCATAACAAAATAACGGATAAGGAACATTTTAGTAGTTTAATAACTTCTGGAGGGTTGAGCGGGTTTACGCAAATGCTTGCTAGCATTTTCTGGCACATACCATAGTGAGGGAAAGCTTCAAAAATCATGTTGAATATTGTTTAGGAAGGAGCAATTGTTCAGTGATTACCATTTAAATAAGTATTCCTTTAATCAAGCTTTGTAACACGATGGTCTGCTTTGCAAAACTACTGCATGATTATGAACTTTAATTGAAGCAGTTAAGTGTTTGTTATTAAACTCTCTTGTGGTTAAACTTCCACCAAAACCAGACTGACACATGTAAACAGAACACTTAACCAGATGTGGGTAATATCAGAGTTGCATTTTACCTTGTCAATGAACTCCATCTTTAATTGTTTCTTTACATATTTAATAATATTTTTAATCACTTTATTTCCAAGAAAATCTTTGACTCCTGTGCAATTATTGTAATTTGGCTGTGGCGTACCAATAATCAGTCAGCACAGGATTCAAATTTCCTTCATTGTAGCCATCTCAAGAGACTATAAACTTCAGGAGGTAAAAAAGGTTCTATAAATCTGCAACATGATTTGCCAATTTTTAGACTCAGTGTCCCAGCCGATGAAGGCAAACATATTGTATGCCTTTTTGACCACCTTCTCCACCTGCGTTGCCATTTTCAGTGATGCAAGTACCTGTAAATGCAGATCCCTCTGCGTATCCCTCAATACTCTTAAGGGTTCTGCCATTCACTGTATTTTTCTCATCTGTATTAGACCTTCCAAAATGCAATACCTCACATTTGCCCGGATTAAACTCCATCTGTCATCTCTCTGCCCAAGTTTCCAACTGATCTATATCCTGCCATATCCTCTGACATTCCTTGTCTCAGTCCTAAATTATTGAATGAAATCAGGTATCATTCTTCTAAATTCCAGAGAATAAAGGCTCAATCTATTTAATTGTTCCTTACTGGACAACTCCTCCATCCCAGGAATTAGTTTGGTGAACATCCGCTGCACTTCCTCTATGGTGAGAATATCTTTCTATGACGAAAACTGTACACAAGACTCCAAGTGCGGTCTCACTAATTGCAGTAAGACTTCTGCAATTGTGAAGCATGAAGAATCCCTCTGGATGAGGTTTGTGCAGTTACTATATTGTTGTTGTTGTTGCTCGTCCATCGTCATTGATGAGGACTTCGACACTATTAGTCATTTTGAGGCTGGTTGCGGTGTGTCCGAAGATGACTGATCAGGCCAATTCGGGCAAGCAATGTCCTGGCACATATTGGACAGGATTGCGTAGACACTGTAGTTGTTGCGCTGGTGACTCTGGACTTGCGTAGCTCACGCTTAAGTTGTGCTTCAGCAATACACCTTGCTTCGTGAGCTTGACAGCCTTTGTGGATGAGGCAGTGCCAGGTAGGGTGGTTTTGTGCCAGCGTTTCCCAGGTGGTTGTGTCAATGTCAACGACTTCAGGGAGGCTTTGAGTGTGTCTTTGAAACATTTCTTCTGCCCTCCATGTGAGCGTCTTCCAGCAGAGTTCCCCAAAAAGGAGCTGCTTGGGTATGTGGTCGTCTGACATACGGATGACATGGGTCATGACCTGCCCACCGGGTCTGTGCTCTCATCAGCAGTGTGTGGACTGATGGTAGACTTGCTCTAGAGAGAACCTCAGTGTCTGGTACTTTGTCTTGCCAACGGATGCGTAATATTCTGCAAAGAGAATTCATGTGGAAATGATTGAACTGTCCTGCGTGCCTTCGATACACAGTTCACGTTTCACAGGCATACAGGAAGGTAGTGAGTACCATGGTGCTGGGCTGATTCCTCGACATTCCCATACAGTGGAGTGCAGTCTACCAACAGCAGAACTGGCCTTTGCTATTCTACAGTTAACTTCTGCATCAATAGTCACTGCTTGGGAGTGGGTGCTGCCAAGATAAGTGAACTGGTCCACTGCCTGTAGTTTCTGCCCTTTGATTGTGATTATGGGTTCTGTGTACGGTGCACGAGGAGCAGGCTGGTGCATGACTTCAGTCTTTTTAATGTTGATGGTGAGTCCAAAGTTGTCACAAGCCGTGGAAAATTTGTCCATGCTGACTTGCCTCTCTGGCTCTGAGCCAGCATACAGGGCACAGTCATCGGCAAAGAGGAAATCTCTCAGAACAGTCTTTTCACTTTGGTAATAGCTTGAAGTCTCCTCAGGTTGAAAAGCTTCCCATCCACACTGTACTTGAGGCTGATTCCAGCAACACTGTCCTGGAAGGCATCATTCAGCATGGCAGTAAACATCATGCTGAACAGTGTGGGTGCGAGCACACAGCCCTGTTTGATGCCATTGGTGACTGGGAATGCCTCAGAGGGTTCTCTGCCATCCAGTACTCTGGCCATCATGCCATCATGGAACTGGTGTACCATCTGAATGAACTTGGGGGGGCAGCCGAACTTTGACATGATCCTCCACAGGCCTTGATGGCTTACAGTATCAAAGTCTTTTGCAAGGTCAACAACGGTTGTGTAGAGCTGGCGATTCTGCTCCTGACACTTCTCCTGAAGTTGGCGCGCAGCAAAAATCATGTCAATAGTCCCACGATCTTTGCGGAGCCACATTGTGACTCTGGAAGCAGGCCCAGCTCCAGATGAGTGACCAGACGATTTAGCAGGACTCTTGCGAGGGTTTTTCCTGTGATGGAGAGCAGCGAGATTCCTCGGTCATAGTCGCATACTTGCCGATTGCCCTTCCTCTTGCACAGGTGTACGATGGAAGCATCTTTAAGTTCCTGAGGAATGGATCCTTGCTTCCAAAAGTACCATCTGTCAGCCAGCTATCAGTCAGCAGTTAGTGTATACAATTTAATTGAAGCCTTATTAACATAATGGATTAGTAAAACTGGCGATAACAAAACTACTTTTTGGCTAGAATTGTTCATGCTGGTGGGATTCTCCGGTCCTGCTGGCAGCACATCCTGCCTGGGGGCTTCCCGCTGGTGTGGGGTGACATCATTCGGAATTCCCATTGACTGCGGTGAGACCAGGGAAATCCCACCGCTAGCAAACAATGCTCCACCTGCTGCTGGGTGGTGGGGGGAGGGGGTGGGTGTCAAATGCGACTGCGAGGCCAGACAATTTTGCCCATTTTATTTAAACGTGCAGCTTTCCTTACTGTGTCTATTAGTCAGGACTTTGACTTCAAGAAATATAATTAAATTTAATTCTGTAACATTTCTAATTAATAAAAATGGGTTATTTGGTACAAAAAAAATTACCATACACGTTTTACAGGCATGCTTATAAACTTGTCAGCACTCTTTGAAGATTGACTGATCTTGTTGAGAATGGTGATGCTGACACCTAAAGAATGAATGTTCTTGTTTGCCAATAACTGAATACAGCAAGTAATGGAAGTACGAAATGCATAAGTCTCTTGAGAAACATATGCAATAAATTGGTCCTGTTACACCCGTTGGAGATAATTAGACAGAGTTGGAAGTGTCAGAGGTCAGTTTTTTCAAAAATTAACAACAAATTTTCCTGCAATTTTTGTAAGTATATTATTGAATTATGGGTCATTGTTGGCATTAGGGGCATTGTTGAGCCTTATTGCCCATGCATCACTGCACGACTTGCACCACTTGTACCATTGCATCTTCACCACTGGAGGAGGAGCAATACAGCTTTCAACCATGAGTTCTGTCCAGTTTTCTGCTATATCTTTGTTGTGAGTTAATTCAATTAAGCAATATTGTGCTGGTGTGGACTTGGAGTTTAAAATTCTCATCCATGATTTCGAATCCCTCATGGCCTCCCCATCTCTTTAGTCTTCTCCAGCCCTCTGAGAAATCTATCCATCTCTGAATTTTACCTCCTGCTCATCCTGGATTTAAATGGTTCCATCATTGGCAATTGTGCTTTCAACTCCCTAGGCACTAAGCTCTGGAATTCTGCTCAGTAAACCCTCCCACCATCTCTCTACCTCTTCCTCTTTTAAATTCCTCATTTAATCTTCGAATAAGCTTTTGCTCATCAATCTTATTATTTCCTTATGCGCATTGGTGACAAAGTTTGTCTGACAATGCTCCCAAGATCTGCCTTGGACACTTATAAGTACATTTTTATGCACTTATATTTGGGTACTTATACTATGGTAAAGACATTATAAATGCATGTTTTTCTGGTTGTTAATCCCAACTTCGTTATCTGTTAGCAATGTTTATGATAACAAACGACCTAAATTATAGTCAAAGCCAGACATAATGCAGTATCTCTTATTTTCTTGGCCATTTCTTATCCAGGATTAGCGCGCCCATTTAAAATGGGGAATCAAGGCCTTCAAGGCTAGTTGTAGAAGAACAATGAAGATATGCCAGGGAGAGTAGATGGCGCAACAGCAGGTGGCACCAGAAATGACCCACACACAGCAGCATGTCACCATTCATGTCAATGGACCTCAACATAGCTATATGCCAATGGTTGAGAACAAGCGAGGAGTAAGTCACAGAATTGTCACATTCAAACTGGGGATTTCTGAGAGAATATTTAGCCAGATGCTATCAGTCAGGACCACCTCCATATCACACTGGTCCCACCTGAGCCTGCTCTTTGAATTGTCTTGACTTATTACCCTTTCATTTTCTTCATGCTTTTCATCGATAGGATTTTACGTACATTTGGGTGTTGTATTCTGTGAAACACACGCAAAAGTCAAGTGATTCAAACAGAATTTTAATTCTGTCAAATAAGCTTTGGTCAAATAATGGACATCAATAACATTTTAAAAATGCAAGCTCTTTAAGTGGGTTTGTTGTAAAGTTTAAATAAGTTGAAACTTAGCAGGCATTTAAAAGCAATGAATTATGAACAGTGTCTGGGAATTGATTAGTGTCTAGAAACCTGAGCTTTTCAAAGCAGAATATAGAAATGACCAGAATTGTTTTTGTCCCTTAGTATTTGACATCCTTTTTCTCTTTATTTGTGAGGCTGTGAAATAAATCACCAAACTTGCACAAGAGCATTAATTAAGTGGCATTCAACCTTAAATGAAAGAACAGTGCACTGTAATTTATTGCACTGATTCTCCTGCATGGTTGAAAACATTGTTTGCTTTGTATTAGTGCTTGAAATCAAATTCCACAAAGAGCTGGATGATGAATATATAACAGAAATCAGGCAAAACGGCTATTGGTCTAAATATTTGTCTGTGCAGGACATATTTCACATTGTGATTAAGGTGAAGAAACTTGATACTGATGAGAGGAATGTTTACTGCAGCATTACAGCATGCCCATTGATTTGAATGGTCTGGTGTCACATTCATGGTAAAGGTGAAAAAGATAAGGATTTTAATTTACTCCTAGTTCTTCCCCTGCAGCTAAGTCAAATGTCTGCTTCCCCTGATCTTTGTCATTTCTTTGGTGAACGTGTATCCAAATCACTCCACCTTTGCTTATCCCATGTCTCTTTCTTTTTATGACCTCCTTCATGCATCCCACTACATTTGCCTCTTTCACTACTCATCTTCCTTTCTCACAGGCCGCTATCCCACCTCTCTCCCTGCTCCCCATTCTTTTCCCTTAATAAACCTTATGTCCATCCCTTGTGTTGCCCTCCCTTATGGTTAACATATGGAAATTAGGAGGTTTCTCCTTTTTGTTTCATGATCTGGTTTTAGATAAGACCATCTTTGCGCTTTCTGCTATCTCCATAGACTCATAGAACCAGAGACTTCCTACAGTGCAGAAGGAGGCCATTTGGCCCATCGAGCCTGCACTGAACACAATGCCACACGGGCTCTATTCCTGAAACCTCACATAGTTACACTGTTAATCCCCTGACACTAAGGGACAAATAAAAATGCCCAATCCACCAACCCATATATCTCTGTCCAGGCTACTTTTGTGTGGCTCTGCAGAGGAGAACGCTCTTCGATTCAAAATGTGTTAACTTTCCTTCCATCATTTGATAGCGCAGAGACCCTCAGTGCTGAACTCTGGATGGGTTGCATTCATCATTTTAGTAGCAGTGTAGCTTTAAAGCAACTCTTTAAAAGTATCTATTTAAAAGCTGCTGGTATTAGTAAGATTGTTTTGTTTCATACAGTTTGATCTCAGAACATTGTAACTTTATAGAAAAATATTACCATTTGTGCAACTAAAATGTAACGCTCGCATACATCTTGGGCAGTATTATTGACCTCTGTAGCATATTCATGATTATAGCAATGTTGAAGTTTATATTGTAATTATTTTTTCCAAGATCCAATATAATGGAAGTGCTCTCTAATAAAGTTAAATCACAACCACCTAACAAGATTGCTATTTGATTGTATCTGATCCAATGTGCCCAAAGCATTTACTACAATTTATATAACAGCTCTAAATCAAGCATGGAATAATGGTGATAGGGTAAATAAGACAACGCTGTTTCCCGCAACTGACTGAGTCAGTAACCAAAAGACAAAAAATTAAGAAAATTTGCAAAAGAAACAGTGGGACAATGAGGAAACTTTTTTAAGGCGGTGAATTGTTATAAATTAGAATGCACTGCCTGAAAGGATGGTGAAGCAGGTTAATTTGTTACTTTCAAATTGATTTACATATTTAAATTGATGTACAATTGAAAATCAACAAAATGCAGGGCAGTGGAGAAAGTGTGGTGGAATGGGACTAATTGGATAGATCTTGCAAATAACCTTTTTTCAAACAGGCCTGCTTCTATGTTGCAAGATTCTACAATTCCGAGCATATAATTTCTTAGCAAATTAGTGTCACGCTTACTATTTTAATTGTATAAGATCACAATTATTGATGAAGTTGCATGTCATTGTACTGAATAACAGCAGTTTGAAGCAAAGTATTCTTGGAACCTGGGGCAGCTTTTATAGCTGAAAATATGGGGTCAACTTTATTCAGTCATTTTTTTTAGAGTTTTCACAATTGTGACGAGACATGGTATTGTATTTAATATTTTTGGGGTTTATTGTGTTATTTTGTGAAGCAGGTTCGTATGTTTGCGTGTGTGTGTATGTGTGTGTGTGTCCAAGGGAATAAAATTTTTTTTACAGTTTACAAAGGCTTCATAAATAAACTGAATAGGTTAAGTTTTATTTAACATGAACAGACAGGTTAAGTGTTATTTGACATGAACTTTGGGGCAATAGGAGAACTTGAAAAAAATATATATTTTAGCAAAGTTAAGTTTCAGAAAAGGGCTAAGGACAATTGAAACAAAGATAAAAAAGACACTTAAGGAGATATGTTGAGAACTGTGTTTGGGGAGTGGATATGTGAGTTCTCCTGGGGATTTGCTATATGAGAAAGACCTGTTAGCAACACTTCTGGGTTGGAAGAGATGCAGTTTTAAATCAACCATCCAGTTGGGCTAGAAACATACTGCGTCTGCAAAAAGTAATATAGTGGCTGATGTTTTGAAGTTCCACAGCAGAGTGAAAGTCAGGATTGAGAGATGAGAATACCCAAAATGACAGTAGCTTTTCCTTGGGGTTAATATTACTGTATTTTTTAGAGTTAATCATCTGTGAGGATTGTTGCCTAAAGGGTGTTTACTTCTCAATCTGACCAAGTAGGAAGTCTTCTTGAGGGAGTTGTTTTATTGAAGTGAAATTAACAGTGTAAATATAATCTTGTGTACTTAAGTTTTCTTTTCTTAATGAATGTTTTAATTTAATGTTTAAAATCCCAAAAGTGTTACTGCAATTTGTGGCTTCTGAATTCAGTATGCTTATATTCTTATGATCAGAATACAAAAAGAAAGAGTTATGAGTAGTGGGCCAAGTTTCCCTTTGGAATGTGATTTGTGGAGCAATTAAAATCTGCTGGATCATTACAGTGTTGCCATAGATGTGTCTGTGTTAAGATACCCAAGAAGTGAGCTGCAGCATCTTCACAGAGTGTCTAACATGGAAGTATTCAGTTTCCAGTTTTTAACATTCCTTGTCTTGATGAGCAACCTATCATGGCATCAGACCAGGGTGGACTATTGAGTTAATATTTCAGAAATGTGCAGTGACAACCATCAATTTTAACTCCACATATTGTGCAATTATTACCTGATAGCTAGTAGGTCATTTTTCAGAATCCTAATTCTGTTTATAAGTGATACCCAGATAACATTTTAAAAATGAATTCCTGACTAAGGTGCCTGGGCAATACAATAGAGCACAGGAAACAATATCAACAAAACATAGTCAAGGGGCACGTTCTTACTGTCCATTCACAGCACACTCCTGCTGCAGCAAAGACGGAGATTTTAGCAACAGGCCAAATCTCCGTTCACTGCAGTGGGGTAGGATAATCCTAGTGGCATGAAGTCAGAAAATTCCGGCCAAGACATCTACCTTGACATCCTGCATAGTTTGCCTCTAGACTATTCTGTCAGCCCCTAATAAAACTCAGTCTTCTTTTTGAGGTTTATAAGTTAAGCTACTAACTGGTTCAGAGGCAAGATTCTGGATTGTGTTGTGAGGTGATTTTGTAGCAAACAGAGGAAGTGGTTCCCGAGTGTTAGCCTGCACTAATCTGTCGCTGAGTACTCTGAAAGACAGTTAGCCTCTCGTGGTTTACTAATAAAGCTTGGACGGATAGCACAGTCATTGGGGACAGCAGTTCTACCACATCAATAAACCTAGAAGCGAATGCTGAAATGAATAGAAGGCAATGTTTCAGCCAGTTAAGCTCTAGTATGCCCTTGTTCATACTTCTTGGCATTGAAACTCTCTAAACTGGGGCAAAAAGTATATATTTTTATTGTGAGAAAGCATGCATTTCATATTGGACAAACATAAACCATACTGGCAGATATAGATTTCCCAATCGTTTGAACTGGGAGATTTGAACATACGTTGAAGGGTTCCCATGGATGTCAGATGCCTGGCTGACCAAAAAACGTAATACAACAAAATGCACTGCACAAGTGCTGTGCAAAATTGAAATAACCACTATTTGTCCAAGCATTAGACAAATGCAAACAACAAATTCGATTAAACTGTACTCAGCGTATTTACGTCCAAGATTTATTAACAGGATAAGATCAGTTAAGTCACTCAATTCCCATTTTATAAAAGCTGAAATCTAAGAATGTGACGAAAGTTCTATCAGATAGTCCTGTGAGAGGGGTCTACTTATGTCACACGCAGCTGTAAGCAGACATTGTTCCCTCATACATCATATTCAACTCCCAAATCCAATACATTATATCATTCTGGTTTCCTTAGAAACTTGGAATAAGCTGGAAGTAGAAAAGGGGAACAGGTTTAAATCACTTTAACAGGATATATTGAAGAGAAGTGGAATGCACTGAAGCAATAAGAACTAATCTACCAGATCAAGTAAACATCTGCTACACATCTGCCATTCATTCCGAGCTAGTGGTGCTTTAAAAAGATACTTTCAATGACTTTTATTTTAACTGAGTGCCAGTTTTTTGTTTTCTGTTTTGGTTGAGGTTTTATTTTTATTATATTCTCATCAACACATTTATTAACTCCTTGCCTTGTCCCAGCTGTGATCAATAAAATGGCAAACTTTACTGAAAGCATCTAATAATGGAATCAGCTGTAAGGAAATGCACAGCACTCACCTGTTCCCTCTATTTTACACTTCCCCATGTTCCATAGAAGCTATAGAATCCCTACAGTGCAGAAGAAGGCCATTTGGCCCATCGAGTCTGCACCAATAACAGTCCCACCAAGGCCTATCCCCATGTATTTGCCCTGCAAATCCCCCTGACACTAAGAGGCAATTGATCATGGCCAATCAACCTAACCTGCACATCTTTGGACTGTGGGAGGAAACTGGAGCACTGGAGGAAACTCACGCAGACATGGGGTGAATGTGTAAACTCCACACAGTCACCCGAGGCTGAAATTGAACCCAGGTCTCTGGTACTGTGAGGCAGCAGTGCTAATCATTGTGCCACTGTGCCACTGTGACACTGTGCCACCTGTGTTGCACAAAAGAGGTCTGCTTGCATCTGAGAGAATATTCCATAGCGTAATGCATAACTTATGACACTAATGATTCAAATTAAGGGAATTTGAAATTTGGAAACATTGGAGGACTAGGGCCCAAGTCGATCAGGTAAGACAGGAGTGTTGGAAGGAAGAAATAAGGGTTCATTACTCATGGCATGACTCACAACTCTGGTCCAGATCATGACCACAGGTCTACAATGAGAGCTATGCTGCCTAATCAAAGCATCTGCTAAATGGATTGAAGGAGGCCTGCATCATTCAGCTGAGTAGATATAAAGATTTGTGAAAGCTTGTTGTAACAACCTGGCCATTATGAAGGAATAGGCCTTATTGCCACCTGTCATGTTAGAAGCTGAGGAAGTGGAAGAGGAGGAAATGGAGGAGGAGGAAGATGAGGAGTACGGAGAGGAGAAAGGGGTAGTGCAATAGGAATTGAAGGAAGAAGAAGAAAAGCTACAACGATGAAAGATCATGATCTTGAAACACTGGACTGGATATTATGGGAATATTTCTCTCCCGTTCTGCAGTAAGGGCAGGAACCAGATTAGCAAATTTAAATGCGTATTTAAATATGCCTAGTCAAGTTCGATTCTTCTGGCTCTCGGGATTTTCCGACCCTTGGGCTCAGTGATAACCCAACGAGAATCACTACTGTTTTCCAAAAAGGGAGGCCAGATGTGATGGCCAGGTCGGTGGGGCTCGGAGGCCATTGAAGCCCCATGATGGTTAGGGACATGGCTGGGCAATGCCCAACTGGCAGTACCAAACTGGCAGTGCCAACCTAGCACTCTAGCAGTGCCAAACTGGCCGGGCCAATTGGCACATAAGGGGGAACTGCCAGATGGGCACTGCTAGATTGGTACTGCCAGATGGATGCTGCCATGGTGCCAGGGGCAGTGTCAAGGGGGTGGGGCCTGAGGGGGTGGTACCTGAGGGGTGTCATGTGGTGTGGGACATGAAGGAGGACCTCTTGGGAAGGCCCCAATGCTGGTGATCTATGTTGGGAAGGGGGGGTTAGTAAAACATGCTTTGAAGGAAGTGGGGTGATGATGTTCTTCAATTTCACCTTGAGATTCTGGCCTCCATTAGAAATCCCCCCAATCTCTATGAAGCCACGCTTGTCGCTGTGTTTAAATCGAATCACTCTCAGGATCGGTGTAAAACTTGCCTCCTCCCAATAAATGACTACCACATTGGTTTTCTCACCCAACGTGTATATTTTGGGAGAATTCCACCCAGGAAGTTTCTCTTTCCCTCTATGTCTTGTTTGTTTATAAATTCAAATTTGTACGAGTTGAGTTGGCATATTGTATAGTGTGTCTGGACATGGCAAAATGCCAGCTTTTTTGCTCACATAGCCCTGTACAGGGAATTGTTGATCTAAATTGTACCTTGTTGTGTGGGTGGGGTGGGAATGGGGGGAGGCTACAAAATGTCTTCATGTTGCATTTCCACAATGAAAAAAGGAGTTGTTGAAACTCTAGCCACTCCCTCCCCTACACCACCCTAGTATCATAGCAAAGATGTTGATTTTATATTGAATATTGTAATTGTTACTAGGTCTGCTTTTAAAAACAGAGAATTAGTTACAAATGAGAATGATTTTGAGGCCTGCCGAACTGCTTTTGGCATCCTCATTTCATATGCATCTTCTGCTGACAGTTTCCTGCTTAGCACGATTCTGCTAGCTACTCAAGAATGGATGAGGGAAACCCAATGACATCCATGAATCTTGTCCCCTGTCTCTTAACTCAGGCAGTTGTGGGCGACTTGTCCAAATGTAACGGGTCATGGGTAGAGGAGGGCACTCATAATGTTAAAATGGCGGCGCGGGCTCATTGGGCAGAAGGGACTGTTTCCCGTGCTGTGTTGTTCTTTCTTCTTTGTAATGATGCTGATCAACTTGAAGTCAAGTGGGAGAAGTGAAACTCAAATCTTAGTTTTAGATAATGAATCTTGACAGTCTCAAGGGCATATCAATGGAAGAGAATTTTAATGTGGCACGATGGCACAGTGGTTAGCATTGCTGCCTCACAGCACCAAGGATCCAGCTTGGGTGACTGTCTGTGCAGAGACTGCATGTTCTCCCCGTGTCTGCGTGGGCTTCCTCCGGATGCTCCGAGTTCCTTCCATAGTCCAAAAGATGTGCTGGTTAGGCGTACTGACCATGCTAAATTCTCCATCAGTACACCCGAACAGGCACCAGGGTGTTCAGTAACTTCACAGCAATGTTAATATAAGCCTACTTGTGACACTAATGAATAAATAAATAATGGCAACAATCATAAATCAGCTAGATGTAGATTTGTTATAAAAGGATAAAGATAGAGCAAGTTTTAGTTATGGCAAGACCAGTTTTACTAAGTTGAGATGTGATTCATTGGCAAAAGTGGAATGAAAATAGCTATTTGCAGATAAATCAGTATCCGAGCAGTGGGAAGCAGTCAAGGAGGAGCTATAGAGGTTTCAGGCAATAATGTTCTCATGAAGAGATGGGTTGGATTTTCTTCAAGTCGGGATGACTCAGGAATCCTTTAAAAGTTGTGGATTCTTGGATTTCTAACTCCATTTTTGCATTTTTTGATTCTTCACATGGGCTGGTTCAAGCCATGAGGCCATACCTTACATTCCACCACTGGTTGGCCCCATGGCTGGGACATGCATGTCCTAATTCTCTGCCATGTTCATGGAGACGGGCCAGCTTTTCAAAAAATCGTGGTTCATGGAATCTCAAAGATGTGAGCCATTGTCTGCGTGAGAGAACCAGTTGAAAGATAAGGTCAAAAGGTTCTCTTTATTCCTGCCATCCCAAAAGTATGGCCTCCCTCTTACTCCCCCAAAACACCCTCTATAGCCCCTTAAATCTATATCCCCATGTTGAGCTATGCCTCCCAAACAAATCTTATGGCTCTTCATGTCCCTCCTGCCCAGTTATGGCACTTAAAGTCCCATTCACACGGGGTACATTGTATAGTACCAATAAATCATATAGTTACAGCAGAATTTATAAAAACAAACATAAGAACTAGGAGCAGGAGTTAGGCCATCTGGCCTCTCAAGCCTGCCTGCCATTCAATAAGATTATGGCTAATCTTTTCGTGAACTCAGCTACAGTTACCCACCTGCTCACCATAACCCTTGATTCCATTATTGTTCAAAAATTTATCTACCCTCGCCTTAAAGACAGTCGATGAGGTAGCCTCAGCTGCTTCACTGGACAGGGAATTTCACAGATTCTCAACCCTCTGGATGAAGAAGTTCCTCTTCAGCTCAGTCCTAAATCTACTCCTCCTTATTTTGAGGCCACGCCCCCTAGTCCTAGTTTCACCTCCATTGGAAACAACCTCCCTGACAAACTATCTTTTATTGATAACTTTCCACTTTCTTTTTACTAGAGCTCAATAAACATGTCATTCATCCAGACCCTTTAAAGTGCCAATAGTCAAAACTGCAAGCAGCTGAAAGATGATTATCTTGGGTAAGTAAATATTGTGAAACTGAAAGCATGGACTGAGTGCCAGAGCTGTCAATAAAGCAATGTTTTCCTGGTGCTCATCTGTTTCAACAGGTAAATTGATTTCTGCCTCATTATGTATGCTTGTTTCAAAGTCCAGCAATCTGTTAGGGTATTAATAGAAACAGAGACTGGATAAGAAGATGCATTTGACGTAACAGAGAGGTCAATAAAGAGGCGTATAATCCTGAACACAACAAATCTGTCATGGATCTTGCCTGTCAGATGGAGAGCTGGCTGTAAACCTGTGCTACTTAGATCCACCAAACCACATTTCAGTCAGGCAGTGGTGAGGCCATTGTTAGGCCTTCCTCTAGATTCAGGCCCCTAGGGGTGATGAACTGCCGGTCAACTAGAGGCTGGCATCTGCTGTGTTCAACAGCGCCACAGAGGAGTCTGTGGCTGTTGCCAGATGAACAGTGCCTTGAGTCCTGTGATACTGGAGTAACCTAGGACATTGGTAAATAATAACGGCGACGGCAGGGGGTGGGAGGTGCTGAGAGTGCAGTTGCAGAGTTGGGGTCATGGGAGGAAGGTGCAAGGTATTTTCATCAGGCCTTCACTGGCTGGGTAGCAACTGTCATGCTGCATGGTGACAAGCCCACTGCCAGCTAGCTTAATCCCAGTGGTGACAAGATGATGCCCTTAGGTAGCCCTCAACTAGCCACTTAAGGACTTCAATTTGCAGCAAGGCTGAAAGATCATAGAATTCTGAGAGTGCAAAAGGAGGTCATTCAGCCCATCGAGTCTGCACTGACAGATTATTCTCCAAGTCCACACCTGCCCTATCCCTGTAATACCAAACGTTTATCCTGTTAATCCCCCTAACCTACAAATCTTGGGACATTAAGGGGCAATTTAGCATGGCAATTCACCTAACTCCACATCTTTGAACTGTGGGAAGAAACCACAGCACCCTGAAGAAACCCACGCAGACATGACAAGAACATGCAAACTCCACATAGACAGTCATCCAAGGCCAGAATCAAACACATGTCCTTAGTGGTGTAAGGCAACAGTGCTAACCACTGGGCTACCTTGTCGACCCTGGGCTATTTGCCCAGGGCTTCATATAAGGAGAGTCAAGAAAGTGGTGGGGTTGTGGCACGCCAGTGTCTTGTCTTAGTACATGCCTTCCCACCTCCAAGCTCACTAGCCACGAGAGCACACAATTCAACCCATTATAGTGCCATTAGGGGATCTTTCTTCTGAATTAATGACATCATTAAAAAAAGCAACACAGAACAAACAAAACTATAAATATATGTAAACTTTATTTTTTTGTTAATAGCTCCAGTAGCGCTTAGGCTATATGAAATACAGGGGTTCTCCAGTGCATACATTCTTACACAGATAATACATTGACATTGCTTATTACTTTCCTGCAGAATAAATGGCAGTTCCCTGCTGTTGCTTGAGAAAAGAAATAATCTAAAAAGAGTTGTATGGGCACTTTAAAACAAGTGGTTCTTAGAGAAAGGAGTTGCTTTGACGTGAATAGATAGCCATCTTTAATACAAAGGATTAGCCTGCCCTGCAAGCATTAGAGTAGAATTCGGAAACAAACCTTTAACTCTGCATCACATTTCAGTTCAAAAGTAAAGATAAACTAGAATGTCAAAAAGAACTTTGAGTTATGAGTTTGAGAGCTTATAATGCATACATCAAGCTTTAGAATAGTCTGTTTCTCTGTGGAATGCTTGTGCTCCTTATTCAAAATCTGTCAGCAAATCCACAAAAGAGGAACATATTTGAGAACTGTTTGAGGGCTACATTAGCTTCCTGAACATTTGTTAGGCAGTGTTTTGTCATTTGTTATTGTGTTACTATTAGTTTTTTCTGACAATATAATGTTATTTTGAAAAGTTCTTCCGTGTGCAAAATTGAAAAACAATCTCACATACCAATGCGTTGCAAACCTTCCAGTTTCATGCCTGCCCGAATTTTCATTTTTAACAGAAAGCTGGTGTCGAGCAATCCACTCGATCACTCCTATAAATTGTCCTATATTTGCAGGCAGCTGGTGAGTGGTGTCTATAAAATATAAACACCAATCACAACACCATGCCTGAATAAATGGGAATAACCCTTTGCTTGAAAAGACCTCAGCTGACACTTACAAAAATTCATTGCCAAATGTTCTCAAATAATCGCACATTTTACCTTCCACTTATAACTGCCGTCTCCTGCAACTCTCCTAAAGGATGCCAGGGGGCATTTCAATTACCAACTTGATTACTTATTACTTATAATAAGTGCATGACATTAGTAGTAAATTCTAATTTTGAGGGTTTTGATCCCAATCTTTGCTAACTCTCCTATGCTATATTACCATTTCTTTGATGCCTGACAACTCAATGGACAGGAGAGAATCCATGAGGAGACATTCTATACACACAGGAGTATATAAGGACTTACAAAATAGAAACCGAATTAGACCATTTGGCCCCCTCGAGCCTACTCCTCCATTCGATAAGATAATGGCTGATCTGTTTGTGTTTCAAATTCCACATTCCCATCTATCTCTGATGTCTCTTTGATTCCCTTGCTTAACAAAAATCCATTTACCTCTGCTTTAAAAATACTCAATGATCTGCCTTCTGAGGCAGAGAATCTCAAAGTTGCACAACCCTCTGGGAGAAAAAAATCCTTATCTCCGTCCAGTAAGGGTGACATCTAATTTTAAAACAGTTCTAGACTATACATCTCTTATTATTGTTGTAGAAGAAGTTGTTAATACATAGCTCACTACTGTTAGCAGAGGGGAAATCAATGGAATGAAAAATTTACAGGAATGATCTATTTGAATTTTAGGGTTTTGTACTTGAACATTTCATTGGAATTACAATAAAAGCTGCCTCATTCTTTAATTGTGCCATTATAACTGCCCTATTTGAGTAGTTGCAAAATTCTGATGCACTGTGATTTGTGTATTTGTACTAAGCGAAGTCTCATTGGGAACAATACTAAAACATTGAAAATGGCTGAATATTGAGGGTGGCCATAACATTTTAAACTCTTGTGCATTTACTCAGCTCTTTCATTGTATATCTCTGTTACACATTTATTTTAATTCCAGAACATTGGAGATACTGGTGCTGGCAAACTAGACATGAAACATCACCACCTTGGATACTGGCCATTACATTCTGTATAAACACTGAATAGATAAAAAGATACAAGGTAATAAAAACTTTACATAGATTGAGCAATTTAAAGAAACAATAAAACTTGCAAGTTTGTTACTGGTGTTTTGCATGTATAAGATAATTAATATTAGCTGTTTTGCAGACAGAATTCCTTTGTCACATTTTGACACCACATACCTCCCTTATATAAATGTTGTTTGCCTATCAAACCTTAATCATTGCTCGTTACCTAATGCAAAATAAACACATTTCCAGCTAATTGTACATGAACAAAATCAAGCTACAAATAAGTGTAATTGAACAGTTAGGATAATTGATGACTGGTAGGAATTCAACCGAGTCCTGATGACATCCACACTTGCGATGAGAACAATTGAGTGTTCATGGACATCATCAGGACTACTAGTTCAAATTACTGCCTAAAGTCACTCCCAGACATTGGATATTTTTATATTGTATAATCTCCCCTAGATATTTTTTATATTATGTAGTCCCTAGACTTTGTTTTAAAATAAAAATTCTGAATAAGGAATTCAGATAAAAAGTAAGCCCTGCAACAAGAAAAGGCCAGCTGACCTGTCAGCTCCACTCCATTTTGAGCCCGTGTTTGATTATTTGATCATGGTCACGCACCACCACTTCTCTACAATCTTTTGATACCCTACTTTAAAGTCTTGAAAGTATATTATGTGAAAATAGTTCACTAATGCTTAATAGATTTCTCTCCCCTGTCCACTATTTCAATAGTATCAGTAATCTATTTAAAGTAGTGGATAGAGAAATCTTAACTTCGATTTCAATGCATTTTTTTAAGGTAAGGATATCAAGACATTATAGAACAAAGCTGGTTAATAGGTGCTGAGTTACAGAGCAGCCAGGCTTGAGGGGTTGAATGATCAACGCTTGTTCTTAAATTCTATTGTGCTGCATTCTTACAATTTAATTTCAAGGCAAAATTCCTCATTCTAAACTTTTAGCTAATTTCTCTCTATGCTCAGTTCTATTTGGCCATGATATGTAGATGGGACAAATATGAACGCGTGATTAAGGTAATAGAAGACTAGGAAATATATATGAGATGGTGCAATGTTGGATACCTTTAATTCTTGTGACTATACACTATATAACACAACAATACTGGGCATCTTTCTATATTTATCACATTCACAGTAGACCCAATGGAATCTGACCTATTTGAATCATTCATAGGACAACTGGGAGTTTCAGTGAATAATAACCATTTTCTTGATATTGTTTCCTCATATTCCAGAGTTCATTTAAAGAAGTGTAAATTCACAGTAAGCAAAATGTTCCCTGTTTTATGCCACAGCATTCTTTTTCTAATTTATTTAAGAAAAAAGCCATTCACAATCTGTCATCTAGGGACATGAATATACTTGGAATGGTTTAAACAGTTAATTGCTTTTTATTTGCTACAACGAATACCTGTGCATGATCTAGAAAAAGGGATAGAGCAAAATAAGATTACCTGAGACTTTTTTCAGTTGAATTACAATTATTGATATAAAGGCAGAGAATAATGAGAGCCATAACAGTTCTTCCTGGACTTTCCGAATACTTCTTTTGCCAACATTCTGACTGGTGATAAACTAGGAAGATGTTAAAGTCTGACTGTTTCATAAAATATATAAATTCAGTATTAGAAATATTGTAATGAGATAACTGGCTAATTTGAAATATTGAAATTACTTTTTGCTTTAGTAACTATACTTTCGATATTTTGTTTTGCTGTTTTATGAAATTCAGCATTTAATTTCACCAAATGCAGTTAAATAAGTACTTTTTTTTGAAAAACTGCAATTTGTAAAATATTAGAAAATTAATAAAACCAATCCGGTTAACACATTCAGATTTAAAACACTTCTGAGAATGGAAAAATGTTGGGGTAATTTGCATTTAAATAGTTGTGATGATGCTTGCGCCCCCACCACTGCCAACACACAAGAGAAAAACTGAGAATTAAAGAAAAATCCTTACATCAAATGCAAAAGGTATTTAAAATTATATGAAGGAAATATTATAATAGTGTACTTTCATTGTTTAAAGTTACTGACCAATAATGACATTCACTTAAGCGGGAAGTGCGAATAGGGTGCAGCTGGAGCGTAAAATTCTAATTTTACATGATCCTGACAAAATAGCCTGAGTTTGTAAAGTAGTTGAATTTGTATTTTATATTATTGATAATCAATCTCATTCCTACTGTTTTGAAGCTGTGTTTTCCCTGAAAATTAGCTATTTACATTTCTAAAAAACATTTCTTTTCAGATTAAAATATTGTTTCTGGAGCATTTGACACACTCACCACATGTAAGAGATCAGGGCCATCTCCTTATTAAAATATGTACTCTACTGAACATTGTAGATAGAAATAATGTGTCCCTGCCTAATGAGTGTGTGCAGTATGGCATTACGTTGTGTCCAGTAGGAGCTGCCTCATTCACAAGTGTGGGGGCTGGGTATACAAGTGAATCATTGTGCAAAACTTATACTCGTTTTCATGATATTAGAACAGATCAGTTATTATTATTATTGAGGGTACGATAGCAATTCTGTATGTGTTTCACATTGTGCATTTGCAGGGCGGAGGTTTCAGGAAAAGCCTCAACACAAAATTCATGAAGAATGCGGGAAGAGCAAGCATTAATAGAAAAGAAAAGCTCTTTTAAAGGCTAATTTTGTTTGGAAAACCATCAAAATGTGGATATATAATAGTGGAGACATCCTTAAAATGAAATAATCCTACAGTTTTTATGGCTGTAATCTCCACTGCTTTCAGTTAGATGCAGAATAATCAAATTTTAATTGTCTTCTGCAACTATTTAAAATTCATCATGCCTGGAGCAGCGTAATGATATGTTCAGCTTGCCTACCCACACTGGTGCAGGGTCAATTTGAACAGAGTTTGTGATGAGCAAAAGGTTCTTTCACTGCTTTTCAATTAGCCACCTTCTTTTTGCTTCCCCCCACCATCTTATATTCTCCTCAATAAATTGTCACACCCACTGTCTTCACTAGAATCAGAAGAACTAAGCCACACAGTTTTTGTGAATACAATTTTTCTAGACAGCTTGCTGCTTCTTATTATGGGATGGACCACTCATTTCTGTGAGATGTATTTCATTTGGAGGCTCAACTCAAATTCACCCAGCTGAAACACGCAAGTCCTCGCAATTGAGCTCACAACTTTATGTTAAGGACCAAAGGTGACATATAATGTTGTCTTATAATGTACAGAAACGGCATTCAGCATCTCACTGACACCAGTTAAAGTGTGGGAAATTTTATTTGACAGTTAGAGTTAAGCAATTAGGAGAAGGGACAAAACTAAGTCATAACTTCTGGTGGGGTTATCGCAGAATGATAGCAATACTTATGATCTCCTCCTGACTGGACTGTGTGAGAGCTGAACATTGGGAAATATGAACAAACATTCATTTGGAAAAGGGATTAAAAATATTCATGTAAAAATACTGCAGATGGTAAAATAAAAACAGAAAAGATTGGAAACAAGAAACAGGTCATCAGCATCTGCGGAGAGAATAGGTTCCAGTCATTTAGTAAAACAGTTGTTAGAAATAGGTTTTATACTCATGAGAATAATTTTTTACATTGACATTTCTATATTAACTGGGGTATTTTGGACATGTTTGGACCATTTTACTAATACAATTTGATTTACTTGACTACCCACCACAGCTGTGAGATTACCAGCTATATCTGCAGTCACTCAGCACTGGAGTAACAGTGATACAGGGTGAAGTTTTTCACTGCCTGGGGCTTTTCAGAACATTACCTGCAGGTGTACTATGTACTGGGTGGATGATGGGGTTTTACCATCAGTATTTATAGTAAATTTCACATCCATAAGTAAATGGATCTCTCTATATTCCTTAAACCAAGAAAGAGTTTGGTTTGCAATAATCAGGATATTGCGCTGTTTTACATTTCTCATTCAGAAGCTGCACAGACAATTGTGGTGTGGCAATAGCACTTGGAAAGTTCAGTTTATTCACACTGGTGGTGTGGTGTAGCGAATGACAGAGTTGTAATCTGGTGGTGGGCTGTGGCATTCCAAAGTTTGATCCATAGTTAAAAGGATTGAATCTTCCAGTGCAAAATCCAGGCCTTCATCTTCTGTGGCACGCACAGCAGGCTGGAGTGGATTAGTATGGTTGTCAGACTCAGACAGCACAGACTCTTTGCTTTTACTGACAGCCCTCATTCTGTTTTAAGAAAGGAAAAAAGAAAGAAAAGCAATTAATTTTGATTAAATATTTCTACTGGAGGTAGTGTTGAATAGGCCTTGTCAAAAATAAGCACCGAAGAAAGAATTGCTACAATTTACTTTAGATAAGTTCTAAAATCAAAGTTCATGGTTCTATGGGATATTTCTTAGATATGTCTTTAAGTGATTCAAATGGAAGGATCAATTCATTGATCATTGCTTCCCAGCAAGAACTTAAAGCCAAAGAGAGTCAGTGCAATGTTGTAGCAGCCCTCTGTCCAACATACACTTCATTCAAGTACAGCTCCTTGCTGGTACTATGGAGTGGTGAATTTATTAACTCATTATTGAGTTCAATGATTGCTATGATGGCAAATGTAGCAACTGTTTGACACAGAGAAATAACTCACAAATAGTGAGGTGAATGACCAGTTAATAGACGGGATTTTCCAACCGTTCATGCCAGCATGATTTTCCATACTGCTGTAGTGAATGGAGATTTGGCTTCCTGCCAAGCTTTTCATCTTCACTGCAGTAGGAGCGTAGTGTAAACGGGCGGTAAGATCGTGCCCAATAAATTTAAATGATACTGTTTGGAGAAATATTTTGTTTAATTTAGTGTTCACAGTTATGCATTGGCAAGCCAATGTAACGGTTGACATGCTAAATGACGTGATGTGGGTACGCCGGCGTTGGACTAGCGTAAACACAGTAAACAGTCTGACAACACCAGGTTTTAGTCCAACCGATTTATTTGATAATACAAGCTTTCGAGGTTTCATTCACCTGACAAAGAGGGAAACCTCGAAAGCTTGTGAGTATTATCAAATAAATCGGTTGGACTAAAACCTGGTGTTGTCAGACTTTTTACTATGCTAAATGACACCATAGAGATATTATAGCTATACATTGTATTTATATTGCCAGAGATTCTGACCTGGATTTTCACTGAGATTCAGCAGCCATTTAAAAATGGTGGCCAAGACTCATTTTGAGAGTTCCCAACCCTTTCCCATGGCGTCTGATTTCAGGAGTCCTTTTTAAAGTTTTGGGCTTGTTTGGGTTGTATGCCCATAATCTACATACCTGACCTAGCCATCTCCATTTCTGGGATAAGCATACCCTAGTTCTCTGCGATTATTGTCAAGTCAGGTCAGCTGCTCAATGACTCACGGTTCACAGCAGCTCAGAGCTGTTGTGAACCATAGTCTACAGAATGGGACCATTTAAAAGGTAAGTTAAAAGGTCCTCCTCTTGCTCCCCCCCCCAACAATCGCTATTACTCCTAATTCCCTCCATGCCAAGGTATGACCCCCCCCCCCCAACTCCCCCAGGACCATCATGCCTCCCATGTCAAGCCATTGCCCCCAAACAACTCTTCTGCCTCTGCTGCCAAGGCTATGGCACTTCCTTGCCCATTCATCCACGATATCCAGCATATACCCAATGAAACCTACAATGTGTAGAAAAAGCTTTAAAAACATTAATTGATAAATTTGCTCTCCCTTAAAAAAATCCTTTTTACTACAGCTCAATAAAAGCCTCAATCGTCCAGACTCTTTAAAGTATCAATAGTTGAAATTGCAAGCACTTGAAACCCCTTAATTCATGTAAGAAACATTGTGAAATTGGGCCAGTGGCGACAGTGACGAATGGCAGATGGAGTTTAATTTAGATAAATGTGAGGTGATGCATTTATTTGATTGGACCAAGGCAGGACTTACTCGGTTAATGGTCGAGCACTGGGGAGAGTTACAGAACACAGGAATCTAGGGGTACAGCTTCATAGCCCCTTGAAAGTGGAGTCACAGGTGGACAGAGTGGTGAAGAAAACATTCAGCATGCTCAGTTTCATTGTCAGAACATCAAATACAGGAGTTGGAATGTCTTGTTGAAGTTGTACAAGACATTGATAAGGCCACACTTGGAATACTGTGTACAATTCTGGTCCCCTATTATAGAAAGGATATTATTAAACTAGAAAGAGTGCAGAAGAGATTTACTAGAATGCTACCGGGACTTGATGGTTTGAATTACAAGGAGAAGATAAACTGGGACTCTTTTCTCCGGAACGTAAAAGGTTGAGGGGTGACTTTATTGAGGTCTATAAAATAATGAGGGACATAGATCAGCGAGATAGTCATTTTTTCCCAAAGGTATGGGAGTCTAAAATTAGAGGTCATAGCTTTAAAGTGAGAGAGGAAAGATACAAAAGGGTTCAGAGGGGCAATTTTTTCACACAGAGGGTGGTGAGTGTCTGGAACAAGCTGCCAGAGGTAGTAGCAGAGGCAGGTACAATTTTGTCTTTTAAAAAGCATTTAGAGGAAATGGGCCAATTGTAGGTAATTGGGACTAGCTTAGGAGTTTAAAAAAGAAGGGCGGCATGGACAAGTTGGGTGGAAGGGCCTGTTTCTATTTTGTAAACCTCTACGGTTCTAAGACTCTATGAGAATCCCAATCTTGTAGGCATTTTTTCCTGAGGCAGATGGGCTGCCTCAGGGACAGGTATTTTTCTGACTCCCACATGCTGCGTTCAATGTGAAACTCCAGGTCATTGTCTTTATTTGAGGCTCATAATTACTTCAAATCCAAAGCTTCTTCAAACATTATAAAACTGGAGCATCAATGCAGTGCACAATGTTGTGCAACATTATAAAATAATAGAAAAATCCAAAATTCAGCCAAGACATCTGTAGATATGCTCTTAACATAGTCTTTAAGGTAGTGCAAGAATATTGGATAGCCCTCACGTAGATCCAATGGTCAGTCTCAGAGTAATATGTCTAAAACCTGAGAGTATTCTCTTTAAAATGGTTCATGATAAGGTGTGAAGGAGGAACACTTAAAGAATGAGTGCAATCTTTATTAAAACTTGGAGAAAGGACAGCAAAGCAGATAAACTATAGGTTGTGGATAGGTGTGAAAAAGATTTTCTGAAACTTACACTATATCACTTATTGCCCATCCCTTTTTGCTCTTGAGGAGATAGTGGTGAGCTGCCTTCTTGAAACACTGCAGTAGTGATTGATACTACTGAAGGCTTGTTAGCCCATTTCAGAGGATAGTTGAGAGTCAACCATATTGCTGTGGCTCTAGTGTCACATGTAGACCAGGTCAGGTAAGGACGGCAGATTTCCTTCCCTAAAGGACATCAGTGAACCAGATGGGTTTTTGTAACAATGATTTTGTGGTCAACAGTAGATTTTTAATTCCAGATTTTTTTATTAAAATCAAATTCCACCACCTGCCATGGTGGGATTTGAACCTGAGTTCCCAGAACATTAGCTGAGTTTTTGGAATAATAATCTTGCAATAATGCCACAAGGCCGTGCCGCCCCTTAATCACCTGCCCATCACCTAGATTATGTGCTCAGGAGCTTTGAACTCATGACCTTCTGACTTGAGGTAATATCAATCATGCCAATCTGTCAACTGACAAGCTAAACTAGGTGCATTTTTCCTGGAGTTGCAATGATTAACTGGTTGGCAGTAGTAACTTGTAGTAACTAGCTACCTGCTAACTAGTAGCCAAAAACAAACAGCTAATTTCAATGACATCACAAATGCATTGATGTGTTCACATCAGCTTTTGGAAATGCCTGGCTATGCAGTCAGGTTTGTCATGTAGATTATATTGTTGCTGGAAGTAGCTTCAACTGTGTTGGAGTTCACATATCCGACTAAAACCAGACATGAAGCTGAAGAAATGGTTATAGAATTCATTACATTCCAACTTTGCATGCAAATTTGAAATAGCCACCATTTTTGCCAAAAGACATTATTAAAATACATATCCTCTTCATTAAACTGAAAAGAGGAAAAATAGTAACTATTTTCAAATAAAATGATCATTCCTGAAAAGGTGGCATTTTCTGTCTTTGGCAAATTGGGTTTTGTTCAAAGTTCTGTTGACATTCGGCAACTAACTTCTTCTGATTCTTTGTTTTTAATTTCCATGTATTAGAGTTGTCAAGAGAAACAAGAGAAAACATGAAAGTATCTGTGTTTCTTGGAAAATATCCAGATGACTGGAGTGTGAGATAAAAGACATAGCATTAGGGATAGTTGACCACACAATAAGAAATTTTGTGAGCCTTACAGTTTCACAGTCAGTGGTCGAATTGTACTCTGTCCTAAGGTTAGGAATAGCTGTCTGGGAAGGACGGTCCATCATTTAAATTACACTCCCAACCAAAGTTTAACTGTTGATTTTGACATTTAATATTTTTAATGATATCTTTGCAGCTCATTGGAATGATTAATGCAGCCAAGATTAACCTCCAAGATTAACCTCATGATTACTATAATAAAATTATTAGGGAAGGTATTTCATTTACAAAGAATTTAATTAAGTAACTTTTGTATCACTGGTACCTTTTTGAGGAAAATAGAAAATGAACATCAACTTTTCTGTATTGAATTAGAGATGGGAGCCAGTGACTGTATCTTTATGGATTTGTATGCAGTTTCAATTGGTTTTGAACCTGTTGGATATGCATGAAATCAAACAAAAGGCGCTGGGGAGCACAGTGATTAGCACTGCTGCTGCACAGGTTCAATTCCGGTGTTGGCTGACTGTGCACAATTTGTATGTTCTCCCTGTGTCTGTTTGGGTCTCCTCTGGGTTCCCCTCTCACACTCAAAAGATGTGCAGGTTAGGTAGATTGGCCATACTAAATTGGCCCTTAAATTAGATAGATTAGCCATGGGAAAGATGTGGTGTTACGGGGTAGGGTGGGGGAGAGGACCTGGGTAAGATACTCTGTCAGAGAGTTGGTGCAGACTCGAAGTACCAAATGGCCTTTTCTGCACTACAGGGATTCTATGATGAAATGCTTATGCTCTTTGTGTAATAATTTTTGTGCTGCACACTATATATTAAGCGTTTTATCCCATTCCATTTCTGTTCATGAAAATCAAACTTCAATGAATGACAGTGAGCTGAAAGCACAGGTTACAAAACATTACCAGTGAAAGCTCATGAATACATTCATATCACAGTTGTAACGGAACAATGCATGTCTAATATCAGAGATGCAAAATTTCAGGAGAATGGCTTTCTTGCTCATACATGAGGATGCACGTCTGAGTGAAATACTTGTGGTTTTGAAACCACAGGAGACAAGCAGTGCCTTATCGACTACTTGTAAGACAATCCATGATATTCCAAGACATTGCTGGCATTCTTATGAAAACAAGGCTTTGGTTTAATGGAAGAATGACAATTTTCACTTTCAAAATGGACTTTGAGAAAACAAGGTTAGAAGATGCTGCCTTTTGATAAGATTTAAAAAAAAATGCTTTAAGATGAGTTACTACATTGACCATTGACTTATGCAGTCAGAATTTAAATCTAATTCAAAGAATGAATATTTTCTCTGTCTGCTGCCTCCCACATATATGGAATTGAATAGTTCATATTCAATTTCTAGTGAACATGAGCCAGTGTTGAAGCTGGCATGAATGTAGCATCAACTGGCAACCTTATTCCGAAGTCATCATCAGGAAAAGGTCTGTGATGTCGAATATGATACTTTAGGGCAGAGTAGAAAGAGTTTTGCTGTGAAACTAATGGTGTTGTACCTGATCAGCTGGGGTTCTAAACTAAGTAGCTGCAGGCAAACTGATCCTATTTCCAATGCCAACAATCCTCACTTTGATCAGCATTTTGTGAGATCGCAAATAAAGAGGGACTTGTCACCTTTGTCGGAGAGTCATGTGACAAGTTGTTGAAATGGCAACACACTGTCCGCTGGTGCCTCTGTGAAATGAGCCATGGCAGATTCATGCGGCAGTATCTGAACCTTTCGGGCAGAATTTAATGGTCGTGGAAATGGGTCCGTCCATTGGCAGGAAAGCACCACAGCCATTTCATGGAGATCTAACTGTCGATCAGACATCTAACTAGGGTTGCTGTGCTGCTAAAGGCAAAGATTCTACTTCAAAGAGCTGTTGACTCATCAGAGGGCCAGCAGCTCTTCAGCGCCTGCAGTGGTAGCTTGAGAGGTGGTCACTGCTGGGACTGTAGGAGGCTGGGAACTACGGAGGCCCTAGCAAGAGTTGAATGGGGCAAGATTACTGTTAGGCAGACCCAAGTGAGGTGGGGAGGAGGGAGGAGGATACATGTGGAGGACAGGAGGGAATTTAATTGGGGCCAACTCTTGCACATGGTGCCAGATCTGGAGGGATCACCCCCCTCCTCCTCTCAGTTGTGCCTGCAGGAAATGCCACCAGTATACCTGGCAGCCTCCCCAGATGGCATCTGGCCCCTTTTCTCTGGTAAAATACCAGGCTCTTGGGTGTCCACTTAAGGGCTACTTAAAAGTTTCAATTGGCCTCGGGGTGAGAAGGCTGATCTCAATCTTCTGACCCCTGAATTAAGTGGGGAAAGTTGGGAAGGTGACGGGCTCTCCACCACGTACCTTCCCACCTGATTGTGTGGCCTACCTGTCTCCCAAACCTCTCCCCCTGATGGTGGGGGCAGCAAAAGTCAGGGTTCATTAGACTCCACTGCCCGCTCCCCCCCCACTCCCAGTGTTCACAGTGATGCTTAAGATTAATGAATTAACATTGTGCAACAGGATGAGGATGGATGGAACTCAATTCAGTTTTCAATCTATGAGCTACTTCATGTTGAGCATTCTAATGGCGAATTGGAAGGAGACAATTATGTCAGGGCAGTTTTGTAGCTCAGTGGTAGGCTATAGGAGGAGGTGGTCAGGGCAGATCACCTTGCTTGCAAAAAAGTAAGTTTCACAGCATTTGGTTGAGCAGTTGAATCCTCAATATTCTGATTTTATGAAATAATTATTCTGGAGAGATGTGTTAAGAAAGATTATACACCACTAGGCACAGGAATATTTGAAAAAATACATTTGAGAAAAATAGCTCAGATTGCAAGGAAGGAACAAAAATAAAACAAGGTGAGGTTTGATCAGACTCACCATTGAGAAGACTGCCAAATAGCAGAAACCAGGGCCATTAAAACCTGATGTCACTGTCCCAGGTAACACCAATTATAAACTGCAACAAATCTACTAGAAAGGTCAGAATGACTAGTTGCAAAACGCAGGCTGACTCATCTAAGAGACCATTGAACCATAGCCTCACGTGTATACATAAGCATTCAAGGCGATTGGTAGTAGGCCAATTGCTGCTTTTATTGACAGCACAATCAGGTAAGGTCAGGCCAGCCAGCACCAAGTCGAGGGCAGAGGGTTCAGGAAGCCTATCGAGGAAATTGACAATTTAATCTTGCTTGTGGGACCTAGCAGGCATTTAAAAAAATGCTTACGTTGAATATCAGCTTCTGGTCACAGATTCTCTTCCTGTTTTCTTCACCTGACCATAAAAGCTTCCTTTCTCAGGCCAGAGTTTAAGCTGAAGGTGGGTAGCCTGGCCACCTGCTCAGAAGAGCAGGTTAAAGATGAAAGGGATCAAGTAGGATATCTGCGGGCAAGTCACCCAGGTGGTAGGGTTAAAATTTCCTCTTTCATGTTGTCAAGACAAATATGTCTCTATTTTCCTCTCTGTTATATTTTCACTATCATCAATTCATCCTTTGTTGTGATTCTGAAATGGGATAGTCCACAGATTCCTGAAGGCAGCAGGACAGGTTAATAGGGTAGTTCAAGTTAAAGTTTATTTCAAGGCTTACATTAACACTGCAATAAAATTACTGTGAAAATCTCCTAGTTGCTGTAGTCTGGTGCCTGTTCAGGTCAATGCACCTAACCAGCACGTCTTTCAGAATGTGGGAGGAAACTAGAGCACCCAAATGAAGCCCACGCAGACATGGGGAAAAGGTACAAACTCACACAGTGATGCAAGCTGGGAGTTGAGCCGGTTCCCTGGCACTGCGTACAGGATGCTTGCCTTTATCAGTTCTGGCATAGTTTATAAGAATATGGTGGCATAGTGGCGCAGTGGTTAGCAAAATTGCCTCACAGCACCAGGGACCTAGGTTCAATTCTGGCCTTGATCACTATCTGTGTGGAGTTTACACTTTTTCCCTGTGCCTGAATGGGTCTCCTCTAGATGCTCCGGCTTCCTCCCACAGTCCAAAGGTTGATTGGCCATGCTAAATTGACCCCAGTGTCAGGGGATTAACAGGGTAAATGGGTGGAGTAACAGAAATAGGGCCTGGGTGAGATTGCAGTTGGTACTGACATGATGGGCCAAATGGCCTCCTTCTGCCCTGTAGGGATTGTATGATTCTATAAAAGCAGGAAAGTTATGTTGGAGTGTACAAAACTTTGGTTAGGCCACAGCTGAAGTATGGTGTGCAGTTCTGTTCACTTCAATATAGGAAGGATGTGAATTCACAGGGAGGGTGCAGAGTAGATTCATCAAGATGTTTCCTGGGATGGAGCATATGAGTTATGAAGAGAAGCTAGATAGACTTGGGTTGTTTTCTTTAGAGCAGAGAAATCTGAGGGGCGACCTGATTGAGGTGTATAGGATTATGAGGGGTATAGACAGGCTGGATAGGAAGCAACTGTGACCCTTAGTTGACAGGTTAATAACGAGAGGGCACAATTCTAAGGTGAGGGGCAGGAAGTTTAGAGGGGATTTCAGGAAAATATTTTTCATCCCAAAAAGTGGTGGAAGTCTGGAATATGCTGCCTGGGAGGGTAGTAGGGGCAGAAAACCTCACAACCTTTAAAAAGTATGTGGGTGAACTTGAAATGTCATAAAATTCAAGACTACAGAATGTGGAATTAGTGTAGCTGTAATGTAGTTTGTCATGCAGATTCGATGGGGTGAAGGGCCTCTTCTGTACTGTATAACTTCATGGTCGCTGGCCTATCTTTAGGCAAATGATCATAGAATCATACAGTGCAGAAAGAGGCCCTTCTACCCATCGAGTCTGCACTGAACACAAACCGACCCAGGCCCTACCCCCATATCCCTACATATTATACCCACTAATCCCTCCAACCTACGCATCCCTAGACACCAAGGGGCAATTTCTTACGATGGCCAATCAATCTAACCCGCACATCTTTGGACTGTGGAAGGAAACCAAAGTGCCCAGAGGAAACCCACACAGACATGAGGAGAATGTGCAAACTCCATACAGACAGTGACCTGAGCTGGGAATCGAACCTAGGACCCTGGAGCTGTGAAGCAGCAGTGCTAACCACTGTGCTGCCATGTTGCCCTATTATCTCAGCAGCTGTGTCTTCTGTTCCACCAAGTGGACCACTTCATAGCTCATCAGCTTGCAGAGAATATTCTGTGATATATCCAAATTGGTTATAATATTTATCCCGTATTACATGACACATTTTCTTCTCTCTAGATTCACCAGACATGCAACGTAGCGCTGAACCAATATCATGCCCAGTTCTTACTTCCCTCTATGGCATCTGAAATCCTAAATTTTAAAATACCACTTCAGGGATAGATCACAATGATTGTTATTCATTCCTCCATCCCACATTTTAATAATGTGTCCCCATATTCAGAATTAGTGGCCTAATCTGTGCCAAATTTTTGTGCTGCACAACACCGCCACCACCCTCCCCACCCCCCAACCCTGCCACCATGGGTTTTTAGGTAGGGGAGGGTGAGAGGGGGTGATGGGTGTAATTGAAGGGATGGGATTTCCTCCATGTTCCCATCCATTCCGACCGTGCAATCATTTTATGCTGGGAAGTGCAAGGCCTTAGACTGCCCATTTGAGGCCCTGAAGTGGTCATTTATTGGCCACTTAAGGACTGTGTCTTTCCCAACCTCAATTTTATGACCGGCAGGTGCATTAAAATTCCACAGGGGAAACACGAATAGAAAGAAAGTCAGATCTTGGGTGGGAAGTAGGGCTGTGCACTACCAGAAGTCCCTTCTGACTTGGGTCACCCTCTCCTTCAGGCCTCATGATCTCCAGACCTCCCTGTCCACCCATACTGTGGCCTATCTCCTGAGACTTGATCGGTTCCCTCCCAAACCAGACCCCCTCTTCCCTCCAAAGCCTTCCCTAACCTCTCGGCCCTGGGACCCCTGTATCTGGGGTTCCTGTGCTTCGCCTGAGGAAGCTCCATGCAGTTCTTCTTCTGGCCACTGCAGCGCTGTTGCTGGCAGGACAGGATAGTTGCTGGGCCAATCAGATTGTTTGGCAGCTCTCTCAGGCAAGACATCCTCCCACCTGAGGGGCAGAAGTCTCGCTTAATGTCAATCAACCCTCGTTGGAGCAAAAATTTGCAGAAATCTATAAGGCTGGGCTGAACTCCCACCATCCTAAAAGTTCAGATCTTGCCATAGCATTTTACATCAACACTGACCTCAAACAAGCACAAAAGCTACTTTTGTGCATCCATTGATGCACGAGGTCTTCCAGAACTGGAAAACTTTGGGATACAAGATAATGAGGTAATTTAGAAATCAGTAATTTGTTCTCGTCTCTGGACAGGTGATAGCTACAACCAGTCAATAACTTTGATGCAATTATTCTGTACTGGGAGAATGGTGCCATCTAGCAGTGTACAATGAGTTTACTTTGTATTGTTTGGCACTTTGCTAATCAGAAACAGAGTGGGGGGGAAGATATAGGAGGAAACTAAAAATAATTTAGAGTTGAATTATTTTCAGTGTGTAAATATGCAATCTGACAATAACATAGAACATAGAACATAGAACATTACAGCGCAGAACAGGCCCTTCGGCCCACGATGTTGCGCCGACCAGTTACAAAAACAATGACCCACTAGCCTATACCAATCCCTTTTCGTCCATAAACCTATCCAGAGAATAAATCAGAGAACAATATTAAATTTGATTTGGAGAGTTTGGAACCTATTTAAATATAACTTTATCTTGGGGTGATGGGAAGAGCAAATTCTTAAACTTCCCAATGTAACGCACTTTTCCAAACCAACCACTTCGGTTACTGATGTGTCAGATGTCTTGATGCATCATGAAAGTTCTTTGCAATTAATTTTAAAGGAGTGGTTGTACTCACGCTAGTGTAATGATTCCAAAAGGGCGGGACCTGCTTTCTCGATGCTTCAGGGTCTTCAGTTCATCAGAGGCAAGCACCATTCCACTGTCAGTTTCACCTTCCTGTGGACCAGATCACATCTAATCAGTGATGTACTTGGGCACCAAGTTGTGCAGTGAGATGTTAACCTTTCATAGACTTTGCTCTATTTCTTCATTTATTTTACTGAAGCTGAAACCACAGTGACATAATATATTTGAACTAGATTCGTAGTGGAAACAGGCCCTTCGGCCCAAATTGTCCATGTCGCACATTCTATATAAGTAATACTGAAGTAAAAGGCTTGCTGATTTCTTGCAGTGATATTTTGCAGCCAATTAAGTGACAAACTAAAAATAAAGCATGAAAACAAGTAAACACGTTATAAATGAGTCATCTATAGACTTCCTGATTCTCTAAGAAAACCTTTCATTCAGGATGACAGAAAATAGTGCACTCTCATCATCTTGCTAATTAATTTAAACTGCTTAATAAGATATTCAAGAGAGGAAGTTTATTCAAAGATGTTTAAAATATAACATTATTACCAGTCATTTCCAGATCACAAGGGTTGTGGAATATTCCTATCAATGGTAAGCCATGCACTAACTCAAGAATCTGGGCAGTGTGCTCTGAATGTTAAGCTTGGTTATTCTTAAAATTAAACCATCATGAGACATTGCCACTGTTGACAGCTGCTGAGTGAGTAACTCAGGGCAAGATTCTACAAGGGTTGCGAAGTGGCGATGAGGAGTGGCAGGGTGGGGGTGGGGTGCATAAAATCGGGTGGTATGAAGTGGGCTGCTAGGCCCTTCACCTTGCTGTGGAGTTGGGATACCTGCTTCAGAGGTGTGGAAGCCGTGGCTGTGGGCAATTAATTGCCTAAACAACAAAACATTGGGTCATGTCGTTTAGGGCAGGTGAAGGGGAACTTACCTCTGACTTTTCAGCTGGTGAACAGAGCCACTGCCTCCGTGTAAAATCCTGGTCCCAAACTCTGCACTGAGACAGTGTCATGACCTGACTTTCATGAACCCATTGAGGTCCACACAAAGTCTCCATCGGACCCATTATGGACTGACACCACAACGTATACAAGAAAAAGTGACTGAAGCACTCGTACAGGGGAGGTCTCCAGTTGAGCAGCATGGTAGCACAGTGGTTAGCAATGCTGCTTCACAGTGTCAGAAACCAGGTTCTCCCTGTGTCTGCATAGGTTTCCTGCCACTGTCCAAAGACATGCAAGTTAGGTGGATTGACTGTGCTAAATTGCCCTTGTGTTCCAAAATGCATAGATTAGGGGTATTAACCATGATAAATGTGTGGGATAAGGTGGAGCAAGAAGGCATGGGTAAGATACTCTGTCAGAGAGTCAGTGCAGACTCGATAGGCTGAATGGCCAAATTCTGCACTGTAGAGATCCTAAGAACAGCACCAGTGCCCTAACACACCATATATGAACCAGTTGTGCTAGCATTAGCAAATGCTTGCCTGAGTCACTCTAGAGATTATTTCAAAGAATACTTCCCAATATTTACCTTCTATTGGTGAAGGTGGAAAGAATTCCACTTACTTTATGTATATCAGATTAGTTTTCACCTTTGCACTGATGCTATCATATATAAACTGTAACACTGTCAGATTAAACTTCAGCCTTTCGCTGGTACTATAACTTATTTGTTATTCATCTTGGCTTAGGTCCTGCCCATTTACTGACACTATGACAGAGTTTGTTCTGTAATGTATTGTGTGGGTGGTTTTCCATGGAATTATGTTTTTGAGTTCTACTGTTACATTATCTAGGAGACCTTGGCAATAGGTAAACAAATTACTGCCAATCAGAGGAATGGTGACATCTACTCTTAAATTTAATTTGGTGCCAGCCAACTGAAGCAGGAGTTTTTCTTTTCTTAAAATATATTTTCATCTGTTAACCTTTAACAGGATGGACAGATAATGCCACTCTGCATCTCGATGTTCATTACTTGCACAATGTGGGAGTTAGTTGACTAAAAATGTAATTTATGTCTACTGTCCAATTAGTGCAGTCAACTAAGCTAGATTGAATATTAGGCAGATCTTACATAAACAATCCAGAGTGTGCCCAGGTTAGCCACATGGATGTGTTAAAAAGCTTCAATTCTGAACTCAAGTGAAACAGATTTAATATAAGTCCCCATGCTAGCATTGCATAAAACAGGATGCTAGATAGCTCATTGTCTGCCTCTCCTGTCTGCTTGTGTGTCCCCTGGTGGCCCTGGACAAGATCAAGGACTTAAGGCATTGTTAGAAAATTCTGGACTGACTGACTACCTGTGGCACAGCAGTTCACTAATGTTGTCTGGTGATATCTATAATTTCCCATTTGCAACATAGATCAACAGAACAGCCAACAACAAGAAGTGAAGGATTTTCCTCTAGCCTTCCCGGCATGGTGCAATCAGTTATATCTTGTATTGAAAATCGGTTTGCCAACTACGATTAAGTTTATCCCTGGAGCTCTCAACACATGAGTTAGCTCTATGTTCTGTCATTAGTTGGCCTTCACATTCATCCTTATGCTGCACTGCCTTCCTTTGCCAATTGGAAAGCAAAAAAGACTCATTACCCAATCGGATTATGCTTGGCTGTTAGCCAAACAGCCTCTTTTTCCTCCCATTTTTATGTCTGGTAAAGGGAAATATCCAAAGGAAATTGGAACAAAAATCTTTTCCAGTGCCCCTATGATTTTTCTCCAGGGTTGCATACAGCAGTGTCCTGGAGATTGTGAACAGTGTCCTGGACAGTGTCCTGGGACCTGGATTCAATTCGGGCCTCAGATCACTCTGTGAAACTTGCACATTCTCTTCGTGTCTGCCTGGGTTTCCTCCCACAGTCCAAAGATGTATGGGTTAGGGTGATTGGCCATTCTAACTTGACCCTAGTATCAGGGGGACTAGCAGGGTAAATACGTGAGTTACAGGAATAGGGCCTGGGTGGGATTATGGTCAGTGCAGCTTCCATGGGCTGAATGGCCTCCTTCTGCACTGTAGGGATTCTATGATTAGTTTTGAATTCCTGGAGACTCCAGACCAATCCTGAAGGGTTACAATCTGAGAGCAAGCTTACTTTCACATCCTTTACTAGATTTCAGCTGTCATTTCTAAAAATACATACTGCTATTTTACTTGTGGGAATGTAAAAATAAGAAGCATGTTTGTTTGGTTATCCTTGGTATTCATTTGTATTTTTATTTGAGAGGAGCTTTAGATAGTCTGTGAACTATTGGTTCACCTTGGACAGCAGTCTGTGTCTGTTGTCAAAACAACCCACTAGACAACAATGAGAGCAACTTTCATTTAGTCTGACCTCTAGTGACTTTTTTTCCAACCACAGGAATGCATATTGGAATGTCTTAATTAACATTGGTGGAGTTATGTTACTCCAATGACTCCTCCCAGAGAAGGAACAGAGAAATTGCTTCAAGTTTTCATTAATATTAGGGTGCCAAGCTGTTTTCATTATAATCCTTCTCAAAACAGTCTTTTTCTTAACTTTATATTGACTTCCATATTAATCCAGTTGTGCATTTTTCCGAAACAATATTTACAGTAGGTCGAAAAAGCACACGTATTACTTTCAAACAAGAACAGAAAATGCTGGAAAATCTCAGCCGGTCTGACAGCATCTGTGGGGAGAGAATGTCTAAAATTGCACTGCTAATTATTGGGGTTGCTAACTTGTTATCTTTAATAGATTTAATTAACAGCAACATCAAAACAATGGGCAAAGTAATTTCATATGAATACATTGAGCATATATACTCTAATATTGCAGTTTAATTTCTGGGATAGTTAGTATACTAATAATGTACCAGTTAGTGTATTGTTTCACATGCTCCACAAAACAGAATGTGGCTAGTGGAATGTGGGGAGGATTCTGCACTTCCATGTGTGACATCTTACCAAGTTGGTGTTTTTGTGCAGAAGCGGTGGTGTAAACCATTTCCAATTCTATTTGGATTGACACGGTGGCACAGTGGTCAGCACTGCTGCCTCACAGAGCCAGGGATCCAGGTTCGATTCCCAGCTTGTCTCACTGTCTGCACGCAGTCTACACATTCATCCCGTGCCGTTGTGGGCTTTCTCTGGGTGTTCTGGTTTCCTCCCACAGTTTGAAAGATGTGCTGTTAGGTGCATTGGCCATGCTAAATTCTCCCTCAGTGTACGCGAACAGGCACCGGAGTGCAGCAACTGGGGGATTTTCACAGTGTTAATGTAAGCCTACTTGTGACACTAATAAATAAACTAAAAGAAACACAGAGTCCTTTAAAAAGGAACTGGATCATTTCCTGTCAAGAATAGAGTTTGTGGGTTATGGCAAAATAGGTCTGTTTACTTTAAACAGAGCTTAAAGAGAAAGTGTATGAATCTTGGGAAAAGTCAATGGGAATTGGATACTCTATGAGGTCCCACGTGGACTGTGACAACAATGTCCTTGATCAGCCAGATGACTATCTCTCATTTCAAACTCCACGTTCTTACATTAAGTGCGTGATTTTATTCATCATTCAATTCTAGATTGACAGGTCTATATTAAAAGGTTACCTCATGTATCACGGTGGTCTTATTTTCTACAGGAACCTCATCAAATGTTTTTACACTCAGTGGCCTCTTCTTTGCGTTATTGCAGTTGAGTCTATCAACAAAAAGGGACAAAGGCTCAGTGCAAGCAGGTTGGTAATGGGAAACAGGGCATGACACAATAATACAAATATCAGGATAATTTTCCAGAAACTTCTACACAGGAAAAGAGCTTTGTTTTCTTTTGTACTGTTTAATGAGAACTTCTTGATTAGTCTAATAACTAACTAACCCAATGACTCCTGTGCAACTGTAATTAACTTTTGGATTTGTTATGTCTTCTGTGAGGTCGGGGTCCGCAGAAAGGTTTGAATCACCATCTGTTGGCAACATAGTATTCAAAGGAATATAATCCTTTCCATCCTATTAAAGAAAAGAAAGCAAGTCAGAGAATGAAAGAATGTGCTCAGAATTCAGCACTGGAGACTGAGCTACTCAATCTCCTTCTTCTCAGCATTGTTGATTTATTTAAGTTAAATTTTTGAACATTTACATACAGCTACATATTATTTAACCCATTTTCCATTTTTTGATTACCACATGTTTGTATGGCACATTGACTTTTTTTTATGCCAAAGCAGCGCTGGAAGACATATATTCTGCAGCCTCGCAAAGTGAGCTTTTGCAGCATACATGTTTTCAACCTCATCAACAATAATTTATGAAGAAATAAAAGTTTAACAGGAAGATCATACCTTATCGTACCCAACCAGCTCCCAAAAGTAGACCATTTCATAACCAAACTATCAATAACCAAACAATTAGTTGGTAAGGGGATCAAAGATTATGGGGAAAAGGCGGGAGAATGGGGTTGTGAAACTTATCAGCAATGATTGAATGGTGGAGCAGCCTCGATGGGCCAAATGGCCGAATTCTGCTCCTATATCTTATGGTCTTAACAGAAACTTTCTTAGATTCCTTTCCTCTGAGAACAATGGGGATGCTACTGAGCTGTTAAAATTTGTCATTTTTTAATAGAAGTCTCAGTTATTGTATATAAATGTAGAGGTTCCTGGTTTCCATTTGTTAATTACTCAGGGTAGCACATTTCAAGTCAAGAGCTTATCATATGGGGAGCTGTGGTCATGGGCCTGCATCTCAGCACTCCATGGCTGGGAACACTGGAAACAAGTGCCAGGCAATAAGAGAGAATCAAGCCCTTAACATTCAATGCCATTGCTTAATCTTTCACCGTCAGCATTGTAGAGTTATCATTGACCAGGAATTTAACCAGCTACAGGAGCAGGTTAAAGGTTTGGTGTCTGCAGCACAGAACTCACCTCCTGACTTTATAAAAATCTATTTACCATCTTCAAGCACAAATCACAAGTGTGAATGAGTATTCCCCATTTTCCTGGATGAGTGCAGTTCCAACAACATTCAAGAAGCTTAACACTATCAGGACAAAGGAATCCATTTAATTGGCACCCTATCCACCACCACAAAAATTCGCTCCCTCCACCACTGATACACAGTGGCAGCGGTGTTTACCATTTAAAAGATGCACTGCAAAAATTCATTAATTATCATTTGACAATACTTTCTAAACCCTTGACATCTACCAGTGCAACAGGAGTATGGAAACATAACCACCTATGAATTCCCCACCAAGCCACATTCCATCCTGAGTTGGAACTAAATCACTGTTCCCTCACTGTCACTAGGTAAAACTTGGAACTCTCTCCCCAACAATATTTTAAGTTCACCAGATGAACCAGCAGTTCATGAAGGCAGCTTAACATCATCTTCTCAAGGGCAATTAGAGATGGGCAACAAGTGCTGATTTGACTAAGTGCATTCATATCCCATGCATAAATAAAAAAAATTCTTGAAAGTATGTGAATGTGAGTTCCTGTTAAAAAGCTAGCCATATAGTTCTGACTGATGCCAATACAGGTAAGATGATGATCTTATGTTGCCAGCTGCTCTTATTTGGAATTGTTTATCAGAAAGTGAGCTTCTATATTTACAAATTTCTGTCGAGAAAGGAGATTTCAGTCTGGTATTGGGGATGTCTGTTGCAACTTGAAAGCACTTGGTATGAAAGATATTGAAAGGGGTTGAATGCCATTATGTGATCTTTGTAACAAAAGTTCTAACGTATAAGTATGAAATTTGACCTATTATTTTAATGAAGACACAAAACCAAAGAAAACAAATTGAATAATGCTCCTTTTACATTAGCGGAGAAAATAATTTGATATAAATACCTTTAATATCATAAATAGAGTTTGAATTTGTGAGGGAAAACTTGATGTTTATTTGTGATCAGTTTTACTTGAATAGTGATATTTAGAATACAATTGTATCTCTCTCTCAACCCCTTTAGATGTCAGCCCAAGCTAATTCAAACAGAATTTAATAAAATCCACTCTCATCTCCTTCAGAGGAAAGGAGTCCAAGAAAGTTTCTGGAATTGGGTAGTCTGGTTATAAAATGATCTACTTTTGGGAGCTGGCTGGGTGTAGTAAAGTACAAGCAATCTGTTAAACTCCTATTTCTTCACAAATTATTGTTGATGAAATTGAAAACATGTGGGATGCATCTCTGCTCATGAAGCAGCAGGGAATTTCAAACACAGATTAAACATTGCTGTGCGGGCCATGTCATCACAATATGCAGTCATAAATGGATAATCTTGTAAACTATGTGTACAGCAGCAGGTTTGTCTTATAGTTAACAGACTGTATAACATACAATTTCACAAACTAGCAATACAGCTTTTAAGGCAGGCGAATATCAAATTTCATATTAGTGGTTTGTGTGGGTTGTAATGTGTGTGGCAAAAGTAACTGTACATCTTAGAAGCTGAATCCAAATATTTTTGGAAGGCCAACCTTGGTGAAATTCCTTTCCTGCACAGATAAAACATTTACAAATTATTGTATTATATTTGGAAATAGTCACAATAGCGTAATCTGTTGGAAATGAAATATTTTTTATTTCTAAAATTTCCCATTCTGCCTGGAAATACAGATCACTTGTTTTTAAAGTCTCCTTACTTTCGGAATTCGTTTTTTCAGGGATTAATCATGTTAACTTTGTTTAGATTTCTATTGAAATTCCGACGACGTGCAGAGCCTGCTGCATCAATCAGAGTTTCTCCAGAATTATTTTTCCTGCAGAGGGTTGAACACTGCCCATCTGAATTACTGAATGTTTCATCAATTAGGCTGGTTACATGCTTATGTAATTAAGAGGAAGGCACTACCGATCCATATTAATTCATTAATTTTTGGGTGTCCTTATAAACGCACTTGCCATGAAACTTGCAGGTCAGAGAAACATGAAAAGGACAATATTCTAACTAAAAAATATGCTTGGAGATTCACAATACATTTTAATCCTTCTTGATGCGGTCTTGAACTTGGGTGATTTATCTTTGGCAAAGGCACACTGACTTAACACGATGGCACAGTGGTTAGCGCTGCTGCCTCACAGCGCCAGGGACCACGGTTTAATTCCTGGTTTGGGCCACTGTCTACACGTTCACTCCATGTCTGCATGGATATTCTGGCATCTGTGAAGTTTGCACATTCTCCAGTGTCTGCATGGATTTCCTCTGGGTGCTCCAGTTTCCTCCCACAGTCCAAAAGACGTGCTGGTTAGATGCATTGACCATGCTAAATTCTCCCTCAGTGTACTCAAACAGGTGCCAAAGTGTGGTGACTAGGGGATTTTCACAGTAACTTCATTGCAGTGTTAATGTAAGCCTACTTGTGAGCAATAAATAAATAAACTTTAACTGAAGACAGTTATGAGAAAAGAGCAAACCTAAATAATAATAGAGGGTGGGTTTACTACCATATGCAGCAAATGGTGCCAGTGGTGATACCAGAATCATGTGGGAGCTGGATTTCAAATCGACCCAGAGCAAATATTCAAGTACCTTAACTGGAGATGGTGAGAATTTATTTTTAAAGTAAGCATGAAGATACTACTATTAAAAAGTAACCTCTGAAGGAAACACTCTGACTGGATTTTTGGCTTCCTTTATTACTGGCTTCCTTATTCAGGGTTCTATGAAATAGGGTGACAGAAGGCTTGAATGGAACACTGATGCTCTCTTAGACTACTGGACCAAATGTTATGTTTTTATATTGTTTCAGGGATCTGCAAAACGTCTTTATCTGCATTCTGCCCTTCCAGATTTTGCTGGTGGGCTTGAAAGCAGGCAGGGCCTAAAGTCCAGTGATACCCAAGCACCCCCACCCACCTCCCCTGTACTTTTACCAGTGCAGAGGAGGTGGTAGATCACCAATTAAGTGGGCAATTAGTGCCAGCACCCTGGGATTTAGCTGGCAGCGGGAGAAGTTCCTGCCAAATGCCTAGTCTGGCAGATTTCCCTGCACAAGTGGGTGATTCTGCATTAACATCCCGCTGGGCCCATCCAAAGATTTCTCAAGGTGTGAGCACCTTCCCCCACAGGAGTCCCACCAACCATGGCCTCTCAAAGCCATTCATTGATCTGTTCATTGATTGATTGATTGATTCTTTTAGCTTTTCTTTTTCTATTATCTTCCGGGTCTTCCAAATTTTTCTCAGATCACCTCTACATTTAACGCTCTCCTTCAGGCCTGAGCTCACTCTTAGGCCTCATCCAAGTTCCGATCTCTACATTTGGCCATTCTCAGGCCCTGACCTGTTCCCCCTTCTTCAGGTGCTAGCCTGGTTTCCCTTCTCCAAACTTCTTCCAAACTATACCTCTGGCCCTGAAGTGATAAACATGTTCTTTGTAAATGGGTGTATTACTTCATTGCCGTTGGCAGCCACTGGATATCTTCTCCATTACTAGCGATGGTTAACATGAGTCTGAACTGGGGCCTTGGTTTGCACAGTTAGACCTGCTGCCTCACAGCACTAGGGACCTGGATTTGATTCCGGCCTCGGGTGATTATGTGGAATTTGCACATTCCCCTCGTATTTGCATGGGTTTCCTCCCTGTCCAATGATGTGCAGATTAAGTACATTGGCCATGCTAAATTGCCTCTTAGTGTCTCAAGATGTGTAGGTTAGGAGGATTAAGGGGGAAAATACATGTGGTTATGGGTATAGGGCCTGGTTGAGATGCTCTGTTGGAAAGTTGGTGCAGATGGGCTGAGTGGCTTCCTTCTACACTCTAGGGATTCTATGTGTGTCTATGTTTCTGTGACGCCATTTCAGTTACATTAAACAAAGTAAACAACCCTCATTGGTGAAATGTATTAAAAAAGGTACGCAACTTCTTTTGTCATTTCCACTTTTAGGAACTTTTGACTTGTTCACCCCCTTGCCCGCACTCCTCTGATAACATTCACTTGTTTATATTCTCCTACCTGCTGAACATTGGCCTGCAACAGGTCTCCCAACTGCTCCACCAACTCACTGAAGGTCGGCCTTTCTCCTGGCTCCCCATGCCAGCAGTTTAACATTGTCTGATAGCTGAAACACAAACAAAGCAAGAGTATTAGATAACTTAGTTAGTGACATGTTAAACTGTTTAAATTAATACACCTTCCGAGAGAGATCTGAGTTGTTGCAGAAATTTGTATTCAGGCTGGATCAAGTGAGTTTAGCCCTAAACTTGTATCAACACCAATCCAGTACAAGCCAATCCTTTATATACAGTTTGATGTGCAGCTACAGATGCAAACTGGTTTGTTTATTAGTTCCCTCTGTGGTAAAATGGTACAGTTATACTGCTTTAAAAGTATCCGTGAATTCAGATTATGCTGTAGCTGGTAAAGACAGATGCAACAATGGCACATACACTAGGTCACACAGAGTGAAAACTGGTGACAAAAATGAATTTGAACTTCTTGCTTTTACTTTGAAGGTCCAAGCAACAGAATTTACTGGAAGATACAACCTGTGATCTGCTTGGTCATAAAAACCTTCCAAAGAACAGTTCATATAATGGGGGTTGCAATCCTACTGAGCCATTGGAATTGGTGGAAGTTTGAGGGTGTAAATCCTCCATCCCCAACACATAACCAGGTGCTGCTTGTTGCTGTAGTGCTATGACAGAGAAAGGGTGGATCTGGAAGTGGCACTCTGGTCTTTTTTGAGGTACAGAAGAGACAGGTTGAAAGATGAACATATACGTATGCCAGGTGGTACAGGATCCTTACAGTGCAGTAGGAGGCTGAATGGCCCATCAATTCTGCAGTGACTCTCCGACAAAGCATCATACCCAGGACTTATCCCTGTAACCCCATGTAATCACCCCACTAATCCCCCTAACATACACACCTTTGGACCTAAGGGGCAATTTAGCATGGCCAATCCATCTAACCTGCACATCATTGGAGTGTGGCAGGAAACCAAAGCACCTGGAGAAAATCCGTGCAGACACAGGGAGAACTTGTAAACACAGACAGTGACCTGAGGGCAGAATTGAACCCAGATCCCTGACGCTGTGAGGCTGCAGTGTTAACCACTCTGCCGTCCTAAAATGAAGTGACCAAACCAACAAAAAAGAACTTGCAGGAAAGTCTAATCTCCTTCAGCAATGCAATCAGTACTTCCGTGGTTGACTGACATTTATCTTCAGCTTCAGGCCCCAATTCAGACTCATGCTGGCTACCTAGAACACCCTTCAGCAGATATTGACTGAGAGGATTCCTGGGGGTGTTGGGATGTGGGTGAAGCCCTAAGATGTATCCTGAAACTGTTAGGCCAGGGCTGTGTAGATGAATAATTCACCCTATCACCCCAAAGCCCACTTTATTTTTGAATCAATGAGGTATAAACTGAATGGATTTGGGTTCTGCCACAGATTGTTCCACCCCATTGCAATTAGACTTTATTTAAATGTCGGCTCTTTTACTGGCACGCCCAGAGGCCTGCAGGACAGCATTCTCCATTGGCCTCGGGCGTGATTTTATGAGCTTTGGGCGGGCATGCTGGTAAAATTCCAGCCATTATCTCTGGTTTTTCCACACCCCTGGCTCATCAAAAGCTCACCCAGATGATTTCAATATTTACAACAGTAACTGGAACAATTCTGCTTCAAACAAAGCCTAAGAGATCAGCTGCTAAATCTTACATTTCTGGTGAGGAATATTCCGGAGGCTTCATCCTTGTTCCTTCTTTTAACTTATGGCAGAATCCTTCATCTATTTGGACTCCTGGATATGGCGAGGCACCTAGAACAGAGCAATGGAATAGGCAATACTTACTTATTTTACCAGCAGTTTTCTCCATAAGTACACACGTATTGACTGCCCTCTGTTACCTTGTCTAAATGGCCACTGGTAACATGTGTGCCTTGACAGTGGCCATCAGCTTGTGCATAGCAGACAATTCAATCAAGTTCAATCCTGTCCTCAACCAACCTTTTGTCCTTAGGAAGCAGAGACACTTGTAAAATTTGGTGGATGGTTAGAGGCTTTTTCCCAGGGGTGGAAGGGTTGACTACAAGAGGGCACAGGGTTAAGTGACAGAGCGTAAGATTAGGGGACAAATGCGGGGAAACGTTTTCACACATTGGGTGGTGGGTGCCTGGAATGCGTTTCCAATGGAGGCAGGCACATTAGCAATGTTCAAGGTGTACCTTGATGGACGCATGAGCTGGAGGCGAAGAGCGGGATAGAAACCATATATCGGCACAGGCTTGGTGAGCCAAAAGGCTTGTTCTTGTGCTGTTTTGTTCTTTGTTCTCTTAGTATTTCTATGGAAATCAGCTTATATATTACAGATAGGGGATTGAATGTGGACCATCCTGATCTGTTAAGCAAAGCTACTAATACTCTAACTATCTGAACCATTAGGAGGAACTAACAACTCCTGTTATCTCGCTCCATGACTATTTTCAGAGTCACTAAAACAATCTGCAAAAACAGGAACCACGGGGAAAATTTCAATGGAAGTCATGCGGAAATGAAAACGGAGCTGCAAGAGTGTCGTTCTCATCATTCTAATTCCACCAGGGAAACTGCCGGGAAGTCGATATTGCCTGTCAAAATCATTAAAGATAGAAATTTTTATTTCTAAAATTGACATGTGGCCAAGTGCCGATTGCTTATAGGAAGAAAGAAGGAGATGGAGTGATAATATTTTCTCTAATCTTCTGTGAAATAACTAAAAATATTTCAAAGCATTTTAAAAGGCGTGCAGGAAACTGCCCAAGGTAAATGTTGCCAACTCTACACACTTTTCTATAAATGTAGCCAATTAATGTTCAGTATAACTTACTTATGGAAGAATAAAAAGCTCATGTGGCATTTCTTCTCCTTCCAACACATTTGAAGATATGGCTGAACTAATAAATCACTGCAACAATTCACCGGTGGAAAATTGTCCACTCTGTCAGTGGGCTGATATATCAAAAAAAACATTGAAGAGACGGGAAAATAGAACCATAGAATTTCTTCAGTGCAGAAAGAGGCCATTCAGCCCATTAAGTCTGCACCGACTCTCCAAGAGAGCATCCCATCCAAGTCATCCTATCCCTGTAACCCCACGCATTTACCATGACTAATTCACCTAACCTACAGATGTTTGGATACTACGAGGCAATTCAGCATGGCTAATCCAGTTTACCTGCACTGTGCGAGGAAACCAGAGCACCCAAAGGAAACCCACTCAGACATGGGGACAACATGCAAACTCCACACAGAAAGTCACTCAAGGCTGGAATTGAACTCGGGTCAATTGTGAAGCAGAAGTGCTGACTACTGTGCTCCAATGTAGAAGTTTGGATCGTAACTTGTGTTTTTTGGCTTTCTTTGCTTCAGATGAAAGTGTACGAAACAATTCTTCCAAACCATAAAATATGTAATGATGTGGAAATAAATAGACCTTGGTAGGAAATATTCCTCTTGAGTGTGAGTTATTTGACTATTATTAGCACATTCACAGGTTTAAAGGAATTCCTACGTTCATTATTCTAATGGAGGTCTATTGCATATGTTCGAACAATGAACGACAACATTAAATACAATATGTTAAGTATTCAAACATTAATATTTATAAATTCCAATAATGAGGAACTTGTGCTTCTATGGTGTGCTCCAGATCTCAGTTTGCCCCAAAAGCTGTTTCTGAAACTGGCCACAAATGTAATTGTTTCATTCATTCACCATGAGCACAGTATTTACAACAGTAAATACACTCCCACTTTGCTTCCTGCCACTAACGTTCTATCATTTGAATTTCAATATGTTACAGTAAAGTATCTTACCAAATAAGAGAATTTAATCAGAACTGGATAATCGGCCAACTGTGTGTGTGAGACAAATTTTCCTTTGTGTAACTTAAATCAACTTGATAAGGAGATCTAATTCCTAGACTGAACCAGTCACAGGCAGACCCTACCTGCAGCCTTACTGATGTGGGATAGTACATTTCAGAGCAATGAGAAACTGGGCTGAATTCGATAATATTCTTTGCTAGTCTTTTCTTCACACCAGGAGTAATGTTTTGGCTGTCTTTTTAATGTTGCCACATGACACTCTGGCTGGAGTTTTCCTGCCTTCCCCATCCCAGAATCTGGGTGGGCAATGCTGACAGAATGGCATTCTCCATTGGCCTCGGGCGGGTTCTTACGAGCTTCAGATGGGCAGGCAATGAAGTTCCCACATCTATGTGGAGTCTGCACATTTTCCCCATGTCTGTGTGGGTTTCCTCCAGGTGCTCCGGTTTCCTCCCACAGTCCAAAGGTGTGCAGGTTAGATGAATTGGCCATGCTAAATTACTCCTTAATGTAGGGATTAGTAGGTTAAATATGTGGGATTATGGGGATAGAGTATGGGTGGGATTGTTGTTGGTGCAGGCTCGATAAGCCAAATGGCCTTCTTCTGCACTGTCAGGATTCTGTACTTTATTTAATATTCCCTTTACATTCTATCAGGCGATCTTGGGGAGCTCATCATTTAATTGGAGGTATCTCAGAACTCACATATTTATCTTCCTCTCTGCCATCAAGACTGAAAATCTACCAATTCTGTTGCTACAAGAATGGAAATCCATGTTCGCCTCCAAACTCTATAAAGTGGACTATACTAAGTTTACCATGGGAATGCACTGCATCTGTGATCAATGCTATTAATGCAAAATTGGCTTAATGCGTGAAAGACCCATTTTCATAATATAAGTTGAAAGCACAGAAAATCTGAGAATTGATAGAAGGATTTTCTTTTCAGAGAGTAACTGCAGAGATGAACAAATGATAGGTGTTCAGTCAGCATCACTGTGACACAAGGGGATGTGTGTCCTTTGTTAATACCATCTTTGGAATAGCTCTGGAATAGCTCTTGAAGCCAGCTCCACAAGCAATCAGGCAAAGCTCCTGCAACATTAACTATGATGATTGGACACTGCAGACAGAAGTTTCCCATCCCTCCTGCTATGGGGATTATAGCAGGCAGGACATGGACCATACAAAGGTCTGTGGACCTTGGGCGGTATTTACTAGTCTTGAGGTAAGCATGGTCAGAAAATCCTGTCCTTTATCTCCATGGCTGAAAAGTGTCTCTCCCACCAAGTCCTGCCTTCTCAACTCTCAAATGGCCAGCGGTCCAGGGGAGGATAAAGAAAACAGTACAAAAACACTCTGAAGCTCTCGTTGAAGGGCAGCAGCATTAACATTAATGACTGGGAGGTGCTCGCTCCCAATCATTGAAATACATGATAAATTGGCCAACAAGCTGCATCATGTTGTGAGTCCAAACACCTTAGTGATGAGGCAGAGAAGGAAAGAAAAGCAAACAAATCCTGCACTCTGGATCCCCTTACCCTTTGGGACACCTTGCCCAATGACCTTCAGGTCAAGAATCAGCTTTTTCAGTCAAATGAAGACGTTTGAGGAGAAATTCAAGATGTCATCCTGGAATCTAGGGACAGCTGATGATGGATTTGCTATTTTCTGAATGAAAGACTTATGCCGAAACTGCCACAAAAGACCTTCATTCTACTTTTGCATGAGGTGGATTGGCCTTGCTAAATTGCCCTTTACATGTTTAGGTTAGATGGATTAGCCATGGGAGATGTGTGGGATTATGGGGATAGGGTAGGGGAGAGCCCCTGGGTAAGCTATATCAGAAATTCAATACAGACTAGATGAGCTGAATGGCCTCTTCTGAATTCTATTACTGTGCAATTGGTGTGCCTCAAGAAGCAGCACCATAACAGTGCCTTTAGATCCTGGTGCAATATTAATGCACCCCATTTAGTTTGCATAATAGATCCTATTGTGCAAAAGCACAAAAAGTAAACTGGAAATGTTTTAAAATTGCTAGTTGTGACATTGTTTTCCAGAATGCCTGGTGCCAGTGCTTGAAGTTAAGTGGAACACTCACAAAGCAAAAGGTTGAGAGGTTTGATTTATTTCCAATTTCCATTTTGCTCACAAACACTTGTGAAATTTCAGCAGCATGTGCCCACTCTCTAAATGGTGTCTTGTGAAAATGAAATTAAGTTTCTACCACAGAAGCTGCCTTTCTTCCTTAATTAAAACTGCTGTCCGGTTATCAGAATGAATAAAGGCAACTTTGTTGACAAACAAATAGCGTAGCTGTCACTTCAGAATTCCATGATTTATTCAGGCTGTTTATTCTGTTGAACTTGACATAAAAGGTTTCCTATGTGTAACACACAGAGGAAAGCTGGCTGGGAAGGATACATATCCATAGTAAAGTCCCTCTGCTTTTCCATCACAGGTGTGGAATCTTCCTCTGCTGAATTTCCTCTCTACACTGGCCAGGAAATCCTTAGTTGCCAAGTACAACAAGAGGAAAATCTACTCTACTGTTTTCTACTTCGTATTTTCAATATTCTGCAAAAAAAATTCAGATAATGTAGCGCTCAGGATACTTACGACAAAGATAAATCGTCACCTAATTATGTAGCAAGCAAAAGCGTTCTAAGGGATGAATTTCTTCCCTTGGGTCAGGAATGCACAGTCAGGAATATTCCCAACTCCACAAATCCAACTTGGGAGAAAGTGGTCCAGATGTCCCTAATTTCCATTTCACCGTCTTTTTCTCTTTTACTCTCTGTGGAATTCACCCAATAGCCATCATATTGCAGACCTCTGATGCTATTCTGAGATGAAATAAAATAACGAGCTAAGTGTCTATTAAAAAAAATTAAAAAAAACAATTAAAAAAAACTCACTCACTACATTCAACTTCTTAATCCCTTATCAAAACAATCATTTTATTCAAGTACTAAATCTCCTATAAAAACAAGCATTTGTATTCATAGCCCCAAGACTTTATAATAACTTGGAACTGTCAAACAAACTGTGAACTGACAGGCACCTCAATGTGATGATGATAGGTTGTGAAATCAGGCTTGGAGCATAAATTCTATAATGATAGCCCTCAGGCTTATGTCAATAGACAATGAAATAACAAGCACTAAGTTTTAAAAAAACTGCCTTTTTTTAAATATGAAGGGCATGAAATATGAAATTCAAATGTCTGACAGTTACAGCTTTTATCCACTTCATGTCTACTTTTAACAAAATCACTTGAGCGCTTGACCTCTCCCAGGGATGTCTCTGGACCTTTCCAAATGATCTCCACCCACCTCCCCCCATCTCTCCAAAAGGATCCAAAGGCTGCACTTTTTTGTGTGAAGTCACCTCGGTGAGCCAAGGATGTGCAAACTACAACCTAGCCCTCTTCCTCCACCCTGGTAAAAGTAGGTGCCTCGCACAAGGACAAACTTCGGAAATCTTGGCTCTGGCTAAGGTGAAGACCCTCTCCAACCCAAATGAAAATGGAGGCCTAAGTGTTTACTGAGCTTTATTTGTACATTTTTGCTGGCATTTTGTGGCTGTTAACACAAGAGGGATTCTCCACTCCCGCCGACAGCACATCACTGCTCGTGGGTTTCCCGGTGATTTGGAAATCCCATTGACAGAGGCAGATCCAGAAAAACACACCACCAGTGAAAGGCACACTGCCTTCCACTGCCAAAAAGCAAGCAGCTGGGAGGCTGGAGAATCCTGTATTTTGTCACTGTAGCAGAAGCAGTACATATGGATCTATAAACTCGTGAAAAGCTTTCAGACTGAAACAATCATTTGTTCTCTTTGCATATGATATTCCTTAAATTTTCATTCTTACTTTACTGCACAAGGTGAGACAGTGGCTGCTGATTTTGCTAAGTCTAATCCATCTATTCAATAATAGCATCTGGTACAGGAGGTTTGTCGACTGGACATACGTTTAATTAAATTTGAAAAGATGTCCTAACTGGGTGGCCAATTTGCTGCTGTTCATTACTCATTAGCTCTTGTTTATGTTCTGTATTTATATATCATGCCAATCCCTCACTGCTTACTCTGCAGAAATATTATCCTTTTGCCTATAATAGTCAAACTTCACATGAAACCAATTCAAAATATTGCACAGTCTGTGGTGCTATTCATTTCATAACATGTAGCAGCCCTGAAAAAAACAAAATATCCAAGTAAATTGTAACATTTATAAAACCTTTACAACTATCGAATATTATTTGTTTTACTTTGGCTCATTTTCAGAACATTTCACTGAAGCTGAAGGGTTTTATTTTATATTGTTGGTGAAGAAAGCAAATATTGTAAATCACTCAAACAATGCCAACATTGGCTGTTGGTTAAGATTCTTTGTTATGAAGGATAGTAAAAATCAGAGATGAAAAGAATTTGGAAAGTTTCAGTGAGTAGACACTGACAGCTGGGGAGTCATGTCACGTGAACCAGGGGTGGCATAGTGGCACAGTGGTTAGCATTGCTACCTCAGAGCACCAGGGACCCGGGTTTGATTCCCGGCTTGGGTCCCTGTCTGTGCCGAATCTACATGTTCCCCTCGTGTCTGTGTGGGTTTCCTCCGGGTGCTCTGGTTTCCTCCCACATGCTGGTTAGGTGCATTGGCTATGCTAAATTCTCCCTCAGTGTACTCGAACAGGTATCAGGGTGTGGTGATTATGAGATTTTCACAGGAACTTCATTACAGTGTAAAGGTAAGCCTCCTTGTGGCACAAAGTAAAACTTTAAGCTTTAAACTTAAAAAAAAGTGGACAGATCCAATTCCCATTACTGTATGATGCTAAATTGGCTGACACCAGTTGAAGCACTGTAGGAACTTAATGTACCTCTCAGTGTCTTGAGAAAGATTAGAGAAAAATAGTTAAGATTTTCTCTTTGATCAGAAGTCAGTAAACCATGTTAGAAAGTGGTCACAGGTGGGTGTTTGGGTGAGGTAAGATTACACTTGGACTGCAAAGCCCTCACCACATCCCATACCAACCCTATGGTCCAACAACTGGCTGGCCCCCAGGACCAAGACTTGGACATAAAGAATAGTCATGGTGATGAAATCCCCAGAAACAGGAGGCTGTGACACAGCACACATATGCTCCTTTGGTGAGAAAATGGAGAATAATGCTCAACGAACCAAGAAAAATGAATACAATCATGCAGAAATCTGCAACTTCTTTAAAATGAGATTTGAAAAGAGGTTTGCAACAGAAAAAAAAACAAATTAAACTGTGAAATCCCACAGAGCTGCAATGTGTAAAATGCACACTGAATAGATTCAATTCGTAACTTTTCAAAGCTGCATTCTGAATCAGCAAACAAAATTGGATATATTGGCTTCTGAAAGAAGAATGAAATAGATGGTTGGAATACCTGCAAGAACCAATATCCATAATTGTTATCATTCAAGGTCAGCCATCAAATAACGATGATGCATCCCACTCTTGTGGTACGTGACTATCATCAATTTATAAATAATAAAGTCAAGTCCTAACATGTCTTCAAATTCTTGAGCTTCATCTAGTCTGCAAACTAACAGTTACGTTTCATATATTGCATTTATTCACCCTTTGAGTGTGCAGATGTAAAATTAGTTTCTCTGATTATCTTTTAATCTTGGGGAATTCATTACATTCAGGGGAAATGTTGTCCTTCTGGACTGAAGATTAATTTTCATCTGGCATTCGGCATCATTGGCATTGAAATGAATATTGTGGATTAAGAATCACTTTATTGTTGTCAGATTGACACTAAATCACTAAATTAAAAACCCCAACACATAATATTTGACATCAAAGTGTTTATCCTACCATGCATATGTTTCATTATTAAAATTCATTTATGGGACGTGGCTGTCAGTGTCTTGGTCAGCTTTTATTGCCCATCCCTACTTGCCTTGGATTTGCATTCTGTTCTATTTCGTTTGATCCTTTTCACATTAACTTTGATTTTACTCTTGTTAATTTAGTCTAACCATGATTCCTTTTTTTAAAAACCCACAGATTGAAATTGGTCTTTGACAGAAGCATAAGGCAGTTGAAGCTGAATTTGCAGCCTGATTCAGACCATTGAAGTCAAAATCACCTCCAGATTATTTTATTCTCTTCTTAAATTACTCTGTGTTAACTGTTTGTTAATTGAGTAGCAATGTTCAGGTGGTTGAAGATTCACTTGTGCTCAAGTAAATAGCAGCAAATTGAAACAATGGTTGTTTGGTTAGGAGGAACATGTTTGTAATGTTGATCTCTGTAAATAAAGACCTAGACAGTGTGTAAATGTTAGGTTGCTCTTTATCACTTGGATAACGAGAATAGAATGGTCCATTCAGTTTGCCCCATTTGGCAATGAGATCAATGCAGAGCATTTATTGGCTGAAAGATTTTCAGACCTGATTTTCAACCACTTTAAATCCAGATATTGTAGACTGCAAGGTCACACTGCAGGAAGGTAAGGTTCCCTTTGTTTACTATGTGTAAGGGTAGGGGAAAATATTTGTTATTTCAAGCAAAATTGTAAAAGCATTGCAAAGAAAATTAGGAAATCTTCCCTACTACATTAGTAATACAAAATCATCAGAAGAGATCATCCGTCAGTTCTATTTTTCACCTTACTTAATGGCGCAGCTGATGTAGATGCTCTTAATAATTTTGAGAAACTTTCGATTAAAATGCCATACGCAACAATGAAGAATAAACAAGCAATTCATTTCTAGGCCTTTGTCATCGACATTCTCCAAAAATTAAGATTCATGATAAAATTACAAGTTCCATAAAACGATGAAGTCAGATTTTCTAAAACTGGACAACAGCATTTAACTCTGACATATTAACAGCCTTCGTTATTTATTGTACAACACAATTTCAAGGCAATAGCATTTCCTGTTGGAATTAATTAAGTAAAAGGTAAAGTCACCATTGTCCTAGATGACCATAGGCTGCTCTTCCCCTTTTGAGGGGAAGTGCTTACTGATGGCGATTTAATCTGAAGGTCACCATACCTCAGGCGAGGGGAAGGTTGAAAAGGTGGGGCCTTCATGAATGACCTTAGGTGGTATGAGAATTGAACTCGTGTTATTGGCTTCGCTCTGTATCACAAGCCACCCATCCACCCAACTGATTTTGAATCTGCGCATTATTAATGCTAATGTTATAAGCAGATCCTGAAACACAAAGGTATCTCTGTACAACAGAGTTATGCACAAAGTATAAAAAATAACTGGATGCATCTTCTAAGGACTAATAACTTTGAAATAGGCATCTAATCCTAATTTTTGACATGCAGCCTCGGGCAACACTTAGATCTTAAATGTAAGGCTCATAATTGCTTTTTGATGTTAATTGTTCCTTTTCCTTCAGGCTTACCTAAGGAAAATATTTCCCACAGCAGCACTCCAAAAGACCAGACATCACTCTGAGTCGTATAGATTTTATCAAATATGGATTCCGGTGCCATCCATTTCAGTGGGAGTCGAGCCTGCAAAGATGCAAAGACATCAGCCACTGGACAGAGAAACAGAAGGCACGAGTAATTCAACTTCTGTGATCGAACGCTGGTATCCTGCAAACTTACATCTCCTTTCCGTACATAATCTGGATCTTTGTAAATGTCACGAGCCAGCCCAAAATCACAGATCTTCACAACGTTGCTCTCAGACAACAGGATGTTGCGGGCTGCCAAGTCTCGATGGATGCACTGGAAGTAAAATGGAATGTTCAGGAGCTTAGAAATAAAGCCCATCATGTACTTTGGGTTGTATTTCTTTTACTGAACACTAGTTTTCAATTTTTGGGGGTTTTATTTTGTTAGCTTCTGCCGTTCACCAAAGATGGAAGCCAAAAGCCCTTTGCTAGGCCCTCCGTCAATGCCTATTATGTACTTTGGGTTGTATTTCTTTTACTGAACACTAATTTTCAGTTTTTGGGGGTTTTATTTAGTAAGCTTCTGCCATTTACCGAAGATGGAAATCAAAAGCCCTTTGCTAGGCCCTCCGTCAATGCCAACACATTCTCAGCTTCCAATAAGAGTGCAATAATAACATGGCTGGCCTCTCACACAGATTTTCCCTCCCTGTGGGGAGATACTAGGCTCTGCTTAGTGTCTCTTTATAATGGTTTAGTTGAGGTTGAGAAGTTTGGCCTGCTACAGGCCTGTCCCCTTGTCCTCAGGTACAAACCATCAATTATCAGCCAGGGCCCAGGTTTAATTCTGGCCTCAGGCAACTGTCTGTGTGATGTTTGCATGTTCTCCTCATGTGTGCGTGGGTTTCCTCTGGATGCTCCAGTTTTCTTCCACAGTCCAAAAATGTGTGAGTTAGGTTGGTTGACCATGGTAAATTACCCCACAGTGTCAGAGGGAGTAGCAGGGTAAATATTTGGGGTTTAGGGGAAAGGGCTTGGATGAGATTGTGGTTGATGCAGACTTGATGGGCCAAAAGGCCTCCTTCTGCACTGTAGGGATTCTGTGATTCTAGGTCAGAGTCTGCTCCTGTCCTCTAGCTTATGGTGTAGTGAAGCAATTGCCTTATATTTTAGCATGTATAGAACTTAGAATTATATAGAGCCTATAGCTCAGAAACACACATCATTCAGCCCATCTAGTTAGTATTAATATTTATGCTCCACATGAATCTCTTCCTATTCTGCCTACCTCATCTTAGACTTTCAACATATCTTTCTATATGTGCTTGTCTAGTTTCATTTTGAAAGCATCTAATCTAGTTTCCTTAACTACTTCTGGTGCCAACAAGTTCCACAATTCAACCTGACCTATGCCTCAAAACGACTCAGATCTCAAATCCAAAAGTTTGGGCTGGTGGCAACCTGACAGGTGAACCTATCCGTTCTCGACTTGAAGTTAAAATGTGGTACTTCTGTGGAATTTTACCTCACAGAATGGAATTCTGTGTTGGCCTGGGGCGGAATTTTATGAGCCTTGCCTGAGCGAGGTCATGATGTACAATGATTAAAAGCTGTCCAATTTTATTAAGCCAATTTTGACAAGGATGCTGGATATGAAGGCCTGGGATAGTATGGAGAAAGTGCAAAGTTCTGCTGAGGGCAAAACCTGATGTCTGCAAGAATTGGAAATGAACTTACTTTCCTTGAAGCTAAAAATTCCATGCCTTTGGCTACTTGGAAACTGTAACAAATCAGATCTTCCATAGCCATTGGTCGTTTATATAGATCTTCGGCATCTGCAAAACAGACTCAGTGTCAGTGACAGAGGAATGGATGTAAATGTATCAAAAGTGCCAACCTTTTATTTTCAATAGACCTTTATTTATTGCAATCAGCAGTTTCAATCTGGATTTGTCCTCTCTGTTGTTGGCTGAAATTCAGAATACAGGTGGAAGCACATTCACTGCATTGTCCAGGGGACAGTTGTTTAAGCCACAATAGCTGCTTAAAATATAGCATGTGGGCGCAATCTCACAGGTGTGCAGTTGCTGTACTGTTAGGCTTCTGTCAATGGATCTTACTCAGTGCTAAGAGAGGGTCTGCACAGGCTAACATTGCAAGACCCTCACTACTGACCAACAGGAGCTAGGTTAAGAGTTTGAAACTGGGTGAAAGTTCTACTAAATGTCATCCAGCAGTAGCACCTTGCATACTTGTTGGTCACAGCATAGGGAAAGGCTAAAAAGGATGTGGAAACCAGGCATTCATGTAATTAAGTTGAAAACCTTCATGGTACAGACATGTGGCCTCAGTACAAAACTGCTATTACTCTGCATGTTCCTATTGCAAGGCTGACCTGAGTGCTAGTTGCTGATACTGGTGTTCAAACCGGAAGCACATTCTATTCCTAAACATTGGCTTCCGTCACTTGAGAGCACAAACTAGGTAACTGGAAGACATTTGCAGCCCTCAGAAGGCTAATCTCCATCTGGATTTGAGGCTGTATTGTCAGCTTGCAAGCTTATCAGGGTTGTTTACTTCTGATACCATTCAGTTTACTGACACTAGCAAGATGATTATTAACGATAGCGTAAAGAACCCAATGCTATTGGATTTGTCTAAGCAGTTCAATGATATTGTAAAGTCCAACAGGATGTTTTGATCTTTTGGAAGGTCTATTTTGAGCCTTTCAGAGAGTCTCTTGAGTTTAATTTGAAAGGAAGTCCCCCATTCATACAATAAATTATTCCTGTTATAGATTTTTAATAGTCTTGCTATGCTAGTGGAAACAATCGTGGCAATTCAATTATTCCCAATGTACTACAGGCGAGGAAGGAAGATCAACGTACCTTCCTCTTCCTCTTCCGCATCACTGTAACTCTTATCTTCCACAAAGCCTGAGCTTGTTGAGCTTCCTGTACTCGCCACGCTCTCCAGTCTTCGCTTTATGCTTTCCATTACATCGGGGCTGGTCTCATCCAGAAGTGTTTCAGGCTGGTTGACATTTTTCTGACACTAGGAATGGATAGAAAGTTTACCAAGACATCAGGAAGTCAGGTGTATTCAATAGATGGGGCAATTCATGATTAGAGCTAATGTCAAAGACTCAACACGGTAGAGTGGCACAGCAACACAGTGGTTAGCACCGCTGCCTCACAGGGATCTGGGTTTAATTCCCAATTTGGATCACTGTCTGTGTGGAGTTTGCATGTCCTCGCCGTGTCTGCATGGGTTTCTTCCAGGTGCTCCGGTTTCCTCCCAGAGTCCAAAATTGTGCAGGTTAGGTTGATTGACCATGCTAAATTGTTCCTTAGTGTCGGTTGGGGGGTGGGGGGGTTTGCAAGGTAAATATGTGAAGTTGTGGGATAGGGCCTGGGTGGGATTATTGTCAGTGCAGATTTGATGGGCTGAATAGCCTCCTTCTGCATTGAAGGGATTTTATGATTCTATGTAGCGAATAGATATTGTCCAGATGTGTAACAGCTGAAATGTCCTTATGTGTGGTGTATGTGCTTGATTTTAATGGGATGGTGATATATACAAGACAAGACCTTTAGATAGTAGACTCTAATTCACATGATTAAAGTGTTTTGTTTTATATTTCCCTCCTCCCTGTTTCATGATTTTTCCACCATTTCAAGTGGTGTGTTGGTATTTGTGTTAATGTTTGTATGTGACTTTCTTTATAAAAAAGGGACTTGCAAGATGTTTCATTTTATCTAATACTGCACTATTTATGCAATTAGTTAAAATTCCTTTGCAAGTTTATTTCAGTGCAATTGTTAATCTATTTTGATCCAAACCAGGTAATGACTGCAATAGGATGAATGCAAATCAGTTAGCCAGAATGCTGATTGACAAAATTGTATCCCTAAGGGTATAATAATAAGGCATATTGATTGTAATTTTTGGGCTGTTAGATAAACCAATACCCCTCAGGTTACCAAAATAGGCTTGGACATTCTCGTTCTCAGTTCCTGGCCATACCTTGACTAAAATGAAGTCATTTCTCTTGCTCCTGAGGTAATTGGATAGGTTTCCATACTTGCAATATTCTACAATTACCATCAGAGGGCCTGTTGAAAAACAAACAAGTTCCAGGGAACAAACAGTCAGTGACTTTTTAAAAAATCTTCACAGAACACTGCTTGTTTGCACAAGCATGCCAACAAAAGGAAAATCAGTTTTGAATTGGCAAGTTGACCACAAAAAGTTAATTTTTACAAACAATTTGTTATGCTTGGAAAGAGTTCTTGCTCCTGACTTTGCAGGTTATGCTTAACAAAACATCTATTACAACTTACTAAAGCTGCCATAGTCCCAGGTGACCATAGGCTGAGCTCTCCCCCCGGGGTGTGTGTGTGTGTGTGTGTGTGTGTGTGTGGTGGAGGGGATGCAGTCTGACAGGTGGTGATTTTACCTCAGGATCATCACACCTCAGGTGAGGGGTAATGTTGAGAAGACCACTATGCTGATCACGAACTATATGTAAAAAATTGTTTCTCATAAATCCATGAGATACAGGAGCAGAATTAGGTCATTCAGACCACCGAGTCTGCTCTGCCATTCAATCATGGCTGACATGCCCCCGCATCCCCATTTTCTTGCCTTCCCCCATAACCTTTCAACCCATTACCAATTGAAAATCTGTCCAAGTCCTCCTTAAATTTACTCGCTGTCCAAGAATCCACTGCACTTTGGAGTAGCAAATTACACAGATTCACAACCATTTGGGAGAAGTAGTCTGTCCTCAACTCTGTTTTAAATTTGCTACCTCTTATCCTAAGGCTGATCTTTCGTCCTAGAATGTCCCACAGGAGGAAACATCCATTCCACATCTACTTTATTCCTACGTTTTATCACCTTCATCTTATCACCTCAATTTGATCACTCCTCATTCTTCTAAATTCCAAAGAGTATAGATCTAAACTGTTCCAACTCCCTTCGTACGACAAACTCCTCATCTCTGGAATCAATCCAGTGAACCTCCTCTGAATTTCTCCAATGCTACTACATTTTTCCTCAAATAAGGGGACCAAGATTATGCACAATACTCCAGGTACAGCCTCACCAGTGCCTTGTATAGTTGCAACAATACTTCCTTACCTTTATATTTTATTTCTTAAGCTATAAATGCCAGGATTATTAGAATTCTTCAATCAAAATAATATGGGTATATGTTAAACAATAATTAATTAGCTATAGTTAGTAACTTCATCATTCAATTAATAGCATAGCGTAACCCTTTGATAGAGATAGTGCAAAGAAACACAGGGGAATCAAATGACCCACACATGATGGGTTTCCTTTATTTTCTGATTTGACACTCCTGAAGATTAGGCCCTCTTCCAGATGAGAGAAAGAAAATAATATTATGCAGCAAATTGCCACCACAAATGTCTGTGGTCATAGGGAATTGTCATCTGGTCTTAAAGCACTGTCGATGCTGGAAATCACAAACTAAAACCTAAAACACTGGAAATACTCAGCCGATCAGGAGCATCTGTGGAGAAGCAAACAGTTAACATTTCAAGCCGATGACCTTTTGTCAGAACTTGGATGCGAACCCGATAGGAACAACCAAGCACTTTGCAGCTAGGTTCATTGGAGAATGATTGGGAATAGAAACCCTGACTGATTTTTTTTTTGTTTCCTTCTTCAGGTTTAACTCTTTGGCCAGTTGAAGCATTTCTATTGCCACGCTGAGATTAACAAACTCAGCACAGACTAGGAACAAACCTTAAAAAACTTTGCTGGTCCATGTGGCTTATTGCCAGACTTGGCCCATTTCTTTGGTTAAAGAAATAAGATATCATTGTTAACTTTTCCAGTTTGTTTTCATAGTTTTATCAGTAAGGAAATACATTTATGATAGAAAAGTTTGACTGTGAAATGAAAATAAATCTTAATTGTTGTAATTGATTGCAATTTGGCTATTACACTAAAATAACAATAAAAAATAGCTAATAGTTTATTCATTTAAAAAAAAATTATATCTGGCCACTCATTTAAGATGGAGATGAGGAAAAAAATCTCTGAGGTCATGAGTCTCTGGAACTCCCTTCCTCAAATAATGAAGGAACAGCGCTGTAAAAGCTCACGATTCTAGATAAATCTGTTGGACTTTAACCTGGTGTTGTGAGAATTCTGACTGTCCTCTTCCTCAAGGGCAGTTGGAACAGAGGCTGGGATTCTGTGGCTGTTCACATCAGTGGGATTCTCTGGTCCCGCTGGCAACGCACCTCCACCCACAGGTTTCTCGGAGGCGAAATGCCATGAACAGCGGCAGGACTGGAGAATCCCACCACCAGCAAACAGCATGCTACCTCCCACTGCCAAGAGACATGTGGCTGCTGGAGGATTCAGCCCAGAGTCTTTGAATCTAACAGAGCTAGGTGAGTTTTTGATTAATAAGGAAGCGAAAGGATATCAATAGGCAGGAAGATGGAGTTGAAGTTACAAGCAGATCAACCATGGTCTTACTGAATGGCAGAGAAGGCCCAAAAGACTGAGTGGCCTATTCCTGCTCCGAATTCATATGTTCATAGGCTCAATGGGCATATGGCCTTCTTTGCGCTGTGACCATTTCATGATGCTATAATTCTTCTGTAACAATTCTTCTAAGTTTAGACATTGGAATAGAAATTAGTCCATGGCCCTTTTCAGATACAGACTGGGAGCTGTGGAGACAGTCTGCGTCTGAAGCAGAAAGCCTGCTTTATGATATGAGTTGATTCTCAGGCCTGACATCTGAATGAGTCCCCTCACCGCCTTTGCCAATGGTGGTCCTCAGATAAGTTCCAGGGATTGGAACAGTCAATGGGGGGCGGGGCCTGGGGTAGGTGGGATGGGTGTATTAGTGATGATGATTCTGACAGTTGTGGAGTGATGAGGAAGCACTCCAATCAGTCTGGCTCCATAAGAAAGTGCTTTTGAAGAAACAAATAGTCAAAAACACATCATTGGCTGGTGGTTGCAGAGACTGACTCAATTGTCACTCCATTGTTTTGCATGTGTGTTACAGCACTTTCAACTTTATTGCCACTGCTATGCTTGGCAAACAAAATGATGGAAATGCAATATATAATACAGAAGCTTCCTTTGAATTATATTCTAAACACACCATTAAAAGAACATTGGAGCCAGAGATTCACAAACCAACATTCTGAAGCTGAATGTAACATTTTGGCTGAGTTCCCTTGACATGCACAAATGCAATGTTTTATTTTGGTAAACTGTAGTTGTTTAGTTGTTTGTTGGTGAAGGACATCCACTATGTGAAACTACAGTGAAGTAAACAACACAATACACATGACTGGTTCATTTTACCTTCACTACAGATTGCCGTTTTGTTATCTTAGCCCAAATTAGGAGAGCGCACACTTAGAAAAGAAATTAGTTTATTGATGCTGTAACTTGTGGAGTAAGTTAGCTGGGAAGCTCCTTAAAGTATTCAGCATTAATAAACTCAAGAGACAACTCAAAAGGTTTCTGGAGGGGGGAAGGATATTATAAGTAGGTGGGCAATTTGGAGGATCCATCAAAATTCTTGAGTACTGTAGCAGTTGAGGAATTTTTAGTTCTTACCTCCAGGCTTGGTACAGGCTCCCAGCATGTTCACTACATTCAGGTGGTTGCCAATGTGGATAAGAATTTTCAGCTCTGACATCAGGGCTTTGCATTCATTAGTTGTAGCCCCTTCTGTTAAAGAATGAGATTGAAATGAATTCATAGAATAAGAACTATCTACAAAGCAGGGTTACAAAGCCAAGGTTGCAATGCTTTTTTCAGAAGGTTAATGGAACAAGGAAGTAATAAGGTATTAACTCAAGACTTGGCCTTGATCTCATTTCTTCTAATAATAAATATCTTGAGTTTGTGTTATAAACTAACTGTAAGGTCACACATTCCAAACAATACTTTCACAGTACGTGCAGGTAACAGAATTAACATTTTGGAACATAGAGTGGTCAGGATGTGTTGCTTCCTTGTTTGTAGTATAGAAAAATTGACGGGTTTGAATTCTCAATTTTTTCTGTCCCTTGATCTTTCCTTATTACCTTTTCATTGTACTTCTAGCTTCTCACCTCTCTAACTCTAAACTCTGAATTACAGTTGGTAGATATATCTCGAAGGTCAGGGATACACTTTGGCTAATCTGTTAGGTTCAATTCAATCTCCCTGCGAGACAGTTCTTGTTAAATTTGAAATCCTGCCACTTCATTTCAGAGAAACTTGGAAGTGAATGATATTGCAATTTGAGCTTAATCTTGTGCAGGAGGATCTGTGCCCTTTATTGTAACAACCCATTTAAAGCCATACTTACTACCTTAAACAAAACCAGAAACCTCCAAATGAATATATCCTGTTCTGTGAATTATAGAGTAGGATCCAGAGATTAAAACAAACTGTTATAGAGATTTCAACACTGGCTTTTAGTGGTAGTCCAGAGCTGAATATTGCTGGAAAGGGAGACATGTTGCTGAAGCTTTTTGTCTTGCACTCATCAGCACAAATGCGAGGAGGCCAAATTTCAAATGATCACAACAATTTACATTATAGGATAAAAGAATGTTTTGGCAACATATCTCTCTTTTCACTAATATTTAAGTGCTATCTCTTATGTTTTATTTATTGTATTGTGGAATTTGTTAACGTGTGATTAATATCTAATACAAAAATTTAAACTGCTGTTTTTATATATCTAATGTTTTCAAGGGTGAATGGGGAAATCCATGTTCTCTTGACAAGTTAAAGAAAGAGTTTGTAATTAAATAGCATTTTTCACATCCTCAGGACCTCCACTGGTGTTTCATAGTTAATCAACTACTTGCTTTCATAAATGTAATAGCTATTGTATTTGACATTACTCTAATTATAATGGTGGAGTGCTGTGCTGGGTTGACAGCTATAGCACCTAACATACTAAGCTAGGCTCAGTGATAACCCTCTCGCTTCTGGCTGTGAAGTTGTTTTTGAGCTGTACTTTTGGACGTGAGCACAGAATCTACGCTGAAACTTAAGCACAATACTGAGTGAATGCCAGGGGGCAGCATGGTGGCACGGTGGTTAGTACTGCTGCCTCATAGTACCAGGGACCCAGGTTTGATTCCCAGTTTGGGTCACTGTCTGTGTGGAGTTTGCATGTTCTCGGTTTCCTCCCACAGTCTGAAAGATGTGCTGGTTAGGTGCATTGACCCAAACAGATGCCGGACTCTGGCGACAGAGGGCCTTGTCTGCCAGAAAGAATCACATGTTGCCTTTTTTTGGGAATGCCTTCAACATGCTGAGTCAATCCAACTGGAAAAGGGTGGACCTTCCCCAGTATCAAGGATCCTCAGGGTGGAGCTCCCACCCACCCATTAATCAGAAGCTGGTGGCTCTATTGAACGACAATGCCATAAGGGAGATGATAGTTCTACTGGTATGACTCTCACCTCTCATTGAGACGTATAAGATGATGAATGGGATGGATAGGATAGAGGTGGAGAGGCTCTTCCTGCTCAGAAAGGACAGTAGGACTAGGGGGCACAGCCTCAAGATAAAGGGGGGGCGGTTTAGAACGGAGTTGAGGAGGAACTTCTTCACTCAAAGGGTGGTGAATCTCTGGAATTCTCTGCCCGTTGAAGTGGTGGAGGCTACCTCGCACAATATTTTTAAGACGCGGGTTGATGGGTTTTTGATAAGCGAGGGGATTAAGGGTTATGGGGAGAGAGCGGGAATGTGGAACTGAGACAAGACAGATCAGCCATGATCTTATTGAATGGCGGGGCAGGCTCGAAGGGCTAGATGGCCTGCTCCTGCTCCTATTTCTTATGTTCTTATGTTCAGGATTTCCACAAACCCAAGTCACAGGTGATTGATGCATGTTAAGTGTAGTTGGGGGGTGGGGTTGGGTTACAGTGACTGGGGGCTGGGTGGTCAGGAGCATGGACATGACATAGCTCTCAATGACAATCCCTCCTTCCCGATGTTGGTTCGCTGAATCAGGGACTGGGAATATTTGAAGATGGGTTCTCTCTGGCAGCCCGCAAACAATCCTGTTTGTCATATTATCATGATCCCTGCAATGCTGCTGGGGAAATAACAGCAGCAACAAGAAGAGGCCCCTCAAATGGTTATTAATTGTCTACTTGAGGTCCGCAACTGGTGTGGGATAGAGGAGGAGGGATGTGTAGGAAGGCTGTCCATGAGCCTCCCCTTGCATGTACTTAATTGGGGTGGAGACATGAAGACAGCAGGGTCCCTACCCACATCCTCCAGTCTAATTAAAGCGCTCCCGCCATCAAACCTGCCACAGGGCAGGACACTAAATTCTGTCCCCTATCTATATGGTCAGCTGAATGTCAAAGAACTGATGGCAATTTTTTGTGGAAGAATAAATGGTTCTCCCAATGGCCTGCTCAACAATAATTCATCCACCAAAACAAATTAACACTCCATTGGTGTTTGTGGAATCTTATTATATAAATGTTCGCTGTTCTACTTGCCCGGCAAATAATAGTGACTGCACTTCAAAAGAAACTCGCTTCTTATGAAGCTTTGGGGCATCTGAGGATGTGACAGGAAGTAGCTTGAACGCATGGGGAAGCTAATCGGAATGCCCAAAGTGAAGGGCAGCCACAGAGCCCACTGTGAATGCTGGGTACCTCCAAGGGGGATAGAACTGGAGAAGGTGGCACAAGATGAACACATCATAAGGCTGATGGGACTGTCAGCCAATTGCTCATGCACAGTGCTATCTGGTGGATCTGTCTACTCATAACAATTGCAAGTGTTTGCCTGCAGGTCTCCTCAGATTTGCCAATTTTGTCCTTTAGAGTGATCACTGCATATGAATCTCATAGTGCTCCAACTTTCTGATGTGCTGATTCCTCCTATGCATAAACAAGCTTCAGACACACAGCAGTCTAACAGAATCCCTACAGTGGACATGGAGGCCATTCAGCCCATCGAATCTGCACCAACCACAATCCCATTCAGGCTTTATTCCCATAACCCCACATATTTACCTGCCATTCCCCCTGACACTAAGGGGCAATTTAACATGGCCAATCAAACTAACCTGCACATCTTTGGACAGTGGGAGGAAACTGGAGCACAGGAGGAAACCTATGCAGACACAGGGAGAATGTGCAAACTGCAAACTCAGACAGTGACTCAAGGCCAGAATTGAACCCAGGTCCCTGGTGCTGTGAGGCTGTAGCACTAACCACTGTGCCACCATGTTGCCCTGGCTCATGTGCCGCTGACTAAATTCCACAGAAAAATTCCTGCTCATTGTCTCCATAAATACTGTAATTGATTTCTGCCTAATTCCAATGTGCAGGACAAAATTTCTATTGATAAGTCCCCCAAAACTTTGGTTGGATGGGTTTTTGCCTTTTGATTTCCCCAGCTCCAATCTTTGCAGTAATGAATTGCTCACTTGAGAAGGATCTAGTGAGAGACTGGAAGCTGCATCAACACAGCTCCCCCCTCTTTTGTAGCTGGACGCACAGTACGTTATAGGCAGCTGACTTTAATAACTGCTATATCTCCGTGAAATCTACATTTATCGAGGGTGCAGAAAAGTACCTTTCAGCATTTTTACAGCCACTGTTTTACAGGTTGAAGATTTATCAATGCCGAAAGCAGATGCCTCCACCACTTTGCCGAATGCACCAAGTCCCAGAGTTTTGCCTGTGCATTAGATAAAGAGAAACAGGTTCAGCTTACAATGTTTTTTTAAAAAATCAGCCTCTCCAACATTTAACAGTAGACAGATGGAATTCAATGTGAAAAATCTAGCAATATGAAGCAAATTCTGCAACAATAACAAGTTCCTAAAATTGATTAGAGAGGCAATAGTTCATCACTTGATCTAATCAACAAAGTATACACATTGCTTTTCTTGACTGAACATAGAGTAAAAGCCCTAGCAATGAGGTGAACATCTGGGGTGGCTTTTTCTCTGAACAGTCTTGGGGAGGTTGGCCATTTTGAAGGCCATGCCTCATAGGTCACAGGACAGTGAATCATGGTCAGAGATTGAGCCTACTGGGGCAACCATTGCCTCCATGCTAGAAGAAGATAGGTCTGGTGTACAGTGGACCTGAGTTCAACTCTGGCTTTGGGTGGCTGTGTGGAGTTTGCCTGTTCCCTGCCCCCCCACCCCCCTCACCCATGTCTGCATGGGTTTTGTCCAAGTGCTCCAAAGATGTGTAGTTTAGTTAGTGGGGTCATGAGGATAGGGCAGGAGGTGGGCCTAGTTAAGATGCTCTGTCAGACAGTCAGTGCAGTCTCGATGGGTTGAATGGCTTCCTTCTGCACTGTAGGGATTGTATGATTTGTATGACAATATAGTCAAAATGGGCACAATGCACACGCGAACCAACAAAGTGGAAATAGCAATCAGGGTCCTAAGCGTTGGTAGGAATTTTCTCCCTCTCCACAATGTGTTTTGCAGTGGCGGAAGGAAATGTGCCACTTGTTGGTATGGAAATCTTATGGTCCTGCCATTGTCAACGAGCTTTCCCATCGCACCCCTTGCTGCTGGGAAATGTGTGGCGGGGGCTACCATTGGTGGGCCTGAAAGATCCCGCTGTATATACTTTGTTCAAGTAATGCAACTGGCAGACAGTGGTTTAAGTTTATAATGAGCTCTGCTCATAAGGTCACGAGACTTTGCAGGTCTGTACATTGAATTGACCCTAGATAGGGTACTTTTTGATTGAGAAATCCAGCTAAAGAACAAAAGTGCCCTCAGGATAATATCAATCTTCAAAACAATAGGAGAGAAGATCGGACAGAACCAGTAGTGGTTGGGTGTCACAAGCTTGGGTTTTAAAGGTTTACAGATGATAGGATGCAGTATGGAGGCACAAATTGTTGCACAATTTAAGAAGCTTGGCAAGAATGGCTGGAGTTTTGTCAGGCTGACAGAGGTCTCACACAGCGGTAAGAGAACTGACGTGAAATTCCATCAGTTCTGTCGGGGAAGCCAAATGGAATCGAGTGTTGCCAGGAACTTAACAAAATTGAGTTCCCCAGTGGTGGAAGTGTCGCTTGCCAAGACCATGCTCCCAGTGCCAGTAGGCACAGCGATTGTTGGTATTACTGCACCTGCCAAAGGTCTAGGATTATCATAGGACTGCAGACTAAAGGAAACAAGGGCAGGATGATGGTCACGGGATGAGGGGGGGTGCGGTCATGGGAAAGGAGGAGTTGAAGTCCAGAGTGGGGTGGTGCCTTTCAGTAGAAAGTCCTCTGCCCAATGCTGGATTCCTCACAGAGATGCTGATCATGAAGGAGACCCCTCACCAGGAGGCCACTGGATTTGCTGGGCAGCCTTCCAAGGGTGCAGGAAAGTCATGTGACCTTCATTAATCTGTGCACCATTACTAAATTGCAGTGCGTTCAGGGATAATTGGTGTCAATTGGCTCATTAAAGACCCTAATTGACATCCCATTGCTGGTGGCTGTGAATCTTATGTCAGACCCTTCTACCCTCCCACTTAATCAGACAAGGCTCTGCTTCCTGACAATAGGCCCTCTCTCACCAAAAATGGGCCTGGTCACCATGCTTGCCACCGCCACAAGCTGCATTACATCCAGCCCAAGTAGCTAGATGAGCAAATGGTGAGATTTCAAGACTGATAAAACCAATCATTAATAGAATTGGCCAAATAGTTTGAAGTCGTGAATCCAGATTGAAATTAAAATGTCAAAACAAAGGAAAGTTTGCTCCCAAGATTAACTCATGCCTTTTGTTATATTATTATGTTTTAAAACATCCGAACCGTAAGTGTGCTGCTGTTCTTACCAAGTCTCAGTCTGTCCCTGGGAAACTCCCATTTACTGCTATCATATGGGAGATGCTCGCACTGCTCATCCAATGGCATTTCATCTGGATCCATTATGATTGACAGATATCCAGCTTTAACATCCACAGAACTTGGCTGCAAAAATATTAGCGGTCATTGTCAGTTCACGCACATGCAGCTCCTTTACCTGTTCCTGTGTAAATACTGCCCGAATAGCTCTGTTGACTGTTTGCTGAGCAAAAACACCATTCAGTCTAGTAGTGAGCCATACAGTTCTGGAGCATCCCAGATTAAAACTCTGTCCTGTACTGAGTTAGTTAGTCTAAGCCCAGGTTCTTGGTGTTGTCACCACAATAGGCAAAAGCATACCTGCGCTTCAAAAAAAAATTGCCAGGCATTCCTACTGTGGATCAATGAATCCCACTGGAAATTTGTGCACCCCTGTGTTTGAATACTACTTTTGCACATAGTTGAGCAGGCTGTCAGCATCAGCTGAAATAAATTTTCCATTGATTTTAATGCAGAACTAAAGGAGACGGGGCAGAAAGAGGAAATGTCTTTTTTGCCACAAGGAATGGATTGTGATATTTCTACATATATAATGATTTAAATATATTCTAATAGCATTCAAGTTGCAGATAGATATCATCTGTTGTGTTTTACTATATTTGTGTGCTCCAGCAAAGCTGAACATCACAAATTCTTCAAGGTGTGGAGTATTGGTGAGTGGTGGGGGGGGGGGGGGGGGGGGGGGGGCGGGGATGCAGTGAGGGGCTGTTTAAAATTCAAAAAGTTTCTGCCATCCATTACCACGTGAGATTTCTTTAAGAAATTCCTTCATTTATTTTCTCTTGGCAGTACAAGGGATGCTGGCGATGTTCTACTGTGGCAGACTTGACTGCAATTGATCTGCCTCTTAAGACCACGTGTGGTTCTGGTCGAAGCCAATGGGCCAACCAAAAATATGTGACTGACTGAGCCTAGTAAACCTGTAAAGAGCCTAGTAAACGCTGTAACTCTACCATCTCGGCTGCCATCGGAGTAGGTGAGAGTCCGACAGCGGAAATCTCCGAGCAAAGCTGTAAAATTCTGCCCATGGTGTTTTTCAAGTCAGACCTGTGAGAAATGAACCCAATTCCAGCAAAGCACGACTAGGGGAATTTCACAGTAACTTTATTGCAATGTTAATATCAGCCTTACTTATGACTAATAAATAAATAAATAGAATTTATTTAGGATTAGATATCAAGAGTGAGCATTTAAATACAGCCCTGAGGGATCCCTGCCACTAAAGGGAGAACTTACATTTACATAACAACCTCAGGATGTTCCTTGTCACCAGTTAAACATCTATAAAGTGTGGTCACTGCAATAATGATGGAAACCAGGCAAGGAGCAAGTAAATGATAAGAATAAAGGCCTGTTTTAGGTGTTCTTTTAGGGGTAAATATTGGCTGGATGCTAGGAAGAAATCCTCTGTTCTCCTCAAATAGTTTCATGGGATCTTTTACATCCAATTTAAAAAATAGACATTTGAAGTATGGTTTTCCCAAAAGTGGAGTATCAGCCAAATTACATGCTCAGGTCTCCAGAGAATGTCTTGATTCTCTGATTTAGGGGTGAATGTTACCACTCAACTATGGCTAAGACCTGGATTTAAACCATGACACCAAGTTCTCCAAATGGGGAGAAAACTAACAGCAAAAGAGAAAACATTGTTATCTCCATTTGCTCTAGAAGTATATTGTAGAGAACACTGGTCAGGGCTTAACACTTGATTAACAAATTAATGATGTACGCAATACCCTGGCAAAATTTCAGGTGTTGGTAAACTGGCAACTCTGAATGGAAGTGGATACTGAAGTCATCCAGCTTGAAGCAGTGAGGTGCCATCAATTTGCATGTTTGTTCTTCATCTGACATTTTAGAATAGAACAAAATAGAATCCCTACAGTGCAGAAGGAGACCATTTGGCCCATTTCAGTCTGTACCAATCGCAATCCCATAATACCATGTTCCCATAACTCCGCCTGCTAATCTCCCTGACACCAGAGTCAATTTATCATGGCCAAATCAACCTAACTCTCACATCTTCGGATGTGGGAGGAAACCGGAGTTCACAGAGGAAACCCATGCAGACACAAGGAGAACTTGCAGACTCTGCACAGACAGTGACTTGAGGCCAAAATTGAATCCAGATCCCAGAACACTGTCCACAATCTCCAAGACACTGCAACCTTGGAGAAAAATCATAGGGGCATTAGAAAAGATTTTTGTTCCAATTTCCTTTGAATATTTCCCTTTACCAGACATAAAAATGGGAGGGAAAAGAGACTGTTTGATGAACAGCCAAACATTTTCTGACTGGGTAATGAATCTTTTTTTGCTTTCCAATTGGCATAGAAAAGTAGTACAACTGCATCATAAGGATGGATGTGAAGGCCAATTAATGACTGAAGCATAGGCTAACTCGTGTCATAGTTTCCAGGGATAAATTTAATTGTAGTTGGCAAGCCTATTTTTAATGCAAGATGTAACTGGTTGCGTCACACTGGGAGTGCTTCGAGAAAAATCCTTCACTTCTTGTTGCTGGCTGTTCTGTCACTGTAAATTGTAAATGGGAAATTATAGATACCACTGGACGGCATTAGTGCATCACTGTGCCACAGGTAGTCAGTCAGTCCAAAATTTTCTAACAATGTCTTAAGTCCTTGATCTTGTCCAGTGCCACCAGGGGACACACAAGCAGACAGAAGAGGCAGACAATGAGCTATCTAGCCTCCTGTTTGATGCAATGCCAGTGTGGGGAACTTGTATTAAATCTGTTTCACTTGAGCTCAGAATTGAAGCTTTTAACACATCCAGGTGGCTAACCTGGGCACATTCTGGATTCTTTGTGTACAGATCTGCTTAATATTCAGTCTAGCTTAGCTGACTGCACTAATTGGACAGTAGACACAAATTACATTTTTAGTCAACTAACTCCCACATTGTGCAAGTAATGAACATCGAGATGCAGAGTGGCATTTTCTGTCCATCCTGTTAGCAGGTGAAAATATATTTTTTAAAAAGAAAAACTCCTGTTTTTCAGTTGGCTGGCACCAAATTAAATTTAAGATTAGATGTCACCAACCCTCTGTTTGACAGTGTTTTGTTTATCGATTGCCAAGGACTCCTAGATAATGTAACAGTAGAACTTGAAAACATAATTCCATGGAAAACCACCCACACAAAACTTCACAAAACAAATACTATCATAATGTCAGTAAGTGGTGGGATCTAAGCCAAGATGAATAACAAATAAGTTATAGTACCAGTGAAAGGCTGTGAGGCAGCAGTGCCTCACCATTGTTCCACCTTGCCACCCCTTTTGAACCTTTGTTTCATGGTGTGACATAAATTTAGCAACCAGAAAGATAATTTATAACCTCACCTTCTTGAGCTTGCGGATAAAAAGTGTGAGTAAAAGCCAGAATAGTGTAGCTGCGACCCCAGTACAGACCAGAATAATCAGTTCCAGGTTGGACTTTTCCTCAGACCCTAAAAAAGAGAAAGAATTAAAAGACATCATAAAAAAATTGTCATTGTTCATAGAAAAAGTTTAATATGTCCTGGAGTTGAATTTATTTACGGTGACAGGTACCACTCACCACTGGTGGGATGAGAAACTTACAGTATTTCATGGTACAAAACTGGAATCGACCTGTTTCAGTGATAGCTTTTGACCTTTTGAAAGTGCAAGCAGGTGGAACTTTAATACATAACTATTAAATCTTGTTAAGTCATTATTTAAATTTGCCATAGTAATGGCCAACTCAGTATGCAACAAAGGCACCAAAATAAAATTACTAACAAAAATATTTATGCATGCAAAGACTCCAAAGATAGGCAGCGCTAAATATGGGTCATTTGTTAATGGTGATTGAACAGGTCAAATTCCTTACTGTTTACATAAGATCCTGAAATTAAGACTCTGGTATGAATTTCTGTGATATTGGCCGTCAGTAAATGAAATTCAGAGGCACGGTGGTATAATGTTAGCACTGCTGCCTCACAGCTTCAGGGACTCAGGTTCGATTCCAGCCTTGGATGATTGTCTGTGCAGAGTCTGCATGTTCTCCCTGTACCTGCATGGGTTTCCTCCGGATACTTTTCGGTTTCCTCCCACAGTCCAAAGATGTGCAGGTTAGGTGGATTGGCCATGGTAAATTGCCCCTTAGTGTCTGAAGGTGTGTAGGTTAGGGGGATTAGTGAGGTAAATACATGGGTTACAGGGATGGGGCCTGGGTAAAATGTTCTATCAGAGAGTCAGTGCAGATTTCATGGGCCAAATAGCCTCCTCCTGCATGGTAGGGATTCTATGGAAACAGTGGTCGTGGCCATACGATAGAAAAAGTGTTGCAGACATGCTAGGAGAAGAAAATTTAATGTTATCATCCACTACCCGCAATTTCTCTCAAAATGAGGCAGACAATTCTTGCAGATCCATACCTAGAACAGCTATATATGCCGAGGTTTCCACAGTTCCCTTCTCATTGGTGGCCTTACATTTATATTCTCCTTCATCGTCAAATCTGACTCTTTCAATGGTTAAAGTTTTATTTCCTGCTTCCAGTAAAATGCCTGGGTTTAGGAAAGAAATCACGTTGTTGGGTATTAATATTTGGGAAGTTTTTGCCACAGTACGTCTTCCAAAGTTATAAGTAAACAGTCAAGAATACAATCTTTGTTCCATTTTAAATTTTTGTTTCCGTGGCTATTTCTGCTACAAATAAAAGTTAAGTTAGGATCATAGGGTGAATCTAAATTGTAAAGAAATAATGATCAAATTCTATGCACCTACTGAAATATAATCACTACTCATTGCCTCATCTAGATGGGTCAAGCTACGAAGTTTCCCAAGAGGTTTTACCTTTAATTTCTAAGACATGAACCTGGAAATTACTAAGTGCTAGATTAGCATAACAGCACATCATGAGCAACTTTTTACACTCCCCCATGATTTGAAGGCAGCAGTCTCATAAAATGTCATGTGTGGCCTGTATACCACCAAACCGTCTTAACCGGTCTGTCTCCATTTGTCGAAGAGAGGTGGAGGCATTGGTTTCAGCCTATTGAGGCTCTTAAGTAGCCAATTAATGGCCACTAAAGAATTTCATGCCAACCCTGCCACAATATTACCTGTGGCAGGGAAAGGCCCACAGCAGGTGGAGAGCATGGCAGCTTTAACTGAGCATGCTGGTATTAGGCCAAGGAGGTCCTTCTTTAGGATGCCCCTGTGTCCATCGAAGGCACCTCCAAAAAAGGTCACTCCCCCCTTTTAACCCATCCCACTGGCTCTAAAACCCAACCACGCCCCCTTCATCCTCCATCCGTTGATACCCCGGCATCATCTTCAGTGACTGCATGTGGTCCCAATTGTGGCCACCACTCACTCCTGGTGTTGCTGGTCGATCATTTTGGCTGGCAACTCTCTAGGTTAGGACTTTGTCCTCAGTTGGGGCAAAGCCTCAACTTTAGGCAATTAACGCGTGTTGAATGTTCAATGGCAGTAGGGCAGCGGGATTATGGAGATGGATTCCTCATTGACCCTTCAGGGAGCTGGGCAGGAAGCTCCAGCATCTGAAAAACTCTGCTCCATGCCTGTTTTTAATAGAAGTAAAAATCCATTTATTTCAAATATGTTCATCCTTCCATAGTTCACAATCTTGGTGCTCTGTTGAACCATGAGCTAAGCATCCAATGTCATGATCTCTGCTTCACAAAAAACAATCAACATGAATAAAGTTCTCACCTTTGTGTTAAAATTCATCCACAACTTGCCCAATCCACCTCCGTAAGCCTCTCCAACACCAGAAGAGGCTGCCCGACGTTGCCCAATACCAAGCTGCACCAACCCTCTGTTCTTATGATTCCAGCATCTTGTACTCCTCCCATTCCTCTCACCCCTCTATTAGAAGCTGTGCTTCCGGTGCCTAGGTCCCTCTCTCAGGAATGCCTCTTTAGGCCATCCTGCTCTTTCATCTTTAGAATCCCCCTAAATACCACCACTTTTATCACTTCCTTCTATCTCCCAAAGCTTGATATCCTTATTATTCCCCTACACCTCTGTGAAACATTTTCATACTTTAATGGAATAATATAAATTAAAATGACAGATACAGGGATATTAAACAAATGTATTATATTTGTATGCTTTTATTAACAACAATCATTTCTAGACTGTAGCCTATGATGTTTCAGTCAAGTGTTTAAGTTTATGTTTACTTATTAGTGTGGACTTACATAAAAGCTGCAATGAAGTTACTGTGAAAATCCCTTAGTCGCCACACTCCGGTGCCAGTTTGGGTACACCGAGGGAGAATTTAGCATGGTCAATGCACCTAACCAGGACATCTTTCGGATTTTGGGAGGAAACCAGAGCATCTGGAGGAAACCCACACAGACACATGGAGAATGTGCAGACTCCACACAGACAGTGACCCAAGTCAGGAATTGAACCCGCGTCCCTGGCATTGTGAGGCAGTAGTGCTAACTACCATGTGGGTCAATGGATAGTTACAGTCCACAACCATCTTAGATCAGCATTATCTTCTCAATCTATGCCTTTTTTCCAATCAGAATTCTGCATTTGTCTTCTTTTCTGATAACCATGTTTACGGATACATTTTCTGAGGTCTTCCTGAAATAGTTGTTATTTCTATGTTGACCTTGGTAGTGAGTATGAGACTATGAGGGAACAGCACGATGATCTGATGTCTGCGATTCCTCTACATGGAATGGCAATCGCTGGAGAATAATCAGGGGTGGGAATCTAATATCTTTTATACTCTGCTAACATGTTTTAGGCTCAAAGATGTCAAATGGCCACATAGATGGGGCAACAAGTGCATGAATACAAGTACAATCCATTCATTTAGTATCGCTGTATCTGTCTTTGGATTGGCCATGCTAAATTGCTCCTTAGTGTCCCAAGATATATAGGTTTGGAGGATTAGCGGGATAAATACTTGGGGTTACAGGGTTAGGGTCAGGATAGGATGCTCCATCAGAGAGTTGTACAGAATGGATGGGCTCAGTGGCCTCTTTCTGCACTATCGGGATTCCATGATTCTATATGGAACAACATTGCGACAAAGGTCATCAACTTCAGGAGAAAAGCAGAAGAAGAAATATCCGAAAAGACAGGAGAATGTGGAAATCCACTTTTTAATTCTACATGTTAAATCCTCAGGCAGACAAGATATTTCTTGGCAAAGTTGACAGCACTTGATACTGTGGTAAGACAATTAAATAACCTTGACTCTATGTACATGCATCTGATTTTATTTTTATGCAGCGATGTAAGAAGTTCCTTTTTTTTCTGTCATGATTTATTGCACGGTGGAGATTGTAAAACACTTTCGTGACATCTTATTAAGGTGCTATATAAAAGAAATTTATATAAGGGAAAACACAAACAGAGCTGAGGTGAATGTGCAAACCAAACTGTGTCTGTCATTCAAATGTTTTTATACTCCTCATTAATAATATCTTCAAATATTTCAAAAAAAAATTCTTAGAAGAGGACAAAATCCCAGCACGATTTAAACAATGCTCAGTATTAATGGAATATATTTCCACCCTCACTCCATTCCCTTTGCTTTACTCTTCTTCTCTCCCAAATGCACTGGTTCATGCTGTGTGGCACTTCCATGGTTACAAATTTTTAAAATGTTTGATAGAGTGAGTGTCAGCAATTTAATTTGCACAATCTAACTATTATAGATCATCCTAGCTCTTACCTCCAAACCTGCACAGAATCTAGCCATTAGGGGCAGGTACTCTTACTCTCTAACCCAAGGTTGCTGAGGGAACTTATTGCATTGGACATACTCTCCTTTATCTTCCTCCACCAGGAAAAAGATATAGAAGTCTGAGATCACGTATCAACTGACTGAAGAACAGCTTTTTCCCTGCTGCCAACAGACTTTTGAATGGACATTCCTTACACTAAGTTTATCTTCCTCTGCGCCCTGGCTGTGGCTGCACCCTCCCCTTTCCTTCTCCCCTGTGTACTCTATGAACAGTATGTTTTGTCTGTATAGCATGCAAGAAACAATACTTTTCACCATGTCTCAATACATGTGACAATAATAAATACAATTACATCAAAAAAACTCTGGCTCAAATCAGGTAACCTGATATATTGGGAAATTTATCTGAGGTTTAGCACTTGGTAAGCCTTGGTATCACATAACATTTTGGTTTACAAAAGCTAATTGTATCTGTTTTCAGGTGACCACAGCTAAATCCTGTCGATATATTGCACTCCTTATTTTATGGTCACCTCCAAACCAGATTAAGGTACAAGCTAAAAGACATAAAATTTGACACAAAGGTATAATTTATGTACTTGTTACGATTTATTTTGAGAGTAAGATGTGCTTGTTTTGTCATTGACTTGGTAAACATGTTTGTAGTACTGATACTCGTAGTACCTGCACCAATTCACCCTCAGGATTTTGTCGTACAGAAGATAGATAAATAAAAAATGCAGATGAAAATTTGAATGAAAATGAAAAAAGAATCAAAAATTGGAAATGATTAAAAATTGATTGATGGGAGTAAGTTGATCAAGGACAAATTGCTGGGAATGAGAGAACATTTTCTGAGTCTCTTTGTATTTTTGCACACATTGGAAGAATGATACAGGCAGAATGTGATATCTCTTGAAGTGCCATCAAAATTGTGCGAAAATACCGTGAATAATACTTGCATTACGACAGCAACTTTCAGATCAAAGCATTTCAAAGCACTCAGTGCAATGTGCGATGCAGCGACTATTGTTATGTAGACAGATGGGAATGTTTGTCAAAGTTCATGGTGAACGTGACTTTAGAATATAAACCATCACCAAAAAGGCAACTGTCTGAACTATAAACCCTTCAAAGATCTGCCAAGAAGCATTGTCTATATGTTCCACATGTGATAGGGCAGTTATTTTCTTGACAGCTGCCCCATAGGCCTCAAATACCATTTCCAGATGGACATAAGAGGGAACTGATAAAATTGTCAACAGCTAACACTATTTAAAGGTACAAAAAAAGTATCTTTAAAAAACATCAGTTTTGCAATCTCCATTCATTACTGTGGAGTACTATTTTTTATTTGAGAAATCCAGGTGAAGCATCAAGACCCAATGTTTGAGAAAATGACCAAAGGTCAGACAGACCAGAATCATTGAAACGAAATAGCATGCCCATCTACTATCCTCATCATCTTGTTCAGGAAAAAAATAGTAAATATCATATACTGCACCTGAAGCTGGGAGAATCTGTTGCTCATTTTTGTACCAGGTAATGCTGGGAGGGGGTCGTCCACTGACACTGCAGTTCAGGCTCATAGTACTGCTGCTGTTGACAGCCAAGCTTGTCAGATTCTTCTGTAAAACTGGAATGGTCTTAGCTGCAACGAAATGCACATGTTTTTCTACTTATTCATTTTGGCTTTTTTACTATTTTTCTTCTTTTGTTCTCCTAAAAGTATTGATTTCAATGTGATCTTCAAGACTGAGTTTGATTGCAAGAGGAGATGAACATAGAGCTATTCCCCTATAATCGGACCTGAGATTTTGTCTCTTCTGGGAGACGTGGTTACAAGGGGGGGGCGGGGGGGTGGGTGGTGCTGGTGGATGGGAGGAAGTGTTTATTCACAAAGTTCTTAGTATTATGAGTGTGGTGCTGCTTTGATGGACTACGTGGCCTTTTCCTGCACATCCTGTTTGTATGTTTGCATGATTTCTGTCAGTTATGGTTTTGTGGTTCCATAAGACTGCTTTCCAAATATGGGTCTGGTCAGGGAGTCCGTTAAAATATTGAACCAGGGAGGACATCATAACTTTGAATTGTGTTCCACATTGGCACACTATTCAGTTAGAGTATTTGAATAGAGATTAGGAATAAGAACATGAACTGATTAAGTCTAAGAGCATCTGTGGCAAGAGAATCAGAGTTAATGTTTTCAGTCTATATAAATCTTCTTCAGGATTGAAAAAGAGTCATATTGTTAGCTGTTTTCTCTCCACGGATGCTACCAGACCTGCTGAGATTTTCCAGCGTTTTCTATTTTTATTTCAGATTTCCAGCAGTATTCTGTTTTAGTTAACGGAAGCTTATCATTCCCTTCCTTCACTTGGAAAGGAAGAACAGCGTCAATTGTTACATCTCCACAGGTTGTTTCTAAGATCTGGTATGCATATTGTAAATTGTACAATGTATTTTTTTTGTTATAAGTGAATGCTGACTTTCTGACCCACTCTTTTGTCAAGAGCAGCTCTTCACGGTACTTGTATCACGGAATCATCTCGATTATTTTAAACATTAGGAGATCAGGTTTATACAAGACAAAGCAATAAAGATGGAACAATTAATGATCACTGAGTAAACAAATTGCTTTAGACAATGCTGGTGGAAAACCATCTGCGCAATGAGATAAACAGACTGATATATTTATAATGAGTGTGCTATTACTGGAAGTAAGTGGAAGTTTATCTCCCTCCACTTTGCACATTTTCAGTCTGTGCAATGCAAGATGTAATGGGTAAAATTTGGGTGGCATTATACTCAGGAAGAATATATGGAAGAACAGCAGTTTTCAAAATAATAAGTGTTTATATTTCTTCTTTTGTCTTGATTTAATGGTTTAATCAATGGAGGACTGGGATCAGTGGAGGGCCAGTTAATTTGGAGCAACAATAAAACATTGTGTGGGCTTAAAGATGTCAGATCCAGGTGACTTCACCACTCCCACTTAGTGCTCCAGCTCCAGGACCCGGATTCTATTCCGGACTTGGGTCACTGTGCGGCATCTGCACCTTCTCCCTGTGTCTGTGTGGGTTTCCTCCGAGTGCTCCAGTTTCTTCCCACAGTCTGAAAGACGTGCTGGTTAGGTGCATTGACCATGCTACATTCTCCCGCAGTATACTTGAACAAGCACCGGAATGTGGTGACCACGGACTTTCCACAGTAACCTCATTGCAGTGTTAATGTAAGCCTACTTGTGACACTAATAAACTTTAAACTTTAAGTGGGTGTATGTAATAACTGCTCAAAAAGATGAAATCATGGCTTTGAGAAATTGATGAGTCAGTAAAAAGGCTCCCCATAGAAATAAGCTCAAATATTTTAAGATATCATCAATAGAAATTCCGCTTTATCCAGCTATGTTGACCATTTTGTCTTCCGCATCAGGCAGTAAATACTTAAACTAATCTTTGGCCTAAAATTGATGTGGATGGACAGAATATAATCAGGAGGGAGCGTAATTGTTTTCTAAAGCTTTAGAATGGTCTGAAGAAGCATAATCATTCAATGCGAATTCAACCTGAAACCTAAAAAATGTTTTTGTTCATTCTTGGGAATGTGGGTTATTGCTAAGTTGCCCTGAGTTGATAACCACGAACATAGACTGAAAGTGTCTGGCAAAAGAACTGGAGGTGACAAAAACCACTCATTGCAATTATGCAATGAGTCGTTAGGATTTGAAATACATTGCCTGATAGGTTCAATACAGATTCAGTAATAACGCTTAAATTGGAGATGGATAAATACTCTATTGGAGGGTGTAATAACCCCAGGTGTCAGCTGTAAATGTGCTTTGTGCTTTATTGCACAAAATAAAGTAAAATAAAACTGCAAGCCTGTGGTGAACATAAGCAGATCCCAATCAGGACAATACAAGAATGGACAAACTCCGGGGTCTGCTTTATAAAGGGCTTGATATACAAGCTCCATCTGGTGAGGTCATTACCAATTACCAGAGAGCTTGTATGCTACAGGTCCTGTAAATTGGTCAATCAGTGAATCTCGATATAAGTTCAGGGGTTATCACAGAGGGAAAAGGGCAATATAGTGAAGTGGAACTAACTGGATTACTCTTTGAAAGAGCTGGCAAGAACTTAATGGGCTGAAGGGCTTGCTTCCATTGTGCTATTCCGAAGGATTGTTGCAACAGTTAAACAGCTTCATGTTTAGATTTGACTGACGCCAGCCTTCATTTAAACAACTTCACATTCTCAAGTTTCTATGTTTTAAATCTAAATCCACATTATTAATTACATAGCTCTGCATTAGAAACTTAGTGATATAACCACTACACTGCAATGCCCTCAATGTGTGCTCCATTGGGAAACTAATGATAGCTTTATGAATCTGTAACATAGCTGATGTGAAGACACAAACTTAAGGTCATTTCATATTTTGTCACAAGAATTCACTCTCCAGTTTTGCTGCCACTTTTGCATTATGTGGTCAGAAAGTTAAAAAAGTCATGTTGACAACAAACTGCAATGTACCTGGTCCATTAAACATAACTTTCCAGCTATACTGGATTAACAGTATCAGTAATGTTGGAGATATTCTTCTTAGGATATTGTGGGATGATTTGATAGAGGCAGGCAGCATGATGGCACAGTGATTAGCACTGCTGTCTCATAGCGCCAGAGGCCCGGGATCGATTCCCAGCTTGGGTCACTATCTTGTGGGGTTTGTACATTCTCCCTGTATCTGCATGGGTTTCCTCCAGGTGTTCTAATTTCTTCCCACAGTCCAAAGATGTGCAGGTTAGGTGGATTGGCCATGCTAAATTGCCCCTTAGTGTGAGGGGGATTCGCTCGGGTAAATGCTTGGGGTTATGGAGATAGTACCTGGGTGGGATTGTGGTCGATGCAAACTCAATGGGCCAAATGGCCTACTTCTGCGCTATAGGGTTCTATGACTCTCGGTGACTAAAATGATGGAGGGACGGATAGATAGAAACAAACTGAGGGATCTGAAAGAAGAGGACATAGATCTAAGGTGAAAAGATTTAGGTCAGAGAACAGTTCAGGTTTCTGAGATTGTGGCATGCACTTAGTGTTAAAGAACAAAGCTGACATCGTGGCCAAAAAGTTCTTTTGTGCTGCTTCCACTCTGCTGGAAGTGCGGCAGGAACACTTTGGATAATTCTCTCCACAATTCCAGTAAGTTATGCCACAGAGTTGGAGCAACTCCAAGGGAATTCCCAGCCTGTGTTAGCATTTAAAGATCATTTATTTACAAAGATAGTTAAAGAAGGGAGGAATAATAGATTTAGAAACTTGAGTGGGAACATGGCATTCAGAAAATATCCATGTAAAGGATAATCTGGAACTGGTTATGCTGAATGTCCTGTTTACATGTGCAATCCCTACATAATCCTACGGAACACTTTAATGACTTTTCGGTCAGTTATACTAACATACCAATGGTATATTCTATTCCAACTATTCTATTCCATTTCCCCTTAAAATAAAGTCTCAAAATATTTTAGCTGTTATGTTATCTGCAATTTATTTTCCTTTTTCAACTTTTGATAATATAGACAGTTATGGTAACCAAATGGTGCAGTTAGAAGCTATCCTTTCATTCCAGGTTTTGAAACCAGCCCACACTATGGGTGATATTTAATCTAGATGACATGAGCTTTGTGCACAGGCTGAAGAACCAGCGAGAGCCCTGTGTCACCTCCTTTGGGGAGGACCCACCATATTCGGTGCCAATCAGACATATAAGTGGCCTGCATTGGGCCTTAGCTGGGATCAAAAATTAGAGCAATTCCATTGGGCAGCAATGGAATTGTCTGTTGACCTTGTGTGGATTTTCTGTCTCGGATTGAGCAAGGCCATGAAATCGCGCCGTAGGACTCAAGTGGGGCTTCTGGATTGCGATTGTGTTCAGAAACCATGACTATATTCTCCTTCTGCACCAAGGGAACTCATGTAAATCATGGGCTCTCAACCTCTGACACCTGAGATTGGCTAACTCAAGACAGGCCACGGGTTAAACTAAGGATCTTCTTGAATGTTACGGTACAGCCTATAGGTTAGCATAGTAAGCAATCCATTGGAGCAGATCTAAAATTTTCTTAATTGGGCCAAAATAGAAACAATCTAAATGGTTAAAGTTCTTGTGAGGACTCACTTACGTTTTATGTAGACCATAGTGTGTTTCTCATATGGTTTCTTGGAAGTCTTGTTAATCACTCTGCACTTGTAAATGCCAGTGTTCCTTTCTGTCACATTTCTGATACTGAGAAACAATGTGTTGGAGTAGTTTCCATAAACTACCTGAGTGGAACTGTTCAGGTTAACCTCAGCTGATTTCACCGAGGACTGATAATACCAGGCAAACTCATTCATGCAGTACTTTGTGATTACACAGGTGAGATTAAGGTCGCCTCCCTCAGTTTGAGATTCGTTGACACTTGCCTTGAGATGCAAGACATCTGGCTGATCTAATCCAAAACAGACAAAGGCAGTAAACAAAAGTGACATATCAAATCCATCAGCCGTTTTGTAAAACATCTTCAGTGATTTTTAACAAAAGATAGAATTTTCAACATAATGCCCATTTAAAAAAAATTCACGTAAAAAATGCTATTCAATGGAACTACATATAATTTAGGCCCGAGTCTATCAAAAGTCTGATGCACTTGTCCATTTGCCAGGAATTTTATAGAAATAATTTCTTTCAAAAATATAATGGTCGAATTTCACTTCAGTATTTCTTTTTAAAACACAATTATAAAACATTATTATTAATATTAACTTCCTTTTCATTTCTGTTTCCGTTGATTATAAAATATTTTTGGTTGGAACACTGAATGTTCATGGACAAAGGTTTGTTTGAAGTGATTTAAGTATCAAGTTCTAATCTGTTCTAACCCTGAAAGCCAGCTGGTGAACGATAATACTGGAACCAATCTTTGCTCATGCTTACATTTATATACAGAGTGAAATATTACAAGCATCCATCTCCTAACTTTACCAAACCACAGTTTCAATGAGTGACTTTCTGGATAAGTTTAAGTGAAACTTGTGCAGAAAGTGAATTTATTTATCACTTGAAGATGCAAGAGGAGGATTCTAACTCTTCCATAAATGGAAATTCAAGCTTCAGAATACTAATACCATCATTCCACAATCGATCAGTTCATTTGCAACAATTCTGAATGTAGTTTAAGTTCTGGAAACATCGTTAACTACAAACTTATAGATGTTATTAAAAAAGACTGGCTACTTAACACTATTAATTTAAATAATTCTTTTTGGGCTCAAGTTTACTATCCTACCCGCTATGGGAATCACAATAGGAGGGACAGGACCATGCAATGGTCTGTTAACCTTGGGTGAGATTTTCCGGTCTTGGGGTGCGCGCAGCCAGAAAATCCCACCCTTTGAGTCTAATACTAAATAATGACAAAAAGTACATCAATCTCAAACACTTTGCAACAGTATGTTTTCAATCAGGAATCAGGTAATGCTGAATTACTGTGGTGTAACTGAGCAGATGTGACTTCTAATATTTATTGGAAAAAATAACTTCTTGGCTAATTACTTGTATATTCAGGTCTGAACTTTCATGATGGGGAGGGTCTCTGGCTTTGAAGTGTGAAAGCTGAAGTGTTCAGATTTGAACACTTTATGGATTCTTTGAACTGTTATGGTACCCTTTTGGATCTGGTCCCAAGATACATTTGGAGAAGATAAAGTACCCTTTGGAATACTTAAAAGTAGGCATCAACATGCATAAATACATTGCTGTCCAGTTCATCGGGATTGCTAACAGAACTGTCAAAATTAACTGTCAAAAGTGTTAGCAATACTTGTCAAAGGGACCTGTCAAAGTGAGCTGTCAAGTCATTTAAATGTCCTGTCCTTTAAATCTTATAAAAACTGAATGTTAAAAAAAAATTGCTTGACATGTTAGTGTGTCTATTGACATAAGATTGAGGGCTTCCATTACTGGACTACTGCTTTGTGACTGATTTAACAGCCGTTCATTATCACAGTATGGTGCCTGACATTTCACAGTTTGACTGGTAGAAGTAATTATAAATTCTTTGAAGTAGGGCTCTGAGTTCCAGTGCTTGGCCATAAGAGATTGTGCACTTGCATGAAATGATTGTTGTTTTAAGGCTTTATTTAGTTGATAGAATGTAAATATAGTAAACATGTTTTTATGAATGAATTTTTTTGTCAATAAAGTGAAGGCTGAAGTAGACACTTTATTTCATTGAACTTCATTTTATCTCATTCTGCGTGGGTTTTGAGGGTATGAGAAGTTATAGAGTGGGTACATGGGCATAAATTGGTATGGAGGGTATGAAGGGTTATGGGGTGGGTACAGGGCATGAGGTAGCATGGATTAGCATGGATGGGACATGGGTAGTTTGTGGGGTATGAAAGGTGAGAAGGATGTTTCATGCTTTATTGTTTATTTTTAATTTTGGAACAGTGCCAGATAACCAAGGCCAACCCTCCTCCACACCTGGAAAACTCCTGAATTCTTTGGGTGTTGCCCACCCCAATTTCTGACCTGGCCCACCTTCCTGGGCTGGAAACTTGATGTCCAGGCAGCGATTTTGAAAGAATGAATTTGCAGAGCTGGGAAGTCTCCCCATTCTGCGTACTTGACATGGGAGAAAATATCTGGGTATGGCATCCACAGGGGCCAAACCACAAGCAATAGGTATTTTTTGACAATAATTGGGAGAAAACTGATGGAAAATAGTAATTAGTACCAGAAACTTCAAGGTTGGCTAGTAAAATGTAGCAGAAAAGTGGATGAAGAAATGGGTTAAAAATTATCCTTTTACCTTTGGAGTCTGGGTTCCAATTCAAACTAGTCTTAAGGTAATTGCTAGTTGCCATAAAAATGGTGCGATAAAAATGCAGCTTACTTGATAATTGCAGCTATTTTGGCAATTTCACTCAAGTTGGTTTAAAAAATGCCTACTTTAAGAAATGGGAAAATATTATACTGATGCAATTGGAGGTTTTTTATTGATGGGATGGAATAGACGGACCATGCTGCAACAGAGAGAAATCTCTGAAAGAATGTTAGTGCAGCCTTCTTTTAATAGGGAATAAACAAGCTTTACTATGAGTTTCTTTACCATTGAAAGGGAATGAATTGAGATAACAGTAAATATGGTGTGTTACAGTTCACCCATAGGGTTGGATTTTCTGGCTACACTTGCCCCAAGACTGGAAGATCCCACCCGAGGTCAACAGATTTTTGCAAGGTCTGTGTTCTGCCTGCTATGGTTCCCATGGCAGGCAGGATGGAAAAATTCTGCTCACAGAGTCCAAGTTGCTGTGTTAATGTGTACATTGTCTCCTGGAGCCACAGATGGCGATGGTAGAGACTCCAACATTTTTTCCATCACATGCTGACCAGGGATCTCTCCTGCTCTTATCACGTGCCACTGATGTGTCCGGAAGGATTTGCAGGTTGATCCTCAACCTGTTTGGCTGTGTTTCTGAACTCGCCTTCCTTGGTAATTTTTCCTGAGGTATCACTCAACCCAGAGCTCCTGGCTCAGAGGCAGAGATGCTCCTCACTGCATCTTGCAAAAGCAAATATGCCTCATACCACCATTATTGTGGAAAAATAGAATTATTGTTCAACTCAACATTTACTCAATTGCAATATTTGGGAATAACATTGCCAGTGATAGACAGCCCAAAGTAATAATTAAGAATATATCTTCATATGCACAGACTGAATGTGGAAAATATTATTTATGCTCATTGCTGCACAGAATCATAGAATCCCTACAATGCAGAAGGAAGCCTTCAGTCCATTAAATCTGTACCGACTCTCTGAGAGAATATCTTATTCAGGCCCTTTTCCCCTGCCCTATCCCCGTAATCCTGCTCAGTTACCATGGCCAATCTCCCTAATCTACATATCTTTTGACACTAAGGGGCAATTTAGCATGGCCAATCCACCTAATTTGCATATCTTTGCACTGTGAGAGGAAACCGGGGCACCCGGAAGAAACCCACACAAACACAGGGAGAATGTGTAAACTCTACACAGGTCAACTAAGGCCAAAATTGAACCTGGGTCTCTGCCGCTGTGAGGCAGCAGTGCTAACCACTTGTATTGTGTTTGTATTGAGATTTTCAGAGTAATTTCATTGCAGTGTTAATGTAAGCCTACTTGTGATACTATAAATAAACAAACTTTGGAACACTGAGGTTCTAAAATGGTGCTTGAGGAACACACTTCCATCTTATTACTTATCATTTTTTCTTCAAACTTCTCTTACTAGTTTATGGAGAAATAATTTGGAGCAGAGAAAGAAAAGATAAACTAAGTGAAAGTCTGTTTTGCGCGTTATTTTTCTTTGCCAATTTTCTTTCCTGAGGTTACAACTTTTTTGAGGTTACAGCTTTGAAGGTGTTGTTAAAACATTGAGGCATGTGCAAAGAGAGCTTATCTCATTATGCTGACAGATGAGCCTCCTCCCACCTAGCCTTCATCTTCCAACATCAGTCACTGGATAGTGATGAGCTGTGGGAGCTTTGACTGCTATGTTCCTCCTTCGCTGTCCCATGGTTCACAATCCATTTGCAGCATCCCAACAGTTTCCCAGGTTAGTTCAGCTAACTCAACATTAAGTGCTGAACCTACTGGTTTTGAACAGCTTCTTGTTGAAGGCGAGCGATTGCTAACACTGTTTTTGGTGATGTGTGAATGAACACATACGCGCTCATTTTAATGAGTATTCCTTTTCAGATCTGACCAGAATCTGAAGTTTAAGATATCTCGAAATGACTCCCTAGAAAAATGCTGCCACTCATCATACAAAATAACAAATCTCAGAACTGGCAACCTAAAGTAGACTTTCTCAGTTATGTCAGCCATTCTTGCTTTTTAAACACAGTAATATTCTTGAACAGCACCCAACAGGATAACAATGGTGCACATCAGCTGAGAAGGCAGTCCGTTAAGGGCTTAAAAGGCTTATGTTGTAGAATTGTATAATAGGAAATCCCACAAACCCTGAAGACAGCTTTTATTCAATTGAAGAGATCATTTTGAGTGTCGTTTTAAATATCTGAACAATACAAGATCATTTAGATGGTAACAGACATAGGTGTGCACAGGATGTATGTGGGCAGGGTGCCTATCAAAAAAGAACTTACTCCACCAGGATGAAATCCATGTTTCAACAGTGTGGAAAATATTGTGTGCGTGAATGTGAGTAAAAAAAATTGGGTGCCATGGGAGGTAGGTGGGGAGTTGGCATTGACTTGGCATGAAGAGTGTGAGGGATCATAGTGGGAGTGAGTGGTAAGGGCTAGAGGACCTAAAATCTTCTAAAACAACTGCAATCAAGTCCCCAAGAACCATATTCTAACCACTGTCTTGGAAAAGATCATCTTGGCAAGGCAGTGAAAAGAATATTGGAAAATGAATGTACGTGCCAATAACTAGGGCGATTAAAAATGTTAAGAAGTTATGCACAGGAAGCCTCCTCGCCTGCCCTTCTTGGCAAAACCCCCACAAGAGAAATGTTCTGGCCAAATGTTTCTGTCCACTTGTCCTTTCACCCAGTAATTCTAACATTTGTTTTCATCATTACGTGACTTGAATTAGCATTCTAACCAGCCAGCTTTGTTATTCGCCCATTCCCGTGTTCTCCTGACATCAGCATCCAGGGTTGGCAGACCCGATTTCCTCCCATGCTCACCCCCCCTACTCTGGAGTGAAAAGTCTCCCGATTCAGGGCACTGTTTACTGCTCCAATAAGTTGGGTAATTTCTCAGGAGCCAAAACCCAGCCTTGTCACGCTGAGAAGTGATTGGCTCATTTTAAAACTTTTCAGTCTGACTTTTGTGTATTGCCAGCAGTGCGAGAAAGTTGAGCCTGATTGATTCGTTCTGAAGGTTTCCAGCCCTGTCCTTCAACTGATCTGATTGCTGAACAATGAAAAGCCTCCAATCATGATGAACAAATTAGATTGCCTTCTCCTTTGTAAAATATAAACAAGCTGGCAAATGGATCGAGATGTTGACAGTCAGTGTTAAATCTTTACTTTGATTATGCAAGGACTCCTGATAGCAGACAGCTGCTTACCTGTAACAAAGAAGTTAATTTCTCTTCTGTCTGAAATGCGTTCGCTGGTAGCTATACAGTGATAAATCCCTGAGACCTTGGTTTCAGCCACAATCAGAGTGCTCACAGTCTAAAACAACAGAAAAGAGTTCCATGTATTAACCAAATACAGTGAACCTGCTCTTTAAAAAATAGATAAAATTGGTACCACATCTTAGGTTAAGGGAAGAAAATCGCAGAGATCCCACAGAGATTGACATACTGTTGCAGGATCTTGTGGCTGTTTGGAGAATCGCAGCACGGTATACAATTCACACCTATCAGATCTCTCTCCTTTATGTACAAAAAAGGTTCCTGTTTCAGATATTATCCAATGTCATGTGCTGGAGGTGTATGTATGTGGATACTGGACAGGAACATAACGAAGCTGCTACGCTCGCTATGATTTGAAAGCCTGCCATCAAACATTGACAAGGCTCGCATGTGAAGAATGGTCCCAGCAGATTGGAAGTTTCCAAATGTTACGCTGGTTTTTAAGAAAGGAGAGATAAAATATCAAGTTATAGGCCAGTTATCCTAACATCAGTTGTGAAAATGCTGGGCCTTATCATTAAGGAAGTTATAGCAATACATTTACAACATTGCATGATTGGAACAAATCAACATGATTTTATGGAAGGGAGACCTTGTTTGAAAAATTTATTAGAATTTTTTGAGAATGTAGTTTGTAGGATAGACAAAAGGGAAACAGTGTAGTATACCTGGATTTTCAAAAAGGCATTCAATAATATTCTACAAAAAAGTTTTTAGTAGGCAAAATTAAGGGCGAGATTTTCCAGCAGTGCTCGCCCCAAGACTGGAAAGTCCCACCCAAGGTCAACAGACCTTTGCATGGTCCGTTTGTGCCCCCACCCCCGCTATGATACCCGTGGTGGGTGAGACAGGAAAATTCTGTCCAAGGGCTCACTACGTTTGTGATAACTTGTTAGCATGGAGAGAGGATTAGTTAATGGATGGAAAGAAGAGAGCAAGCATAAACAATGAATAGTAGAGTGCCATGAAGATCAGTCCTATTGATAAATATTAACAATATTAATGACTTGGTGTAGAGACAGAGAATAATATATCTAAGATTGCTGATCTATCAAGCTAGGTGGGAAGGTAAGTTGGAGGGAGGGAATAGAGAGACTGCAAGTTAAGTGAGTGGGCAACAAAATGGCCAGTGGAGTGTAATGTAGGGAAACGTGAAATGATTCACTTTAATCACAAGAATAAAAATGCAGAATATTAAGGGATGCAAAACTTATCAGTTTTGGCATTCAAAGACATTTGGCTGTAATCAGACAAGGACTGTGTAAATTAGCATGCAGGTGCAGCAAATTACAATGAAAATAATTGGAATATTGACCTTTATTGCAAGGAGACTGGAGCACAAGAATAAAGAAGTCTTGCTACAGTTGTACAAGGTTTTGGTGAGATCACATCTGGAATTGTTTGGAGTTTTGGTCACCACATTTAAAAACAATGTAATTGCGTTGGAAGTGGTACAGAGAAGATCCACTAGATTGGTCCCTGGGATAAGGGGTCTGTCTTATGATGAGAGGCTGAGTAAATTGTGCTTCTAGGTTCTGGATTTTAGAAGAATGAGTGGCCATCTCATTGAAACCTACAAAATTCTGAAGGGATTTGATAGGGTAGACACACAGATTGTTTCCGCTGGTCAGGAATCTAAAACACAAGGACACAGTCTCAGGATATTTGCCCCTGCATACTTTAAAAAAGTTATTTTCATTCAAATCTGGTTACTCACAGCTCGCGAATTGACACTGATTAAATGTACTTTTTTTTTAATAAGACAATTTCAGCTATATTAATTAAACTGCATCAAAAACATGATTAAAAAATCAAGGGATATTTTCTCAAGCAAATTTAAAAAATTAAATTAAATTTAAAATGCTACCTGATTATGCTAGTACCTGGCAGATTTTGCATTTGGCAATATGCAAATAGGTTTGAGCCGTAAGTTAAGGAAATAAAGCACCTTTCAAAACAAGTGCAATCATATTGTACAATTTTCATCCAGATTTCTGTTTTTGCCTAGGGTGGAAAGTCTATTCCACCTGCATTTGGGGTGACATGGTAGCACAGTGGTTAACACTGCTGCTCACAGTGCCAGGGACCCAGGTTTGATTCCTGGCTTGGGTCACTGTCTGTACAGAGTCTGCATATTCTCTCCGTCTCTGTGTTGGTTTCCTCTGGGTATTCCAGTTTCCCCCCACAGTCCAAAAGGTGTGCTGGTTAGGTGCGTTGGCCATGCTAAATTCTCCCTCAGTGTACCCAAACAGGCATCCAAGCATAGCAATAAGGTGATTTTCCACACTAACTTCATTGCGGTGTTAATGTAAGCCTATCTGTGACTAATAAATAAACTTTAACTTTTCATTTATTGCTTGTACACATTGACAGGTGGCAGAAGCTGTGACTACCAGGGCAGTGAGGTCAGTACATCGGAGCAGGTACTGGCAGATGAGCGTGGAGAGGGCATGGGTTGATGAAAGAACTAGCCATATTTACTTGGCATAAATAAAAAGAGAAAAGATAAGGCATGGAATGTTCTAGCTCTGCCCACTTGTAGGATTCTGTAGTCTTGATGAAGTCAATAGACTCTTAGCTGGCTTGCCACATCCGCTGTGACAGGAGCCACTGCACCAGGGCCAGAAATCCAAGGAAAATATTACATCCAGAAAGGATGTAATTGCATTGGGGAGGGAACAGAGGAGATTCACAAGGATATTGCCAGGATAGGAAAATTGCAGCTATGAGGAGCGGTTGCATAGGCTGAGTTTGTTTTCCTTTGAGCAGAGGAGGCAGAGGGAGATTTGATTTGAGATGTACAAAATTATGAGGGGCCTGGATAGAGTGATGGAAAGGACTTATTTACTTGAGCAGAGAGGTCAGTGACTCGGGGACATAATTTAATGAAATTGGTGGAAAGATTAGAGAGACTGAGGAAATATGTTTTCACTCAGAGGATTCAGGACATCTGGAACTCACTGCCTGAAAGGATGGAAGAGGTAAAATCCCTCAATTCATTTAAAATTTGTTTCAGTGTGCACCTCAAATGCCATTACCTGCAGGGCTAAAGGCCAAATGCTGGATGTGGTGTTAGGCTGAGTGGCTCATTATGTTTGGCTGGCACAGATATGATGGGCCAAGTGGCCTCTTTCTGTGCTGTAAGTTTTCTATGGTACTATCAGTGTCTAAAAAAGATCCAGAATTGGTATAAACTTCCACACAAATATTAATCCATTTATACCTCTTAACCTGCTGTGATTTTGTACAATATGTGATTTTGATTTGTGCTGCATCTTAAAAGACTCAAGAGGCTACATAACTGTGAAGCACTTACTGCTCAATGCCACATGTTTCCCATATAGGTCCCTGTGTGTTATCTTTCCTATGCTGTGTATCTAATGGCTTACAAATGTTCTTGGGGTTGTCTAAAATACCCCTGTAACATTTTGAGGTGGCTAGCACAACAGTGCCTGTTGAATCAAATCAGGCACTGAGCTGGTGCCTACTTCCATTTCTTTTCAGAATATTTGATCAGATTTCTCTTCATGGAAATAATTTTGGGATTGAATTATATTTGCGTGCTGTGCTTTAAAGCAAACTAAGCTAACATGGAGTTCAAAGTGTACAAGCTGTAGACATTGAAGCTGTGCATTAAAACAAGATGAGCTATTTGTGGAATATTATAGGCTATTTCAAACCACTAGGCTGATGGCCTCTTAACTCATTTGTAACAAGGTGACCTCCATTCATTTTGAAAACATGAGGAAACATTCCTTTAAGCTCAGACCACAAAGTGGGAGTGGGTATAACTGGTTGTACAGACAGACCTCTGTGTGAATCGCTGAAAAAGGAGGAAATCAACATCAAAGACCTTCCCTTGGCTAAGGTCACAGAGCCAAGAACAAAGGACACATGGACAGTTATTCTTTAAATGTGAGACTGTCAGATGTAAACCTGAAATGTGAACTTGGAAGATAAAATGCAGAAGGACAGTATTTATAATTAGAAATAGTTGGAAAGAAAGATAATGCCAAAAAAAAACAGGCCACTGAGTGCGTGATTTATTTATTTTTAAAGAAATAAGTGAAATTGAGTTAAGCCAGTGGAATTTGCTTTGACTGTAAGTTCACTTGCTGTCGATGAAATTATTTAGATATTGGCCGGATTTTCTGGTCTCACCTGCGGCTGAGATTTTTCGGTGCTGTCAGGAGTCAATGGCTCTCCAAACTTTCCATTCCTGCCTGTAATGGGTACGGCTGCGGGCAGGACTAGAAAACCCAAGCCACAAATCGGACGACAGAAAAATTGAGGAGATATATGAAAGGCATTAGAGTGATTTTTAATTGTTAGTATGCCGAGTTCTGCCTGGAAAATGGATAGCTGGCAGTTGATAATCAGGGTTGGGTGGGATGCACCCACGTACCCCATTGATACTCATATTCCATCTCATGCAGTTATTAGATAGGTTTGTATGTAGGCAAATGGGCAGCACAGTGGGGCAGTGGTTAGCACTGTTGTCTCACAGCTCCAGAGAACTGGGTTCAATTCCAGCCTCGGTGACTGTCTGTGTGGACTTTGCACATTCTCCCTGTGTCTGCGTGGACTTCCTCCGGGTGCTCCGGTTTCCTCCCATAGTCCAAAGATGAGCAGGTTAGGTGGATTGGCCATTCTAAATTGCCCCTTAGGGTCCCAAGGTTAGATGGATTAGCCATGGTAAATGTGTGGGCTTACAGGGATAGGGCCTGGGTAACATACTCTGCCACAGAGTCAGTGCAGACTTGATGGCCTCTTCTGCATTCAACGGATTCTATGATTCTATGAAGTGGTCCATCCACTTGAAAAATGTGGGCAACTGCTTATATGTGTGCCAACCAGAGGAAATGAAAAGACTAGGGTGGTAATAGTCACGAGTTTGGTAACAGTAAAGCTCCTAAGTCAGTAAATGAAGAGAGAAGGCATATTAATCTCCCTCAATCATGGTGACAGAAACACAACTTCGTCCATTTCAAGGCCAACATCAAAGAATATCTGCTACAGCCTTCGTAGTGCGTGTACCCCTTTTTACAAGCGAGATCTTCTCGTTTGATGTGGGACTGCAAAATGTATCCAGCTGCATCATCCTAGTTCAGCAACAATAGCTTTCCTCTTACCACTGGAGGAAAGTAGAGCAGAGTCACTGCAGGCCAAGTGGCAGGTGGAGGATTTCTCACTTGACCTCTGCCTGGCCAGAGGGGAAATCCTGGCCCATTGCTTCAGGAAAATCTAAGTCCAACTTTTATGTTTTGTGGCACAGTGGTTAGCCCTGCTGCCTCACAGTGCCAGGGACTGGGTTCAATTCCTGGCTTGAGTCACTGTCTTGAGGAGCCTGCATGTTCTCCCAGTGTCTGCATGGATTTCCTCTGGGTGCTCCAGTTTCCTCCCACAGTCTGACAGGCACGCTGGTTAGGTATATCGGCTGCGCTAAATTCTCCCTCAGTGCACCTGAACAGGCGCCGGAGCGTGGTGACTAGGGGATTTTCACAGTAACTTCATTGAGGTGTTAATGTAAGCCTACTTTTAACACTAATAAATAAACTAAGCTAAACAGTTGGCCAGAGCTGGAAGGTTCATGTGGTACCTTATCCTTTCCAGTGGAGTTGTAGGACTTAGGAAGATGAATAGACAATTCAGCTCCTCAAACCTGCTCCACCATTCAGTAAGATAATGGCTGATCTGATTATGGTCTCAAATCCACTCTCCTCTCTGCACCCAAGAAACTCTGACTCCCTAGTGGAAGTAGTGCTGTGAAAGAAGTAAAGCTTGAGGCGAAGCAACAGGATGATAGGAATCCAGATAAAATATATAGAAAGTATTTACTAACATTAAAATTGATGAAACCGTCATGTGTTGCAATTATAGCATGGGACTAAAATAAAGTGAGTGGCTAGCAGACATCAGCCATTCTGAAAACTTTTCCATGACCTCTTCTGGATTGCATTTCCTTCGATAAATTATCCACGAATAAATGAATTACACAAGAAGTGATTACAGTCAGAAAGGGTGCCTATCTGTTATCAAAGGTTCTGTTTTTGAAATCAAGTTATTTTGCAGTGTTTGAGATCAAAGGACATTTCAACACTGGCACTTGAGATCTGTTTTGGATTAATTCAGAACTTTTGGGGGAGAAATCGACAGGAGATTTATCTACTTTCTCAGAGATGCTCTGGCCTAAGATCCTACTGCTTTGAGGTATAGGAACGCACAAAGACTTCGAGCTCAAACGGAAACATTTTGCAGAAGGAAAAGCAGGGCTGGATTGAAGTTTCAGTGCTGTAAATTAAATAATATCTGTGGCTGCATTCTCTAAAGCTTAAGAAGGAATAAAAATTGATTATAGCAACAAGCACCAGATTCAGCAACACTAATAGATTCACTGGTACTTCAGACTGCCACTCGACACTTCTAGAAATAAAGATTTTGGACTCCATACAGATTTATGCCGAAAACCTCAAAAGTTAAATGTTAGAGGTTTCATTGCAAAATTGACTAGACGCCCTCTCCTGTGAATGAAGCCAATGTTAGGCCTTGCATAGCGATTTCTTAAATCAATCTTTTTGCTATTTTTCATTATATCAGATTGCTTCCATATATCCCGACACCTGATCTTATCCACTGCAAGCTACAGGAAATGGTTTGGATATGTGCACTGGGAACAATCGACTCAACTTTAAAAGGAATGTTCTTGGAGTGTGCAGATTGCTGGCATGGTTTAGATATTATCCATCCCTGGTTGCCCCCAGAAGGTGGTGGTGTGTGATTGTAAAACTGTCTATCTAGCGAGAGGAAATTAGGAATCAACTGCGTAGATTACCTGGAAGCAAGACTCAGAAGGGATGGCATGTTCTTTTCCCTAAAGGACAATAATGAACCAGTTGGCTTTATACCACAATCTGGCAGCTTTTCTTTTCATGCTTATTCTTTTCTGGTACTACTCCACGAGTTATCAGATTTATTGATTTTAGATTGACAGCTTGTCAGTTGGAATTTAATCTCAGCGAGGGGGATGGGGGTGGTTATTTTCCTTTGCCCATATGTGGAAAATTGGTGGGTGCAGACCAGCTGCCTGATGTTACAATTTACACACTAACTGATTTCCCTTTCAATAATCTTCAATTTAAAAGGAAATTGAGTGGGATATATAAAGTGCAGTTGATTCACAAGCACCAGATATTCCCCCTGTGCCCACACTGAAAATTACTGCCACAGCCTCTAGGTTCGTAGTTCAGTATCATCATTACTACACTACCACCTTCTCTGTTACATGTCCTACATTGTAACATTTTCATTACAATTTGCGGCAATAACATTAACCTTATTGTGTAAATACACCAACTCCAGATAAATCACATACGTACACAGTTTTTATCATTGCAGGGTTCCACTCTATCAGTGATATTCTCAATTCTGTTCCCGAGATTTGTTTGAAATGGTTTCAAAATGTTAATTTTCATATCATCGTTTGTCTCACACCTGTCAACAGATGATAAGAAATGGTTACAAGCCGGCTTCAAAGAAAAACATCTGCAATAGATTAATAGCATTCAAGAGAAAATGGCCACAGAGTTGCAAGAAAAGTCACTTGTAAATTATATGTGAAGAAACGTGTGTCGACGGATACTGAAAGAGAAAAGAAAGGCTTTCCCCGTGTTCAATTAGAGACTCTTGGACTAGATGCCAGTGAGAGATTAGGCAGGCAATACAAGTCTGAAACCTAGAGGAAATCAGCCACAGTGCAGTCGGGGAGAAGAGAACAATTGGGTTACTGGGAATGGCTTTCCATGAGGGAGGAAGACAGACAACAACAGGAAAGCAAATCATGCGTCATTTCACGCAGGAAAGCAATTTCACCTTCTGTTAGGCCAAGATAAGAATGCACTCAAGGCCTCATAGATGAAGGCCACTGCTATAGCATTATTCTCACTAAAGTCACCTTCTTGACACAATTTATCATGTAAACTAAATAAAATCGAGGGATCTATGAGAAATGTGATAACACTGAAGGATCAGGAATTAAAAGTCAAGCAAAGAAAATCAGTATAACCGTATACACTATTGATCAAAGTACAAGAACATTTTTCTTTGGACCAGTTTAAATAGAAACTCTTGGACAGGAAAGAAAATCGGAAATACAATGGTACTTATATATGTCTGGTGAAGCTTATACAGAAATAATGTTTGCTAGTTCCTAAACATGCCAGGTTAACTGCCATCTATCTATTCATCCCATTCTTCCCTTTTGTTTCCCTGCGCTACATATATTGCCATAGCTTGGTGTCTATTGTGGGAAAGAAGAGGCAATAAGTCTTACGTTGTATGGGATTGGTTGATGATGCAAGGCTGCCATTGCCAGTGAATTGTGGGGGATGGAAATCCGAAGGCTGTACAGGTTAGCTTGTGCTTCTTCCCAACTTGATAAAATTTCTCTTTTTCCAGCCCCAATCCCTTTTCATAGATCTGTGGTTTCACTGAAAGTTAAAGCAATAGAAAGTGAGATTTTAATATGTTGGTAAGCAAAACAGCACCAAGCTTGGCAATATTTACAATATTTACTAATGTGTTCTGGGAACTGTGGAAAGAATGGTTTTGCCACTCCTCATTATTTGAATCATTCCTGGGATGTAAGCGTTGTTGCCAAGGGCACCATTCATTGTCCATTCCTAATTACTCTTGAGAAGGTGCTGGTGAGACACTTTCTTGAACTGCTCCGGTCTCTATGGTGTAGTACATCCACAGTGCTGTTAGGAAGTGAGTTCCTGGATTTTGACCGAATGACAATGAAGAACAGTAATTTAGTTCCAAAACAAGATCATGTGTGACTTGGAAGGAAGCTTCCAAGTGGTGGTGTTCCCAGGTGTCTGCTGCCTGTGTGGTGGAGATCATGGGTGTGAAAGATGCTGTCTTGTGTGAAATGGGTCACATGTAGGCCAGACCAGGTAAGGATGGCAGATTTCCTTCCCTAAAGGACATTAGTGAATCAGATGGGGTTTTCCTGACAATCAGCAATGCTTTCATGGTCATCAGTATATTCATAATTCCAGATTTTTTTTTATTGAATTCAAATGTTACCAACTGCTGTGGTGGGTTTTGAACCCAAGTCCCCAGAACTTTAGTTTCTGGATTAATAGTCTAGCGATAATCCCACTGGGCCATCACCTCCCTGTGCTTTAACAGAATGGTTAGTACAGGCTGCTTGGCATAATCATGGTGATGAGCAAACAGCATGAAACTAAGGTGCTGTCCGTATCACACTGAATATGTGCGGGTTAATTGCATATAGTGTGCCCCACTCCTCTTTTTTGGCTCTGTTCAGTTTAGCCCACACAGTGTTCAGCATGCCTTTAGGGTCAAAATAAGGGATGCAACCTTTCCATGTCCTTCTTTTAATATGTTAATAAAACCTAAATCAATCGACAGCCAGAGCTTTCGACCCCCATCCTCAAATGTCAAACCCTGAGGATGGCTGTATAAATGAACAGGGATCTAATACAATGAAAAAGACATAAGTTGCATTCAAGCAGAATATTTCCATGGAGGCTCTCCTGCTCGCCCTCCCATCCCTCATGCCTTCGGTGAATCTGTTTATCCAGGCTTTCTGTAGACCCTTCCACTAAAGTTCTGATGGTAAACATGTGAATGAAAATTGATCCATTGTATCATGATTTTTCACAGGTGATCTCATTGTCTGCACTTCAGATGGACCAGATTTAATCTCTTGCAAGTGACCAATGTTTGGAGTGCTTCAGTGAAAAATCTTGGGATGCTTTATTATGTTAAAGGCAAGATGTAAACATAAAAGTTTTGCTTTAGAACATTCTCATTCCCATTGGCTGGTTTGTTTTGGACAACATGTTCACGTTCTAGAAAGAACTATTCAGTATATTGAGGCTAAAGAAACTGGCCGGGATCCTCCCGCTCCAGTGTGGAGGCTCCCACCTCGGTGAGCCAGCCAAACATCCATTGACTTCGGAAGATCCCGCTGGCAGAAGGGGCCTCACATCCTGGCTCAAATGTTGCCCGACCTGCAGAGTGTTTCCAGCACTTTTTGTTTGAATTCCGATTTCGAGCATTCCACAAGACCAAAAGATGTCAGAGCAGAAGTAGGTCATTCAGCCCATCATGTCTGGGCCATCATCAAATGAGTGGTCTGATATGATAATCCTCAACTCCACTTTCCTACCTTATCTCCAGAATCCTTGATTCCCTAACTGATTAAAAATCTATTGTAATAGTTAGGTGAAAACAACATCTCATGTAAAAGGTGACAACTCTAACCGTACAGTATTCCCTCAGGTGTCCCATAGAATATAGAATGCCTACAGTGCAGAAGGGGGCCATTTGGCTCGTTGAATCTGCGCTGACTCTCCAAAGGAGCATCTCACCCAGCCCTTCCCCCCTTTCCATATTTCTGTGATCCTGCACATTTACCATGGCTAACCCATATTACCTAAACCTTCGGACACTTAGGGGCAATTTAGCATAGCCAATCCACCTAATCAGCACATCCTTGGACAACCTAGGTCACATGTTCAAGTCTCTGAACCGCATATTAAGTTCTCAACCCCAGAATCTCACAAAGTAACCGTGTGATCGTGGGCAAGATCTTTCACCTCAAAACCTGTTGTGTCTGTTGTGCCTGACTCTTTAAAAAAAGTGCAGAAATGAGTCACCTGACTTGAGGGGCCAATGGAAACAGAGTGAATTTCCACTAGGGGGTGGAATCCTCTCTCAGGGAGAATCTCCTATCAATCATGTAGTCAGCTTGTAAAGAGTGGAGGCCAGCTCCGGAGCGGGCCTAGAGCTGCAGCCCTCTTGTACCAAGTTCTGACCTCATCTGCAGCCCACAAATGCACACTTTGGAGTAACTATTCAATGTAACAGTAACACCACTGTAATAATTACACATTGAATCTTTGACTTTTGGGTACGTAGACCACCGGCTTACACTCTCAAGTCCAGTTACTGGTAGGAACCATCAGAAGCATCTCCACTGATTGAAAATTTACACTGGACTGGGTTTTCTGCCCCACCATAGACTGTTCTGCAGTGGTTCACCATTGGCTTGTGGCAGAATCTTCTGGGTTTTGCGTTGTTTGCACCCTCTGCCTCTGAGGAATCTAGGCAGGGGGGGCGGGTGGGGCGGTCACCATCAGTGGAACCTGTTGATACCGCTGGCATGATTGGCCGTAAAATACAGCCTACTGTGTTTTGCTAGAAATTGAATCTTTAATAGGCAACTTAATACAGGTTAATAGACCCTTGGTCTGCTTTTGAATTATAGAGTCCCAACAGGAGGCCATTCAACCCATTGTGTCTGTACCAACTCTCAGATAGAGCATCTTACCTGGGCCTACCCTCCTGCCTTATCCTCATAACCCCAGGTATTTACCCTGCTAATACCCCCTCCCCCCAACACCCCCCTTCCCCCCCCACCCCATACATCTTTGGACACCAAGGGCAATTTGGCATGGCCAATCCATCTAACCTGTACATCTTTGGACAGCAGGAGGAAACTGGAGCACCCAAGGAAACCCACCCAAAGCTCCATATTATCAATTTCATCCTGCTCTTCCCTGACTCCTCATTGTAAACTATTAACTCAGGTTCAATGCTGAAAGTGACTGCTTGTTAATAATTTCCAGGGAATGAAACAGGAGAGCATTAAGATCTGTGTCCAAACTCCCACCACCCTCCGGTCAGAGAGAGAAAAGCATGGTGTTTCTCACAAACTATCACCTCATGTTTTTTCAAAAATTCCCTTGACAGACAATTGCTCTTACAGCCACAGAGCTTTATATTAAGCTTACTTCAAAAGAAATTTTGCTTGTTGAGGTACTGCTTGTAATTATTACCAGCATTCCTTTGCTGTAAAGCTGCTGATTTTCTTTTACTGCGTATGACTTAGCTTTTCCTTCAAGAAAACTACTTTGACAAGAAAGCAAAGTAAAACTAAACATAACACAATGTGCAAACAATAAATCCTTTACAGCCTACAAGGGTACTCTGCTCTGCAAAATTGCATGCTTTGAATTTTTTGGCAGAAAATGTCTAACCCCCCAAAGAAATGCTTGCTACTTCTAATGAAATCAAAATAGTTTGGGTGATTTTTCTTGCATTACACACATTCCCTGAGGCTCTTCCAGCTAACTTAGATCATTATGTACACTAGGATCAAAACTGAGATGTTGGAAAGACACAGCAGATTCATCAGAGTCTGAAAAGTTTAAAGGTAACACAGATTAATGTTTTAGGTATAGTTAGATAAGTTCTGATGAAGGTCATGCCGTCAGTTTATTGGATTGTCTTTTTTCCTTTCAGACCCTGACCACAATTTGTGTTTCAAAAGCCACTATTTGTACCCCTTTATCCCTGATAGGAGAATGCCCCAAATCTGAAAGGGTCTTCAGATTGAGGCATCCCCCACTCCTCTTTCCACCCAAGAATGAGGAAGCTCACTTTTTCTACTTGGTGCCCCAATCAAACTGGCATCTGCCAGTCTAAAAATTTAGGTTCAGTGGGAAAAAGTAATTACATGGCCACTTAAGGGCCTTCATAGGGGCATGGGTGGGCCAGCCATCTGAGGCCCTGTCTACTCTATCATATTTAGGTCGGCCTGGACAGGATCTGGAGGGAATCCTGTCAATACAATTTTGTTGCTTTCCCTGCTCATTGGATGTGATATCCAATGTAGCATATTGCATTATCTCTCCCCTCCAAATCTCTGATTCCTGTTGCTATAGCGTGAAGATCAAATAAACATCAACTTTCAACTCTGGAGTGTTACCAGCCTTCATCTTTTTTTCTTCTCACCCCCTGTTCTTCCTATATGGACTGCTGCTGTGGCAATTTGACAAGTCTACTGGAATAGTTCCCTTTCTCCTTTGGAGTGACTGGATGTTTGAATCCTGTAACTTCTCCCTCAGACTCTGCTGAGCAGGAAGTGAATTTGTAGATGACTCAGTTAAAGGGCCGGATTTTTCACCCTTGCTCGTCCCAAAACTGTAAAAGCTCGCCAGAGGTCAACAGACATTCCAGTTGTCTGTCCCTCACCCACTTCAATTCCTGTGGTGGGCAGGGCAATAAAACACTGGCCCACCAGTCAGATTGTCATCTGGACTTGTCATTTAGATTGGGCAGATGGTTACTTCCATGGGGTAGGAGGTTGCTCCTGTATGGCAACCAATGCACGTCTGTTCCCTATCAATGTACCATGCTCTATTTGGATGAAATATGATGAAGGATATGGTGCCTTTTCAACTAATTGTCCGTAGCAAGCTTGGTTTCAATTCCAAACTGGCTTTCCTTGTTGTAGCTCTGGCCTGCCTTGTTGATGTTTGTCATTGTTCAACACCTGGCTAGATTCTAATCCTTCTTCTCTTTCACTTTATCCAAGTCGTCAACTTGTACTTGCAATGTGAGCATGTGAGTGAGAGTAGGGAGTTGAGCCTCAATCTTCTTCCCACAATGAGTTCACATGGCATTAGACCATTTTGGAGTGGACAATGATCCAAGTTGGATGTTATTGTTCATTTAAAACAATGCTTTCATTGTACTCACTCCGCTTTCAGCTTCACCCAGGATTATGGACAACTCTACATGATGCTGTGAATGCTTCAAAATATTCGTTGGCAAATTGCAGTCCATGGTCTGACAAGGTCTGGATTTCTATGTGTTGCAAATATCTCCTTCAGTGACATATTTACTGTGCCTGAAGCGTGACCCAGCAATTCTCTGGAGCAGTAATCTACAATGATCAAGAACTCCTTACCTCTGTGCTCGAAGAAGTCCATCCCAATCCCATGGTCATGATGGGAAGGAAGAGACATTAATGGTTCTTGTCTCCTGATGATGAGTAGCACAAGCAATCATTTGCTTGCAACCTTTCTCCAACCATAGTTCAGCATCAGAAAGAACTCCCACGGCACCAGAATTTAACTTAAAGTGTGTCCTGTTTTCCTCTATATCAGCACTCTAATAGCTTCTGCTTGGTTCCTGGATCTCTCCAAGGAAAGGCACCTCAATATGCACATTTTCCAATTCATCCACCTTGCCATCTCTCATAGATTTACCTTTGGGCTTTGGCTATGGGACCGTCACTGAGCACCAACTTGTTGGTTTTGTTACAGGCGGAATAACCCCTTGGTTCAACGTAGAGTCAATTTCCTTCTTACCTTAGTGTGTACTCTGTACAGCCTTCATGTCATAGCACAAATGTTGATAGTGGCCCATATTTCTGCATAAATGGCGTTTGGTCTCTTTGGCAGGGCAGTTTTCACATCTGTGTTTTCCCCTTCCTCTTATAGATAGCTTGTGTTATTGATGGATGCTCTGCCTGTCTCCCTTGCTTTTTTTTACAAAAGCTTTTCCTTTGTTATATTTGATATCCTTTACTGAGTCATTTACTTTTGAGCGCGCTCCCTGTCACTTCGAATCACAAATTGATTCTGTTTCATGACGTCCGCTGTCTGCTCAGTTGGCCTGCCTTCGCTAAGGTTATATCATTTCTTGACTACACATAGTCCAACAATGTGTCATCCATTCTGTCTCTGATCAGTTCATCTTTTGAGCTGCCACATGCATAGTCTTCTGCAAGTCTGTACAGGTCACTAATGAATGCTACAACACTTTCCCCATGATGGGGGCACATTGTTAAATTTAGCCCACTTAGCAATGAGATTCTTTCTCAGATTGAAGTAGGTATCAATTGTTTAAATTATTTCATTGTGTGCAGCATCCTATTCATTGATACCCTGTATGACAAAGATATCATCTGCGCAGTCACCCATCACATGTAAGAGCATACTGCTTACCTTTGCAGCAAAACCTGATGTGGTGTGAAATCTGGCAAACCTTGCTATCATTTCGGTAATGCTTCTGCATAGTTGAGATCTGCCACATTTTCAAAGCCTTCAGGTAATGGTTAAAATTTCTCTCTCTCATTATTTTTCGTGCACCACACAATATTCTTGGTATTGTTAGACTGATACAAATTCTTAGTGACTCTGCAAATACCACTTATGAATGCAACAACAATAGGATGGCACAGTGGCTGGCACTGCTGCCTCACAGCACCAGGACCCGCGTTCGATTCCTGGCTTTTGTCACTGTGTAGAATTTGCATATTCTTCCTGTGTCTGGTGTGCTGGTTAGGTTGATTTTTCATGCTCAATTGTGCCTTATTATCAGGGGGACTGGCTAGGGTAAATGCATGGGGTTATGAGGATCAGGTCTGGGTGGGATTGTGGTTGGTGAGGACTTGATGGGTTGAATGGTCTCCTTCTGCACTGTAGGATTCTATGATTCTATGTGTATGAAAGAATGGCAGAATTTTCCTGTCCCACTCGCCATGCGAATTGTAGCGGGTGGGTCAGGACCATTCAAAGGCCCAGTGATCTCGGACGGCACTTTCCGGTTTGGGGATGAGTGCTGTTGGAAAATCCTCCCAACGTCTTTATTGGAACACATCCTACAGCTGTGACTTCCATCTGCCACAAGGCTGTATGAAAGACCAAATCATGTGAACTTGCATCAGTTCCAGTGATAATGCACATAGTATATGATCAACGTAATAAATGACCAGAATTAACCCAGTAACAACCTAAAATTCAATTTAACACATTACCCTGCTATTCGTAGCACTTGCCAGTTAATACTATTTTAATATTATGCGTCATTAGACATGAATGGATTGCAATGGACTTACCGAGCACTCTTAGCGTAATGGTGAGGTTCTTCTGCAGGTTATGCAGCTTGTTGGTCAGTGAAATAGTATAATTCCCTTCATCATCCTTTGACACATGCATGATTTTTAATGCATAGTGGTTTTGTATATAGCAAGTCTGATTCTGTGTAATGGGTTTTCCATTTTTGTACCTGTTACACAAAAGCCACAATTTAGATGCATTAAATAAAGATAGGCAAAAACCACAATTTAGATGCATTAAATAAAGATTGGCATTCCTTGCGTATTTTATTCCAATTGTAACCTTTAATATTTGCACTCTAACTTTAACCTACTTAATTGGCTCAGTTGGCAATGTTTGCGTTTCTGAATCAGAAGTTCATAAATCAGGATCTGAGCTTTCTATTTATGCTGACAGTCCTGTGCAATGTTGACAGAGTGCTGCATAGCTAATGGGTGCCTTCCTTCAGATATGATGTTACATCAATGTTTTGTAGATGGTTCATCTGAATGTAAATAATCTAACAGCACAATTTGAAGAACAGTGCAGTCTCACATAGTTCTGGCTGACATTCTTCATCACCAGGAGCAATTGTGTTTTATTCATTTGGTCGTCAAATGACATGGTCGTCATTGGCTGGCCAGCATTTATTGCCCATCCCTAATTTCCCTTGAACTGAACACCTTGCTAGGCCATTTCAGAGGGCAGTTGAATGCTGTGGCTCAGGAGTCACATGTAGACCAGATCAAGTAAGGTAAGCTCAGGTAAGTCCATCTCCTTCCCTAAAGGGACGTTAGTGACGGGTTTTCCCGACAATCGACAATGATGTCATGGTCATCAGTACATTCTTAATTCCAGATATTTTTTATTGAATTCAAATTCCACCATCTGCTGTGGCAGGATTTGAACCCACATCCCCAGATCATTAGTTGATTTTCTGGATTAATACCATGAGGCCATTGCTTTGCCAATTGATTACTGCAGAATTATTGATTACTTATAAAATACTCATATGCACAATATGGTTGCTACACTTCCTACTGTAGCAGCTTTTGTAAGGTCATTCATTGTGTATATGAAACATTTTAAAGAGCTTGCAAATATACACAAGGCAGCATGAAATTATTATTCTTTTTTCATTTTCACCTTCACGTGGAATATAAACTCATCATAGAGTGCTGGTTCATAAGCTTTGGATTGCTGGCTGCAGTTAATGTTTTTCTATTACATTTTTCTTCATCTCTCATATGCATCAAACTGCATTCAGGAAACGGTTACTATGGTTATCAGAAAGAAGGGTTGAAGATCATTCAGGTGTAATAGTTAGCCTGGCTAATCACCAAGAGCCCAGATTTATATCTGTGCTGTCCTGCTTGAGTTGCTCCATTAGTCCAGGAAACAGTTCCTGTTTCCCAGCCCTGCTTAAGACTTAGAGTTTCTGCTCAATTGCTCCTGTAAGACCGGGTGATCGCGCGGGAATGTGATGATGCGGCAACATAAGATGTCACGTGGCGGAATCACGAGACTTGTCCCGGGAGCACGGGAGTTGTCCCCGGGAGCACGGGAGTTGTCCCTGAGAGGATGAGCAGAATTTATGTGTTGAAGCAGCTGCTAACGAGTGAATAAAATATTCTTTGCTGAAAGTCCTTATTGTCAGTGATCTGGAAATCCAACAACATCTGCATCTCTTCTTTTTCCAAAGCTTCATCAAGTTTCATTTTGACATAACCAGTGCAAAAAGATTGTGGAATTTTGAGTGCAAGTTCCGTTCAATTTGAGGACCATTTGCATTAGTTTTAAAAACATTGTGGTAGAAATAGAGCCACCCACAAAACTGAAAATCCCTCCAAAGTGAATTAACCATCATTTGCCATTTCCACTAACTACAATTTTTTGCATGTCTTTGATGAGGCTGCAAATATTAAGCAGGATCATTTGGGCACAAAGAAACTAATGGGAGGTCTTGTGGCCCAATGATAGCATCCCTACCTCTAGACCAGAGGATTCAGTTCCAATGCTCAGGTTTGTTGGCCACAAAAGCAGCGTTCATTATATGGTTCAGCGAACTGATAATCAGCTTGGGAATCCTTCCACCATTTCCCCAATATTCTCCAAATGGGGAAAAAAAGATTGTGTTTGAGGATATGCTTAAAAAAAATGCTAGTAGGTCGGTTTTGAATGGCTTCCATTGTTCTGTTAATTTACCAATAAACTGAATATCGTACCACAGTATAACAAGGAAATAATGTTGTAATTTTCAAAGAAGTAATTTAAAATGGGGTTACTCAGTTGTAGATTTGATTTACTTTTATTCCCTTGTTATGGAGCTGACAGTTGAACCAAGCTGATACATGGCTTTAAGAGGTTTTTTTTATTTAAGTATTTATTACTGGTACATGACTATGTTTTTCTTACAATCATTGCCAGGAAAATAAATTAAATATTTTCTGGGATACTTCATTCATCTTATCTTTGGTATTAATTTAATATATGAAATGGTAGCAGGAATGGGAGTACCAAGTTATGAAAACTGCAGATACTGTATAATTCTTTAAAGGAATTTTTGAAATATCTAAAGTATGACATTTTTTGTTTTATCAACTGATATGGTTTTATTTTTGATTTTCAAAGCTATTGTACTTAACTCTGGTGTCTACTTGTAGTCAGGAAACTGATTTCAAACAGCAATCTCCTTTGGTAGGTTTTACCTAAAGTGCTAGCCTCAATGATTTAGAATAATTGTGGGCATAATTGTTCCTGGCAGCAGTAATAACCTCTTGCTTGTAAAAGTACACTACAAAGAGGTAGGGAAATCATGCTGTAGCACACGGCTTGCTTATATTTTCATGTTCATCCTGTACAAAGAGGCTATCCCTCCCATGTATAAAATGCCCTAAACACATGGCAACCCTGACATGGGATGCAATTGTCCACCAGTGTAAATGCAGCAGAGATGAACCCCCATCTCCTGACTGATGGTAAACCCACAGGCACTGGCTGGGATTCTCTGATCTCATCTGTGGCTGGGATTCTCCAGACCTGCTGCTGTGTATAGAGACTTGGTTGAGCACCAAATTCTCCGGTTCTCACTGGTGGCGGGGCTTACGAGATTGGAGAATTCCGGCCACCATCTCACAATTGCGAGGTTAGTTATTTGTGGTATAGCTGCTTTGAGCTTACAAAGGTACTTCAGTTGTCTGCTGGATGGCAGAGGAGCATTGAAAATTATCAACCCAACACTAGGGCACCAAAATCCATAAAAGGCTGACATAAAGGATGATGTTAGGGGAGGTTTTGCTTCTTAGGCACTGACCTGGAGCATATCAAAGATAACTGACAACTGATCTATTCCTCCTCTATTACAGGAGCTTCTGAAACCTTTTTTTCTTGATCTCAGCAGGCTGCATATGAACTGACTGAGCCTTTAAAAGGATAGGATGGGAAGATACTTCTGATATGAGATAGTTCAAAGGCAAATTTTAATGGGACATTACAAATGAGGCCAGAACCTGACTTAAATGGCTTATACCTCAAATTCTTTGCCTATTTGGGCAGAAATAATCCATGCCACTTTCGTGGGCCTTAGGTGGCATGTGGTTTGTTCCCCTGTGTTTCAGAGGGTATGAAAAAAATAAGGCAATAATCTGATCTTAATTGGTGTCCAATGATTGTTGCTTGAATGCACTGGTGTGTGGATGCCAAGTGATCGCCTGATCAGGGTTAACTGTTACACTTTCCACAGTTAATTAATCTGCCAACAAATCATTATCAACTCCCGCATGCTAATACTGCCAGACAGCTCTGGACACTTGAGTCAACGTCTCAAGGAAAGCAGTGGGAAAAGCTGAAAAAGATGAACCACTGCTTCCATTATAACACAGAATAATTGCTAGAGAGGCCAAGAGGTGGCATGATAGCTTTAATTTCAATCAGTTCTTCCTGGTTTATGAGTTCAAGACACTTTGAATGAATGCTTTTTAACAGTGATCAGCACACAAGTTGCTCTTTATAAGGAAAAAGAGCAACTTGTTAATAGTACACAATAGTAATCCTGGCAGAAGGAGGGATTTAAAGTACACATATCATTTTCCAATCATAAAGTTATTCTGATCAGATGTGTGTACCATCTCCTCTACTTAACAGAAGCACATATGAAAGGTTCTAGATTCCCCAGCCAGGGGAAGCACTTTCTCAGCATCTATCCTGTCAAGCCCCTATATTTAAATCAGATCACCTATCATTCTTCTAAACTACAGGGAATAAAGGCCTAGTCTTGTCAATCTTTCCTTGTAAGACAATTCCCTCATCCTAGGAAATAGTCAAGTGAACCTTCATTGCAATCTGTCAAGGGAAATTACATCATTTCTTGGGTAAGAAGATCAAAGCTGCACAAAGTACTTCAGGTGAATGTCTTGTACAGTTAAAGTTAGGCTTCTTAGAGGCTGGAGTTTTCCAATCATTCACACTAGTGGGATTCTCTAGCCTTACTGGCAGTGCACTCACACCTGAGGGTTTCAAAGGGAAATCCCGTTGACTGTGGTGGGACCAAAGAATCCTGCCATCAACGAGTCTCCTACCACCAAGGAACATGCATCTGGAGGGGTGGTGCAAGAGAACCCTGCCCATGGACTCCAATGCCCCTTGTAACAAACATCAATATATCTTTCAAATTGCCTTTCAAATTGCGTGTTAACTTACTACGACTTATGTACGAGGACGTGCAAGTTCCACGGAATGCAGACATTTTCCATTCAAAGATTTTCTGCTTTATTTTCCCTACCAAATTTCACTGTTTTACACAATGGGGCGAATTTTACTATCTCACCCACCACAGGAATCAGAGCAGGCAAGAGACACACTATGGAAAGGTCCGTTGACCTCGGGTGGGATTTTCTGGTTTTGGGGCGAGCAAGTCCAGAAAATCCCATCCAATGTATTCCATTTCCCCCATTCAACTGGCTAATTTTTTTCTACAGCATATTTGCACTCCTCTCATTGCTTACTTTACAAGCGAACTTGTATGTGTTACATTCAGCGCTCTCATCTAAGTCCTTGCCATAGATTATAAATAGCTGCGGCTGACGTGTTGGTTTAATTTTGGGAAGCAAGGTTCGCTGGCAAGGTCAGCATTTGATGCCTGTCCTCAATTGCCCTTGAGAATGAGATGGCACATTGCCTTCTGGAACTGCAGAAGTCCATCTGCTGTAGGCACACCCATTTTACTGTTAGGAAGACAGTTCCAGGTTTTTGATCCAGTGACAGTGAAGGAATGGTGATACAATTGCAAGTCAGGATGGTGTGTGGCTTGGAGGGGGAACTTGCAAATAGATTATTCCCGTACATCTGTTACCCTTGTCCTTTTAGACGGTAGAGGTCAGTGGGATGGACGGGAAGGGGTACCGCAGGGGCTTATGGCTTATTCCCCTGGTAGAAATGTTAGTCAAATACATTGAGGGTGATTTTAATGAGAGGAGTGTGAGATTTCCAACCTTCAGGGTTAGCAAGTCCAACTCTCAAGAGATACTGGCCAATCTAATCACTGTTGTGATTACTCAGCTAGCAGCTGAGTAATCACAACAGTGTAAGAACCAAATAATGACTGCTACTGGTACTACAAGCAAGTGCCAAGAAGTAACATGAATGCTCGATTAATATGTCACTGTTCTTTTGAGCAGGGATGATTCAGGGACACTAGGAAGGTGGGGAGGGCCTTCCTAGGGGTTGGGGTGGGGAGTGGGATGGAATTCAGCTTTTGGAGGCCAGAGGGAGACAAAATTTGGGGCATCATGTAGAGGCAAATGCTCCAGTTATGCCAGGGCACCTGAATAAAGTAGGTTAAACCCTCTATCTCCACACCTAATTGGCTAATTAAGGACCTCAATAGGTGTATGAATGGGTAGGTTGTCGCTGCCCACTATTATTACGGGCAACAGCCTGGGGGTGGGCTAGCCAGCAGTGAGCACAAACACACCTGATAAGGACTATAAAATTCCACATACCCCCTACCCCCCACCTCCATTGTGAAAAATGTTAATAGCATGTTAGCTGGTTTTAGCTCTGTATCCTATGAAATGTTTTGAACATTATAACATAGATCCTCACAATCAAGTATGGTGAACTTTGGATAATTTCAATCAATATAACAGATTATCAACTTCAGTATTTTTGAGACCTTAATCTTCTATGTTGCAGTGCAACTCACTCATAAACAGCCATGTCTCGTCTAGCACCAGACATGGTAACACTTAAGTTGTGAAGTTTGAATAGAAAACAACGGTAAATAGACCAACTGATCAGGCAGTTCAGCAGTTCAAACACTACCCTGTGCCAATTTGTAGCCAGGACATGAGTAAACGCCCTCATCATCCTTTGCTGGGCAGTCAAAAGGACATCCAGCATCTCATTATTGTCCAATGGTTCCAGCTGGAATGTGCATGGCTAGAGAATTGGTGGCTACAGAGAGTTGGGGTAAATTTTCAGATCCTGCATATCGCAGGAATCGTTGTGGGCGAGATGGAAAATTTGGCAGATCATTTAAAGGTCCTTTGACCTTGGGTGGAAACCATCTGAACCTATTGTCCTTCTGTGAATAGACTGTTGATCCATGCTATCTGGATTTAAACAGCAAGGACAGTCATTTGGCAAAAGAAAACATTGGGAAACTACATGCCAGTATGTCTTCACCTGTAGGAAAATATGAGAGAATAAAAAAAGACTTTCAAATCAATAAGCTCATGAGAAAGTGGAATTTGTAGATGAATCAAAATGATGGATGTTACCAGGACACTTCTGGAGTTGGGAATGCATTCACTTTCACAGCTAGTTTCACAGGCTTTCCTCCAGCTGTAACATACACAGGGCTCTGAATTTTGAAACCTCCTTCAATAAAGGGCTTATCTGAAATTGGAAGAGAAAAAATATCATTGTTAGCAGATAGTGCCAGTTAGGTGCATTGGCTATTCTAAATTCCTCTCAGTGAATCTAAACAGGCGCCAGAGTGTGGCGACTCGGGGATTTTCACAGTAGCTCCATTGCAGTGTTAATGTAAGCCTATTTGTGACACTAATAAGTAAAGTAAAGATGAAAACAAAATAAAAGATAAATAAAAAATGTGAGGCAGCATGTCGAATGAACCAAGTTGAGGCTGGCTGAAAGCAGTTGTGCGGTGGAACTGAAGCTGTCATACCACGGTTTCTGCTGATGTTACTTTGGATGGCCAGAAAACCCTCATAGAAATTCCAGGGGTTTACATCTAGTTTCACAGTAATTTGGCCATGCTTGCCACTTCTGTTGCTTTCAGGAATGTATTTTAAAGCAGCTTTAATGCACAGCTTAAAAAGTGTCGTAAGGAACTGAACCTTGGCACACTTCACTGGCTTTTTTCCGGAAGTCATCCTATGTGTTACACGTTGGCAGTGAAAGTGACATACGTATGTCAAACCAGTAGAAAGTTCTACACCTCTGTTATTTTATTCAGCACCATGTTTGCAAAAAGAGCTGCTTGTTTCTCTCACCACGGGTGCTGCCAGATTTGCTGAGAATTTTCAGCCACTTTTGTTTTTATTGCAATGAATTCAGCATGTGGATGTCACTGACAGTAGAGATGAGTCTGCCATGTGGAGAGAAGTGGTTCCCAACTGATAAGGCAACCTTAAGTTATACATTCCAGGTAGTAAATGAACACAATAGAGGCCAGAATTCTCAAGCTGTTCATGCCAATGGGATCACCTGGTCCTGCCAATGGAAACCTACGGCAGACATGTGCCAGACAGCATGGGCTGCAGTCAATGGGAAATCCCATTTGGAATGCTTTGATGGAATCTACCTCCACTAAGCTCTCAGGCAGCGCATTCCCTAACCACGCAAAAAAGCTTTTCCTCATATCGCTTTTGCTTCTTTTACTAATTATTTTAAACCTGCGCCCTTTCATTTTTGATCCTTTTGCAAGCGGAAACAGTTTCGCCCCATCTGCTCCGCCGAGAACCAAGGTGGCTGCCTCCTGTCACAAGAAGGACATTGCAGAGAGGCCAGAGACCCCCCCCCCCACCAGCCCTCGCAGGTTGTTTTCCACAGACTCTGGTGGACTAGCTTGTATGGCAGCCATTTTCCCCAGAATTTCCTTTGACTTGTGGAAAAGATTCATAATAATTGACCCAGGGATGGGAATTTAAAGTTATGAAGATAGATTGGAGATGTTAGGATTGTTTTCCTTGGAGAAAGGCAAGTTGAGAGGAGATTTGATAGAGGTATTCAAGTTCATGACGACTGTCAGTGGGAATCTTCCGGTCATGCCACAGTTGACCCCTGCCATGGGTTCCCTGATGGCACAATGCTGGCAAGGAACATAAATCATCATCGATTACAGCAGGACTGGAAGACCATGCTGGTGGCCAATAGTGGGCCACCCCTGTCGTGGGGGATGCTGGAGAATTCCGTTCATTGTCCCTGCCACAACTTCCTTCCCTAGACACCAACTCCAATCCTCTTCCTTGCAGCAGTCCCAGAGCTGAACCAGATTGCTCACAACCTGGGCATGCTACCTGACCATGAGATAAAATTTTGATCACTTTTCTCTTTCAAGACAACCTACTTTCACCTCTATTATAGTGACAAATTACACCCCTGGCTCAGCTTCTTTGCTGCTAGAACCCCCATTCCTACTTTTGTTACTGCAAGAGTGTGCTTACTGGCTGATCTCCACATCTCCTATACTACTTACCTTTGCTTATTGCTAGCTCTGTTGTCCTTATCCTAACTCGTACCAGGTCCTGGTCACCCAGCAGTGTGCTGCTCACTGCCAGGAAATACCTCACTTCTCAAGTTCTAACTTTTTTCTGTAGTCTGTTCTGCTCCGACAAGACTTTGAGATCCCTGCGCTTCTCCAATCTATGTGCAGCTCAAATTTTATTTGCTATCAAGACCTGAAGCTCTAGAATTCCATTCTTAAACTCTCCACTTTTCTACATCCCTCTCCTCTTTTAAGAAATGTTTCTCCTTTATGAAACTCTTTGAAGCTCTTTGTTCCAGCTTTTAGTCATCAGTCCTAATATCCCCTTACGTGTCAGTTTGCTGATAATTACTTCTGTGAAATGCCTTGGGGATATTATACGATCTCAAATCTGCTACATAAATATACATTGTTGCCATATTGATTATTTCTAATGTATCAAATCGAGATGAAGGAATTAAAAATAATATGGACGGTGGCATCATGGTTAGCACTGCTGCCTCCCAGTGCCAGGGACATAGGTGTGATTCCCTGCTTGGGTCAATGTCTGTTTGGTGTCGACACATTCTCCCCATGTCTACATGGGTTTCCTCTGGGTGCTCCGGTTTCCTTCCACAGTCTGAAGGATGTGCTGGTTAGGTGCATTCGTCATGCTAAATTCTCCCTCAGTCTACCCAAACAAATGCCAGAATGTGGTGACTAGGGCATTTTCACAGTAACTTCATTGCATTGTTAATGTAAGCCCTATTGTGACACTAATAAATACACTTTAAAAAAATGAAAACGTGAATGACAAGCTGCCTAGAGGCTTTAGAAGATATAAACAACTCAATGTTCCCCAAAACTGAGTAGGATTAGAAATTAAGAAAAACTTCATGCTATTGGTATATTGTATAACCAACCATCAGGATGCACCAAGAAGTACCTGATAGTGGTGCAGGTTGATTTACTGCCCCATTCAAAGCCACGTTAATGAAATGCGTTTAAAATAACTTACCAATGACGTTAACTTTAGTCTTGGTTTGCGATGTATTTTTGTTCAATACTTTGCATGTGTACGTTCCTTTGTCATTTCGCTGAATGTCTTTCAGAGTTAGAATACTGTAGTATACAGATGTCATTTCCCGTTTCTTTTCAATGGCATGTGTCCGATTCACCTGTGAATAAAGAGAATTATGCATTTCAATCGTACTAATATGCTAAAGCTCCTCACGAAAACAAACACTCATTTGAGGCATTGAAATGGCTTCCCCCCTGTGCTGTTTGTTGAGCGAGAGAAACATAAATGGATATTCAGTTACTAATAGTTACTGTTTTTGCATGTTGAAATTTTATGGGGACAAAACTTGATAGTCCCTGATAGCAGTTGTGGGGATAATGATGTATGATTAATTTGTTTTCTGATGCAGGCAACATGCCAGCTACGTACTGCATGTCAGTTTACATGACTGTTGCATGCAGCATTAATATGGAGCATTAATTGTGCTGTTAAGTAGCTGCATACATCAGTAGGGGGTTGGTCTAAAATTGTGAGAGACTAGCATGTTTAAAGCTGGCTTGCTTCACTTGAATCATAGAATCATAGAAACCCTACAGTGCAGAAAGAGGCCATTTGGTTCATCGACTCTGCACCGACCACAATCCCATCCAGGCTACACCCATATCCCTACATATTTATCCACTAATCCCTCTAACCTACACATCTTAGGGTACTAAGGGGCAATTTTTTAGCATGGCCAATTAACTTAACCTGCATACCTTTGGACTGTGGGAGGAAACCGGAGCACCTGGAGGAAACCCACACACACACAAGGAGAATGTGCAAATTCCACACAAACAGTGACCCAAGCCAGGAACCGAACCCAGGTCCCTGGAGCTGTGAAGCAGCAGTGCTAACCACTGTGCTACTGTGCCACCTGAAGCCAGCCGTGAAGAAAGCCTGCACCTCATTGTGGAGATGCATCCTTGCTGGATCAGTGTTGGGAGTGGCTGGGGAAGATAGTCTGACCAAATGAAGAGTAGAAGGGTTAATTATGGTGCGGGGAGGTGGGGAGGGGGAGGCTGGTGGTGGGAGGGTGCCGGGGTGGGGGGGGGCTGCTGGTGGGGGCAGTGGGAATGCGCTCCAAGACTCTCGTCACTGTTTCTCTAGATTTCCTTCTGCTTGAGATCCCTTAATTGAGAAGACAATAACGAAGAGTAATATGATCAGAAGCCAGGAAGCCCTGTAGATAAACCTTGCAAAGGCAGTGAGACCAGATAACGATCACGGCCAATGGCAGAAGTCAACCCCCAAGGACCTGTATGCGATGCCTCAAAAACATCAATGAGTTCACAAGTGATCAAGGTCAGGGAAGGTATCTTCAAATGCCATATCCCACCAAGTGCACCAGCAGTGTCATGCTCTGCTCAATATGGACCACACTCCCACCTATCGACAATCTCTGCTGATCATAATCTGTACCTCACATTCATAACATCACCTTACCCTCACACTGCCACCGACCTCACATCCACATCTCAGAGCTCACACATGGCCTGCTATTCAACATGACACTGATATATGTCCCTTGCTTTTGAAGGAATGGGTGGTACGTTACTGGTACCAGGGTACCAGGCATTGACCTGCATGATTCTCTGCATGTGGTCAAACCCCAGCTGGACATTGAGGGAGTGGAATCCCTGTTGTTAATGACATATCACAAGAGTGGTCATGCACTATCTGCAAAGCATTGTGGCACTCTGTACCACAGGGTCACCTGCAATCTTTCTAAAGCTGCATCCTTTTTCTGCCAGATTCACTCTGACAAGAGGGTGAAATGTACCAAGATCTATCAAGAATAGTACAGCAGGCTCAAAGGGCTGAGTGGCCTATTCCTTCTTCTAGTTTCTTTGTTTCTGTCTTGGAATACAGTCTCAGTGACCTCCTTAATGCCAGTCGGAGCATGTTGTTAATATCATCTGCTCGAGCTTAGAGGGAGAAAGCATCATCATGGTGACCTTCACAGCCATCAGGAATCCAGTCCTCACCCTGTTCTGAGGTTGCAGATGTGGCTGCTATAGTTGGCAGATTTCAGTAAGGAAATTTGTGAAGTGTAGTTGTTGATTCACCATTCCTTGCTGAGGTTCAGACAGGAGAGTTGCTCCCTGAATACCCTGTACAAATATGGCCCCCTGCTGAGAATATAGCTTCACCTCCTCCTCCTCCATCTTCCAGCAACTTGCCCTGCTCTGTGTCAACTTGGCTCCTTCATTCTGCCACGCTGGAGTTCAACAGGAATTCATACTGGTGCACCCATATCTGGGAGAAAGTGGCTTGTGCAGTATTCTTGAAGACAGGACAGAGTCATTCAGCAAATGCCATACCTCTCCCTGTCAGCTTGAGCAACTTTAAACAACTCTAAAAGCCAATAAACTTTTTGAAAATAAAATGTTGGATAAATTCAGCAGGTCTGGCAGCATCTGTGGAGAAACAAAGTTTCAAGTCTAAATGACCCATTTACAGATGCTGCCAGACCTGCTGAGTTTATCCTGAATTTTCTGCATATATTTCAGATTTCCAGCATCTGCACTATTTTGTGTTTAAAGACTTGTAAAATCACAGCAGTAGTGACTAGAAATCATTCAGTAATTAATCTCAAAGCAGTTTATGATCTATTTCTTAGCACTATTGGGACAGCCTTGCTGCTGCTGAATAAATGTTCAGCTGTGCTTGTTTAAGAGAAAATGGCAGATTAAGTGTTGAGGTCAATGGCATGGTGGCACAGTGGTTAGCACTGCTGCCTCACAGTGCCAGGGACCCAGGTTCAATTCCGGCCTTTGGTCACTGTCTGTGTGGAGTTTTCACATTCTCCCCATGTCTGCAAGGGTTTCCTCGGGGTGCTCCGGTTTTCTCCCACAGTCCAAAGATGTGCGAGTTAGGTTGATTGGCCATGCTAAGTTGACTTTTAGTCAGGAGGATTAGCAGGGTAAATGTCTGGTGTTGTGAGAATTGGGCCTGGGTGGGATGTGGTTGGCACAGATTCGAGTGGCCGAATGGCCTCTTTCTATACTGTAGGGATTCTGTCAAATTGGCAACGTGGTCTCAATATGGGACATTGTGACCCACCCTCTCTGCATACATCAGGTGAATGCTCCCTGCATACACTGAAACCATCAATAAAATGGCAATTGATGGGGCGGCACAGTAGCATGGTGGTTAGCACTGCTGCCAGGAATTTGGGTTCAATTCTGGCCTTGGATAACTGTCTTGGTGGAGACAGCACATTCTCCCTGTGTCTGCGTGGGTTTCCCCCCACAGTGCAAAGACGCGTGGGCTAGGCTGATTGGCTATGCTAAATGGCCTCTTAGTATCTGGGGGATTAGCAGGGTAAATACTTGGAGTGTGGGGATAGGGCCTGGGTGAGATTGTTGGCTTGATGTGTTGAATGGCCCCTTTCTGCACTGTAGGGGTTCTGTGATTCTCCTATGATTCTATGTGCATCAGAAGTGTGAGCACAAATCATAATTAGTTATTTGAGGTCTGTTAGGTTTATTAGTACAAATTCTTGTATTATGCCAGAGAGATTTACCTTAAAAAATCCAAATGGAATTTTGTGGCAGTGTATGCTTTTCCGATTGCATGAAATCAAAAGCTTTTACCCAGAAATTAGATTTGTCTTTTCTCGTGGATGAAGGTTCAATATGTTTGACTAGCATTCCTTTGATATTTCAATGCAGCATTAACATAGCAGACATAGGAATGACATTAATGTAATGTGCTAGCAGTTATTTAGAAACTTTTGTGTCAAAATATTAATAAAAAACCTGGTAAATGTACTTCAAGATGACATAAGTTAGGACTTACTGCTTTGCCAGGGTACTCCCACTGAAATTCAGGCCTGGCATTCAAAGGCATTTTTGCTGTGCACTTGATGGACAGTGTATCCCCAGACAACACCTTGATTCTTGCACTGGTATTGAGGTGAATATGTTCCACCCCTTCAACTGAGGATAAAAACCAAAATATAATATACATGCAATAAAACACAATAATCAATTACTTGACCTGAGGTTAGAAAACAAATGACAAAGGAATAGTGCAACATTTTTCGTCTTGCACTGTTATGAATAATTTAGTTGAACAAACTGGGAATCAGATACCGGATATTAATTGCATATTAGCTGCATTTAACTGTAGATAATGGGCATTAGCTGGAGATTCACTGACAGCCTTATACATAGGAATTGTAGTCAGTGATGGTTTATAGCAGGGAGCATAGATGCCTTCCACGCAGTTGACCCAGTTTTGATTCCCAGCCCTTGCAAAATATATGGTAACTGTATGAAACTGTTCATGGGGTTGGGAGGTATCATGTTTGTCATATGTGTCCCTGTAAATAAATTCTTATAAAACTTTGTAAAGATTGGCTTCAGTTCTACCATGCACCACCTTGTTTGCCAGAGTAGAACAGTATCCGTTTTTGTTTGGTGGAAATTCGTAATCACCAAGGTGAAGGATAGTCATAGCATCATAGAGGTTTACAGCATGGAAACAGGCTATTTGGCCCAACTTTTGCATGCCGTCCTTTTTTTTAACTACTAAGCTGGTCCCAATTGCCTGCATTTGGCCCAAATACCTATCTTACCCATGTAACTGTCTAAATGCTTTTTAAAAGACAAAATAGTACACAAGAAGCATATGGTACTTCTCTGTGTGTTCTAAGCAGTGTCTAAATGATGCACATTTATGTTGTGTTAAAGCTTAATTCAGATGTTAAATCACTCTGTCTCAAGAAATGTGTTTTTACTCTGGACCCAGAAGAACATTTTTATTGCCAATGCAAAATCCCTTTTATCTGATATGGAATTTCTTTGGAGAGCGAGAAGACATTCCCTTTCCCCCTTAGGCTTTGGTTTGCTGTGTGGCTACCTCAGTGAAAACAGCTGAAACTCATATTGCAAAATGCACTAAACTTGAGAAGACAGGCAAAGCTGCCACTTCCACCCAAAACAGGCCAGGAACTGACGTGTGACATTCAAAATAGGATCAGACAGTTAAAATCAAACAGACCCAGAATGGAAACTGATGACTGTGCACTCACATTGGCTTGAGAGGGAGAATTGAAATTAGCCCAGTGAATTCAGAATGAAAGAAAGCACTTACCTTCTTTGACTATCATAAAAGAAGATACAAAAGCCTGATTATCCACTGTAGTTTCGCAGTGCAGCATGCCAGATGGAATATATTCCAGGTTTCGAAGAATAAACCCCTTCTTAGGATCCCATATGACATTTATCCCGTTGGTTTCAAAGGTTATAAGGTCCTGTTTCTGGCAGAAATCATTATCTGTTACACTAAAGCCCGTGATAAACAAGCTAAAGTTGAATGATCATGTAGAAAGAAGTGAACATTTTTAGTGGGTATTCATTAAAGAATGAATTACTTACTAACACTCCATTTCATACTTGGGTAAAGTTACAATCTCTTAAATTTTTATTTTGTTTTATATTTCTAATCAATTAAAAAAGAGAAAAAATGTAAATGGCACCAAGTGTTATTTAATGCTCAGTTTCATTACAGCAATGTGAAATTTAAGAATGTCACTGTTCAAGGTTTAATCTAGAACTAGGGGGCACAGTTTCAAATCAAGGGTCTGGATTTTCATTCATGAAGTGAGTAGTGGGAGTTGGGAAAATTCTTGGTTCAGCCAGTCCGCTTTGGGAGAAGATCATAGAATCCCCACAGTACAGAAGGAGGCCATTTGGCCCATTGAGCCTACACTGACAACAGTCTCACCCAGGTGTCATCCCTGCACAGTTACCCTGCTAACCGACCTGACACTAACAGGCAATTTAGCATGGCCAATCAACCTAGCCTGCACATTTTTGGACTGTGGGAGGAAACCGGAGCACCCGGAAGGAACCCACACAGGTACAGGGAGAACATGCAAACTCCACAGTCACTTGAGGCCAGAATTGAACCTGGCGCTGTGAGGCAGCAGTGCGAACAATTGTGCCACCTTGTTACACGGATGTGATTTTCATTGTGTGCGAGTATGTGTCTGGGTTGGGTGGGGGATTGTGGGGGTGGGGAGAGTGTGGGAGTAAGTTTGGGGGGATTGAGGGCTTTGGGGAATGGTGGTGTTAGAGGAGGGAAGTGAGGGTACAAGTGAGGACAACCGATCCATTAAGAAATTTGGCAGCCACAGCCATCTAAGTGCTTTATACCAGTTAAAATAAAAACAGGTAACCCTCCAACCCTCATCTCCCACATCAAAATATCCCCCACTCACTCCACATGCACCATCCATGGCATCTCATGCCCCCATTCAGCCCCTTTTGCTTCTCAAGCCCCCCCATGCCAAGTTATCCCCTCCAAAAAAAATGACAAGGGCCATTTGAACTTACCTTTCAAAAGGTCCCTTTGTGGGGACAATGGTTTGCAACATCCCTGAAACTTGACTCATTGAACACTTAACCTGGTTCCATGAAATTTTCAGGGAATTAGGATGCGCTTTCCCTGACGTGCAGGCTCTGATGTTTGACCTAAACTAGCCACACTCTTAATAGGCGCTTCCAAACATTGGAAACCCTGGGAAGGGATTTGGGGATCCTGAAATCAGGTGCTAGCTGCCATTTCTAAGAAGCTCCCAAGTCATCTTTGCTTGGCGAAAATTCAGCTTAAGGATTTGTCCATTTTAGATGGAGGTGATGAGAATTCTTTCCATCAGAATGTCATTGGTGTTTGGAATTCTCTTTCCTAGCAAGCAGTGGAAACTAGGCCATTTAATATATTCAGGTTTGAATTGGACAGATTTTTGATTGGCCAGGCAGTCGAGGTTTTTGGAGGCAGACAGAAAAGTGGTGTTAAAGCCACAATTCGATCAGCATTGATTGCAATGGTGGAGCAAGCTTGAGGGGGAGAAGGTCTTTTCCTACTCTTATTTCTTATGTTTATATACAGGATATTGAATTATCCTTATTTCCCCTTACATTGGTATTTTTGAGATTATCATGATGAGTGCAGGATGCAAAGCTTCAACACATGTCATTTTCAGCAATGCTCAAGTTCTATTTGTCCAAATGACTATTTTTCTTTTCTTGAGTTGTGAATATAAATGTCTATAGAAAATAGCATATTAATAGTTTTTAGGAAAAGGCTTCTACAAGAAACTGATCACAGTAGTTCCCCACTAAGTGCATATCCAATTTTTATGTATCTTCCCAACTAAGAGTTGAGGAGAAACTACTTCTCTCAAAGGGTTGTGAATCTGTGGAATTTGCTACTCCAAAATATGGTGAATTCTGGGACAGTGAGTAAATTTAAGAAAGAGTTAGATAGATTTTTAATTGGTAATGGGTTAAAGGGTTATGGGGAGAAGGCAGGAAAATGGGGATAAGGAGCATATCAGCCATGATCGAATGGCGGAACAGACTCCATGGGCTGAATGGCCTAATTCTGCTCCTGCATCTTATGAATTTAGGAACTAAAATGAATAAAGGACAGAATGACTTGCACATTTACAATTTTACAGTGAAAACAAACAATTTTAAAACTTGAGAAAATTAACCTAATTTAAAACTTTCCCTTCTTTTCCAAATGTCTAAATACTTTATATAACTGATTCTGCTTAAATAAACATATTTATTTTCAGGAACCTCCACGGTTCTCACTTTCTTCAAACTACCATCAGAATTTCACCGTTTCTGATGGTACTCTCTCAGATATACACATGCATAAAAAAGTGCTGCTGCTCTAACCATTCATGACGCATTGAAAATATATAAAGATGAAACCACCACAAAATGATCAATATCATACATTAAAATTGAATACGTGCTTATGGTGCCCTAACTTACAGGGCTACGGACCAAGAGCTGGCTGGTATTAGGGTGGTTAGTTCTTGCACAGCTAGCATAGACAACATGGGCTGAATGGCCTCCACCCATGCTGCAAATGTTTCTCTCTTTCTTTGTCCCTCATACGTGCATGGCAGCCAAAACAATATCAAAAGTGAGGTCAAAGCTGAACATTTGAAGTGAGGGTCAAACTTTGAGTTCCAAAGTAAGGCTAGGTCTTTGAAATCAGAAGTTAAAGGAAGCATTTTGAGCACATGAACAATTTTACGAATAAACTTGAAGCTGTTTGTCTTTATTATGCTAGAAGTTCCTATTTTAATATAATTTCTTTTGGTTACTGATTGGACACGATATTGTAATACAGCAACAGAAAATTACATCATTTGGTGGAAGTTATTTGGTCTGTCATTCATGTTTGAAGGATCTGTCATGTTTAGTTCCAAAACCTCTGCATTTTGCCATTATAAATGCCTCATGCTGGAAGGCATTTGCCAACATATTTTGTTTGATTTTATTGATTCCTGGACTCTGGCTTATTTACAGTTTTACTAGCAACTCTTTATTGATTTTTGATTCAAAATAACAAGTAGAGAGGAAAACCACCAGTTTGTAATTTCTGGACACATTTGTCATTGGTAAACTTACAAAATTTTCAGTCAAAATTTGTGACTTTTAGTAAGTATGATTTTTGAAGTAATCAGGTGCAAGTCCCGCAGGCACTTTGCTCGTCTAACACTTAGAGTATTTTGATACTTTACACATACAATTCAGATGCTCAGTTTTATAGATCATTTTAGGGTTCTCCTTATTGAAGCAATAGCAACTGCATTTATTATTGCTGATATCAAATTTACATTCAGATAAAGTTTAACAACTCAATCCCTACTTATAACTTTCACCTCGTAAAGCTGACTTACATTTTCAATATAGTCGCATCAAGTTATGTTAACAGAAATGTGGTGAGAACGTACTTGGATTGAAACATTCACTTATGTCAGTGAGTGTTGAGAAATTCCAAAGTCTGCACTCTAAAATTGACGTGCCATTATGGATATATAACATTGGTTTAATTTCCAAACTGAACTGCATATATTTTCATTAGCAATTTATTTTCTTTAGCTATTTTCACCTCTCCATGAAACACTTAAACTGATAGCATGCCTCACAGTCTCTTTCCAAACTCCTGGCATCACTGGGCATCTGGAATGTTTGAAATGGACCCCAATTCAGGCAATCACCATGTGTGCTGGGCAGATATACTCAGTTCAATCTCTTGATATATAAACAGACCAACATGATATTATAGGCTGGAAATTACTGGTGTCTGTTATGGGCAGCATGGTGGCACAATGGTTAGCACTGCTGCCTCACAGTACCAGGGAGCTGGATTCAATTCCTGGTTTGGGTCACTGTCTGTGCAAAGTCTGTGTGACCTCTGGGTGCTCTGGTTTCCTCCCGCGGTCCGAAAAATGTGCTGGTTAGGTGCATTGGCTATACTAAATTCTCTCAGTGTACCCGAACAATGCCAGAATGTTGCAACTAGGGTAGTTTCACAGTAACTTCATTGCAGTGTAAGCCTACTTGTAACACTAATAAATAAACTTTATTTTTAGACCAAGTCTAAGAACTTGAGAAAGAGTTTTACAAAAAAACACTGCCTGCCCATTCCCAAAGTAATCAGGCAAAACAGCAGAAGCAAGTGCGCAGCCTATAAAGGGCAATTAGGGATTGGCAATAAATGCTGGCCTGTGAACGAATGGAAAGAAACTTGTCAGAACTTCTATTACTGAATCCTGTGCTTTCTTTTGACAAATTTTGGCCAAATCTTATGGCCTTTCATGCTGGCGGGATTTTCTGATCCCGCTACGGTGAAAGGATAGTAAGTTGAGTGCCAAATTCTCCGTCCTCGTTTGCAGTGGCAGTGGGGTGTGAACGGGTGGTAAGATCGCACTCTACATCTTTCAGTTCCTTCGATGCAAGGTCCATAGTGTTCCATGTTCTGCCCTTATTTATCAATAAAATCTTCAACACTGTTCACGTAAAGTTATGCCTTCAGCTAGGAATTAGTTACATTAATTGGAAATCTGTTCCTCATACCCACTGTTATGGTGAAAAAAAAAATTCATTTTCATTTGATGCCTGTTAATTTTCTACATGAATGCTCTAGTTCTGCACTTGTAGCCCAAATTGAACAGACTGCTTTCATTTTTGCCATCTTTTCCTCTTAGCCTCTTAAAAATCTATATATGATATTCCCCCATGACTTACTGACAAAACACATTTGTTTTTATTTCTCCACTGATTTTAGTGACTGGGATTAAAACTCAGTACCTGTAGGCTATTGGTTAACAACAACATTCTTCACACTTAATCAATCTGGCAAGGTAAATCTAAAATATATATCAAATCCTACTTTACAAGTCAGAGATTTTGGTCAACTAACAAAGATGGAGAGATAAGCAACTTTAGGTTGACTGCTTAGGTTCACCAGTCATCCCTTGTTGCGAAGAATCACATGAGACAATGAGTATCAATTTGTAATGAATGCTAATAGATGCCTTCTTCATGTAAAGTTAATTTCATGTCATGTTAAAAAATGTTGAAATTAATGTGCCTGACATTTTCATTGTTGTATTTTGACATGAGAAGTAAATTCCGCATCCAATTATAGTTGAAAATTATTCTGGACATCAAAATAAACAATTTTCCCAAAAGATACATCATCATGTAAAAATTGGTTGACAAAATAATGACACAACCTGCCATTGGTCCCAAGTCTGTTGAGATTTTCATTTTTCTTTCAACAGCTGCGAATGGTAAACCATGGGAACCCCTCTGCACTGAGTTCCCATTCTTTCTTCCCACTAGTCAATCCCATAACCCCATTCCCTCCATTTATCTTGGAACTAGTTAGGGGGGTGTGGTGGTGGGGGGGAGGGCTACCCAATTGCCGACACCAATCAGGGTGACTACTTCAATCGAGTCAAGTCTGTAACTCTACAAGTCACATTGAAATAGAATCCACATCAACTCTGAAGATAATGAGGAACATGGTTCTATCTCTAACAAGATATTTCCATAGCTTTCTAATCTAATTTGCACAGCTTTGTGGTGATGTTATTTGCCCGGCTCTTGACTTTTTGGCTAAGATCAAGTGTAGTATCTGTTCTTAGAGAGCACACTCTGGGGTGGAACCATGAACAGGTAGGTGATGAGGCTAGCGCATTGTACCTTGGGTGTGCTGACACCTGTGATAATGGTTTGCTCAGACAAGGGTAAAAGATCACGGTAGTCAATGAGGTTAAACTGAGGCATTCCCTGATGCAATTTTTCAAAGCCATCTCGGTTTTTTGGCTAAGCGTCAAGCCAAAATTGGGGTGCAATTCCTCATCTTGTTAGATTGGATCTTGTATGACGAAGCCCAAGATGGGGTGCAATGCCTTGTCTTGTCAGTTGGATCTTGCTTGTTCCTCTCGTGGGGTCCATGAATTGGATTCAATTGGATTTGGTTTTTTTGGATGAAATAAAAATTTTAAGAAACATTTGCCTGCCCGATAAAGATAGCAGAAAAACCTGGCAAGTTTCAGCACTCAAACTTTTTTAAAAGCTGCCAGTCCACTTATCCTTGGGAGCAGGCAAGAAGAAGGCACAGAGCAGTTGTTTAGGGCGGACAATTGGGTTGCCCTCCCCCCACCACCACACCCCCCCAACTAGTTCCAAGATAAATGGAGGGAATGGGGTTATGGGATTGACTAGTGGGAAGAAAGAATGGGAACTCAGTGCAGAGGGACTACCACACCCCTTCTTTCCCAGGCTCCACCAAAGAAATTCTTACAGAGACTTGTGCACTCACTCTAGGCTGGAACTCCAGTGCAGTGCTAAGGGTGTGCTGCACTATAACAGGTGATGTTTTCCAGGAAGATGTGTCCTTCAGCAAAAACACATCCAACTTAAAAGAAGCCAATGTTTAAGAACCCCCAAAAATTTTTGCTAACAGACAGTTCACAATGAAAAATTTCCAGAAATTGACCCTTTTTTAATTCATTTGTGGGACATGGGTATTGCTAGCTGGCCAGCATTTATTGCCCATCCCTAATGCCCTTGAGAAGGTGATGGTGAGCTGTCTTCTTGAATCGCTGCAGTCCATGTTCAAAGTGTTGACCCACAATGCCATTACAGAGGGAGTTCCAGGTTTTGACCCAACGACTGCAAAGGAACGGTGATGTATTTCCAAGTCAGTGGCTTTGAGGGGAACGTGCAGGTGATGGTGTTCCCATTCATTTACTGCCCTTGTCCTCTGAATGGAAGTAGTTGTGGGTTTGGCAGCTGCTAACTAAGTATCTTTGGTGAATTGCTGCTGTACATCATGTAGATAGTATCAACTGCCGCTACTGAGCATCGGTGGTGAGATATTGAATGTTTGTAAATGTGATGCCAGTCAAGTGAGCTGCTTTGTCCTGGATGGTGTCAAGCTTCTTGAGTGTTGTTACAGCTATACCCATGCAGTCAAGTGGGGAGTATTCCATCACACTCCTGACTTGAACCTTGTAAATGGTGGATAGGCTTTGGCGAGTCAGGAGGTGAGTTACTCATCACAATTATCCTAGCCCCTGGCCAGCTCTTATAGCTACTGTGTTTGTGTAGTGAGTTCAGTTGACTTTTGGGTCAATGGTAACCCCAAGGATGTTGACAGTGGGGGACTGGGTAACACCATTGAATGTCAAGGAATGCCTCCCAGCATTCCATGCAACCCTGGAACTGGACCCAAAGAAAACCTTGAAAACCTGACATAGACGCCAACTCTCCAAACCTGTGCCTTCATTCAATAAGATTATGGCTGACCTGGCTGTAGTCTCAACTCCATTTTGCCAGCTGACCCCATAACCATTGGTACCCTAAATCTCTACCTTCTTTCACATTGCAGCAATCTCATATCCTGGGTTGAGGAACTCTCCATTAACACAAGAAAGTCTTTTAATGGGGAAAATCTGAATTATCGCATCATCAGGTTTCACTTTCACAGTAAGCTTATATTAACACTGCAATGAAATTACTGTGAAAATTCCCTAGTTGCCACACTCTGGCGCTTGTTCGGGTGCACTGAGGGAGAATTTAGCATGGCCAATGCACCTAACCAGCACATCTTTTGGACTGAGGGGGGGAAACCGGAACACCCAAAGGAAACCCAGGCAGACAGGGAGAAAGTGTGCAGAATCTGCACAGACTGTGACCCAAGGCAGGAATCCAACCTGGATCCCTGGCACTGTGAAGCAGCAGTGCTAACCATTGTGCCACCATGCCACCCAGTGCCGCTCTATGGCACTATTTGGAAGAAGAGCAAGGAAATTCTACCCAGTTTACCTGCCGATATTTAGCCCTCAACCAACATCACTAAATTTTAAAACAAATTATTTGCCCAGGTATCACATTGTTGTTTTTGTGTATTTGCTGTCCACAAGTTGTCTGCTGCATTTCCCTGTGACAATACTTCAAAAGTATTTCATTGTCTGCAGAGTACATTGGGATATCCTAGGATCATGAAAGGTGTTATATAAATAAAATATCTTCTTCCTTTTTATACCTGGAATGACTTCTTTCATCCTTCTCACTTGCTACTGATCTGCAGCCTGTTGGGGAAACTGCAATGCCAACACTTTTCAGGGACCAGTTAAAACGTCATTGGGATGCCATTGGCTTGAAAGAGCCTTTCATATCTGTGTAATTTCTTCAGGCCTCTGCTTCTGAAATCAAATCTTCATCCTAATCAGAATCTGGCTTTGAAACTTCAAAATTGAAATAGCATCCTTGTTGGTGGTGAGTTAATGGGGGTTAATTTGGTAGATTAGACTATTGTAAAATTAGGCAGTACCTCATTTACCTGCAGAGCCACGGAGTTTAATAGTGGAAGGTGCACTATTCTGAGCAGATAATTCAACTGTGTTAATTTTAATAGGCCAGTTACCACCAGGCAGGTTGTGTTAAATTCAACCTTTCCACTTACCCTCTCACTAGCCACAAAAATGAAATCTTATTGCTCAGTATTTATCATCAATGGGTACTAACCAGTCCCAGAACTATAACACACCAGTTCTGAGGAGACACAGGCATTTAGTAGTATGAAAACAGGATGAAAAGGTGAAGTGTTGCAGTCACAGAGGATTTACTCCATCATGAGTGAACAATAATGGCAATTTCCAAAATTCCTTTTGCAAAATGGAAAGGGAAAATCTTGAGAATTTTGGGATACTTTGCCATGCAATGAGGGCTGGATTGAAACAAATAAAATAAAATTGCATTAGCCACACAGTGATTGATATGAAAGTGTCTGAGGAGAAGTTGTAACTCACTGTCTTACCACTAGTAGGCTGCATGTTCAAAATAAGTATCATCCTGCAGCTCAGTGGCCTCAGAACCAGTGCAACAATCATGTGGGCCAATGGGCTGACTTAGCCAGCAGCAAGTTAAGAGCAGAGAGGAAGCATTTTTGCTCTTCCTGGCCCCAGACAGTTTTGGAAAACTCTCTACTCCACACCAAAGAAGTGCAGGTTAGGTGGATTGGCATGCCAAATTGTCCCTTATTGTTTCAGGAGTGTAGGTTAGGGGCATAGTGGGGTAAATGTGTGGAGTAACAGGGATAGTGGGGATTGGGGGGTGGTCTTGCGTAAGCTGCTTTGTCAGAGGGTCGATGTTTACTTGATGGGCTGAATGGCCCCCTTTTGCACTATAGGGATCCTATGATCATACAGTTATCCCTCAACAATGCTTTTAGTTTGCACACTATTTGTGAGGCTTCCACAGGAAGGTATGGCTGCTCCAGCAAATAAGGTGTTGGTAAGTGGTGCATAGCAATTCTAATCCCTGCCAGTTTGTGGCAGTTTAAATTGAAATTGGCCCCTGTCTCTCTCAGGGAATAACTAGCCATTAGCTGGTCTGTGTTCTTTCACAGTCTAGGCCACTATCAGTACTGCAAACCATATCATCCCAGTCACCAAAATAATTCCATTCATTGGGTTTTTAAAAATATGTGGTTCGTTGGGATGTGATGACTCTGGGAATAGATTTAAATTCCTGAGAAATGACAGTGCATCCAACATAATAGTAGATTAAGTCTGTCACAATCGTTTCAAGAAAGCTATTTTTGAAGAGTTGAGGCAGTTTAGTTTTCACATAAACGCTTTGATGTCTGGGGACCCAACCATTTGAAGATTTCAATAGTTAAATCCGCCAACTTTATCTAGATCAACTCACCACCAACATTCAACAACATTGATGCTATTTCAGCTGTTTCAGAGTTAGATTCCCACTAGTATTAGAATTTAATTTCAGTGATTGGTTTAGATTTGGATTGTAGGGTGGGATCGTAGGAGTCAAGGACATGCCCCTCTCTAAACCAACAGGGATGAAGTGAAAATGGTCGAGAGCTTCAAGTTTCTAGGGGTTCAGATCACCAACAACCTGGTCCCTCCACACTGATGCTGTGGTTAAGAAAGCCCACCAACATCTCTACTTTCTCAGGAGGCTAAGGCAATTTTGATATGTCCACTGTGACTTTCATCAACTTTTACAGATGCACCACAGAAAGCATTCTTTCTGGTTGTTTCACAGCTTGGTATGTCTCCTGCTCTGACCAAGACTGCAAGAAACTAAAAAGGGTCATGAACAAAGCCCAATCCATCACGCAAACCAGCCTCCCATTCATTGACTCCACCTATACTTCTTGCTGCCTCAGAAAAGCAGCCAGTAAAATCAACAACCTCACACACCTGTCTTCCGTTGGGAAGAAGATACAAAAGTCTGAGGTCACATAGCAACCAACTCAAGAGCACTTCCTTCCCTGCTGCCATCAAACTTCTGAATGGACCTACCTTATATTAAGCTAATCTTTCTCTACACCCTAGCTATGACTGTAACACTATATTTTTCACCCATTCATTTCCTTCTTTATATATGGTATGCTTTATCTGTACAGTGTGCAAGAAACAATACATTTCACTGTATACCAGTACATGTGACAATAATAAATCAAATATTGAATGGCACGGAGTGGCGGGGTGGCACAGTGTTTAGCACAGCTGCCTCACAGTGCCTGGGATGTGGGCTCAATTCCCAACAAGGGTCACTGTCTATGTGGAGTTTGCACTTTCTCCCCATGCGTTCCCTCTGGCTGCTCCGGTTTCTTCCTGCAGTCAAAAGATGTGCAGATTAGGAGGATTGGCCATGCAAAATAACCTCTTAATGTCAGGGGGACTAGCTAGGATAAATGAAAGATGTTATGGGGGTCGGCAGTTGGTGGGATTGTGGTCGGTGCAGACTCAATGGGCCGAATAGCCTTCTTCTGCACTGTAGGATTCTGTGATTCTATGAACCAAATCAAATTAAAAACTTTTCTCCTTTTCTTCCTTAAGATAGCGACTCATTGCAGTCTGCAGGCTCGTGAGCAGTAATGACCCTAATAGACCTTTTGTACTTTAATCATGGGTGAAACTTAACAAAGAGTATTAGTAGTTTATGTTGTATGTGTGAGAGAGTGTGTGGAATGCTGCATCATATCCTCACTTATTGTTCCCACAAAGGCATTTCACAGGAATCACTAAGTCGTGATCAACAGTAGACACCCCAATGAATTATCTCCGGTGTTGTCGAGACTAAATTTAGTGCACTAACTGTTATGCAAACTAACTGTACAAAGACTGGGAATCACATCCAAGACTTGCTCATTGATGTGACTCAGTACATGGAGAACATCAGGCAAGCATTGTTGGCATTATTTATCAATACAAGATTGGAAAACGTTCAAGAAGGAAAAGGGCCCAGCACAACGTCAATACATTTTCATGCTTTCCTGGAATAGACGGCTTGTTTTAAGTTTGTAACATTTGAAGGCTTGGCAGAGGATGTTTGTAAGTGGGATGCTGAAACTCTCCTGTCGCTTCCTTTCACAAAGCAGGAAGCAGACAGCTTGTCTCTGTGACACTCAGACAGTGGGACCTGGGAACCAACCCAAATGTCTCTATTACTCAGTAACACACAAGGAGAGGTAAAACATTAACCACGGTCATTTAAGAACAGATATTGAGATGCATATTAAACATATTTATTTCAAAGGAGTTTCCTCCATTTCCTGCACCAATCAAAAGATTCCATCTCATGGACATTTATGTCCCCAGTACTGTTTATTGGCCAGGAGTATAGTAAGTTTCCATGTGATTATATCTTAAATATTTTAAGCCCTATACAGATGTAGTAAACATCCGCAAACAATTGCACGCATATTTGTAACAGCCTGAGGATGCAATGAATACATTTAAACAAATGTACAAGATTTGCAGGGGGAAAATAAGGAAAGAGTGAAAATAATAAGATTTATCAGTAAAAGTGTGCAAGGTTGTTGAGAGCACCAATCCTACATGGATTGCAATAGCCTACTTATTGTCATTGCTAATTAGATCAGTCACATGCTGGTCAGTAATGTTAGGGAATTATTGGAGACAGGAACGGTACTGGAAAAATTGCAGTAAGTTGAATAAAGCAATTTGTGAAGAGAAACATAACAATTGTCCCAGGGAATATAGGGACGTGAACATGACATGTAGCAAAAAGAATCCTGGTTTGGGAGGCGGGGGGAAGTAATGAATTACCAGTGCAATAAGAGGTCAGAATAGCTTGTTGGACAAGGGGTGGGGGAGCGTCTGTGGGGGGATGGGAAGGGAGGGGCAAGGAGCCATGCCATTAAATCTTGTGGTGAGGGAATTCACTGAAAGTTATTACACTTAAATTTTCACATTTTTTGACGCTCAATGCTGGAAGTAATGGGGAATCTTCAGAAGTGGCTGTGTCAAAGAAAATTGAGTCTTTGGGCAGCATTTTACCGGCACGTCTTCCCGAGGTTCATACTATCCTGCCCGAGACCAACAAAGAATGCTGATCTCTGAGCCTTACCAGCCCCTGGAATCAGGGTCGGCGTGCCGGTAAAATTCTGGTCTTTGTCTATATATGCTCTGTTTGTGGATCCAACTCTCCACTCACCTGATGAAGGAGCAGCATTCCAAAAGCTCGTGATACCAAATAAACCTGTTGGACTTTAACCTGGTGTTGACAGACTTCTTACTGTGCCCACCCCAGTTCAATACCGGCATCTCCACATCAGAGAAAATTGTGCATAGTTTTACAGTAAATCACATCAGGAAAGAATGAGGGATCAGCTCTTGGCACCATTGTTGTTCACTATGCAAGGTTAAGAAGTTTGGCTGACAAGTAGAAGAATGTGGATATATATAAATTAGTGAGAAAGTGGAAGGAAAGTAAGATCTGACAGATAGGATAAGCTGAGTTAATCTACCAGGAGGAGTATCCCAGAGGATAACTCACTGAACACAAGAACATATGAATGCAACGTGTTGCGCTGCATGCAGAAGTGCTCATAGAGCGCAAACTAAATAAAGACTTGCATTTTAATTGTACCTTTCACATCCTTAGGACAAGCAAGTGTCTTAGAGCCAAGAAGTTATATTTTGAAATGTAATCGCTTTTACTTGTTGGCAGATATAGCAGCCAACAAATACACAACAAGAACTATAAACAGCAGTTAATAATTTTTGGTACTCTTGGTTGTGAGCTGCATGTTAATTGGGATATCAAGAGAAATGTCAATTTATTTTTTGGAAAAGAATCAATGAAATCTTATATGATCATCTGCCCTGGTGGATGAAACTTCAGATTAATTTTTCATACAGAAGGTTACTTATCTGACAATGTAGGATTCCTGTTTTATATTATTTATTTATTCACAGGTTGTGGGCATTGCTGGCTAGGCCAGCATTTATTGCCCATTCCTAATTGCCCTTGAGAAGGTGATGTGATCTGCTTTCTTGAAATGCTGCAGTCGATGTGGTGTAGGTACGGTGCTGTTAGGGAGGGAGTTCCAGCATTTTGACTCAGCAACAGTAACGGAATGGTGAGATATTTCCAAGTCAGGATGGTGTGTGGTTTGGAGGGGAATTTGCAGATGGTGATGTCCCCGTGTATCTGCTGCCCTTGTCCTTTTAGGTGAAGGTCATGGGCTTAAAAGGTACTATTGATGGATCCTTGTTGAGTTGCTGCAGTGCATTTTGTAGATGGTACACACTGCTGCCACTGTGAGTCGATGGTGGAAGGAGTGAAGGTCAAAGGTGGTGGACTGGATGCCAATCAAGTGGACTAATGTAGAAATATAGAAACTAGAAGCAGGACTAGTGTAGTTGGCTCTTCCAGCCTGCTCCTCCATTCATCTTGATTATGGCTGCTCATCAAATTCAATATCCTAATTCTGCCTTCTCCCAAATCCTTTGATTCCTTTAGCCTTAAGAGCCATATCTAATTTCTTCTTGAAATCAAACAATGTTTTGACCTCAACTACATTCTGTGGTCGTAAATTCCACACATTCACCACCCTCTGGGTGAAGAAATTTCTCCCCCCTCAGTGGGGAGATTCCCCCTTATCCTCAAGCTATGACTTCCAGTTCTGGACTCCCCCACTATTGGGAACATTCTTTCTGAATCTACCCTGTCTAATCCTGTTAGAATTTTACAAGTTTCTCTGAGATCCCCTCTCAATCTTCTAAACTCCAATGAATATAATCCTAACTGACTCTGTCCTTCGTTATATGACAGACCTGCCATCCCAGGAATCAGCCCGGTAAACCTTTGCTGTACTTCCTCTATAGCAAGGGCATCCTTCCTCAGATAAGGACACCAAAACCACGCACAATATTCCAGAAGTGGCCTCACCAATGTCCTGTATAATTGCAGTACAACATCCTGCTTTGTCCAGGGTGGTGTTGAACTTTTTGAGTATCATTGGAGTTACGCTCAGCCAGGGAGGCAGAGAGTACTCCTAACTTGTACTTTGTACATGGTGGACAGGCTTTGGGGAGTGAAGCAGCCAATTACTCACTGCAAAATTCTCAGCTTCTGACTTGCTCTTGCAACCATTGTATTTTTTGGCTAGACCAGTTTAGTTTCTGGTCATGGTAACCCTTCAGATGTTGATAGGGAGGGATTCAGAGATGGTTATGCCATTTAATGTTAAATGGTTAGATTCTTGTTGCTGAGTTCATTACCTGGCACTTGTGTGATGTGAATATTGCTTGCCATGTATCAGCACAAATTTGAATGTTATCTGGGTCTTGCTGCATATGGATATGGACTACTTCAGTCACAAATATAATTTAATTGCTATTCTCAGAGGATGGTGGGTATGTGAAACATTCTGCTTGTATCAGGAAACACGAGAGGTGAAGAATGTTGGCAGAGTGAAGAAGGAACTCGATAGATGTTTGGCAGAGTAAGAGATTGAGCAATAGGGGATTGAACAGTATAACGGATATTGCGAAGTATATCATTTTTCAAATGTTCAGTTTGGGTGGAGGACTGCAATCGTCTTCCAATTTTGTGTGTTAGCAGATAAATCACAACTAACAACTAATTCATTTAGATAATAAATGAGTAAAATCAATTCTTTCATCAACTTGAAGAAACTAATTTTTCTCAAATGTTTGTACCGTGTTGCAATTTTTCCACTTTGTTTGCACTTCTTCTTCTTCTGAACCAAAGTTGATGTGCTGGTACATTATATCAGTGGTATTGGGAGTTCAGCCCAGACATTGGGGGCAATTCTTCCATTCCGCTGTGCTGTTTGTTTAGCGCAGCAGACCAGGAGAATCATGCGTTGGTCGATTTGTGGGATTCCCATGAGTGTCCGTGCCACGCTTGCGTCTCCCAGGCCTGAATTTCTGGCAACGTCTGTGCGGCACCGGAAATTGGAGGGGCTAGCATTTAAATGGTATTTTACATACTATTTAAACACTATTAGCAGGCCTGAGACTGAATTTTCTGGGCCCACTAGCATCTCCCACCCCACCAGAGTTTTTCTCTCCAGCGGGGATTACAATAGCTTCCCACATTTGGGGAACTAGCAGGTCGACCCCACTGGGGTGAAAGGGGGACAATCGAGGCCCCTCAGGGGGTCGGGCAGAGGAGGGGGTTGTACCCCCTGGGCATGGCACCCTGGCAGTGTCAGCCTGTACCCCTGGCACTGCCCAAGGGGGTAAAGTTCCTATGCCCGGGGGCACCTTAGCACTGCCCACTGGGACAGTGCCAAGGGAGCAGGGCCTATTTGGGTGGGGAATAGGGTGCGGGGCCCATTGGGGCATGGCCTAGGGGTGATTGGTGGGGTTGGAGCGGTCCCTCTGCCACCCTGCATTGGGATCAAAGGGGGCTGGATAGAGGGCGGTGATCGGGCGGGCTGTGGCAGGGGAGAGTTTGGTCAGACAGGGGTATGCCTGTGGGGGTGATGCCTACTGGGGGGGTCTGCCTGTAGGGGGTGGGGGAAATCATCACTGCTAGGGGGTGTTGGGGGTGGGGAAGGGCTGGAGATCGGGGTGGGCTGGGACGGGTCGGGGGTTCGGGGCTGACCTGTGAATGGATGGTGGGCCATGGTGAGATTGGGAGCAGGACTGTGGGGGTCCCAGGCTGTCCAGCAGTCGAGCTGGTCAGTAAACAAGAGACTGACACTTTGGGGCCGTCGCGCATGCGCAAAGGCTCACTGATTTCAGCCTCTCCAGTGTGAAAAGGCCCTGCCCCCTGAAATCTAGTGACCTCTGCATTGCAGAGTGGGGAGATTCTTCTCTGAACTCCCACTGAAAACAAAAACAGCAGGATTTACTTCAGTTTTCCTGTGAATTTGACACTTCGAAATTTTTTGGGAGAATTGCCCCAACATTTTACTTTCTCTTACTTTTCAGACAGGCAAAGCAAAAGAAATCTTGGGCAAAATTAATGCCAGTATGACATTCTGACTTTCTGCATATACTCCTGCCAAACTCAGGAGGGGTGGCATACCTGATTTATAGCACCACTATCACTGCCAAGGTTGAGATCACTTTAATTAATGCAGACCAAGAATTGAACCATGGAACTTAGATGCTCGTCGGAAACATTTAGGCACAAATTATCAGCATTTTCAAAGAGTATGTACCAGTGGACAAAAAGCATGAGCCTGGTAACACTTGATGGTGAAACAAGCAACATTTTTAGAAAAGACAAATGTTAATGACGGAAAGCTGCAATAAAATTATAAAAGGTTAAAATTGAGAGGTTGATTAGTCTGGAACTGAAAAGAGAAAAGGTAGCTAATTGCCAAAAGAGAAAAAGCTGGAAAATCTCAGCAGGTCTGGCAGCATCTGTAAGTAAACTTGGTGTTGTCAGACTTTTTACAGCATCTGTAAGGAGAGAAAAGAGCTGATTTTTCCAGTCCAGATGATCCTTTGTCAAGTCAACACTGTGTTTCCAGTCCAGATGACCCTTTGGTTTCAGATTCCAGCATCCGCAGTACTTTGCTTTTATAAGTTGACCACGTTACCTGGTCAACCTGCAAATTGTTATTCTCTTTCTAAGAATCCTGTTTGTGCTTCCAACCTTTTCAGCTCTTTTATGTAACAATTCTTGGAAAGGCACTTTACATTATGTAACTTGTTTGTTGCAGATCTGATGCCCTTACAAAAACTTTTATTTTCAATCTCTTACCGACAGTAGGTGGACCCTTAGATCTGGTGCTGTGACGCGACAGGGGATGATAATCTCACTGCCTCCACTGAACTTTATCATTTTAGGATATTCTGTATGAGGCTCCACAAATGGATTTTGACGATCTATTTTTGTTTAAAAAAAGCACATGGACAAAACACACTGTAAGGTTTATACTCCACACTAATTTATTGTATTTTAAAGGTGCAGATGTTTCCTAAAACAGCCCAACTCAAGTGTAGTCAATATTATCATTGTTTTCTGAAACAGGATTTTAACCCCTTAAAAGCTAAACTTCATTTGCAGTTTTAAAATTCCATCCAGATCCCTGCAATCACATGCATGAATGATCTTCTTATCACATAGGTATGATAAGATATCTCTGTAACAAAAGCAAGTGGTTAGCACTACTGCCTCACAATGCCAGGGGCCTGAGTTTGATTCCTAGCTTAGGTCACTGTTTGTGTCCTCCGGGTTGTCCGGTTTCCTCTCACTGTCCGAATGACAAGCTGGTTATTGGCATGCTAAATTCTTCCTAAATGTACCCGACCAGGCCCGGAGTGTGGTGACTAGGGGATATTCACAGTAACTTCATTGCAGTGTTAATGTAAGCCTACTTGTGATACTAATAAATAACCTTTAAACAGGGTGAGAACATGGGGCACCAGGACACTTCCTGATATCCTTTCCAAGGCTGTTTTATGCTAGGGGCCTGATTTTACCATTTTCATTCGAACTGCTGAATCTGGGTGCAATTCAGATCCAACTTGGAAATCTGCTCTCGGGCGCCCCAATATACATTTAGCCTGAAAACAAAATTGCAACTCTAAATTGCGCTGCAGGCGGGGCTTATCGTGTCTGAAATGATTGAAGCTCTGAACTGCGCATGTGCAGTTAAAAAAAAATTTTAAATTGCGCCGCTGTCACATCGCTCCCAGGCTGCAAAAAGCAGATAAAGCAGCCTGGGAGAGATGACCCCCACAGATATCGCCCCCCCCACCCCTACAACATAACTTTCCCCCTTATCCATCCACCACCCCGCACCCCCCCCTACCCAGACTGATCGCGACCCTCTGCCCCACTTCCCCCCCATCCATTGCCCGCAAAGTGGCAGCGGACGCTCCCTGCCCCCCCGCGTCAGCTCCTACCAGAGATCCATCTGGCCACCCTCCCCCAGAGAATGATGAGGCTTCTCCCATTGCCCTGCAGCCCCCTCCCCAGAGAATGCTCGGGCCTCCTCCACCTGCTCCCCCCCCCCACCCTCCATCAGACAATGATCTGACCTTCCTCCTCCCTCCCGCCCCCCGCCTCCCCCTACCAGAGATACATCTGACCCACCTCCTCCTCCCTCCCCCCTCACCAGAGAGTGATCGGGCCCACCTCACCTCCCTCCCCCCACCGGATGGCAATGTGCTGTCCCTCTGCATCCCCCCCTGCTCAACCAGGAAGTGATCTGTCCTGCCTCCCCCCCCATTACCAGAGAATGACCTGGCCTGTCTCCCCCTCCCCCCTCCACCACCGATCTGTGTCAGAGAGCCGCTGGAAGCTCTGAACTTACTGCTTCAGAAGCTGGTGCGCCCAAAACAGACCTTTGCCGAGCATGTCTGTTTCGCGCTGAAGCTGGACATGCAATTGCAATGGTAAAGGGGAACTACTGATAAAGTTGGGCTGGTAGTTCATTTATTCAAATTAAATGCATGCAAATCATTTAAATTGCCATTGCACCCGTTTCGGGTGCAAATCAGATTGATACCATTCCTGGGCCTTGGTAAAGTGGGCATCTCTGTGGATGCAGGCATGTTAAAGGCCTCATGCCCAACTTTACCACATTTTCGCGCCCATTTGCAATGGTAAAATCGGGCCCTAGATGTCCCAATTTGCCCCCTTTTCTATTGTTTCAACTTAAGCTGCCCATGGTTTTATTTGCCTCCTCTTGCAATGAGTTTACTGATGATATTATAGCTTTGAATTTAAAAATTGGATGGCACTTGTGAGACCATAGAGTTTGATAGGAAGTGCACAGATGTGGAATGTGACTGTAGAACATTACATACAGAGTGCAACAAAACACACAGCTTCGCAGTGAACTAGAACATCCAGTTCTTTAATGAGGTGGAGTATTCTGATTTTTGAAAAGATTTTAAACCAAGTGGCTAACTGTATAATCTTATGTTTCCAACAGTGAGTTGTGCTTGTAGGAATGATGAATCAGAGGAATGGTGTTACAATGTCATAGCCTTATCTCCCACTAGCATTTCCTTTTGGCTGCAGTTTGCAAGCCTGGAATCTGGAATCAACATCAGTAATGTGTTTTCTGCACCTAAAAGCAGTATTTGTGCACTGAAATTGGAGGAACAAATGGATTTTATTTTTAAGCAACTGCAGTAAGTTTTGGCAAAGGCCAACTGCTACAAATTCATATTTAAATTTTCATTCTTAGCAAGTAAAATAACATTAAGTAACAAAATAATTGTTTTGAAATCCAAGTCAATAAAACCTGCGAAAAAAATTCAATTTCATATGAACTGAGAGGAAGTTTCACATTTTCTCAGGAGTAGAAAATATTTCCAGATGGTGTCTTTGAGGTGTTGCTGTTTGATATTTAAGAGCCCCTTTCTTGGTGGAGAAGAATCTCGTTGAACATCCAGCAAGAAAGAAACAAACAGACCTAAGGAAAGTTCACAATAGATTGCTGCACAATAGATACAAGAAAGTACCTAACTCCAGTTTTCACATTGCATGATGCGTTCTTAAAATCTTTCACTGATTTATCCTTCAAAGATGCCTTCAACCTCACATTTTTTATCACAGTGGAGGTAACTTGTATCTAATTCTATCCAGAATCCTGTAAGCTTCTCTTATTGGCTATCATAACTCTTTGTGAACTGAGTATGGATTTCATCTCAGCTCACAAACATAGAGTAACACTTAAATATAGGAGACAAGTTACATTGCAAGACTGAAACCTTAACATTTTTGCTTGATACAACAAGTTCTGCAGGATGGCACAGTAGCACAGTGGTTAGCACTGCTGCTTCACAGCTCCAGGGTCCTGGGTTCGTTCCCAGTTCGGGCCACTGTCTGTGTGGAGTTTGCACATTCTCCTCGTGCCTGTGTGGGGTTCCTCCGGGCACTCCGGTTTCCTCCCACAGTCCAAAGATGTGCTGGTTAGGTTGATTGGCCATGCTAAGAAATTGCCCCTTAGTGTCTTGGGATGTGTAGGTTAGAGGGATTAGTGGGCATAATATGTAGGGATATGGGGGTAGGGCGTGGGTCGGATTGTGTTCGGTGCAGACTTGATGGGCCGAAGGGCCTCTTTCTGCACTGTAGGGCTCTATGATCTATGATCTACATCATTGCACCTTGTTCAGTTACTGACATGAGAAGAACTTCAAGATCGCTGCATGGATACCATCAGTACTAGAAATGTAGCTATGTCACACTACTGTTTCTATCTGATGGGAAGCGAGTCGTATGTACTAATCCTGCAATGCATCAGTTGCTTGCTTGGTACATCTGTAAATATCTTGTAAAGAAGCAGGGACATGATATTAAAGGAGACAGTTGGCTGTCATTGGCAATGTTGTCCTTACTGTGGAATTTAGCTCAGCTTTTCTGACAGCAGATAATACTGCTCTGTAACAATCTGTGTTCGGAGCTGCACAGGCCATTCTCCTTAGTTGTTGATGCAGAAATGTATCAGTTTGCAGCTATAATTGTTGGAAGTACAGGAAATGTGCAAACTCCAGTCCTATGTTCACTTCTGTAGAATATCTTCATGATCCACCTTATTTTCAAGTATGGAGGCTCATTGATTACATGAATGTCAAACAGCGTATTCACAAAAATGAAGCCATTTAAAATCTTGAAGGGACCTCTTTGCTTGACACAATAATGTCATTGGTTTTCAGTTGTATTGGTCAATGTAATATTCATTTGAGGTATATGGCAGGACTCCAACTAAAAAAAATCTGCAGTGGAAAGGATGGTGAATTGACCACCAAAGGTAGTGTATTCCAATTTGATTGGTTGGTGATCGATGAAATAATATTTTCTTCCTCCTTACTATCCATAGTTGATTGGTGGGTAATTGTTGTTCTAAGAGAAACTACTGTCACATAGCTTGGTGCATGAGAAAACAACTACAGATTTCAGCTGACTGTAACCTCATATCCAATGGATTCAGTGATGCACAACTTACTTCACAGACAAACCACAGGCACTTTAAATGACATTCAGAGGTCATACATTCACTTTGTACTTGTTTTGAGATTTTTTTTTACAGGGAACTGGAAATAGAAATAGCCATTCTATTTTTATATTTAATCAGAAACATATGTGAAGAAAGTTGTGTATGATCCTGTTCTGACACTAAAGAAATTTGAAAACCCAACAATCAGTTGACAGATTTCATGCTTTCATACAAAAACAAATTTTATTGCATATATAATGAGAAATTAAACAGAGCAAACACCACTAACTTCACACTATAGCTTTTAAGGACTTGTGCTATGAGCTCAGTTCCACTTTATAATTCCCGTAAGGTTTCTTTTATGTACAAAATCTTGAAGATTCATTCACTCATCCTGAGACCAACCCAAAGATATGCCACAGCCCCCTGAAATTCATTTTAATTTTCTTCCTGTTCTAGCTGTCCCAAGATGAGATCCTTTTGGAATTCTTCCATTAGTTTTTTGGCTATGTGATCCTACAGAGTTCTACAGAGTTCACAACTGTGGATGCCCCAGCTCCTCGTTCAGTTGCCAGCAGATACCCAACTGCTTTCCGACAGATTTCTGAGCTTAATCTACTGAACGATTTCTGCCATGTGGCTCAGTGCGGATCACTGTAGATTTTTTACAGCTGTAAACTAGAGCAAATATTCCCGCTTCTTTTCCCTCACAAAATCAAAACTGGGATTGAGCCCCCCCATCTGCCTTCCTAGAACTGAATGATTAAATTAAAATTTTCAGAATGAAGTGGAGGCCTAACCTATTAATATCTTTGTTGCTCTCTCAATAGATGCGGTCTGCAATAAAGCACGTCTGCAATTGCCTCTGTCCGTTCCCAAACTGAACCACATGCTTCAGTTAGCAAACATGCAAAGATAAACTAAACAGAAGAACTTTGTAATCAAGACTCTGCCCGCAATCACTATCACTGTGTCAATGTGGCATGCTTTAGGATGATTCAAACAAAAATGCAAACATATTACCTTACCTTCAGTGCAACTCTTTGACCCTGTAACCCAAATGAATAACCTCAACTGCTAATGGAGTTTTACAATGCTTTCTTAAAATTGTTTGCCTGATGAACTGAATGCTTTCTGGTAAAACAAAATGTGAGATGATTGTGCCCAAATCCTGATCTAGCTGAACCAAATCAGAAGATTGTGGATTCACAATTCCACGCCAAGGTCTTGAGCATAAAATCTAAGTTGACCTAAGGGTAGTATTGAGGGAGTGCTGGACTGTCAACAGTGCCATTTTTCATAGAATCATAGAATCCTTAAAGTGCAGAAGGAAGCCATTCGGCCCTCGAGCCTGCACCAACAACAATCCCACCCAGGCCCTATCCCCGTAACTCCACCTATTTTCCTATTAATCCCTCTGACACTAAAGAGCAATTCAGCAAGGCCAACCAACCTAACCCGCACATCTTTGGACTGTAGGAGGAAACCGGAGCATCTGGAGAAAACCCACACAGACATGGAATGTGCAAACTCCACCCAAGCCCGAATTGAACCCGGGTCCCTGGCGCTGTGAGGCACAATGCTAAACACTGTGTCACTGTGCCACCCAGGATACCAATATGCTGCCCTCAGATGAGTGGTTAAACCAAAGCTCTACTTGCCCGCTGAAGTGAATTTTGAAGATCATGTGACACTAATTAAAGAAAGAGGCGGGGGAGTTATCACCCATGTCTTGGCCAATATGCATCAACATCTAAAAAACAGATTATTTAGTCTTTATCAGATTACTGTTTGTGGGAAATTGCCATGTGAAAATTGTTTGTTGCATTTCCTATATTGCAACAGGAAAGCACTTTGGAACATCCTGAGGTTGCAAAACGTGCCATTTAAGTGCAAGTCTTGCTTTTCTTTTTCTTTCACCAGTCTGCACTACCAAATTGCCCTTAATTTAACATTGAAGTTACTACTTTGCAACGTTCAAATTCTTCAGGTTGATGAGTGCCAGACTGCGAAAAAAAAATTAACAGCTGCGCTGCAAAACAGAATCTTGCCTCTGACCTTCCCCTTTCACATGTGAGAGAAATGTGCAAAGAGTTGCTTTCACCATGTCCTGAAAATGGAGTGAGCTGTCAAAATACGAGAAAAGATAAGGCCAATGCTCATTTAAGCATGAAAGTTTATACAAACACAGTGGGGTTGGTTCTCACATTGTGACTCACAAATGTTCTAGTGGGTCGGGTTGGGAGATGTGTGTGTTGGCCATTTCATGGGATTCACGTTCTGACACATGCACGTCTCCCAGAGCCAGAGAAAAGGGGCAGTCAGGATTGCGCTGGAAACCAGCGGTAAAAGAGGTAAGTGATTTTCATCTGTTTTAAATGTATTTTTAATCTTTTTTAAATGTGATTATCGGGCCCGACACGGAACTTGCCGGGCCTGAGAGCATCTCCCGCCCAGCCTGGCGTATTTCACTCAGGCAGGGTTTAGAGTAGCTCTCCGCTTTTGGGGAACTAATGGGAGATACTGCCGTAGTGAAGGGGGACAATTGGGGCCCCTCATGAGGTCAGAGGGCAGGGGGGTGGTGCCCCCGGGTATTGGCACCCTGTTAGTGCCAGTCTCTGCCTCCCAGCACTGTCCAAGGGACAAAGTGCCCATGTCCGGCGGCACCTTGGCACTGCCCACTGGGCACCGGGCAGTGCCAAGGGGGTGGCACTGCCCCCTAGTGGGCAGGGCCTAAGGGGTGATCGGTGGAGGGTCCTGATGCCACTCTGCATGGGGATCGGTCTGGGCTGGAGGGAGGCCAGTGATGGGGGCGGGCTGGGATGATGCTCCACTGGAGGGGGGAGGTGGTCTGTCTCCTGTCGGGGAAGGGGGGAGGGAGGTTTGCTTCTGGGGTGGGATTGATCTGCCAGGAGAGGTCAGCAATCTGCCGGGGGGGGTGGTGATGTTAGCGGGGGAGGGAGGTGGGGTCTGCTGTGGTGGGGGGATGGGGGATCGCTATAGCTCAGTGGGGTTGGACTGAACATCGAGGCATTCCTAAATGGGGGATGGTTGGCGCTGTCCCAGGAATTGGGATGGGGGCCACGATCAGGCTGTCGTGATGTTGGGAGGGGCAGCACTGTGGGGGTCCCAGTGAAAGAGCTGGCCGGGAGACAGGGAGACTGACAGATCGGGACTGCTGTGCATATGCAGATTTCCAGAGCTGTCAGTCTCTGGTGTGAACAGGCCCCCTGCCCCCCGCTCCCCCACCTAGTTTTTAATAATATTCACGATTGTGACCTCTGCATTGCACAGAGTGGCGTATGGTTCTGAAATTTCACTGAAAAGAACAATCATGATCTAGATCAGTTTTCTTGCCAATTCAGCACTTCTGGGAGAATCGACCCCATATTCCTTATCTGATATCGAAAACAAGCCATCAAACCATAAGCCAGTTAGTTTAAAAGAAAAATAATGTTGTTTGAAACAATGCATGACTCCTTTGTATCCATGTAATTATCTAACTGTTTTTTAAAGGACAAGATCGTTTCCACCTCTACTACTTCCTCTGGCAGCTCGTTCCAGACATTCACAACTCTCTGCGTGAAAAAATTGCCCATCTGGATCATTTAGTATCTCTCCCCTCACACCTTAAACCTATGCCCTCTAGTTTTAGACTCCCCTATATTTGAGAAAAGACGTTGACAACTTAATAGAGGTTTATAAGATGATGAGAGGGATTGATAGAGTGGATGTGCAGAGACTATTTCCTCGGGTGGATGTAGCTGTTACTAGGGGGCATAACTATAAGGTTCATGGTGGGAAATATAGGAGGGATGTCCAAGGCAGATTCTTCATCCAGGGAGTGGTTGGGGTGTGGAATACACTGCCTGCTGTGATAGTGGAGTCGGACACTTTAGGAACTTTCAAGCGGTTATTGGATAGGCACATGGAGCACTCCAGAATTATAGGAAGGGGATAGCTTGATCTTGGGATTGGACATGGCTCAGCACAACATTGAGGGCCGAAGGGCCTGTACTGTGCTGTAATGTTCTATGTTCTGTGTTTTATATTCTATCCAGCTAATCTGTGCTCTTAATTATTTTATAGACCTCTATAAGATCACCGGTAAGCCTCCTACGTTCCAGGGAAAAATGTCCCAACCTATCCAGTCTCTGCTTATAACCCAAACGATCAAGTCCTGATAACATCCTAGTAAATCTTTTCTGCACTTTTCCTAGTTTAATAATATCCTTTCTATAATAGGGTGACTAGAACTGTACATGGTATTCCATGTGTGGCCATACCAATGACTTGTAATCTTCAATAAGACGTCCCAACTGGTGTATTGAATTTCTGACCAATGAAACCAAGCATGCCGAATGTCTACTTCACCACCCTGGCCACCTGTAACTTCACTTTCAAGGAGCTATGAACCTGTAACCCTAGATCTCTTTGTTCTATAACTCTCCCCAATGCCCCATCATTAACTGAGTAAGACAAACTGCATCACCTTGCATTTATCTAAATTAAACTCCATCCATCATTCATCAGCCTACTGGCCCAATTGATCAAGATCCTGTTGCAATCCTAGATAACCTTCTTCATTGTGCACTATGCCACCAATCTTGATGGAATTTGCAAACTTGTTAAGCGTGCCTCCTAAAATCTCATCCAAATCATTAATAAAAATAACAAGTAACAATGGACTCAGCACCAATCTCTGAGGCACTCTGCTGGTTACAGGCCTCCAGTTTAAAAAACAATCCTCTACAACACCCTCTGTCTTCCGTCGTCAAGCCAATTTTGTATCCAATTGGCCACCTCACCCTGGATTCCGTGAGGTTTAACCCTATGCAACAATCTAACATATGGCACCTTGTCAAAGGCCTTGCTAAAGTCCAAATAGACAATACAGACTGCACTGTCCTCATCTATCTTCGCGGTTACCCCTTCAAAAAGCTCAATCAAATTTGTGAGGCATGATATTCCACTCACAAAGCAATGCTGACTGTCCCTTGCCTCTCTAAATATCTGTAGATTCTGTCTCTCAGAATACCTTCTAACAACTTACCCACTACAGACGTTAGGCTCACCAGCCTGTAATTCCCAGGCTTTTCCCTGCAACTCTTCTTAAACAAAAGTACAACATTTGCGACTCTCCAATCTTTAGGCACCTCCAGCTATGGCAGTCAATGATTCAAATATCTCTGTTAGGGGACCTGCAATTGCTTCCCTAGCCTCCCACAATGTCCTGGGGTACACTTCATCAGGTCCCGGGGATTTATCTACCTTGATGCACGTTAAGGCTTCCAGCACCTCAAGTTCCCTAACATCCATACCTTATTCAACAGTAAATACTGATGAGAAATATTCATTTAGGATCTTATCCATCTCTTGTGGCTCCACACACGGATTACCTTGTTGATCCATAAGAGGCCCTATTCTCTCCCTTGTTGCCCTTTTGCCGTTTATGTATTTGTAGAAGCTGTTTGGATTCTCCTTTGCCTTATCTGCCAAAGCAACCTCCTCTTGCCTTTCTGATTTCTTTCTTAACACTACTCTGACACTCTCGATACTCTTCAAGGGATCCATTTGATCCCAGCTGCCCATGCATGTCATATGCCTTTTTCTGCTTCTTGACAGGGCCTCAATATCTCAAGTCATCCAGGGTTCCCTACTTCTACCAAGCTTAGCCTTCACTCTAAAAGGAATATGTTTACTCTGAACAGTGGTTAACACATTTTTGAAAACTTACCTACTGTCTCTTTGCCTGCCAACAGACTCCCCAAATCAACTTGTCAAAGTTCCTGTCTAATACCATTAAGTTGGCCAATTTAGAATTTTAACTTTTTGGCCATACCTATCATTCTCCATAGCTATCTTAAAACTAATGGAATTATGGTCACTGGTCCCAAAGTGATCCCTCACTGACACTTCTGTCACCTGCCCTTCCTTATTTCTCAAGAGAAAGTCAAATTTTGCCCCCTCTCTAGTCAGACCATCTAACCTAGCAGTGATACTAGTTACATAGAAACATGGCACCTAGATATTGCCAACCACCTTGAGATCAAGGGAGGAAGATTTAAGGTAAGTAATTCAGACATAGTTAACAGGGTAGAAGATAAATTTATTCAGGAACAACAATCTGACAGAAACAGGTAGAACATTTACAACAACAACTAATTACATTCATATTGCATCTTTAACGTGAAGACGATGGTTAATCACTTTGAAGTTTCAGAAAGCTAGCTTCATCCTCCCATAGAAAGCAAAGTTTATCCATGTCATATAACGAAGAAGTTGTACAAATTCTGAAAACATTGCTAACTATAACCATGTATGCTTTAACCTACTGAGTAGACTAAATGTGCATTTATGTAGCAGTTCTCATGGCCACTATACACCTCAATGCACTTTATCGTCAACAAAGTACTCTAGAAGTGCATTTACTGTTGCAATTTGGAATCAATTATCTAATATCAATTTTCAGCTGGTCTAATACTAAAATACACTCACAAGTTTATTGTAATCTCTGACGTGGATCTCAGCTGTAAAGTTATCAGTTAATGCCAGGTTAGTGTGGCATTACAACTAGATTTGTATTCTCCTTTGTTTCATAAATTAACCATGTCTACAAAATATTTACACATTCAATGTTTAAGCCAAATCACTGCTATGTTTCCACATTAATATACTATTGTTAGTTTATGACTGTGGTCATAATATGGACTTCTTCTTTGATAATTGTCCAGATAAGTTTAATTTTGTTACTTAGTAGCTTGTGCGGATTGTGATGAGGTGTTAGTGATGCAAATACTAATATAATCGGAACCTAATGTGGGACAGTTCAGCAAGCCAATCTCATTCACCCCAGGTGTAGGTTAAATGGACAAGTTTCTCGTGAAGGCATTAGGGATTTCTTCAAAGCCCAAAACTCAATTCAGGATATCAGTTCCAGTATTGCTACATTTAGATGTACACTGGACCCAAAATCATATTCCGGGTAAAACAGCGTCATTCCATTTCTGCTACATAATTCATGACATATTGGACCTATTTTATGCTGTTCCTGCACTTGGAATTCTGAGGGTCTGCAGTGAACATATGTACTTCATACATAAAGCTGTCCATTGTGGAATGTATTTGATTCTTTTTAAAACTGGAAACCTGTTTTTCATCACCTCACGTCCACGAGAGCAGTACAGTACTGTGCAATTTGGGAGCTCATCATTCTAAACGGAAGACAGTGAAGGTCACAACAGATGTATCATAAACTATAAAGTAATCTTACTTTAGGTTTGATGCAGAATGCTCATTAAATCTGAAAGGATTGAACTGGTCATGCACAGAATGAAATGCTTTTTACAATTATAGATTAATGTGAACACATTTAAGTTGTTTTAAATTCCTCTTGGGAGTTTTTGAAAGTATGCTTAAGTCTTTGAATATGCGTATTGAAACCATGAATAATACTGTTTTGATGGTTCTGCATACTTCATTGTCCATATTGATAATGATGCAAAATATTCACCTATAAAAGGCCTGATGCATCTATCATATGTTAGCTGCATTTTATACATTTCAGCTTTGTTAAACATTTAATACTTTAATGTGAAATGCAGGCAGTAATTTCATGTTGATTTAGTAAGCATCTACCAATCTGTCAACTTCCCTCACCTACATTAATTAACCTACATTGAGCTAGGCATATCTGTCTTTCCAAATACACCATATGACATTAAAAGTCAAATTAAAGACATTTTCATTTTGGAACAGTTCATGATATCAAATTACCCAATCTACTTTGAGTATTGTCACCAGAAATTCACTTGTTTATTTCAGTCAACTAAGAAACAAGGCCGTAATTCTAACATTTTTGGATGGAATTACATTGTGGTTGCACCCATTCTGCTATCTAACCCTAGTTCCAGGGTAAAACTCTGACACCAATTTGGCAACGCTTTAATGGTAAAATTCTCGTAATTGTGTTCAAATCAGTCCATGCCCTCATCTGTCCTTATCTCTACAACATTTTTCAGCTCTGCAATCCTTAGAAATATCTGTGATCCTACAATTCTGGGCTTCCATCTGCAACACTGATTTTATTCTCTCTACCTTCAGCTGCCTGGGCCTAAAGCTCCAGAACTTTCTCTCTAAAGATATTCTACTTCCCACTCTTTTAACACATTCTTTAAAATCTACCATTCTGAACAAACATTTGGTTACCTGTCTTCATAACTTATATGTGGCTCAGCATCGAAAATTATTTTAATACACTAAAGACACATTTAAAAATGCAAGCTGTTTTCTTGTTTTTGAACTCCTATAGCTTCATTCTGTGATGTTGAAGTTTGGCCAATTTATTATTCTCTGTTGCATGGCTATGTCGCCAACAATTTATATTGCAAATTGCTTGTGAAATTGACAACGTATACCAAAATGGTTCTTTCATTTTTGGAAAAAGTTTGCCTAGGGAGCTGTTGTTACCACAAAATGACCTTTGAATTTACTTACTAATTCCTAAATGACTTTAACTAGACTAAATCAAGATAAAGAAAGACTGGTTTTGAGTAAATAAACGTACAACTAAACTACATGACACTCTTCTCTTGGAACGTCTTAGTCACTGTCAGTTTGCAAAGTTCCTGACATTGATGTATCATGTTATATCGGGAACTTTTAAAAATACCAGAGGAAAGGAAATGACCTGAAGTTCTGATGTATTCAAAATCCATTTCCCTATAACAGAAGTGCATCAGCCAATTCCCTTTCAGAAATTTGCATCTTATTCAATTCACATACCTTCCACCCTGCTAACTCTTTCTGTATTTCACTGAACATGTTCCTGTATTTCTATTTAAAACTGACATACTATGAGAAATAGTGGCTTTGAATCTAAACTATGTGACCATTGTGACATATCTGTTATGTCGCAACCTACTATAGATGAAGGGGTGACTTTGTATTTGGTTTACATATTTCAGCCGAGTTCTGGGAATTTTTTTTTAAAGTAACGTTCAAGTAACTTGAGATTACAATATTTTTCAGTAACCCACATCTGCATTTGTTACTATATCAGGACAAGATAGTAAAAGTCCCCTTTTCCTTCTGCTGGTAAAGGGAATAAGTGAAATGCTTTTGGGTCATAGAAACATATAAACATAAAAACTAGAAACAGGGATAGGCCATTTGACCCTTCGAGCTGTTCCACCATTCATTTTGATCATGACTGATCATTGAATTCAATATCCTGATTCCCCCTTTCCTCCCATATCCTTGATCCCTTTAGCCCCTAGAGCTATGCCCTATACAATTGCAACAAAACATCCCTATCCCTTTATGCAAATTCTCTTGCTATGAAATCAACATGCCATTTGTTTTCTTTATAGCCTGCTGTACCTGCGCATTTACTTTCAGTGACTGACGCACAAGGACCAAGGTCTGGCTGAGTATCTCTCTCAATTTACACTCAATAAAGTCTTCCTATTGTTGCTACCAAAATGGATAACCTCACATTTATCCACATTGTACTGCATCTGCCATACAGATGGCCACACATTCAGCCTATAAAAAACACGTTGAAGCATCTCTGCATCCTCCTTACAGCTCACCCTCCCACCCAGATGTATCATCTGCAAATTTGGAGTTTGCGCTTCCAAATTATTAACATATAATGTGAACTTATAACTAACTCCTGGTCTACAGCACAGAACTAGTCCTAATATAGGGCAACTTATATTCAGTCAGGAAACTGGTGGTAAACCACACTGGCTCTTTTTTGGGACAAACAGTAGAATCTTTTACTTCTTCTTCCTCTTGTAGTACCCAATCATGAATGCCTTACATTGATTGTAAAAGTGGAAATAAAGTGAAAATAATGCCCCATGACTTCTTGGCTCACCAGCATCAGACCTGGGGGGGTTACTCCAAAGATGCGCTGGGGAATCCCTCTTGGAAGCTCTGAGGTAAGGGTTTGTCCGGTAACCATCCAGAAGTGCTAATTTCCTTTTGACAAATGGAGCTGGAAACAACTTAACTCGCTAATCTCACTGGTTCTGCCAGTGTTACACTAATAGTTACTCTGAAAGAGGTAGAAAAAAATACAAATGCTTCCAATTTCAGTGTAACAATCTTAAAGACCCAGACTGGTCCTGACTCACGACATCCCCTGCACTCCCACACCCCATTCTCTGCTTCAACTAAATAAACCCCTCAAAGTATTCCCTACCTTAGACTGCCTAAATGCCTAATCTGACCCTACACAATTCATTATGTTCCTCCAGTGTGCCTCTGAAAGCCACTTTTGCACCCCCTCCCACTTCATCCTCTACCATGGCACTAACACAAACTAGTACAGGGAACAACCCCCATAGGAAACCCCTCCATACCGATCCCCTCCTCTCTCCCCGCCCTCCTCCCCAACCCATTGCTGATGTCAATTCATGCCTTCCCATTTGTCAAGAAGCCACTGAAAAGACTGCTTACCAACTAGCTACTGAGAATGGATGATGGTTTAAAACAATAATATTTATGTAATACAGGAACTGGATGATTGGAACGCTCTCTCTCTTTCTGTAGTGTTCTGTGCTTTCTTCTCCTGCCAGGAGGGACACTGATGACATGTGTTCAACAGATGGATGGTGAACATTTGTTGAGGGTGACTTTGAGGGAGAGGCAAAACATTGCATCAGGATGAGGGTGAATGTCAGTAGTGGAGATGTCAGGAAGTGCATAGGTAAGATAGGATAGATGTGCCTATAATGTAAGTTAGTTTAAGCAATGTGGCTTGAGGCGATACATCAGAATGTAAGTGATTGAGCCATTGTTTGCACTTCTCCTGTCCTGTTCAGGTTATTGAATCATTACCTATAACCAGGAGTGACATGCCTTTGCTGTTTGACCTCTTGTGCCACATCCAACCATGGCTTCTTGGTGACCCCAGCTTGCATCGTTAAGGAACAGAGTATTTCTTCAGTTCCTCACAGCCAGCATCCAGGAGAGATGAGGCACTGCCTCTAACCTTTTGGTTTCTGTACTCATTTTCCCTTTTTCTTAGCTTCCAATTCCAATGTCCTTCAAATTACCTGTTTGGAATGCCTTTCTAAATCATGGAGGTGAAATTACTTCATGCAGTATCATCACATCCACTGATGCTATATGGTTAGGAAACCTAGAAATCATGTGACAATGACTTATTAAATAGCCACTCCCAGATCCGCTGCACTGACTTTTGAGTTTCCCGCATGTTACTTGACTCCTCAGCTCCCAGCACCTCGTAAATCCATGCTATATACTTCACTACAAGAATCCATCTAGAATTTCTCATTTCTATTTGTGTGTAGTCAGGAGAAGCAAGTATGTTGATTATCAAAGCAATGTTACAGTGATCTGAGATCAATCTTTAAACAAGATTATAAATAAACTGAATCATGCACCATCTAATATAATTGGATTACATGTATTATTAAACAATTAAATCTCCTTTAAATGATTGCCATTTCTCCATACTGCATACTATTGTGTGATGGAAGGACACCATCTGAAGATGCACAGGAGAGGCCTGCGGTAACTTGTTAACTATCCCTGTAAGGGAATAGTCACTTTCCTGTTCTCTACAGTACAACACCCCATCAATTCAAACTTCATGTTTGTAGGAATATTGATTTATCAATAAGTTACTAACTCAATCAGACTATTATTCAGCAAGTGTGGGCTATTTAGTCTCAATTAAACCTTTATTCTTTGAGTTGTAAGCTCATTTGAATGTTCGTCTCGGTCATTTTATTGTATTTTACAGTCGAAGGCTCATCAAGCCACACTGTTTCAAATTCAGGTTTATCCATGACAGTATTATTGATTTAGAGTACATCTCGAAGCCAAGGCCAATATTTCAACACAAAGGGGAATTCAAATGGGTTTCCTTACCTGCGACAAATAAATAGATCTTGGATTTAAGGTTTTCATTGGCTGCATATTTACAAGTATAGTTTCCAGTATCAATGTGGTGGGCATTCCTCAAAGTCATGGTACTGCAAAAATATTTCTTCTTCAGATGATTACACCTGTAGTCGGTTATATTTAATCTGTCATTTGTAGCAGTAGGTAGATTGGGTCCAAGCCAGTTCAAGGATGCCTTCCCCCTGTTGATAAACCATAATGGCTAAGATTAATCACAGATGTAACAGCTGTATTACGAGTACCATTGTGTTTGCTTTGTTTTTTTTTCCCATTTTTATCTGACAAATGGTTTGAACATATGTCCAGACTTTTGTATCATAAAGCTTGTCAATTCTCCAGCTAAAGGGAAATGGCATGATTACTTTCATTTATACAGCTCCTTATCATCTTTAAACTCAAAGTGTAGCACGACTGGGGAAATTCTGCACTCATCGTGGGTTTGGCACCTGAAAATGCCAAAATATGAACAATGGTGGACAAAAAAAGATTCCATGGTCCAACCAATGTGTCTTCCACAATACAATACCTGGTGTGTTATAATGTCACCCCAGCCCATCTGAAATCATGTGATCTCCTGGAAGAGGTAACAAAAATACTATTTAAAAAAACAGATGAATTTGTGGGAAAGAAATCTGTGAAATTCCTCTGCAACCATTTGACAAATCAAAACTCAGTCCAGTAGGCACAGCCCTGAATTTGCTGAACTCTCTATATCTTTTGTAAGAAGTCATTTCTGCACCAACAAGAAACTGGACCAACTCTTCCTTGATGGAATTCAGTGACTCAGCATCCATCACACAAGTCGTTCAGGGCCTTAATATGCTCTATGAGAAATCCTGACACCTAACCCAGATCTTGCCTCATACAATTTCAAATTGCAGCTCCTTCTCCTCCCAAACCTTTAATTGGCACAAAACATTTAACTGGAATATAATCTATTCACCTTCAGAAAAGCCTCAATCAAATTACCTCTCATTTTTACTCTGCACTACTGTGTACAGTCCCAACTCTTTCAGCCTACTTTGATAACTAAGATGCTAGGTGAATGGGTCTTGGTGCAAGTTAGAACACATAATAACAGCTTTGGATGCCCTCAGTTCATTGGAATAGTCATCTCCAGAGGTAACAAAGGCAGCAAGGTGAGTAAAATATATGCTGTTAGTTTTGGTCAAGTGCTGACCTACAAAATTGGCCATTCTCAAACTGAGATGACATGGTGGGGAAGGGATGTGATAGGGGAGGGGTGTGGACAGATCACAATCAATCTCCCTCACCTGACCTGTTCTCACACTGATCAAACCTGCAAGCTCATTCAGAAGGGAAAGTGTTAATTGAGCTAAACTGCTGCAATATGACTTTACATACCGACTGGGTGGTCTGTCCAAACCCACTGAGGATTGCACTAATATCAAATGCTGTCCAAGAGTCTGTCACCCAGGATAGAAAACAGACTCAAAATACAGCACAATATGAAGAAGTTGGAAAACAGCAACTAGCAGTGGATTAAGGGTGGTATAATAATGTAAATAACATATGTAATATATGTATATATCTCTAAGAATTTATAGGTGAACAATTAGCATAATTTATCAATTAAGTAGAAGGATAAGGAAAGAAAACAACACATTCTTCTGGTCATATAGCGCTTCAGAAATCCATTGAACCATTTTTACCTGTTCAAGTTGAACCTGCATTACTTTTTACACATACTGAGTGAACAACAGGATATATATTTATGGTATGTAATGCTATCGTGAAATTTTATTTCATAGTCTGAGATTGCATACCGACTGACTCAAGAACAGATTTTTCCCTGCTGCTATCAGGCTTTTGAATGGACCTACCTGATATTAAGTTGATCTTTCTCTACAGCCTAGCTATGACTATAATACTATTTTCTGCACCCTCTCCTTTCTTACTACCCTATGTACTTTATGAATGGTGTGTTTTGCCTATATAGCGCAGAAAAAACAATATTTTTCACTGTATCCCAATCCATGTGACAATACTAAATCAAATTAATACAAAAACAATGAGGGTCAAGATTTTCCGATTTTGTCTGTGGTGCAGAGGGACCTCGGGGTCCTTGTGCATGAGTCGCAAAAACCCAGCTTGCAGGTGCAGCAGGTGGTCAGGAAGGCGAATGGGATGCTGGCCTTCATAGCGAGGGGGATTGAATATAAAAGTAGGGAGGTCTTGCTGCAGCTGTATAGGGCATTGGTGAGGCCGCAGCTGGAGTACTGTGTGCAGTTTTGGGCGCCGCACCTGCGCAAGGATATTTTGGCCCTGGAGGGAGTGCAGAGGAGGTTTACTAGGCTGATACCGGAGTTGAGGGGATTGAGCTATGAGGAGAGGCTGAATAAACTAGGCTTGTACTCGTTAGAGTTTAGAAGAATGAGGGGAGATCTCATTGAGACATATAAGATGATGAATGGGATGGATAGGATAGAGGTGGAGAGACTCTTCCCGCTCAAAAAAGACAGTAGGACTAGGGGGCACAGCCTCAAGATAAAGGGGAGGCGGTTTAGAACGGAGTTGAGGAGGAACTTCTTCACTCAAAGGGTGGTGAATCTCTGGAATTCTCTGCCCGTTGAAGTGGTGGAGGCTGCCTCGCTAAATATTTTTAAGAAGCGGGTTGATGGGTTCTTGATAAGAGAGGGGATTAAGGGTTATGGGGAGAGGGTGGGAAAGTGGAACTGAGCCACAACAGATCAGCCATGATCTTATTGAATGGCGGGGCAGGCTCGAAGGGCTAGATGGCCTACTCCTGCTCCTATTTCTTATGTTCTTATGTTCTTTCCCCTGCAAGTGGGAACAGAGGATTTGGCGTTCCAGCCAATACTCTATATTCAATTTCAACGGCACTGGAGATTCCGAGCCGTGAATGACGACAGAGATTTTTGGCAAAGAATTCCAGAACAGAAAATGTTTGAGGCAACAACTAATGGTTTACAACAGGTGACATCTTGGGAAAAACGCTGGTGAGAAGAACGTGTAGCTTTGTTTTTAAAATTAAAGTTTAAAAGACTAAAAAGAGATGAAACGAGTTAAAAAGTAACAAAAGATGATGCAAGGTTATCATTTAATTGCGCACAGAGTGGAACATGGATGGAAAATATGGATCTCAAGAAGAAAAAGGTGAAATGAGGAGAAAGAGAAAGGTGAAACATAAAGATAGTGAGATGCTGAGTGATTGGTAGAGCTGGCGATTAAAAATGTGTTATCACTGATCAAAAAAGTGTTCTTTCATCCATTTTTTAAAGAGCCTTATCTCACATTATTATATTTTTCAATATTTATAGAGATATGCAGTTGTTATATTGTAACCACTTCAATTGTTCTTACGTCATAGAATGAGAAGATTGAGTGGTTTTGTTAGCCTTCATGAAAAGTACATTTTACAGGTTTTTTTTAGGTTGCTAACTTATGTTACATCAAAGAACACCAGTAGGTTTTTGAAGCTATTTTGTGACCAAAATGCTTTTCTACCACTTTTGCTCGCTAGAATCTTGGTCACACAACACTTGGAGTACTGTGGGAGATCTTGGGATTAAATTATCTGGCCCTGCGCTCACTGTGTGGATTGTTGCAAGAGAGACAGAAAACTTAATGAATCATCTCATGATTCATTGACCTCGGGCAGGAATTCCTGCCTTGGCAGGCTGAACTAGAGAATCTCACCTCCGGTCTTCATATTCTTAAAAGGATATGGAGGCACCAGGGAAGGTACAAAGAAGATTTACCAAAATGATACAATTTCTGAGCGGTGACACTGTTTTAGAAAGATTGAACAGGTAGGGGCTGTTTTCTCTGGAAGAAAGTGATGTGGTCAAGATCTTTACGGCTATTAAAGGGTTTGATAGGGTAGACACAGAGAAGATCTTCCCACGTGTAGGGAAGACTAGAACCCACAGAATCCCAACAGTGCAGAAGGAGGCCATTCAGCCCATCAAGCCTGCACTGACAACAATCCCACCCAGACTCTATCCCCATATTTACCCTGCTAATCCCCCTGCCGCTAAGGGGCAATTTAACATGGTCAATCAACGTAACCCACACATCTTTGGACTGTGGGAGGAAACCAAAGCACCCGGATGAACCCCATGCAGACATGGGAGAATGTGCAAACTCCACGCAGAGAATTGCCCAAGGCCGGAATTGAACCTAGGTCCCTGATGCTATGAGGCAGCAGTGCTAACCCACTGTGCCACCATATCGCCCAAATATAAGATAGTCATTAATAAACTTAACTGGAAATTCAGGAGAAATTTTTTTACTCAGAGGGTGGGATTTTCTGGCTGCATTTGCCCGAAAGCTGGAAATTCTTGTCCGAGATCAATGGATTTTTGCATAGTCTGTGACCTGTCTGTTGCAATTCCCGTGGCAGGTGGGATTGGAAAATTCTGCCCAGAGAATCATTAAGGATGAAACTTGTTACTGCAAGGAGATAGCGTTAATGCATTTAAGGGGAAGCAAGATAAACTCATGAGGGAGAGAGGAATAGAAGGATATCTTGATGGGTTTAGATAAGGAGGATGAGCACATGTGGAATATAAACAGGGCTGAATGACCTGTTTTTATGCTGTAATTACAATGCAACACAATGCACTCAATATTTTCTCATGAAGGCATTACTTCTTTAAACAGTACGACAGGATGTTGCACAATTGTATAAGCACACAATATTCTTTGTGAAGTAATTGTAGTCATTTTCTTAGGAAGAATAGCCTGGATTTAAGCCAGAATAGCATGATCTAAATTCAAACTCTCTCAATCTTGGCATGTAGTTCAAAGAAAGAGTCAAACATCATCATTGAAATGTAGAAACTTGCTACCATCTTTCTGTGGACCCACTTTACAATTTGAATGATGTGAATTGTGTGGGATGGCGGCCAGTGCTATAATAAAAAAAATGACTTCACATGGCCTTGGCTGCTGGCTTACTTCTGAGCGCTGGATGATACTCGGATACACCCATATTTTACAAGAATGTGACTTTGTCCAGCTACTGGTCTTCGAGTGATTTTCCAAAGTGGTACAGATTTGGTGTCAAATGTCATCAAAGTGTTTGTCACATATTAGACACATTCTCAGCTGGAAGCAGGATGTTTGGACTGCGGTTATGAAAAATGGAAGAAGAGGTAAATAACTGAAGAATACAAATTGCAGATGAGCTTAAAGTAGCTAAATAATGAATGAATGAGAATGAGACTGATGCCGCCTACAGAACATTTTTCCAGCAGGTTCCTTGACATACATTCATCAAGATCGAGCTTGGATTATAGGCTTGACCGGCTAACTTCTGCTCATGTGTTCTTGCCAGTCCTCAGCAGGGACACTCAGCAAATCACGAAGGCAAAGATTCAATGGGAAGATATATTTCTGCTTCTACATGTGCACTTTTCCCGTTCACAGAAAGTATTATCTAGTGTTCTCCGGCTGTTCACATCACAATGCTGCTGCAAGAAAGGGCGGAGGATTTGGTGCTTACCCAAATCTCCATTCTTTGCAGCTGGGAGAATTCCAACTGTGAACGAAATTTGAGAATTCTGGCCAGTGTCTTCAGAAAGCAAAGAATATTCCAAAGCAGCAACAGATCATTTGGCCTGTTAAGCCTACGTCACTATTTTATTCCATTTGGGACATTTGCGTGTGTTGGGTTGTCAAGTCTAGAGGTATCAAAAGTGTGAATGAGGGTTTCAATGGCAGCTTAGCTGAAACAGGGGCAGTGTCAGGTGATGTTACTGAAGTGGAAATAGGCAATTTTAGTGATGGCATGAATATGAGCTTGGAAGATCAGCTCATGGTCAAATATAACATCAAAGTTAGAATCATAGAATCAGAAGGAGGCTAGATGGCCCATCAAGCCTGCAATTACAACAATCCCACCCAGGCCCTATCCCTATAACCTCACGTATTTATCCCCTAACGCTAGGGGTGGAATTTTCCAGTCCTGCCCGCCATTGAATTGTAGCACATGGGACAGAAAATTCAGCAGATCGTGCAAAGGCCCATTGACTTTGGGCTGGAATTTCTGAGTCTTGGGGCAACCATGGCTGGAAAATCCCACCCTTTGGGTCAATTTAGCACAGCCAATCAACCTGACCTGCTTATTTTGGAATTGTTACAACCCACACAGACATGGGGAGAATGTGCACACTCCGCACAGTGCCCCAAGCCAGGAATTGAACCCGAGTCCCTGTTGCTGTGAGGCAGCAATGCTAACCACTGTGCCACCATGCCACCCCCGATACTTTATTTCTTGATTTCTTCTCATGACCATCTTACATGATCTTACATCATCTTACATGTTTGGGCTACATCTTTCTCGTTGCTTTAATATCCCCTTCAGAATGGCAAAAACACCACACAATATTCCAACGGTGAATTAATTGAGATCGTAAACAGACTTGCAGTACCTACTTGAATATTAAATACATGGGGGAAGTTTTCAACTGATGCTCCTGTTTTCAAATGGGAAATTTGGGAAACTCACAATCAGGAAAAAAAATTGCTCTGTCCAAATCTCATGACTGCAATTTTCAAACACTAGTGGGCACAGCATATTTGGCATATTTCCACCCACTTGTACCGGATATTGACTGAACTAACCATTTTAAACTTAAAGTTTAAAGTATTAGTCACAAGTAGGCTTACGTTCACACTATAATGAAGTTACTGTGAAAATCCCCTAATCACCACATTCCGGTGCCTATTCAGGTACACGGAAGAAGAATTTAGCATGGCCAATCCACCTAACCTGCACATCTTTGGATTGTGGGAAGAAATTGGAGCACCCGGCAAAAGCCCAAGTAGACACAGGGAGAATATGCAAACTTCACCCAAGCCAGGAATTGAACTTGGGTCCCTGGCATTGTGAGGCAGCAGTGCTGACCACTGTGCCACCATGCCGGCCTTGAAAGGGATAGTTGACAGCCACCAAGAAAATAGTTCTGAAAGTAATGATTTGGTAATGATTTTTGTTGCGCACTCTCGAGGTGTTCGCCTCCTGATCCTACAGAAACCTTAGGGATGACTGCTAGTTATTCAGTGATGCTGACTTGGATTTCTCCCATTTGCCAAGTTGTGACTCAGCCCCATGAAGAAACTGCACCATTTCCTGCATATCCTGTGGTGAGGTATTCATATGGACTTACAGGCAGCTTGTTCATAATATGAGGCAATGAACACAAAAGTGAAATCAATGAGCAATGTATGCTCAGTTAAAAACTGCTCTCATACATTTTGGGGGCAATTATGCACTGGCGTCCAGTGCGAAAGTAAATGGTAAAGTGGGTGAAAAATTCTGCAACAGTCAGGAAACAAAATTCTTGCTAATGAGATCTCGTTTCCCAATTTTCCATGTTCCTTGCTGGTGACACAATGAGGTTCCTGCCCACTAATGCATGTTAATAAATTTGAATACTATTAATGGGTCTCCCTGCCACATGATTCCCCTCCCTAAATATTCAAACCTTACTGACGTGACATTGCATCAGCGAAGTTAGCACCGGATTCAGAATAATGGGATTCAGTCAGGGGATTCTCCAATGGGTGCCAAGGTTAGTATAACTCCTGGGGGCAAGGAAATTGCCCTGGCCTTTTCCTCTGGCACTGCCCCATCACAGGTTGGCCTTGCTCCGGTATAGATTGGCACTGCTCCTGGCACAGGTTGGCACACTCCATGGCACATGTTGGCAGTACCAAGTTAGAACACTAACCTGTGCCAAGGGGTGGTGCCATGGATTGACCCTCTGGGGAGCTCCATTGTGAGGGGAGTTCCAATATGGTGGTAATGGGGAGGGGAGAATTCCAATACCTTTGAAGAGTTGAGGGGGACAGTGCCCATTATACCGCCATGGTGGTGATGGGGAAGGGGCGGGTAGTGGGGGAGGGAGGGGCCATGGTACTTGTGTGGTGGGTGGTGGCTATGGTGGGAGTTGCAGAGGAGGGAGTTTAATTTCAGTGCTGATTGGGGTGCCCTTTAAAAATGCCATTGTGATCTCCGTGACTTGGTCTTGCTGATTCCATCAGGCCCCACCCAGCCACAGTGAAGGTGGAAACGATGCCCCCTGATTTATTTTTTTGTCAAATTGGCTGAAGACCTGGTGTGAAAACTTATCCATGTACCTGGACAGATACATGCCAGTTTTCAGTCAGAACCTGACACTCTGACAAGCTATGGTAAAATTCTGCCCCTCGGTATGAAACAAAAATAACCTGTTTGTCTTTTTTGCACTATAACTTTAAAATGCTCTCTATTTGCACTTGGATATCTTACTTTAATCCATTTAAAATCATGCCATTCAAAGTACATTAAGTTATAGACTATCTCAGAGTGTGGTGAAGGCAGGTACAATCATGACTTTCAGAAGAAAACTGGATAAGTACCTGAATAGAAAAAGTTCAGGGCCATGGGGGAAGGGCAGAGAATTAGAACTTAATTTCTCTGACAGAGAGTGGACAGAGACAGGGCAGGTCATACAGCAGCAACTATTATCTGATTCAGTTCTCCTTTCCAAAGTTTTACTTCCAGATTAGATTCACATTTTGCGAGAGAAATGTACTATCCATATGCTTTTTCACCTCTGAAAAGGGAGGGGAAAGGGTGGTGTCAGGAAGGGGACAAATGAACAACAGGGATTTCAATGAGGCTGATAGTGAATCAGCAGCCAATGTTTTAGCCTGCTGCTTTTTGCGTTTCACTGACTTGGGAACGTTTTACCAAGTATTGGTAGTTTTAACAACAGCATCTGTGGTTCAGTGGTAGAATTCTCTCCTGCCACATGGGAAGTCTGGCTTGATTTCTGGCTAACGCAAGACCAGTTTTTAATTTCTCTCCCTGTTCTCGTTGCTCTATTACTTCCAATTCGTCTGTGTATTAGCTGCATTTAAATTGCTGCTGCAAATCTTCAACATTTCTTTGAGTGGCACGACAGCACAGTGGTTAGCACAGCTGCTTCATAGCGCCAGGGACCCGGATTCAATTCCAGTCTCCGGTGACTCTTTGTGTGGCGTTTGCACATTTTCCCCGTGTCTGCATGGGTTTCCTCCGGGTGCTCCAGTTTTCTCCCACTGTCCAAAGATGTGGGGTCAGGTTGATTGGCCAATCTAAATTGCCCCTTAGTGTCAGCAGGATTAGAAGGGTAAATATGTGGTGCTACGGGGTAAAACTTGAGTGGAATTGCTGTTGGTGCAGGCTTGATGGGCTAAATGTCCTCTTTCTGCCCTGCAGGGGTTCTATAATTCTACGAATTTTAACTTCAAAATAACAGCGAGATTGCAAACAAGTCTCCAAGAATAGTTTGAACTGTACAACTTCAATGGAAGTAGATTGGGAATGGTAAAAAGTCATCTCCCAATTTCCAAGTGTTCATTTCATCTTGTTGGCATAAATCAATTTCACCTCCTAAATGTTGAAAGCTTTTCTTACTGTAATAATCTTACCTAGGCCAATCTTCTGTCATCAATCACCCTTTACTCACAGTGTGTTCAAAATGCTGTTCAGCAGCTGCAGTGTAGAGGTCATCCCCAAGTCTTTCGACTGCCGACCCGAATGGAGCCAACTGATTTGAAACCCCCCCACCCCCACTATTAGTCGAGACTCCACTTGCCTAATAAGGGAGCTCGTATTCTATGAAACCCATGGGGACATCTATTACCGACTCCATAACATGTATTCTTACTTTCTACTTTTTTCTCTTTCTCTTGTCATTCAATTATTTTTTGCTCACTTCATTTCTCTTCCTGTACTGATTCATCTATCCTAATTCACCACTCTCCTTTGTCATTCCCTGTTTCTTTCTCAATCCTTAAACCTTATTTATTGTTCACACAGATTTCAGGTGCCCCATGGCTCTCAACCTCTGACAACTGACAGGGCAAAACTTGCCTTCAAGTTTTCGGATAAGGGTAAGGACCAAACTAACAGAACACTCCCAGTAATGTCGCTCCCCTAAATAATTTAGCTTGTTATATATTTGCAACTGTTTAATTAATTATAATCAATGAGTTTGGGTAAATTTTCAACAGGTTATAGAGGACAGGATGCATAAATAAATCAAAAGAAGGAATGGAGATGGCGGGATTAACACAGGCTGTTACACATAGACCACTATTTTATTTTTCAACTCATCAGACTATGGAAAGTCATTTCCCCTGATTGGCTGAAACATGAAATTTTCCAAGCAATTTCTAATAATAATACAGAACCCAGGGAGGACTGTGCTGTATGAAGTGAGCTACATGCCTCAGTAACTAATGATGTATAAAATGAAATATAACAGCAGTCATTAAAATAATCAATAAAACTATGTTCTACATTGCAGTGAATTCTCTAAGCTATGTTGGGCATCCCAATCCAATCCATTTATCTTATCTATTTATGATAATCTGTCTGGTTTAGGGATATACTGATTTAAAATATATGCTGAACTTCAGCCATATTGAGATTGTAAAGAATGACTTATTTTAATGCGATTAACAACTTTCACTGAAGATTTCTTCACAGGCTTTAACCAACACGTGGATGCTACTATAATCAACTGAAGTAAAGACAGTTTGTAGAATGAGAATGATTTTAAAAATGGTCTTCAGAAAATACCAAATTATGAAAAAAAACCGAGCAAAAGCAATTGTATGTATAATGGGTGGGAATTTCCAAATTTCCATCCAATGTCAATAGAGTTTTGGCTACTGTCTCCAGATTTTCCAGTCCTACCCATGTCCGGTTCCAGCTATGGATGGGACCAGAAAATCCCAGCCAATGTTTCACTGTAAGAAAATTACAATTCACTTGAATTTTAGAAGGCAGTTTACAGTATATACTCAAGAACATTATAATCTAGTGTGACGAATATTGTGCTTTTACTCAAAATGTCTTTATCACATGACAGTATCAACAGTATCAGACAGTTCAATTTCCATTATAAACACTTATAAGGGCCAGATTTGTCATCCTGTGGGGGTGGTGGGATTGGAGTCTGGCATGCCAACAATTTCATGTCAACCATCACCATAATGATTGGAAACTTTGGACCCCTATGGAATCATCCTTGGAATTGCGACACCTGTCCATCATCAGATACCTCCCTGAGTGTCTCCTTCCCAAATTAATAATATGACCACCATGGGAAACCCCACTTCTGTGATCTAGACTCCGCTTCCCACAATCCATTTCTGGGGTCTGAAGTGGAACTCACTTCAGCTCTTAGCTGATTTGATCTTCATGACATAACATGACATGATTTATGTTAAGGGTTGATTGACACAACTTCCCTCACCTGTCTGACTGATGGTGAGGGAGGCATAAGGAAGACGCATCCAACCCTGTAAGAAGATGAGACAAAATACTGGTTCAACCTCGTGTCCACCCTATTCTCCTATTTGTTGATGCCAAAGAATGGTCCCAGTTGCATCCTTGGTATCTTGGGTCCATTTAAGTGAACATACTTTCTGATTATTCTACCATTCCCCGTAGATGATTTATTTTAAGCAATATAAAATGTTGTGTGAACTTTTAACACATCCACTAGGTTTGGATGATGTCCATAAACCATTGAGCCTCATTATTGCATCTCTCAGTTTCCATTCCTTTGACTTAACCTCAATGCAGCTTTGACTAATTTTGTACAATTCCCATTTGATCTACATTTTTCCACTGACTGGGACGCTTGCTTCAGGTGTCTAATATAGCATGAGTTGTGGCCAAATACATTTTGAGTACAGTAGATCCCTGTTTTAAGTGTTCTCTTTTAAATTGGTTTCATTTTAAAGGGCTTTATTCTTTAATGTCTGGCTCTTATATGCAGTGCAATATTCCCTGTTTTAACACGTGTGAGCAATGCGATGGTGCGATAACTTCTTAGTACAACCAGGCCCAATGATTCTGTATGATGTCTGGCTTGTGATCAACACCTTTTTGTCCTTTCTGTACATTCGAGGAACATTGATTTTTGCTGCATTTTCAGGTAATCCCCCTCCCTGTACTAAACTAATCCTCATTTTTAAACTTTTCCTTTAACCTGTATCCTGTATTAGTTGAATAACTTTGTGGACTTTTTTTAAAAATAATTCTCCATTGATCTGTAGCTTACAATACAGATACTGTACTGTAGCGTGGGCTTTGTTTTTCAAATTTCTTTGCTGCTGGACAGTACATATCTAGAATCACAGAATCCCTACAGTGCAGAAGGAGGCCATTCGACCCACTGAACCACTACCGACAACAATCCCTCCCATGTCCTATACCTGTGACCCTATGTAGTTACCCTGTTAATCTGAAGTGTGGGTAGAAGCCGGAGCACCCGGAGGAAACACACACAGACATGGGAAGAACATGTAAACTCCACATAGACAGTCACCCAAAGCTGGATTTGAACCTGCAACCCTGGCACTGTGAGGCAGCAAAGCTAACCACTGTGCCACATTGACACCCATTACCCGGGGAACTGCTGTGGACTTCTGTTTTTAAAATAATTCTGTGCCAAACAGCAGTACTGCTCTGTACTGTATAGTACCTATGTTTGAGGAGCATATGGTAAACTTGGTATTTTAAAGACGTCACTGCTAGGATGAAGTCTGCACAAGGCAGAAAGTTTACAGTCACTTACTGTACTGTACAGTATTTCAGACTGTAGGCTGCAGTGTTTCAAATTTTACATGTTTTTTTGCACAGAAATTGTCCTGGGGTACCTAACTATGGCTTTGCCAATGTTTCCAATGGGAAACCAAGTTTCACTGAAAGAATTTTCACTTTAAGTAGTGATTTTCAGGAAGACAGTTGTCACTTAAAGTGAGGACTCCCCGGATATTTTTAAGTCTGCTCAGCTACCTTCAAAAATAAAATGGCGTTCTTAGAAACTGATAGATATATAATTGTTTTTATTTCCGAAACAGTGTAGAACAGAGATAAATAATGCATAAAGTAGTCAATTCTGTTACATTTAACAGACGTGTAATATGACTAAACTAGAAATGTTCTGAGGTTCTGATTAACAATTCAGCGGGATACAGATAAATATCTGATCTGTCAGTTTGAAAAGGTACTGCAGCATTAAATCAAGTCAAGTGGCGCATGTATAAGTAATTAATCATCCTGTTTTCAGGATATCTCCCCTGTCCCTGTTATGCTAAGGTCTTCCCGCCCTGTCCCAATCCTATATGCTCTTTATTTAACCCCATTCCTTCCCTGATCTTTAAAAAAAATTAGGTTCAAACTGTAGTCTGAGTTGCTAAAAAGGTTAACTAAAAGTCATAGCCTCGCAAACAATGAGTTGATTTTCTTCTAACACGCAAGTGCTGCTTTTTCATTCTGAGAGACATTTTTGTGCAAAGTATTACTTATCAGACAGGATCTCCCTGAATGATGCCCTCTTCAGTTCATTCTGATCAGTAGTGAGCATTGCTTGGCATAAAACAAATAATTTGACTTGCAAGTGATGAAAGAATGTTCAATGTTGGGCAGTTCATCAATTAGGTGGAACACTTGCGCAGGCATTGATTTATTTGCAATACTCACAACCACATCTGCTGAAAGATAATTCCCTCATAGAGCAGTAAGAGGTGAGTAACCTAACTGACTTCAGAAAAGTGTGAGGAATTTGGCTTGTTCTTTTTGAGAAATGGGAAACTTTCAAATGGCCTAACTGAAGTTTACCTGTTTGTAAATGAATTGATGAATTGATCCAAACAATTTTTTTTCCCTGCTAGGATGGGTTCAAAAAAACAGGAAACATAAGTGACTAGTCAGGAAATCCATGTTCATTGAAGTAAAGAGTCAACAGATGATGTGTGGGTGTAGTTTGCGATAGAATAACCATATGTAGAATTGATGAGGGGAACATAATGGGGAAAAGGGCTTTAATCATGATTGCAAATAGCTCGAATTCATTCCATTCAAAATGAGCATGACAAAGAAACAAAGAGACTTGAACAAATTGAAGTGAACACAATAAATGAGTTCAAAACTCATGGGTTTGGTAAATGAGCTTAGTAAAGATAAGGTGGGGCTTGATTGATCCATGAGTCTGCTTGGTAAAACATTGTAGTGGTTTGCTGTTTGTTTTTGCAAGATGCTGACCAGGAAACTCTCGTGCACTTAATGCCTGCCATCAGGCATGTGGGAAGAATCTACAGGTTGATAACTGTTTGGCCACATGATGAACGGATCTTGAGTGTACTCAGAGATCCAGGGGAAAGGAATCCCAGAAGGCAAGATTGAAATCCTGAGGTAGTTCCATGTTGAAGCTGCCTGGGTTCGAGTGACTTTTGTAGAGAACTCCGAGACTTATTTTTCAGACATGGAGATCAGAGACACTCATGAGAATTTCAATGAGATTATTTGGCTCACAGTATGTTGAATACCTGGCTGGGTTATTGAGAAATCCATGGAACCTGCTTAGGTTGCATTTGTCATTTGCTTTGGAGAGTTCACCTGTTAATTCACATGCATTCATCTTGAACATTCAAGTATAAGATGTTATGGTAAATAGTTTTATTTTGTCTAACTACCACTAGAGTGAAGGAATAGTGAATATCTGAATAATTTTCCTGTTCTTGTATTGACATCTTTCCAGCCTTTTTGTCTGGTGCAATATAATGCATTTTTCATTTCCAATAAATGTTTTATTCATTGTGTTAAAAGTTCATGAGTAGACTTCTGTGATTTTTATTTCTAGCTTTTCTCCATGGTTTCAAAACAATGTTTGGATCACTGACACCAGGTTCCCCTCTGGAACCTGACTTGTTTAGTAGTAACATAAGCTAGGATGTAACACAATGATAAATCTGATGACCTAACCTATTTTGATGCATTAGTCAATCAATTATGTAAAATCACCAATGGAAATTCTGGAATGTGAATTGGAAGCATAATGCTCTGTAAAGAAAGAAAGTGGATAAGAGACAAGAAATTAACCATAATCAGGATTTTACACTACTCCAGCAGATCTTCATGTGTGGGGGCACGTTGAAATTGCATGGATCGGATTCCCACCAGGCTCTTGCCTGCCCCCAGCTGTGAGCAATACTATGGTGGGACTGGCAAGACCTCAGAAAGGAATCCCCACCCTCCCTGCTCCCCACCCCCTCCAGCTCCAATTAAGGTCCTTAAGTGACTGATTAATAACCATTTGAAGGGCTTTTCCCACCCAGCTTCAAATCTTAGGCTGGCGATGAATCACAGATTGGGGTGGGGTGGGGGAACACAAAAGTTACCAGAGCTACTTCCAAGGTGGGAAGTTGAGGAAGGGGGGCTTGGCGTTGACCTCCTTCAGGGTCTGGAAATCTTTGGACCTCCCATCACTCTTGGTCATTCCCTAAGACCTTAAGTTGCCCCAGTCTCCCAGTAACCTCACAGATGTCACCTACCGACTGCTCTCTGGGATCCATGCCACTTACCTTCACTCCCCATCTTTTGCCAATCAGTGTTCATTAAATGTGAAATGGCAGCGGGCCTTTTGGAGTTGGCAGGAAAGTGTTCCCCGTTGACTGTACAATGCCCTGTCTTCCTCAAGCCCAAACATATCACCTTATGGTAAAAAAAAATGTAACCTCACCTGCATGTGACAGTGATTGTTCCGTTTACTTCAATGACCAACTGCTTGTCAGGTATATTCAGTTCAGGTGCAGTCCAATTGACTCGAGGAGCTGAACATAATAAAGAAAAATTATAACATGCATTTAATTACAACCCATTCAAATCAGCCCAATTCTAGTGGAGCATTGCTAAACAAGATGATGAGCAGTTACTGTATACGCTGAAAGTAGGGTTCGTACACCTCTTGGCAAGATTAGGTTACTGCTTTTGTTGATATTTAACATTAGTTGTCCATATGAAAGAGCAACATAAAAGCACACAGCTGATTTTGAACAGATCAAAACTGATAGAAACCTGGCATGAACAAAGTGATATTGAGTGGATTAAACAATGAGAATTCTAAATAGCCTTAATGTTGAGAATGGAGGATCAACATTGTAAAAACACATTATCTCCTCTCCCCACTCTCGCTCAGTTACCTTACTGGCCACACAGTTAGACAAGTAAGCTCCAGGCCAGCATTAATATCCTTCTCCAAATTACCACAGACAGGGTAGAAGCAAAAAGATGGTGGGGAAGTCCAGAACCAGGGGTCATAGTTTGAGAATAAGGGATAAACCTTTTAGGAAGGAGGTGAGGAGAAATTTCTTCACCCAGAGAGTGGTGAACTTGTGGAATCCCCTAACACAGGAAGTAGTTGAGGCGAAAACATTATATGATTTCAAGAAGAAATTAGATATATCTCTTGGGGCTAAAGGGATCAAGGGATATGGGGGGAGGGGAAGGAGGAGATCAGAATATTGAATTTGATGAACAACCAAGATCAAAATGAACGGCGGAGTATGCTGGAAGGACTGATTGGCCTACTCCTGCATCTAGTTTCTATGTTTCTATCATAATTTGGCACATTTCATACAGGGAGCACTGATCAGTTGTCCATTCTTTGCTGTCTCACCACATGATGAACAAATTTAATATGTGTCTGCAAACAGATGGAGTTTACAAGATTAAATAGAGGAGAAATTGGATATACGAGAGCCTGTGTTGTGTTTGAAGAAATAGTCAACCCACTGTTGAAAATTACAGGGTACCACAGCCATTCCTTTGCCTTCCCAAGTCCAGCTGATGAATTATAAAATGGGGCGAGCCGCCCACATGCCTGAAACAAGCAGAAGGCTGTTTAAATATATAAATCTGAACCTCAGAAACAAAATTCAAGTGTGAATGGGTGGAGCATTCTAACTCAATTGCACATGACACTGAGCAGCTAGTGGTGCTTATAGGAATCACAGTTGGTTGCTCAAAAAAAATGCCCTGGAGATTTTGGACAGTACTCCCAGGCCTGTGAGGGCCCAGTCCCCAGGATGACTTTCTTCCCCACAGGTCTGAATTTGATTCTATTCACCTGCGGCTCTGATCAGTAAAAGCCGTTTATCATAACCTATAGAACTATTTTCAGTTGTTACAAAACGTAGGTAGATTAAATGCTGGAAAGAATTTTCCAGCCATTCATACTCTGTGGCCACTGCCAGTAAGAATGGAGAATTTGGCCCTTAGTCAAATGTCCGTTCACTGCAGTGGGACTGGAGAATCCCAGGTGCGGGCGAAGTTGGAGAATGTGGCTGATATGTTCAAAAACATGACATGAAAACATAACAGCTGCAGGCAGAGAAGGCAGGTTTTGAAATTGCACTGAAAAATGTCACTCAAGGCATTTTATTTTTCTGGTTCTTGACTTCGGTCCCCCTTACACCCTCTACTAGATTACCCATTTAGCAAACGTTCCTGCCTGGCATTACTGCCAACTTCTATCTTTGATACATGAGTACACACTAATTTAATTAATGTACTTGGGATATCAAACATATATCTAGCACGTGCTTTACCACTATCGCTCTTTTTTTACAACCTTAAGGTTAGAATTACTGCTGATGACATTGGCAAATGAATGTTTAGCACATTTGTGTGACATTCCTATCTTCTACTTCACTGTTGGCCTTCGTCCAATCATATTAAGTGAGTTAATGTGTCCATTGTAATAATGGACAGAGGAATGTCGTAGGAAAGTGCTGAATATTCACGCACCAATGTGTCCAGAACTTCTAACCAGCTTAGATATGACTTTAAAGTAATCATCAATAAAAGAAGTTAAACCATGGAATGAAAAACACCCAGAATATTGGATCTGAGATTATTTGAGTAGATGCAGATCAATTTTGAGAGGAATATTGGCCTAGGCACCTGAATAACCCCCTATTGGTTGAATATTATCAATTAAACTGATATCCATTTGAATTACCAGACACAGCGGACAGGATGTTAGTTTAATATCCCATTTACTGCGATAAGATTAATATGACACTCCACAGTTCTGCAGTGTTATGTCAATCAGGGTTATGCACTGAGATGATGGAGTGGGATCTGATCTCTAGCTTCCTGAATCACATTTGAGAATGTTATCAACTGAGCTGTTCGTCACTATTGAATCTGGGAGCAGCTGAATCTAGTTTTATGCCAGGAATTTGACATTCTTCCATTTTAAGTGCTAAATTTTTAAGTTTATTTATTAGTGTCGCAAGCAAGCTTACATTAACACTGCAATGAAGTTAGTCATCTTGTTTACAATTCTTTTAGCTTAAGAGATAGGGAGGCATTATCAATACATTATTGTAAACTTTGTATAGTGCACACTTGCCGTTAACAAACCTCTTTTGGTTGTTACTACCATTTTGCTTCACTCTTTTCCTACAACATTTATCCCTAGTAAATTAATAGCCACAAAATAGCTTGTGTCCTGGCACTAGATGTTATTCTGTAGTGAATTTGTAAAATCTCTCTCCCAGTTTCATTGTATGTCTTGTATATATAAAAAAAAATTAAAAATTGACAAATTGCCAAGGGTAATTTATACTGCAAGGTTAAAAAATTGGGCTTTGTATTCTGATAAAATCAACCCTTGACTGCTTTTCCTGCGCTTGTAAAATATGTTCAAGAGATGGAGGAAAATCAGGTGGCTGGATGCAAAATTAAACCATATATTGGAATAAACACATGGCTAAATCAGTGAAAAGCTTTTGCCCATCATTCATTTGAAAGGTGTCTAGAAATGGGCTTTTAAATTGAATTATTTAACTATTGACCACCACAGCGCAATTCATTATTTTACAAGGCTGCCAAATTACACACCTAGAAATTGTATGCCTAGAGATTTGGAATACATAAGAGAATTAATGGAGAACCTACATTTGATAAGTGTGAACTTGAGGTCAAAGGGCACAAAAAAGCAGCCTGTCCCTTTAATTATTTTGTGGCATGCTTGAACACACAAAAAATGACATATGATGTAACTCAATCTCTTACTCATATGTTCTGTCTCTGTCCTTTCATTATGGTTTGAAGTGCCTGGAATGCACTTCAACCAACAAAATTTTAAGTGGATGTCAAGATTTGTTTCAAACACAATGTAGATAACGCGTAACCTGTAATCATGGCTTTAGCTCTTAAACACCTTTCAAGTCAAACGGTGAGGGGAGAATCCAACCTTTCAAAGCAAATGCAGAAATTGCTTTTTTTTCATCAAATTGGAATGCAAAATTTATTCATTAAAAACCACACAAAAAAGACAAACTACAAATTGTGGTATTTCTTTAAAGTTTATTTATTAGTGTCACAAGTAGGCTTACATTAAAGGAAAGTAAAGTTTGTTTATTAGTCACAAGCAAGGCTTACATTAATATTACAATGAAGTTACTGTGAAATTCCCCTAGTCATTATACTCCAGCACCTATTTGGGTCAATGCATCTAACCAATAAAATTTATTTATTAGTCACAAGTAAAGCTTACATTAACACTCCAGTGAAGTTACTGCGAAAATCTCCAAATTGTGGCAGGGTCTGGATTTGAATTGTTGATATTTTGTACATCTTTAACCATCATAAATCTTTACCAAAGGCTGCGTCCATTTAAAATGATCATGAAAGTAGTAACAGGTACAGAGAAATGGCTTTACACAGGGAGTTATTGGAGCTGGGAATGTTTTGCAATGAACAATGGTTAAAGCAGAACCATTGGATCTTTTAAAGGAAAATTATATTAAAAATTGAAATCAGAGAAAACCACAAAGCCAGGAGAATATTGCAGGGCAAAGTGGGATCAGTTTTAGATAAGTCAAAGTTGAAATGGCTGGGGCTGTGCTAGGTAAACCTTTTTCCTTTAAACTAAATAATTTTCTATTCCCTTGTTCAGAGACTAGTCTTAGTTCAATGCTTCTATAATTATTCCCTTTTAAAACCCTATAATAATAGATTACGATTCCAAATGGGTGAATATCAAACATAATAAATGGTGTTAAACTAATCGCGGGAATGCTGTAAAGATTTAGGAGTGATAACTCAACCACACGTTCAGTCAATGTGGAGCTGCAATTTAATTCTGCATATAAACTTCTATCTCAGGGATTCAAAAACAAAGTAACCGTGTAAAATTGTTCCTCTGGCATTACTTATGCTGAGACTACATGAGGCAAAATTCATTTTTAATGAAAATTGATCGATTGTTTAATTCTCCATGAGCACAATTCACTAATTAAATTGTCTATCAGAAATTCCTTATTTCAAAGTTATTTGGAGATTTTCACAGTAACTTCATTGGGGCGTTAATGTAAGCCTTACTTGTGACGAATAAACAAACTTTATTGATTTAGGTAGCTGATTAATTACGAAGAAAATCAAACATTTTTCTCCAGTTTTCTGCAATTGTAAGACTGGCAAGTGTAAGCCTCATTAAGTCATGTGAAATACAAGCACAATATTTGGAGTAATAAAATTACTATTTGGGTTGACCGATGATTTCACCTTCTTTTAGTCTGTCTGGTAACAGCAATTTATGATTTTGAGATAAACGCCAAATACTGCAGATGCTGGAATCTGAAACAAAAACAGAAAATGCTGGAAAATCTCAGCAGGTCTGGCAGCATCTGCTCTGAAAGCTTGTGCTACCAAATAAACTTGTTGGGCTTTAACCTGGTGTTGTGAGACTTCTTACTGTGCCCACCCCAGTCCAATGCTGGCATTTCCACATCATAGCGTCTGCATGGACATCCGGGCCAGGATTCTACTATGAATGGGAAGCATTTGACTTCGCCTCACTGGGGGAACTGGAGGCCATTGAGGCCCCTGGGGAGGCCAAAGGCAAGGGTGGGTGCCCCTTGGAAGTGCCAGAATGGCAGTGCCACCTGGCACCTGGGCAATGTCCTTGGGGCATTGGTGGAGCTAATGGGGGAGGGGCCAATAAGGGAGGGGCCAGTGGGTGGAGGGGCCAGTGGGGGTGGGACTAATGGTGAAGGGGGCTGTTGCCACTCTGCAGCGAATGGTGGGAGGAGGGAGGGGGTGGCCTGCTGCCACTCTGCAGTGATCGGTGCGGGGGAGGACAGCTGGGCTGTGATTGGTGGGGGAGGGCGGCGGGTCTGCGATTTGTGGGGGAGGGCGGCGGGTCTGCGATTTGTGGGGGAGGGGAGTCCGTGGTTAGACTGGGTAGCTGGGGCGCTGCAGCAATGGCCCCTGCAATTGCAAGGGGGGAGCTGCTTCAGGCTGTCTGCAGTAGCAGGGGCTTGACAGTTCTCTCTTTGTCTGTCAGACCCCTGTTACTGCCAATGCGTATTTGCAGCATCAGAGGCCTGCACATGCGCACTATCTCCCGCTGTAGGCTTCTGGGTGCATTAAGCTCTGCCCACTAGCTTTTGCACTGAGCAACAGGCGCGCTCAGAATTTTGCAAGCAGAGTGTGTGTGGGGCGGGGCCTAAAAACACACCCAAAAGATGGACCTGAAACTCACCCAGTTTCAAGTCTGCCCAGCACTTAGACGAAAATGGTAAAATACCTCCCCCAGACTCGAAATGTTAGCTCTGTTCTCTCTACGTGGATTCTGTTGGATCTGCTGAGATTTTCCTGCATTTTTTGCTTTTGTATCTGTTTTTAAGATGTCCAATGGGGAAGAAAAGATCCCAGATGGAAAACTATTGTGTTTTATTTGATTTACTTTGTGTATTACAGATGGAAAATTGTAGTTCTCATGCTCCATATTCTGGACTCTCATCATCTGAAACATTAAAAGACATTCACATGATAACAGAATATGTCAGTGATGGGCAACCTAGTCTAGGAAATGGGCCTCATGAGTGGCTCTCCTTCTTATCAGTGGGCCACAAGATTGAAATCGGGCATGTTTGCTGACCATGGCCCCGTGTATAAGACTGAATACATTTAATACATGCCGAATATTTCATAACATGTTAAAGAAAATGCTTCATCATTTATATATTAATACAACTATCGGTTTCAAATGGTAAAAACAAAAGATACATTCATACTTTGGATGCAGAAGGAGCACACAGCTCTGACAGTCAATGTTAGGCACAGTCAGCATGCTCCTCCCTTCACTTGCCCTTCCTGTATGTGCATATACTGGTAGGAAAAAAACTACATGGATGGAAATCAACAGAATGAGGCAACAGCGCATGTGGAAAATGGTCAACAAAACGTTTTGTAGCCGCACTCATAACCCACTGATGTCAAAGATATTTTGCAAGGGAGGGTAGGGGGCAGAAGATCCCAATGAATCTTTCATGTCCTCAGGATGCTTCACAGCACATGATAGCTAACGAATGCTTTGAAATGTCATCACTGCAGGAAAACCAGCATCCAATTTCCAAATAGTAAGATCCCAAAGACAAGAAGATAAGTCCAATTAATTTGTTTTTGGTGGTTTTAATTTAGAGACAAACATTGACCCGAACGCCAAGAGAACTTCCTCACTCGTATTTAAGTAAAAGCATGAGATCTTTTACATCCTCCTGAATAGGCAGACAGGACTTCCCTTTTGCATCCAAAAGATACTGGCCAGAATTTTCCAGAGTGATATGCCCCACTTCCACTGCCAGCAAAAATAGAGAATTTGGTGCTCCACCAAATCTCCATTCACAGCAGCAGGATTGGAGAATCCTAGCCGTGGATGAAGTTAAAGAATCCTGGACGCCACCTGCAATAATGCAGAACTCCTTCATTACTGCATTGGAGTTTGTCAGTCCAGGGTCTGTGCTCAAGTCTCCAGTGCCATCTTCCAACTCACAACTTCTGAGTCAGAAGCAAAAAAAATTACCACCGAGCCAAATTAAATATTGACAATTATTCAGAATTGAGACCTGTTTTCTGACAGGCCGACTGAGAATTGGAACGGCAACAGAAAAGAGAGCTTTTAATTCCATCATTCTGGGCCGGATTTTAAGTGTGGTTTTCAAGATGAAAGGTGTGCCTACTTCACTGCATCAACCAGTTCTAGTTATAGAACTGATGCAGTATTGGTATTCTTTTCGTGCCTCAAGTTAATAGAAGTCCTTTTCGTGTGGCAAAGCACAGATTGAAACGAGATTATCACCAAATAATGTTAATAGAGATTTTAAAAGCTTTGTAATGCATGTTTTCTTGATCTTTTTCAAATAGGAAAAGGAAGCAGCACTTATTGTGACCGAATGTGCTTTGGAAGTCAACTTTAAGGTTCTAGAAAATACGCACCATAAGTTTCCTTGGGGGTTCTTCCACTCCCCTGGCATAACTTAGGTAAAAAATCTGGATATATCACACAGAAAGGGTTTCCTTTGAACTTCTGATCAACTTCTGGCAGCTGATTCGGACAATCCATGAGGAATTCCCAAACAGTTACACGAGTGACAAGCTATTCCTTCACTGTTGGCAATTTCCTGGAATTTTCCTAGACTAAGTCTGGTTGTAATCAATGGAACACTTTACCTGAGAGACCAATTGTGGTATATTTCATTTGAACAGAATCTTAGGATAGTTAAGGACACTTGGCCCATTGATTGCTAAGACTAAAGACCCTACTTTATCATCATGTCTGATACATCAGGAGAGAGATCTCCAGCTGTGGCAACATGTACTATTTATTTTCTGGCAACTCAGTTCCTTCCATGTGGAGCCTTTAGTAAAAACAATATGCTTTCTATTTAAATTTCTTTGCCTAATTTATACATTATGAAAGGGAAATGGCCAAACAGAAAAGCACACAATACTCCTAACCTTGAAGACATTGAACTTATTATAAAAAGCATTTCCCCCCTACAAGGTCAGCACGGCAGACAACAAGGTGCAAGATTCCTGCTTTCTACCTCCGGAAAAAGGAAAACTGGGAATCATTGAGTTTTGCATTACAATTGGGCAGCAATGAATATGATTTTAAAAAAGCTTTAATAAACATATATACTTTACTGACCATGGTGACTTCAGGCTATGGTTTGCTGATACTTAGGCTGTAAGGTTCTTGAAGAGGTAACAAAAGACTTGCAGTTACTTCTAAATATGTAAGGTTAACAGGATGGAGCCCTTGTTTCGCAAACAGGTGCTTAATTTAAACAGTTTAAATTTTATTTATTCATGTCACAAATAGGCTTACATTAACACTGCAATTAAGTTATTGTAAAATACCCCTAATCACCACACTCTGGTGCCTGTTTGGTACACTGAGGAGAAATGAGCATGGCCAATGCACCTAACCAGCATGTCTTTTGGACTGTGAGAGGAAACCAGAGCACCAAGAGGAAACCCACAGAGACTCAGGGAGAATGGGCATACTCTGCACAGACGGTGACCCAAGCCAGGAATTGAATATGTGTCCCTGGTGCTGTGAAGCAGCAATGTTAATCACTATGCCGCCATAGAGACAGTGGATCATAATTTCCTGGGTACTGGTAAGGCACATGAATAAGTAGTACTGGTATTGGCTGTAAGAACCGGACATTCCATGATGAGAATTATGCATTTCGAGGACAAATGTTAACTTGCATAATGCACAATATTATGGAGGAGACTTTGCTGTGATAGAAATGATAGTAAAGTACTGTGCAATTCCAAATGCATGTAAGTTGTTCCAAATCCTTTAAAAACATTTGCTTTCCCATATGAAATCCTTCAGCTCAAGCTGATCTGAGTAATTGAGCTTTTCTGATGAGGGTACTAGCAAAGGCTTTATTTTTCTACAAAAAATTGTATTCATGGAACTGTCAAGTATCTCTTCCCTGTAATTAAGATGTATTCTCTCTGACAGGTTGCCTTTTTGTTAACTTGTTAATGATTGCCAGGTTGATTTAGTTTGGAACAGCTAATGATTATTACAGCTCATCTTAAGTCACAATTATGTTATATTAATATACTCAGAATGTCTGAGCCTCAGGGTAAGGCAGAGATGTAGGAACGAGTTGTTAATTAATGCTTCTTTTTCAAATCAGCCACTCAGATTGATGCTGGCTGCCTCAACAAGGTCTTGGTGACTTTTTGGAAATTTGACCAGCTGTTACATACCAGGCTGTATTTTACATACCCAAGCTGGGCATATTTTTGTCTATGGGACATGTAAGATAGGCTGGGTGCCTACCCTCAACCTTTCTGCCCATACTGGAGCTCATACTTATAACATCTTAGATGTACATGCACCAAAATCACAGCCCATCCACCATACTTAAATAACTATTCAGGGATCAGTTGAGCTTGTAAACAAGCCAATTGACCCCACTAATATGTTGCCCATGCTATAATGCGGTTTGCATGAGCATTTGGATGTTTAGAAGGGCAGGAAGGGGGGTACTGTATTTGGGGAAACTGCCCTTTACACATTGTGGGGAATTACAGAATTCCCACAGTGTAGAATAAGGCCACTCGGCCCATTGAGCCTTCTCCAACAACGATCCCACCCAGGTCCCATTCCCATAACCCCATATGTGGACCCTACTAATTCCTCTGACGCTAATGGACAATTTATCATGGCAAATCTACCTAACTCGCACATCCTTGGACTCTGGGAGGAAAGCGGAGCACTGGAGGAAGCCCATGCAGAGACAAGGAGAATACGCAAACTCCGGACAGATAATGATCCACGCCAGGAACTGAATCTGGGTCCCTGGCGCTGTGATGCAGCAGTACTAACAACTGTGCCACCGTGCCACCCCAAAACCCCCCTGAGATAGGACCCAACCCTTTCTTTCTGCCCACCTGCTTCAAAACTCACCATCCCAAAGGTTAACAGTGCTGCCTCACAGCCCCAGGGACCTGGGTTCAATTCCAGCCTTGGGTGACTGTGTGGCGTTTGTATGTTCTCCCCGTATTGGTGTGAATTTCCTCTGGGTGCTCCAGTTTCCTCCCACGATCTAGCGATGTGCAAGTTAGGTGGATTAGCCATGCTAAATTGCCCCTTAGTGTCCCAAGATGTGTAGGTTAAATGGATTAGCCATGGGATAGAGTGGGGTGGTTGGCCTAGGCAAGATACCCTGTCAGAGAGTTGGTTCAGCCTCAATGGGCTGAATGGTCTCCTTTTGCACTGTAGGGTTTCTATTAGGGATTTTATGAACCTGCTTGACCACCATCCCCAAAGTGCGAAAGCCCTCCCTGCTCAATATCTTGGATTTGTTCTGGGATCATGGTGTTTTCTCTTGGGTCTGATTGCAGTCACAGCACTGCCCACTAATGCTTCCTTGGACTACAGGAGCTGCCAGCCATTCTCATTAGCTAGCAACGCCTTTGGTTTGATGTTTAGCAAGTCAGCTCCATGCTAAGTTTGCAGCCGGTGGAGTGGGTAGCCATCTATTTCCCATCATAATATGCATCCTAAAGAATCTTCATGTGCAGGTAAATCAGGAAGCATGTACCTGATGGTGGGGGTGTCCGGAACCAGGGGTCACAGTCTGAGGATACAGGATAGACTATCTAGGATGGAGATGAGGAGACATTTCTTCACCCAAAGAGTGGTGAGCCTGTGGAATTCATTACCACAGGAAGTAGTTGATGCCAAAACATTGAATGTATTCAAGAGGTGACTAGATATAGCACTTGGAGTAAATGGGATCAAAGGTTATGAGGAGAAAACAGGATTAGACTATTGACTTGGACGATCAACAATCATCATGATGAATGGCAGGGCAGGTTCAAAGGACCAAATGGCCTCCTCTTGCTCCTATCTTCTACGTTTCTATGTTTCTATGTATATATAGTTGGCTGATGGTAAAATCGATGCCTGGTGTAGTTCCAAACCACATAGACTAGACTGCTTTCTGATTTACAATAAGATATCTGAGGCCTGGGAAAGTGACATCAGTACCTCTTCATTATAAAGAAGAAAATCAGCCAGGGTTTACACCAAGGGAGCCCTGATGGAAAATATGGTTGTGTAGGTATCAGATGAGGATAGGTGAGCCCTTAGCTAGAACAACTTCTACCTTTCGGCATTCTCATTACTCAGATTGTTTGCTAGATTTAGTTGATTTATGCTAGGGACAATTCCATAGATGCCAATAGCTCTTTGACACTTTGTGCTAATAGTCATTATGTGTGAGCTTTATTTATGCTGGGTATTTCAACCAAGTCTAAATGCTTTCTTTATCTGATGTACACACTTAGTGACTTGTTTCCAGAGGGCATTGGGTAGAAGCTAATAACAGGAAGCCCTTTCTCTCTTCCACAGATCTGAGAAAATTGACTGAGATCCATTAACTCAACATTGATTTAGAATTAGACTGGAGTTGGATAATCAATTAGTCATAACACTGGTCTCCAGTGGGGTAACATTCATACATTGAGAAATGTCAGTATTTTCATAGTGTTTGTAATTATATTTGAAATATTGTAGAAATCAATTTTCAACGCTATGGCACTGGTTTACTTTAGGGAGAGAAAAAACCCCAAAGTGAATTGCATCGCATCTACTCCAAAAACTTCAATCTTAAAGCAGCAGTTAGGATTCAATGCATGTCACGGTAACTCAATTTATTTATTAAAAGGAATGTGAAACCAAAACAATTGCCAGTAGTAATGAGCCAGTAAATCTACGGACAGTAACCAACCTGCTCCTCTGACAGTATCGCAATCTCTGAGCACTACATTGATGTGTAATTCAGGAATATGGATTCAAATTCTAAAATGGCATTTGAGCTCACAGTCTCATGATTTAGAAACAAGAAAGCTTTAACAGTGACATGCTGCATCGCTAATTACACCATTGCTTATCCCCTTAACCTGTCTGTAAAAAGACTTACTGTCATCATCAAGCATGTCCTGAGTTCTATAGAAGGTTCAGTTGAACTCAACACGTTGACCGGAATTCTTCCACCCCACCCGCCACTGCAATTGTAGCTGGTGGGTTGCGGACAATGTGAAGGCTCATTGACAGTCGGGCGGGAATTTCCAGCTTTTGGACCAATGCGGCTGGGGAATTCCGCCCTTTAACTTGTTTTTCTCTACACAGAGGCTGTCAGACCTGCTGGGCTCATGCCGTATTTTCTGTTTTTATTTAAGTCCTGAATCAGCCTGAGGTCAGATTGCAATGTTTGAGCTCCCGTCGCACTGGGGAGTCTAGCAGCAGAAGGCCAATCTGCCTCATTTTGAAATTGGCTCTGCCCTCCATATAATGTCAAAGCCCTTGTTCCCAATCATTTCTGGGAAGGAGCCACAAGTCCTTCAGCGCATTTAGTGTTTTTGAAGACAGTAAGGAAGAAACACAGGCTGTTACTCCACATAAACGATGGCTAAACTCTAGTCAAGTTTGTGATGGTCATAGAATCATTCAACATTGAATTGTTACAGCAAAGGAGGTCATTCGCTATTAAAGCATTCTGTTATCTCATCTTTATGCCACTATCTGAACATTCTTAGTTCATTATACTTCGTCTTGTGTGCCAGGACATCTTTGTCAAATCTCTCACTGACCTATTTTGCTCCATCTGCTCCACTCGCTCTCTAATTATATAAAATCATCACATTTCTCCCCCTGTTTAGCTGTGAGTAAGAGTCATACAGACTTGAAACAACTGTCTCTCCCTCCCACCAGATGCTGCCGGACCTGCTGTTTTTCCCCAGAATTTTCTCTTTTACTTCAGATTTCCAGCATCTGCTATATTTTGCTTTTATTAACGTCGACCATATGGCCCATTGTATTCTGTGGTCTCATATCACTGCAAGAGCAGCTCGGTTAGGCCTTGCCCTTTCCCCATTGTCCTTCAACTTTCTTGCCTTGAGATAATCATCGAATTTCCTTTTGAAAGTTACGATTGAATCTGCTTCCACCACACTCACAGGCAGTACATTCCAGATTCTAAGCACGTACTTCGTGAATATTTTTCTACATTCCTTCCTTGGTTCTTTTACCATTATCTTAAATTGGCATCCCCTCAATGCATCTGCCAATAGGAACAGTTTAGCTATCTACACTATCCAGACTCCTCATGATTTTGAACAACTCTATCAAATCTCCTCTTCTCTGGTTGCTCAATCTACACGCTCACCTGACATTCTTCAGCCGTAGAACAATTCACAAACATTTTCTATACCGTCTCTAATGCCTTCACATCATATCTAAGACGCAGTGCCCAAAATTGGACGCAATACTCCAGTTGAGGTTGAATCATCTATACAGGTTCACCACAACTTCCTTTCTTTTATTCTCTCTTCCATTACTCAAGAACTAAGAATCCTGTATCCTTTATTAATCAACATTCCACATCTGCTTTGCCTCCTTCAATGATTTGTACACCGACATCTGCAGTTCCTCTGCTCCTGCATGCGCTTTAGAATGGTGCCCTTTATTTTGAAATGTCTCTCCTCATTCTTCCTTCAAAAATACATTGCTTCACGCTTCTCTGCATTAACCTTCATCTGCCACACGTCTACCATTCCAGCCTATGTCCAATTGTAGTTTATCACTATTCTCCTTACAGTACTTCCAGGTTTTGTACCATCTGCCAGTTTTGAAATTGTGCCCTATACACCCAAGTTTAGGTCATTGAGTAGGTCAAGAAAAGCAGTGATCCTAGTCCCTAACTCCAGTGCGAGAAAAAGTTTCACGACCACTCCTTGTTTCCTGCCATTCATCCAACTTTGTGTCTATGTTGCCACTGCCACTTTTATTCCATGAACTTTAATGATACTGTAAGAAGTCTCACAACGCCAGATTAAAATCCAACAGGTTTATTTGGTAGCATAAGCCACTAGCTTTCAGAGTGCTGCCCTTTCATCAGGTGAGTGCTCTCAGACAGGTGCTAGAGTGTGGCAACTAAGGGATTTTCAAGTAACATCAATGCGGTGTTGTAAGCCTACTTGTGACACTAATAAATAAACTTATTACCCTCATCAACCCTCTCTGTTACCTCATTAAAAAAATCAATTCAGTTTGTGAAACACAATTTGTCTTTAACAAATCCGCGTTGGCTTTGCTTAATTAATCCACATTTATGCAATTTTGTCCTGGATTATTTTGAAAAGCATTCCTACCATTGGAGCTACACTGGTGGGCCTGCAGTTGCTTTGCTTATATCTTTAAGCTTTTTTTTGAACAAGGATGTTTGCTATTCTCTAGTCCTCTGGTACCACCCCAGTATTCAAGGAGGATTGGAAGATTGTGGCCATTGCCTCTGCAATGTCCATTTTTACTTCTCTCATCATCATCAGATGCATCGCATCCAGTCCTGGTAATTTATCAACTTTTGATTGCAACCAGCCTTTCCAATGCCTCCTTTTTATCAATGTTTAGATCATCCAGTGTTTCAATTACTCCCTCTTTCATTCTAACATTGGCAATAGCTTCTTCCTTGGTAAAGACAGATGTAAAGTAATTTAGTGTGTTAACTATATCCTCTGATTCTATGGCCGGAATTTTACTGGCACACCCGATCCAATTCCGGGGGCAGGCGAGGCTCGGAGAATAGCATTCTCCATTGGTCTTGGGCAGGATCGTACGAACTTCAGGTGGACGTGCTGGTAAAATTCCGCACTATGTGTAAATCCCTTTGTAGTCCCAGATTGGCCCTATTTATGTTTTATTACCTTTTTACTATTTATATGCCTAAGACTTTTGCATTCCTTTTTTGCTAGTTGCCACTCTTTTCTCATACTCTCTCTTGAGTATTACTTAACAGCAAATGTGTGTATGTACAAGATGCGGAAAGTGTTAATAACTAGAAGTGAGTGAACAAATGCCGCGTAAATTTGAATCACCATCCTCAAGTTGTTTAATTTACTAGGGTCACAGTTGGTTTCTAAATCCCAGCACTGATACCCATTTGGCTAAGGACTGTGTTAAGTCACTTAGGAATTCACACTATAATTTGGGTGCTATGGTGGTGCAGTGGTTAGCACTGCTGCCTCATAGTGCCAGATTTGAATCAGGCCTTGGGTGACTGGCTGTGCCGAGAATGCATGTTCTCCCTGTGTCTGTGTGGGTTTCCTTCGGGTGCTCCAGTTTCCTCCCACAATCCAAAGATATTAGGTTGATTGGCCATGCTAAATTGCCCTTTAATGTCAGGAGACTAGCAAGGTAAATAAATGGGGTTACATGGATGGGGCCTGGGCGGGATTGTTGCCGTGCAAGCTTGATGAATTGGATGGCTCCCTTCTACATCAGAAACTGTGAAGAGTTCATTCATTAACCAAGCCATATAAGAAACACTGAATCATCAAATCGTCTTGCATAGAAGGAGGCCACTTGGCTGATAATCAAAACATAAGTGAAGTTTCAATTTCTTCCATGTTTATCAACTGTAGTTCAATGGGGTAGACATTTTTTTGTCAAATCTAAAATTAGATTGTGGGCGGAAATAAAAGTGGGGCTGTAACTACAGTTCCAATGAATGTGACCGTACTAATGAAATATCATTGCGCAGTAGGGCATAGATTTAAAGTCTGGATAAAAGCAAATTATTGCGGATATCGGAATCTGAAACCAAAAGAGAAATTACTGGAAAATCTCAGCAGGTCTGGCAGCATCTGTAAAGAGAAAAAAGAACTGACGTTTTGAGTCCAGAAGACCTTTTGTCAAAGCATCCACAGCGATTTGCTTTTATCGCAAGAAATGTTGTTGCTGAAACTATTCCACCAGGAATTCAAGAGCTCAACATTCTGGATTCATTTCCCGAAAGGACATTAGTGAATCAGATGGGTTTTTACGACAATATTTTCATGCCCATCCAGATTTTTCTTCTTGGATTTTAAATTTCATCATCTGCCATGGTAGGATTTGAATCCTGGTTATTACTCGAAATGTTAGCTTTAAATTCATTGGAAAAAGAAGAAATTAAGACATGAGGAGAAAGCTTTTCATGCAGCGAGTGGTTAAGACTTGCAATGGTTAGAATTTGCAACGCACTGCCTGACGGTGTGGTGGCAGCAGGTTTAATTGAGACATTCAGAGGGGAACTGGATTGCTATCTGAAAAGGAAGAATGCGGAGGCCAAGGGGTTGAAGTGGCACTAGGTGAATTGCTCCTAAAGAGAGCTGGTGCAGGCAGAATGAGCTCCTTCTGCCCTGTAACCATTCTGTGATCCTGTGATAACAACTTAGATTTTAAAGCAAAATGGACCATTTAGTTGAAGTAATGGAATGCAATGTTCAGAACAAATGCGTTAATGAGCTTCCACAGTTCGATAAAGAGTTTATAAAATGCCATAGCAAATCCTCAGGGTGTCCCAAAAAACTTCACAGCTTTTAAAATTACTCCTGGAATTTAATAACTGTCGTGTAAGCACAGGCAACAGCCAATTTGCACGTAATAAGATTTTTTACAAAACAACAACTCGCATTTACACAGTGCTTTTGAAATGTGGAACATTTAATACTCTTTACAAGAATGTTACCAGATGAATTTTGACACCCAACCACACAAGGAAATATTAGGACAGGTGACCAAACGCTTGGTTAATTAAGTATATTTTAAGGTTAAAAGCATAATATCACAGATGCTGGAATCTGAAACAAAAACAGAAAATACTGGAAACAAGCCTGCAGTAATGATAATCCCATCCTATCTCACATATTTACCCTGCTAATGTCCCCGAAACTATGGTTAATTTAACATGGTAAGAAGTGTCACAACACCAGATTAAAGTCCAACAGGTTTATTTGGTAGCAAAAGCCACTAGCTTTTGGAGTGCTGCTCCTTCATCAGGTGAGTGGGATTTCAGTTCACAAACGGGGCATATAAAGACACAAACTCAATTTACAAAATAATGGTTGGAATGCGAGTCTTTACAGATAATCAAGTCTTAAAAGTACAGACAATGTGAGTGGAGAGAGGGTTAAGCACAGGTTAAAAAGATGTGTATTGTCTCCAGCCAGGACAGTTAGTGAGATTTTGCAAGCCCAGGCGAGTCGTGGGGGTTACAGATAGTGTGACATGAACCCAAAATCCTGGTTGGCCGTCCTCATGTGTGTGGAACTTGGCTATCAGTGTCTACTCAGTGACTCTGCTTTGTCATGTATCGTGAAGGCCGCCTTGGAGAACGCTTACCCGAAGATCAGAGGCTGAATGCCCGTGACTGCTGAAGTGTCCCCCAACAGGAAGAGAACACTCTTGCCTGATGATTGTTGAATGGTGTTTATTCATCCATTGTCGTAGTGTCTACATGGTCTCCCCAATGTACCACGACTCAGGACATCCTTTCCTACAGCGTATCAGATGGACAATGTTGGCTGAGTTGCAAGTATACATACCGTGTACCTGGTGGATAGTGTTCTCACATGAGATGATGGCACCTGTGTCAATGATCTGGCACGTCTCGCAGAGATTGCTGTTGTGTGGTGTCATGGTCACTGTTCTCCTGAAGGCTGGGTAGTTTGCTGTGCACAACGGTCTGTTTGAATTTGTGCGGTTGTTTGAAGGCAAGAAGTGGGAGTGTGGGGATGGCCTTGGCGAGATGTTTGTCTTCATCAATGACATGTTGAAGGCTCCGGAGAAGATGTCGTAGCTTCTCCGCTCCAGAGAAGTACTGTATTCATCATCCAGTAACTCGGCCAATGTTGTCTACCTGACACACTGCAGGATAGGATATCCCGAGGCAAGGTACATTGGAGACACCATGCAGATGCTACAATAATGGATGAATGAACACCGCTCAACAATCACCAGGCAAGAGTGTTCTCTTCCTGTTGAGGGACACTTCAGCGGTTACAGACATTCGACCTCTGATCTTCGGGTAAGCATTCTCCAAGGCGGCCATCACGACACATGACAGTGCAGAGTCACAGAGACTGATAGCCAAGTTCCACACGCATGAGGATGACCTCAACTGGGATCTTGGATTCATGTCACACTATCAGTAACCCCCACGACTCACCTGGGCTTGCAAAATCTCACTAACTGTCCCGGCTGGAGACAATACACATCTCTTTAGCCTGTGCTTAACCCTCTCTCCACTCATATTGTCTATACCTCTAAGACTTGATTACCTGTAAAGACTCGCATTTCAACCATTATTTTGTAAATTGAGTTTGTGTCTTTATATGCCCTGTTTATGAACTGAAATCTCACTCATCTGATGAAGGAGCAGTGCTACCAAATCAACCTATTGGACTTTAACCTGGTGTTGTGAGACTTCTTACTGTGTTTACCCCAGTCCAACGCCGGCATCTCCACATCATCATTTAACACGGCCAATCAATCTAACCTGCACATCTTTGGACTGTGAAAGAAATCTGAAGCACCTGGAGGAAACCCACACAGATAGACAGGGAGAATGACAAACTCTAACTTAGTGCGTAAAGTATATCCTCTGACTCTATGGGCCTGATTTTACCATCAAGTTATGCCCGTTTTCAGACACAAAAATTTGATAAAGTCATGTGTGAGGAGAGTAGCGTGATCCGTGCCTGCCTCAGTTCCCCCTTTACCAAGGCCTGGAAATAGCCACGGTTGAGACTGCACCTGAAACAGGTGCAAAGGCCACTTAAATTCACTTGCATGCATTTAAATTAACTTAATGGGCTGCATGCCCAACTTTACCAGAATTTTCCCCTTTACACTACATTTGCCCATCAGATTCGGCTTTGAATGTGCAAAGTCTACACAGAGAATGACCGAAGCCAGGAATTGAACTCGGGTCCATGGTGTTGTGAGGTAGCGGTGCGCATCACTGTGCCACAATGTTGCCCATTACCTGCAGGCCTCTGAATGCCCAGCAGCGCTCGGGGTGATGTTCCTGCCCAATCAGTGACTGGATCGAATGGCAGGCCTGAAAGCTGTCCAGGTAGATGCCCGATTACACTTTAACAGCTCTGGACCCCCTGGAGAAAAATACCGAGGCAACCTCACCAGCTCTTCAACCACTGGGCAGGGCCCCTGTCATCAATACTAAATGCTGAGGAATCTTCGCAGGATGGACATGGAGAGGATGTTTCCTCTTGTCAGAGAATCTCTAACTGGAGGTCACTTTTTACAAATAAGGGGTTGTTCATTTGCAATAGAGACTTGGAGATTTTTTTTCACAGAAGATCGTGAGTTTCTGGAACTCTCCCACAAAAGGCAGTGGAGGCAGAATCTTTGAATATTTTTAAGGCAGAATTAGATAGATTCTTGATTAACAAGGGGGAGAAAGTTTATTAGGGGTTCAGCAGGAATGTGGGCTTGAAGTTACAAGCTGATCTGCCATGATCTTATTGAATGGCAGAGCAGGCTTGACAGGCCGAGTGGCTTACTCCTACTCCTAATTCATATGTTTGCCTTGTCACCTGTAAATTTTACCCAATGGCTCCATCTTTCTATCATTTAATTGGTGCCAATTTCCATTCACCCAGGACTGGACAGTGAACAAGCTTTTTAACAAATCAGAAAGACTGAAAGATTTGAGAAAGGTGGCGGTACGATTGAGTTGGGTGTCATTGGTGTAGATGCAGAACTTGACATTTTGTCAATGGAAAATGTCACCAAATCACTGCATGTAGATGCAAAGAGGGCCGAGAAAACACATGGCAGCACAATGGTTAGCACTGCTGCCTCACAGCACCAGGGACCTGGGTTCAATTCCAACCTTGGGTCACTGAATGTGTGGAGTTTGCACATTCTTCCCGTGTCTGCGTGGGTTTCCTCGGGGTGCTCTAGTTTTCTTCCAAGGTCCAAATACGTGTGGATTAGGTTGACTGACCATGCTAAATTGCCTTTTTGTATCAGGGGGACTAGCAGGGTAAATGCATGGGGTTACGGGGACAGGGCCTAGGTGGGATTGTTGTTGGTGCAGTCTCACTGGGCCAAATGGCCTCCTCTTGCTCTGTAGTGATTCTATGATTCATCCTTGGATGGGAAGAGAAACCATTGCAGGTGATTCTTTGGCTATGAATGAATCGATAGGAATTAACAACTTGAAGACAGCCCCCCCCTAACTGAACAATGGATGCATTAACAGAGAACTTAATGACCAGTTAGTGAATTTGTTTTATGTGCTGTTGGTTGGATCTTGGCTCAGAAACTGGGAGAACTCTGCCTGTTCAAATAGAGGTGCAAGAGTTTTATTTTTGTCTATTTGCCTACCCTAAGAGTCTTTGGTTTAAAGTCTCTTGTCAAAATCTGGCACCAATGGAAATGTACTGAAGGATCAGTCTGGATTATGTGCTCAAGCCCTGGGGTGTGTGGAACTTGAACTCTACTTTCTGAATAAGATGTGTGAGTGTATGGTTAATTGAGCCTAGAAAGTACTTGCATTGAAAATAAATGTGTTCGAGCCTTTGTTAAAACAGCAGGATAAGGGCATTTCATACAAATGCATTAAGGTTGTTACTAATGTCACACAGCTTGATTTCAACCTCTTTGAGCATATACTTTACACTTCAGAGAAATTATCAGTCATCCCAAAATTGGATTCACAGGTTCAAAACAGGGAGATGACAAGGATATTATAGTTTATCTCAGTTTGAGTTAAGTTCTTTGATGTAATGCATTGTTACCACTGAGTAGCACTCATTATTATTTATTTAAGTTTTGACATAAATTGAAGCAAAATAAAACATTTGTTACAGCATTACTTTGGGCAAGAATACTTTTCATGTCCTATTGAATTTCAGTGAGAACTTTGACTTATTTAAGTAAACACTAAATTAAAGGTTAAGTAAATTGGAGACAAAACTATTACAAATCTTAAAATGCTGAGCTCTGACCCATTAATCTATTGAACACTTAGGGAGGAAATCCTTTGTCACAGCTTGAGAGCAGCAGGAATAATTTGCGGAATTCCCTTATCTCTGATGCAGACGGACCACAGACTATTTCCTGTCTCTGCATTCATTTCATGCCACAGAACAGGTCTCACTTTGATTTGAAATAACAGTGCTGCATCACAAGGCATTATAAAAGGACTTTATTCCAAAACTTCAACTCAAAGGTCAAAAATAGAACATTTCTTTCCTTCTTCATTTATTAGCTACCCATGCCTCCAGCCAGTGATTCCAGTGTAGTTGCAACACTAAAGATTGAAAGTTTTTAAGTTTACCCAGCAATCCAACTATCTGGAAAATTGTCCATGTGCTGTGTCCATAGAAAGCAGGACAAATCCAATCTGGCCAGTTACTTTCATGAGCCTACTCCGAATCATCAGCAAACTGATGGAAGATATCATCAACAGTGCTTTACTGTACTTGCTTAGCACAGTCCAGTTTGGGTTTCTCAATGGCTATTTGGCTTCAGACCACATTACAACATTGGTGGAAATGTGGACAAAAATACTGAGGTGAGATCAAGGCTGCTCAGATCAGGGCAGCATTTGAATAAGTGTGGCATCAAGTGTGGCTCTGGTAAAATTCAAGTCAATGGGATTCAGGGGGAAAAGTCTCCAGTGGTTGGAATTATACCTAACAGAAAGGAAGGTGGCTGTGCTTGATGAAGACTATGAAGGTAATGAACAGTTCAAGTCCTGGCCAACACTCAGACTTGGACTGATAAGTAGAAAGTAACATTTGTGCCACACAACTGCCTGACAATGACAATCGCCAACAAGACAGCCTAGCCACCAGCTATTCAATAACATTCCCAACACTAACATCAACGTTCTGGGGGACACCATTGGAGACTCATCTAAAACAACCACCTTAATATTTTGGCTACAAGAGTAGGGCAAAGGCTGGGTATTTTGTAGTGAGTTCTTCACCTTCTGACTCTCCAAAACCTTTCCACCATCTGCAAGGCACAAGCTAGAGATGTGTTGAATGAACGCAGCTCCACCAACACTCAAGAAGCTCAACACCATCCAAGACTAAAGAACCCATTGATTGTCACCCTTCACTTGCTCCACCACGATGGTGTAATATGTATCATCTATATGACGTATTGAGGTAACTCACAAGACTTCTTTGGCAGCATTTCCCAAACCTGTGGCCTCTACATTCTAGAAGAACAGCAGGCTCATGTGAACCCTCAAGCCAAACATCTTCCTCACTTGGAGGTATATGGATGTTTCTTCATCATCACTGGATAAAATCCTGGTACCCTCTCTCTTAACAGTACCAAGTGTTTTATTCCTTCACCACAAGGGTTGTAGCAGTTCAAGAAAGCAGCTCAATACCACCTTAATTCTAACTGGCAAAAATAAATATTTGTTCTGCTAGTGGTGTCCACATTCCATGCATGAATTAAAAAAAATTATGCATGTTAGTTGCTAGCCTTTATATTTTCATTGAGCTTCATTTTTGAAATATAACAGGAAACCCACGCAGCCACGAGGAGAACGTGCAGACTCTGCACTGGCAAAAACCCAAGTTGGGAATCGAATCTGGGTCCCCGGCGCTGTGAGACAGCCGTGCTAACCACTGTTGCACTGTGCCACCCTGATGTAGACTGAGATTAGAGAATGAGAATCCTGATTAAAAATCCAATATATTAAACGTAAGCTCATCCTTTTTTATTGTTAATTTCTTTTATAGCTCCATATAAAATATTCACTGGGGTTACTGCCCTCCGCCTTGAATGTGTAGTTAAAATGCCGTCTACCATACGCCAATTGGAATAAGTTGTGTTTGGTCTTTGCCTTTGTCCAAGAACATCACCATTGTCAATGTTTCTATCTTTCCATTCCCTCCACCAGTACTCAGCCCCACTACACCCATCCTTTGCCACCCCATAAGCCAATACGATATAGAAGCAGAATTAGGCCATTTGGGCCCATCGAGTCTGCTCTGCCATTCAATCACGGCTGATATGATTCTCATCCCCATTCTCCTGCCTTCTCCCCATAACCCTTGATCCCCTTATTGATCAAAAACCTATCTATCTCTATCTTAAAGACACTCAATGACCTGGCCTTCACAGCCTCTGTGGCAATGATTCCACAGATTCACCACCCTCTGGCTGAAGAAATTCCTCCTCATCTCAGTTTTAAAGGAGCGTCCCTTTACCCTGAGGTTGTGCACTCGAATTCTGGTCTCTCCCACTAGTGGAAACTTCCTCTCCGCATCCACTCTATCTAGGCCTCTCAGTATTCTGTAAGTAGCACAGTAACAGTCACTCCTTCTTGAATTGAACTCCAAATACCAAGAATAAATTCCATAGGCCTCAAACATTGAATTATGGCACGGAAGGAGGTTATTTAGTTTAATTTCACTTTCCAACTTTGGGTCCATAACCTTGTGGGTTACAGCACTCTAAGTACATTCAAAAGAAGGAATTTTACTGGCTTGCTCTCCACAGGAATCAGAGCTGGTGAGGGACGAAGCAGGGGAAGGCTTTTTGACCTCGGGCAAGATTTTACGTTCCAGGACGAGCAAGGCTGCAAAATCCCGTCCATAGTGTTTATAATTAGGATGAGTGTTTGTACCTGTACCACCCTTTCAAGCAATGATTTTGAGATTCTACTGATAACCACCCCCCCACCCCCAAATCAAGCATCTACTGAATGAAACTATTTCTCATTACCTTCCCCAAATCATTCTACCAATTATTCTAAATCTATGTCCCTGGTTATAGATTTCTGTAAGCTGCGAAGGAAAATAAATTAAACATAAATTGCCTACTGTAAATGCACAGCCTTGTTAACAAAATCAAAGTACAAATTTAATATTCCTCATCAAACTGTACAAAAAGCAAAACTATGGTAAATGCTTCTTGATGGCAACACTCAATGGCAGATAAATGTTCCCTTTATCCGTTTGGTTTCACTAAGCAAATATTAATGGAGTCTTAGTTTGATGGTGCTAGCTTGCAGTGATTGCTCTCCTCCCTCCTCGGTGACATTGAGATCATTATTAAAATAATTTGTGTCTCATTACTGGACTCATCCACCAGATTGACATGCTCCCATCAAAAAATTCATCCACAGTGGCCAAGTGTTAGGATGGCCAAATCATAATGGGGGACCCTCATCAAGGGTAGCTCTGAGTGAGCATAATACCTGCAAAGTGGCTTCACATATTAAAAGGGTTGACTCGGGGGCAGTGGCTCTGACCTGGAGGTGAGCAGGCTTGACTCAGTGGTACCAGCTGTGACTGGGGTGACCAGCCTTTGACCCGGCGGTACTGGTTCTGACTCAGAGGTGACCAGGCTCTGACTAGGAGGTGACCAAAAGCCGGTCACCCTTTGACCGAGGATACTGGCTCTGACTGAGGGGTGGCCACTGAGTGCATCAGACAAGATACAATGAAGCTCATGCTACAACTCAGAAAATGGTGGAGCAGACCATAGCAAAGCTGAAGCTGAGATTCTGGTGACTGGACCATTCTGGCGGAAACCTGTAACACAATTTGTAGAGGATGTCAAGCATCATGGCTGCTTGTTGTGCCCTGTGCAACTTGGCGCTACAATGGGGGAAGAACTGCCTGGAGAGGAGATGGAGGAGTGACAAGTTCCCTCTGATGAGGAGGATGTTAAACGGGACGAGACTGAGGAAGTCCTTGAGGGACAGGATGTTGGCCATGAGACAATGGCAATGACAAGACAAGGCAGATGAGCTCAGGAAGTGCTCGTTGCTGCTGGATTGATGAGGACATCCAGTGAGGACATTTCATTATCATTGTACGGCATCTGTGAGCATTGTTTTCCTGTCTGAAGGCCGAGGATTTGCAAAGTCCCATTCAGATGACTATATGGCATGAAAAGCCACCACTGCTATCAATGGGCTCAGCACCATTTTTCCCACTTGCCCTTGGCCTCTGCAAATTCCTGGGATAATCTCACCCAATGTCTGATCCCTTTAAATGTACGTTTCCATTTGCACAGTGGCAATTGACTGGCACTGTGCAAAAAGGGTGTTTTGAAGACTTCAAACAAAGTAGTCCGGGTTAAGGTACAAATCTTTACAGAAACTGGAACAATACATCTGTTAACTTTTAACTTTCAGCTTGTTTTAGTTACACTTTTCAAACTAGGTTATTGGAATTCATTGTCACAGCATTATGGCGGGTCATGCAGAGAGTGTTTATTTTGGATTTTTATTTTAAACTAGTGCAGCTCTGAAGTAGTTTTTTATGATCTTGGACATCAGTCTGCCGGGATTATTTGAAAACCTAATCCCATCAACAGAAAATGTGGTTCCCTTTTGACCTAAGGAGTATCAGATACTGTGAGCACAAACTTAGGAACTCCCTCTGTGGTTAAACTCTAACAGTGTCGCTGAGAACTATCAACAAGTTCAATTATTTGGCTCGCCCCTCTTGTCCCAGATGCTGGAAGTGGTCTGATACATTCTCTTACCACTAGCAATGGCATAGTTTCACATTTTATGACAACTTTCAAATCTATTTACAGGGTTCCTAAAGTTGACGGCTGGAAAAGTGGGCAGCCTGAGTTTTAGCCTTTGTAGCTGACCGCACAGCAAATGGGAAAGGGCAAGTGGAATCTATGTTGTAAGTGAATAGATGAGGAGACTGTTAAACTTTTATTTTCAAAGGCTACTCTCTCTACGTAACCTCAGAAGGGCACACACACATACCACAAATATCTCACCAATGTCAGCACTAATGAACACTCTGCGTGTTTTGTATATCGGAAGAGGACTGGAAGCAGGTTAAAACATGCATACACCTTTAGCTTTTTTATCCCTTCATAACACATCTCCAAGCTTTCATTGCTACCATTTACGGATGGATTTTGCATTGTAATTTTACCTCTCCTGTCATTGGTCTGGTTAACTCGTGGTCCTCTTCTGTTGTAAAATTATGATTTTATAAGATGATTATGATCATTTTAGAATACATTCATTATTATAATACATTCGCGTCTCATTACTGGACTCATCTACCATATTGACATTCTCCCATCAAAAAATTCATCCAAATTCATTCATTCAGTGGCAAAGTGTTATGATGTCCAAATCATAATGGGGGACCCCCATTAAGGGTAGCTTGGAATTCATTGTCACAATGAATTCTCCGGCATCCCAGCCACATGTTTTGCTGCGGTGGGAGGTGGCATGGTGTTCACTAGAGACAGACTCTCTGGTCCCGCTGCTGTCAGAAAGATATCCCATTGATGTTATCTCACACCTCTGTGAAACCCAAGAATCTCACCGATATGAACGGCTAGAGAATTTTCACCGTTGTTTGTATTCCTGTTTGTCTGTAAACAATTTATCTGGCAATCTCATGGACAGACTTCACAAAACTTGCTACAAGATAGGATATGTTCCAAGGAAGAATTGCTTATTTTTTAGCGAAGATTTGTATCTGGGTCTGGATCTTGGAATTTTTTTTTAAAAGGCTCCATTAACATTCTGTGATAGGGAAAACTGATTTGTTTTAAGTTTGTTACGGGTTGTTTTATTTAGAATGTCCTTGTTTTAGAATGCTGTGGTGCAATCTGTTACAGCTGTCTTGAAAATGTGAACAGTTTTCAGGGCAGGTTGTAGAATGTGGACAAGCCTAAAGCATCCTCAGTGAGATGGAAGCTCTTGTAAAAGGATTTGTTCTTTCAGCTTTGCAGATACAGTGCACCAAGCAGGCAAGGAAAAGCCTCGCAGAGTAGTTGCATAATTGTAATAACATTGAGTTAACACAACATGGTGGAGGTATGTCCCACTGATTGCCCTCTACACTTGTTATTCAGATTATGGCCTGAATAAGAAGTGCCACCATTCAAAGAGAAGGAAAGGGAAGGGTGCAGAATGTAGTGTAGTCATGTACAAATGAGCTCAGGGGCTGTTCCACACCTGGTGTTAATGTATGTATGTGCATTGCCTGGGTATAAGTAAGAGTGCTTTGGTTCACAGTGTTCAAAAAAACAATCGGACAGGATGGGACTATATATTGAGAGGAAATTATTAACTTGTTCAATGATTTTCTTTCTTTCAGTTCTTTCTTTGCCTCAAAGCCAAATGTAGCCATTGAGGTAATTAAAAAACTAACTGTATTTCCTCTCAAGTGTAATTTACTGCAAACAATGGGGACACCTATCAATGGGGATGGAGTGGAAATGGTCGAGAGCTTCAGGTTTCTAGATGTCCCAATCACCAAAAACCTGTCCTGGTCCCCCCCATGCTGACACTATAGTTAAGAAAGCCCACAAAGACCTCACTTTCTCAGGAGGCTAAGGAAATTCAGCATATTTGTGATGACTCGCAACAATTTTTACAGATGCACCATAGAAAGCATTCTTTCTGGTTGCATCACAGCCTGATATGGCTCCTGCTATGACCAAGACCGCAAGAAATGACAAAGGGTTGTGAACTGATATTTAATCAGCTAAATTCCCTTGTAAGATTCTTTCACATTGTGGTGATATTTTCAGCCCAGTCCATCACATAAATCAGCCTCCCATCTGTTGACTCCACCCTACACTTCTTCCTACCTTGCAAAAACTTTTAGCATATTCAAGGATTCCCACACACCCTGGACATATTCTCTTCCACCTTCTTCCGTCGGGAAAAAAATACAGAAGTCTAAGATCACATACCAATTGACCCAAGAACAGCTTCTTCCCTGCTGCCATCAGACTTTTGATTGGACCTACCTTATATTAAATTCATCTGTCTCTAAACCCTAACTATGACTGTAGCACTTTATTCTGCACCCTCTTCTTTCCTTCTCTATGAACGGTATGCTTTGTCTGTATAGCGAGCAAGAAACAATACTTTTCACTGTAAATAATACATGTGACATAATAAATCAAATCAAAGGAATTTTCCATAATGTTATCAGGCAACTAAAGGTAAGTTTAACTATTTCAGGAGAAGACTTTGATAAGTTCACTTTTTATCACTCAAGAGGAAATAACATGAAATCTCAAAATTAATTTGGAGTAAGTTTAATATTTTGTGCTCCAACATGGAATTCTATTGGAGTCACAAACCACACTTAGGGTTCTAATAATGCAGTTCCAATTCTCAGACCCTTTCCCACTCCCCACATGGCTCCCTGTTGAAATTACAAAATCGCCCTTCTTCTTTAGAGTGGTATCTGTTCAGTGTGGAGGTCACAAAGCAATGGAAAATTCTAATCGGAAAAGTTGTTTCACAACTGCTGGAGACATTAAATATCACCACGATGTGAAAGAACCTTACAAGTGAATTTAGCTGATTAAATATCAGTATTTTCAGCAATGCCATTGTTGCATGATGACATGAATATATTTACAATGCGCTTTCCTCAATAATTAATCAACTACTTGATTTAACACTGATTCAAATTCAAATAGTTCATAGGTTTTTATGAATTTAAATTGATGATGAAAATGCAGTTTAAAGTACTTCTCAACAAATCTTGTAGCAGCAATGTTTTGGATGAGGTGGCTAATTAAAGACATACCTGCCTGTGTAAGTGATTCAGTGAGATGTTAAAGGTCCCATTGCACTGTTTAAAGAAAGCAGGGAGTTTCCCTAGAGTTTATCTGATATTCCTCCCTCAACAAATAGTAGCAAAATCGTATGAAACATTGGTGTGATGTTATTTGGGCATATTGTAGAAGCAGAAATACTTGGATTAATTACATAGCAATAATCACCGAACTCCAGAATTCCATTGTTTCGATATGATATTATATAAATGCAAGCACTATTATAAATAATACAGATAACATAATATAAAATCATAGAATCCCTGCAAGTGCTGCAAGATGCCATTCGGCCCATTGAGTCTACATTAACTCTCTGACAGAGTGTCATGCTCTATCCCCATAACCCCAAGTATTTACTCCACTAATCCCCCTAACCTACACATCTTCTGACATGAAGGGACAATTTAGCATGGCCAAAGAACTTAACCCGCACATCTTTGGGCTCACTCTAGGTAATATATAATAAAGATAATAATATAGATAATAAAGCCAAAGAAAAATGGATATGCATGGATGATCTGTTAGGAGAGACACTTTCTCCAATTGATGGAGTCTTGGAAAAGATTTGTAACCAAAACAATAATCTCAATTGACTTTCTTTGCTTTTATTTCAGATTTCCTTTGTATCTCTTGATATAGTTACCAAATTAATGATGCATTCCTTACACTAATTATACCTATCCTTGAATAACTTTGTAGCCTGTTCTGACACATTGCCTATAATCAGATACCCCTATTATTTACAGCCCCATTTGTGTCTCTTGGATTTGCAGAAAGGCTAACAATCTGAATCATGTATATAGGCTAGGGGTTTGAATCATTCTTTCAAGTACAATCAGTGCTCCTTGTACACGATTGATTTTGACAGTAACCGAGCATACTTGATGGTTTTGAAAGAATAGCTTTACCTCCTATTGTTGATACTTAATTGAAAATCAATACAGAGAAGGAGATTGCTCTTGTGTGACTTACTGTTATGACTTGCATTACCCTTTTGCTCCTTCAGTACAGCACTAGATGTACATAATCAAGCTCTTTAATAGGTTGAATGGATTTGCTTACTTCATGTCATGGACCCTGTTACATTATTCTTCCTATTCTCAGAAGATTTGTTTACCAAGTTACAAGTTTTAGAAGCCTGAAGGAATGGGGAGGCAAGTTGTCAAAATCTCACTGAAAAATCATGAGCATGCCAATCCCAACTTTTGCTTTGTCAACTACATTAGTGCTTGTTTAGTGGGTTAAGGGTTAACAGAAACCAACTTTTTGGACAAATAGTTTAGCTGGCTGAAAGTTAGCGAAGGCAGATAGCACACAGGAACTTTAAATCAAGGCAATATTTGTGTTTAAGCAAATATGTGTATTATGATTAAATTGTGCACTGTATTACTGTTATTGTATGTCCTCACCACTGAAAACACACCGATGTGAATATGTCTGAGAAATTCATCATTTCAGGCTAGAGGCTGCTAAGTGTTTACATATCATTACAAACATGCTATTCTGCAATGAAAGTAAGTACAATGGATTCCACACTAATATGTGATCAATAATCAGCACATTAATTTTTCTGTAATTTCTTACCGTGCATCAAAATGAATCTCCATTGAATACAAAAAACTGTTGCTGTGAAAAATCCAGGGAACATTTTCATTCCAGCTGAAATGGATATTCCTATCCTGGATCTGTTCTATGTGTAATTCCAATAAGATTCCTGCAGAAATTTCAGTACAATGCAGTTTGTGCACTAAAAACAATCCCAGGAGGCAGGTGCTGTGTCTTTTTCTGTCTCAGGTCTTGAGTTTCTCTCACTTTATGAAACTTTCAATTTCCCACAGCTCTTAAAACTCCCAAATGCTTCATCACAATTCCACCACAAAGCCAATTCCACTGAGAGATAGGAACATTGTTAAAAGTTGCCCGGTTGTTTCCTATCTGACTGCACAGTGCAATGAAATCTGAGCTGAGTTTAGGTGGTGCTGGACTGTTTTTCAGCCTCCAGATCCTTTATAGTGTAAAGCAGCGGAAAGCAGCTACGTCAGCTGCTGCCAGAGGGAGCCCATTTACTGTCAGAAATCAAACAGCAGCAATGTCAGCTACTACTATTTAATACACGGCAGCAAAATTTGCATGCTTTCATTGTAAACTAGATATACCTCCCAAGCTCTTCTGCATTATTTGTCTTGTGATTTTTTTCTCATATCAAAAAAGATCCTTAACTTAAGTTTCAACATTGCTGAATATGATTGCACACAGAAACTTCTTTTCTTTCTGTAACATTATTGTTTCTCAGTATTTTCTTTCTTTGATTTTTCACTTTTTCCATTAGGAAAGGAAATTTACATAATATATGTCACTGCACTATTACGCCACATGGTACTTTTAAGGGAATAGAAAGAAAGGAATCCCTGCACTTAAATTTCACCTCATCACATCATCGAAAGGATTCAGTTACTAGGTGCAGTGTGTTACTTAAATTGAGTGACTATTACTATATCAGCACCCATGTGGTTAATTTATATCTGTAACATTCATCAAACACCAATAAAATAGATTGTTAATTAGTTTTGTTTAGGCAGTTAATAATTGACAACGTTGGCTTGACGCTAAGGAGACTCTCGGTTCTTCTCTTAAGTGGTGTTAAATGTTGTTAGGGAAAACAGGCAGATGAGACCTCTACTTAATGTCTAATTTAGTTTTAAGAATGCAACAGTCCTTTGATGCTGAACTGATATATCAGCCTAGGATATAATCTCCAGACCTGGTATGGTCTCAATCCCACAACCTTGTGATCCAGAAGTAAGAGTGCATTTGTGCCAAGTTGAATATATCAACATATCGGGGAAGTTGCTACAAATATATGGATCCATTGGTAAATAAAGATTCCTTTTGTATTCCATTTTCCTCACTATCTCCATTCTGCCTTTTGTTAATTAATTGTTTTGTAGTCTGCCTTCAATTTGAATCTACTATTTTAATTTTTGTTTATGTTGCTCCTTCCTTGATCTCCTCTTCATTTTGAGTTTATAATTTTTGTTCAGATTTGTCTTTTTAATTTGCTTTATCCTTTTCTCAGGTCTCTTTTACGATTGGCTGCTTATCCTTTACATTCTAAGGCACTTCTTTCAATTCATCCTTTTTACCTTTGCTCCTTATCTCTGAAGGAAGAAGACTGAATACTTTTGGATGGCATAGTGGTTAGCACTGCTGCCTCACAGCATCGGGGACCTGGACTGGAATTCTGGCTTGGGTCACTGTGCGGGGTCTGCATATTCTTCCCGTATCTGCGTGGGTTTCCTCTGGGTGCTCCCGTTTCCTCCCATGGTCTGAAAGGCATGCTGGTTAGGTGGATCAGCTGTGCTAAATTCTCCCTCAGTGTATGCGAACAGATGCTGGAGTGTGGCGACTAGGGGATTTTCACAGTAACTTCATTGCAGTGTTAACGTAAGCCTACTTGTGACACAAATTATTAACTTTTCCTCATCTAGAAGACAACTTCAATACTCCGACCAATAGCATGGCTAAGTTCAGCTAACTCAGCACAGACCACTGATTGAAGTGAGAATATTTCTTAATACTTTAATTCATTGAACCAAACCGCAACAGCGTAAATGGGGTGGTGACATCTGGCTACCAATATAATCTGAATGTTTCTGTATGCCTGTAAAAACCAATATTTGCTGCAAGTAGATTTTTGCAGTCTGTACTACTGTTTATTTCACAGGTCAATCTCAACATGCCAAAATCTCCCTCGATTTTCACACCCTGATGTTTTTTTCTAATAAACACAGGCCACCAGCATCTGATCTTTCACCTTTGCCTCTTAACATCCACTCTCACCAGATTGATTTTCAACCTACAGCCTTCATTACACATTCCTAGCAGTTTCCAATTCTTTTCAGCTGCCGGTGTTTGTCCTGATGTGGAGATGCTGGCGTTGGACTGGGGTAAACACAGTAAGAAGTCTGACAACACCAGGTTTAAGTCCAACCGATTTATTTGATTGTAAACTTGCAAGCTTTCGGGGTTTGCCCCTTCGTCAGGTGAATGGAGAGTTCTGGCCAGCTTGCTAGCTTACTATCAAATAAATCGGTTGGACTTAAACCTGATGTTGTCAAACTTCTTACCATGTTTGTCCTGCCAGGCTCCAGGTCTCATCATTCAAGGTGGTGCCTGGTTGCTGATTGTAGGTGCGTTGTTGTCATGGCTGGATGTTAATGATAGCTTACATAGAAACGTAGAAGATAGGAGCAGGAGGAGGCTATTTTGCCCTTTGAGCCTGCTCTGCCATTCATTACGATCATGGCTGATCATCCAACTCAATAGCCTAGTCCTGCTTTTTCCCCATAACCTTTGATTCCAGTGCTATATCCAGCCGCCTCTTGAATACATTCAACGGTTTGGTATCAATTACTTCCTGTGGTAATGAATTTCGCGGGCTCATCACTCTTTGGGTGAAGAAGTGTGTCATCATCTCTGTCCTAAATGGTCTATCCTGAGTCCTCAGACTGTGAACCCTGGTTCTGAACTCCCCAACATCGGGTATATGTAAAGCCTCTCACAGTGAAAGCCAAAATACCATTTGCCTCCTTCACTGCCTGCTGCGCCGCCATGCTTACTTACAGTGACTGGTGCACAAGGACACCCAGGTCCTGCTGTACACTCCCCTCTCTCAGTTTTACAGCCATTTAGGTAGTAATCTGCTTTTTTGTTTTTGCTTTCAAAGTGAACAACCCTGCATTTATAACATACTCTTGTACCATGTTGCTGGCATTTGGTTGATATCTGGTCATTAGTTGACTGCTTACTGTTAATGGTGGTTAACTGACTGGTAATTTAGATAGCTGCTGAAGGTAAACAGACACTTCTTGAGGTTGGCTATTGGCTTTGCATGGGTGGCACGATGGCACAGTGATTAGCACTGCTACCTCACAATGCCAGGGACCCGGGTTCAATTCTGGCCTTCGTGACTGTCTGTGTGGATTCAGTATGTTCTTCCTGTGTCTGCGTGGGTTTCCTCCAGGTGCTCTGGTTTGCTCCCACATTCCAAAGACTTGCGGTTTAGGTGGATTGGCCATGCTAAATTGCCTATTAGTGACGAAAGATATTTAGATTAGTGGGGTAAATACACAGGGTTATGCAGAAAGCCTGGGTAGGAGATGGGGCAGACTCAATGGGATGAATGGCCTCCTTCTGCACTTTAGGGATTCTATGATAATTGTTACCCACTACTGATGGCTAGCTAGGTTATCATTGCTGGTAGTGACCAGTTAATTGGACATTCTGGTCAGAAATGTACACAGTTAAACCTCAGAACAATCGGCAAGCATATTCCTGGATTTATTTAAAAATTACAAACTGGGACATAAATTATAACTTTAGGGGAAGCAGGGATAGTTGATGGACTATAAGGTGCCCAGAATGCATAGAAGCAATTCTGTTCCCATTTTAAAGTCATTTATTCTGTCCTTATTTGTATATAATGTTTTAATTTATATTACATGTCATAGTTATATGATAAAACTTAACACCAATCAAGGAAACAAGAGAGGTAGAGTTGGTTGGGCTGAAGAATGTTCTTCACTCTATGGACCAAAGAGTTGGGAGATGCAAGAACGAGGTGATCCAGCGCCACCACTGGAGAGATGTTGTAATTACAATGTAACAGGTTTACAATGCAATGTCCATTATAAATATGAATATGGGAATTTACAAGGGAAAACATTGACAGAAAAGTATGAAGCAAACATGACAGAAAGTGAAGTCTTAGGTAGGGAATATGTGCACTAAATATTGGAATATATTGTAGATTCATAAAAAAAGTGAATTCCAGGAAACAGAATTTCATATGTGATTTACAATGTGGTAACCTCGAGAATTGCTGTTACACCAGAGCCTATGATCATCACTTACATTGTTCATTATAACTGTGCTTAAACACTCAGCACATAAGGAAGTGGAACATTAAACAGATATAAGCTCATAAATTCATAAGGTACAGGAGCTGAATTAGGCCATTTGGCCCATCGAGTCCACTCTGCCATCCCATCATGGCTGATATGCTCCTCATCCCCTTTTTCTTGCCTTCTCCCCATAACCCTTCAACTCAATACCAATCAAAAATCTATCTAACTCCTCCTTAAATTTATTCACTGTCCCAGAATCCATCACACTTTGGGGTAGTAAATTTCACAGATTTACAACCCTTTGGGAGAAGTAGCTTCTCCTCAACTGTTTTAAATTTGCTATCCTTATCCTAAGATCGACCTCTTGTCCTAGAATGCCCCTCCAGCAGAAACGTCCACTCCACGTCTACTTTATCCATACCTTTTATCATCTTGTATACATACCTCAATTTGATTGCCCCTCATTCTTCTAAAGTCCAGAGAGTATAGGCGGAAACTGTTCAATCTCTCTTCATATGACAAGCCCCTCATTTCCGGAATCAATCTAATGAAATAGTCTTTCCTCAATCTTCCCCAATAGGCGTAGACGAAGGTCATAGGTAGAGGAGGGCACTCACAATGCTAAAATGGTGGCGCGGGCTCGTTGGGCCGAAGGGCCTGTTTCCCGTGCTGTGTTGTTCTTTGTTCTTTGAAATTTCTGTGAACTGCCTCCAATGCCACTATATCATTTCTCAAATAAGGAGACCAAAACTATGCAGAATATACCAGGTGTGACCTCACCAATGCCCTGTATACATCATGGAACAGCTAGGTGCAGCTTAACAATGCCATCAAATACGGCCATGAAATGCACTTATAAATTAAAAATGACAGAATCTTCACTAAGCTTGGATCTCCTCTGAGCTCCTAAATCTACGAACCGTAAAATCCTCCCTGAACTTGTACCTGTCACCGTGAAAGTGTAGGTCTACTCTTGCATTTTGAAGCCCAGTAAATGGTTCTTTTGTCATAAAATAAAATCTGGAAGAACATTTTGAATTTGAGATGGCATGCATTATCTTCAGCACAGAAAATTGAATGAGTGTGATTGTTATAGAATCATAGAATGCCTACAGTGTAGAAGAGGTCATTTGGTGCATCAGGTCTGCACCAACTCTCTGATAGCATATCTTAACCAGGCCCTCTCTCGGTAACTTCATACATTTACCATTGCTAATCCATTGAATCTACACGTCTTGGGACTCTTAGTGACTATTTATGATGACCAGTCCACTTACTCTGCACATTTTTGGTCTATGGGAAGAAACTGGAGTACCCAGAGGAAACCCATGCGAACACAAGAAGAATGTACAGATTCTGCATGGGTCCCTGGAGCTGTGAAGTAGTAGTGTAACCATTGTACCACCGTGTTCTGTGTATAAGTAATAGCTTTATTTCTAATATGCAAGCATTCATTTTCCTCCACCATTAAAATTATGTATTAATTTTATGTCCGTTAGTAAACTTGAAAAATGCGTATGGATGCAAATTCAGATAAATTTCATTCAACTTCAAGCTTCTGAGCACAGAGGGATTAAGAAAACTTTGTAATTGTAATGTAATTTTTCATCCCTAATTGAATCTGTCTTGTATTGCATTAAGCAAAGCATTTCAAATCCTAACCATTCATTGTGCAAAAGTATTTTTCTCACTTTACCTCTGATTTTTTGTCAATTATTTTAAATCTATGATTTCTATTATTAAACTTCCAATCATTGGAAATAGCTTATCAAGTCATCCCTTGACCTCTTCCTGCTTTAGGGGGATCACTCCCAGCTCCTCCAGTATATCCACTGTGAAATCAATCTGCTAAATCTTTTCTGCACCCTCTCCAAAGCCTTCATTTCCTTTCTCGAGAGTGGTGCCAAGAATTGGACGTGATCCTCCATACTAATGGACCAAACTAAATAGGAATCATAATCTGGTGAGTAATGAGTGTGGAGGTGGTATTAACATAGGAACATAGGGATTAGGACCAGATGGAGGCAAAAGCCTGCTCCGTCATTCCATCAGATCATGGCTGATCTCTCCCTGGTCTTCAATCCACCTCCTCACCTGTTTCCATATCCCTTTATCCTGTTTTTTAAATTAGAAATATATTTATCTCCTTCTTGAAATCATTCAATAATTCGGACTCCTCCATGCTATGGGGCAGCGAATTCCACAGATTCAGCATCCGCTATCACTAAGGAGAAGGTTCTGGGGAAACTGAAAGGTCTGAAGGTGGATAAATCATCTGGACTGGATGGATTATACCTAATAGCTAAGGAAATTGTGGAGGCATTGGTGGTGATCTTTCAGGAATCACTGGAGGCAGGGAGGGTACCAGAGGACGGGAAAGTAACACCGCTGTTTAAGAAGGGAGGGAGGCAGCAGAAGGGAAATTATAGGCCAGTTAGCCTGACTTTGGTCATTGGCAAGATTTTAGAGTCTATTATTACAGATGAGATCGCAGAGTACTTGGAAGTGCATGATAACGTGACTGAGTCAACATGGCTTTGTCAAGGGTTGGGGGGGTCGCGGAGTTGTGTCTGATAAATCTGTTAGAGTTCTTTGAGGAAGTAACAAGGAAATTAGATAAAGGAGAACCAGATTTATTTAGATTTCCAGAAGGCCTTTGAAAAGGTCCCGCTTAGGAGACTGTTAAATAAATTAAGTGCCCATGGTGTTAAGGGTCTTCTATCCTGGCATGGATAGAAGATTGGCTGACTGGCAGAAGGCAGAGAGTGGGAATAAAGGGGTCTTTCTCAGGATGGCAGCTGGTGGCTAGTGGTGTGCCTCAGGGGCCCGTGCTCGGACCACACTTTTTCACAATATACGTTAACAATTTGGAAAAAGTTTGCAGATGATACAAAGATATGTAGAGAGACAGATAGTATTGAGGAAGCAGGGGGGCTGCAGAAGAATTTGGATAGGTTAGGAAAATGGGCAAAGAAGTGGTAGATGGAATACAATGTGGAAAAGTATGAGCTTATGCACTTTGGAAGGAGGAATAGTGGTATAGACTACTTTCTAAATGGGAAAATGCTTAGGAAACCAGAAACACAAAGGGACTTGGGAATCCTTGTTCAAGATTCTCTTAAGGTTAACATATAGGTTCAGTCGGCAGTTAGGAAGGCAAATGCGATGTTAGCATTCATGTTGAGAGGGCTAGAGTACAAGAGCAGGGATGTACCTCTGAGGCTGTATAAGGCTCTGGTCAGACTCCATCTGGAGTGTTGTGAGCACACAATGGATCCCATACCTAAGGAAGAATGTGCTGACCTTGGAAAGGGTCCGGAGGAGGTTCACAAGAATGATCCTGGAATGAAGAGCTTGTTATACGAGGAACAGTTGAGGACTCTGAATCTGTATTCTGGAGTTTAGAAGGATGAGGGGGATCTTATCGAAACTTACAGGATACTGCGAGGCCTAGATAGAGTGGATATGGAGAGAACATTTCCACTAGTAGGAAAAACTAGAACCAGAGGGCTCAACCTTACGCTAAACGGACAATCCTTTAAAACAGAGATGAGGAGGAATTTCTTCAGCCAGAGATTGGTGAATCTGTGGAACTGTTTGCTGCTGAAGGCTGTGGAGGCCAGGTCATTGAGTGTCTTTAAGACAGAGATAGGCTCTTAATTAATAAATCATGGGGTTATCAAGGATCAGGGGTTATGGGGAAAAGGCAGGAGAATGGGGATGAGAAAAGTATCAGCCATGATTGAATGGCAGAGCAGACTCAATGGGCCAAGTGGTTTAATTCTGCTCCTATACCATACGGTCTTATAGTCTGCAAGAAGTAGTTCCTCCTCATCTCAGTCTTAAATTTACCGCCTCTCAACCCATACCCTTGATCTCTTGTTCTAGATTACCCCATAAGAGGAAACATTTAGTCTACATTTATTCCACCAATCCCTTTGAAAGTTTTGTATGCTTTGATCAGATCCCCGCTCATTCTTCTAAACTGCAGCAAGTGAGCATAAACCCAGACTATTTAATCTCTCTTCATAATCGACCCTTTCATCCCCGGAATCAATCTGGTGAACCTCATCTGAATTGTGTCCAATATCAGCACATCCTTTGTCAAATAAGGAGACCAAACCTGAACACAATGCTCTAGATTTGATCTCACCGACACCCTATACAATTTCAACTTCTCTACTTACATACTCCAATCCCTTTGCACGAAATGCCAAAGTCCCATTTGCCTTTTTTATTGCATGCTGATCAGTTTTGCAGTCATTGGTTAACCAGACTGAGAATCTGAGTTGAACCTGAGGCACAAATTATTGTCTCTTGGTTAGGAATCAGATCATTGATACGGTAGGAAGGTTTTAGATTTCTGCCCAAAATAGACAGGTATATTGTTTTCGCATTTACAAACCTACCCGAAAATCACAACATGTGCGCATTAAACATCAACGACACAGTTGAAGTGCTCCTCAAAAGCCAACTGTCTGTTTGTTATGACTACCATGAGGTTCATTTGGCACATCGCTCTGACTGTGTTGTTTATTGCCTCTGTCACTTTTTATTTTCTGCCTGTTCCTTATAAATTCATAACTGCAAGCTCTGACAGTGGAATTGATTTAAACTGGCTTTCATTTAATTACTGTAAGGGAATTACTGCAATGGCACAATGGTATTTATTGTTACTGGGCTAGTAGTCCAGAGACCCAGGATAGTAATCTGGGAATGCGTGTTTGAATCCCAACAGTTGTATTCTAAAAGAAAAACAAAGGAAAATGGAATGAAAATGGCCATACCACCTGGCATCAACTTTGGCATCAGAAACAACAACAGCAAATCCAACCCTGATGACCCTCCTTACTAATATCTGGGCACTTTGGTTAAGATTGGGAGAGCTGTCATGGACGAAGCCAGCAATAGTCTGACAGAGTCATACTCATGGAATCATACCTTACAAAGTCTCAGATACCACAGTCACCAGCAGAGCTGGCGGCATAGTGGTATACAGTTCTATAAATCCTCAACAACAACTCTGTTTCCATGAAGTCTCATTGCACGGGCAAGGAAACCTCCTGATTGGGCAAGTGACTTTGCAGTATTTTTCAACTTTTATACATCAACCTGGCCAATCTTAGAATCCCTGGATGTATCCAGTGGAATCACAGGGACAACCCAGTTTGGGAAATTCTGATCTAACAGAACACAAAAATATCCTAGATTCATAGAATTCCTACAGTGCAGAAGGAAACCATTTAGCTCAATGAGTCTGCACTGACAACAACCCCATCCAGGTGCTATCCCTGTAACTCCACTTACTAACCCTGCTACTCCCCCTGATATTAAGGGACAATTTACTATAGCTAACCAACCTAGCCAGCACATCTTTGGATGGCATAATGGCACAGTGGTTAGCACTACTGCCTCACAATTTAGGTACCCAGATTTGATTCTGGCCTTGGGTGACTGTCTGTGCAAAGTTTGTACATTCTCCCCATGTCTGTGTGGTTTCCTCCAGGTGCTCCAGTTTCCTTCCACAGTCCAAAGACATGTGGGTTAGCTGGATTGGCTATGATAAATAGCCTCTTAGTGTCCCAAAATGTGTAGGTTAGATGGATTAGCCACGGTAAATGTGAGGGATTACAAAGATAGGGCATGGGAGAGGAGTTGGGTAGGATACTCTGTTAGAGAGTTGGAGCAAGCCCAGTCGGTCACATTGGCCTCTTCTGCACTGTAAGGATTCAATGAAGATTCTGTGATTCTCCATAGTTTCTTGTAAATAATAAAAGAAAACAATTTGAATTATCCTTTCCTAGATAAGTAATGTTATTGGAAGAAGATAACTGTGGAGTGGAATGGGTAGGAAGAGGTAACCATGCTACATTCAGCTTACTGTTTGTGGCCCAGCTTTATTATTGTTGAAATGATTCCTGGAATCTCTTTTAGGTGCAAGTTAGACATAGACCACACTTTACAGGAGTGTTCCATCCTAAGCATTAAACGAAGAACAAAGAACAGTACAGCACAGGAACAGGCCCTTTGGACCTCCAAGCCTGCACCGATCATGTTTACCAATCTAGACCAACTGTTAATATCCCTCTATTCCCCGTTTGTTCATATGCATCTCAAGATAAGTTTTAAATGTTGCTGCATTAATTGCCTCAACCACCTCCCTTGGCAGTGCATTCTAGACCCCCATCATCCTCTGAGTAAAAAACTTCCCTTGCATATCTCCACTGAACCTTTCTTTCCTTACCTTGAACTTGTGCCCCCTTGTAATTGTCATTTCTGCCCTAGGAAAAGGTTCAAAATGTTCACCCTATTGTATAACTCTCATAATTTTATAGACTTCTACCAGGTTGCCTCTCAGCCTTCGTCTTTCCAGGGAGAACAATCCCAGTTTATTTAATCTTTCTTCATAGCCAATACCCTCCAGACCAAGCAACATGCAGGTAAACCTTTTCTGTACTCTCTCCAAAGCCTCCACGTCCTTCTGGTAGTGTGGTGACCAGAATTGGACACAGTATTCCAAATATGGCCTGACCAATGTTTTATACAACTTTAACATAATTTGCCAACTTTTATTCTCAATGCTCTGTCCGATGAAGACAAGCATGCCATATGCTTTCTTTACTACCTTTTCCTCCTCTGCTGCCATTTTTAAGGATCTATGGACCTATACTCCCAGATCATTCTGTGTGTCTATACTCCTGATTGTTCTGTCATTTATTTTATAGCTCCCACCTGAATTGGATGTACCAAAATACATCACCTTGCGTTTGTCTGGATTAAATTCAATCTGTCATTTCTTTGCCCAATTTTCCAGTCTGTCTATATCCTGTTGTCTTGTCTGACAATCTTCATCACTATCTGTAACTCCGCCAACATTAGTATCATCCACAAACTTGTTAATCAATTAGTACCTTCCTTTTAGAAGGTAGGTGACTCAATGCTAATTTTTCATGATAAAACAGTGTAAATCTTCCCATTTCTTCAAAGCATTGCAATAAATAGATGGATGCATTATTTAGGCAGGCTGAGCACGCTGGGGTGATCCACTGACTCGGTCAAAAACCATAGAGCAGAAATGAAAATGGATTATATCTGGCAAGTGGGCTACAAGAGAAACTCATGAATATTAATAGCATAAACCTATGCTGAACTCAGTTTTGGGAGAATGAATAATGCTATAATGGAGGGAATAAATAAGACTGCTACCACACGCCAAGTTTGAAACCAGATAGATTTTGATCTAATGTCCACAGGGAAATTAGAAGTTAGTTAAGGCTAATTTATTTTACCTCCCCCAGTTAAGATCAACTAACCCAGCACAGACCAAAGATTGTGCCAGTGACTTTCTTGATCTCTATCGCTCACTTCCATACTGAGCAATGCAATTTGGGCATTTAAACAATAATAATAAACGTAAATATTAATTATGCAGGGGATCATTGATTACTGTAATGTTCTGTTCTGCTTTGTGAAGACATTTATCGTTGATATTTATACAAGGTTTGTTTACTCAAGGATTTTTGCATTATTTTTGTTTTTAATAAACTTAATTCACCTCTCGCCACAACATATATGAGAATGTGAATAACACATGAATTTTGAAGATGAGTGTAAGTGCATTTAGCATAGATTTCACATTTGTAGATAGTCATATCTTTAATAAGCCTTGCTGCTGAGGCTAAGATTACAACGCTTAGTGATGTGTAATAATTTAAAAACTCAATCTCCATAAGTTAAACAAAGCAGCTGCAGTTTAAGGCTCATCAAGTTGCTGTTCAAACCTGCTCTACCACATTATTCCAAAGATGTGTGGATTAGATTGAATTGACCCTAGTGTTGGAGTGATTAGCAGGGTAAATATGTGGAGTTAATTGGGCCTGGGTGGGATTGTGGTCAGTGCAGACTCAATGGGCTGAATGGCCTCCTTCTGCATTGTAGGGATTCTATGATTATTGTAGGACATAGATTTTTGCCATAATGTATCTTTGCCAGATTGTCTAAGGCAGAGAGAGCCACCACTTGCTGTAGATTGGTACGTAAAGCACAGCAAAGGGACAGAAACATACAATGAATGTGAAAAGCCTTAAAACAGGGACAGAAGAGAAAACTATTCCCATTTTGTTTTAAAATGGGACCTGACCACCTGTGGGAACAGGATGAGCATTGCATTCCCAACTATATTTTTAAACTCGCGGTATTCTGATGCTTCAAATAATAAACTATCTCCCTTAACTTGTGTGCACAAGCAGAAGGATGTTGTTTAAAGAGTGTGGTGCCTTGGAGCAGATAAAAAGAACACAAATAAATAATGTTTCCTGCTGTGCTACAGCCACCAAATCAAATCAGGAGATAGTGGCAGAAAAGCAGTTTTAGCAAGAGCATGATCATTAATTGTTTCACTCTCAGCAAAGTCATCCAATTTGTGCAAATGTGTGCTGAATGAAGGAATCTTTTATGCTGTCAGCCTTCATACATTTACAGCTGATTCAGATTACCACAATTCAATTCATTACTTTTAATAAGGCAGGAGTCGGGTTTTGATTTTGGCATCTGAAATGAAACAGCACCATGGCTAAGGACAAGAAATGAGTAGCTCCCAAGAAAGGCAGCATGGTGGCACAGTGGTTAGCAAAGCTGCCCCACAGTGCCAGGGACCCGGGTTCAATTCCAGACTTGGGCCACTATTCGTATGTGGAGTTTGCACGTTCTTCCTATGTCTGTATGGGGTTTCCTCCAGGTGCTCCGATTTTTCTCCCTCCAACCTGAAAGGTGCATTGACAATGCTAAATTCTTCCTCCATGTACCCAAACAGATTCTGGAGTGTGGTGACTGGGAAATTTTCACAATAACTTCATTAGTGTTAATGTAAGCCTACTTGTGACACTAAGAAAATAAACTTTAAACTGAAGGTTCCCAAAGAATACTCAAAAAAACGACTCAATAGAATGGCAAGAAGCGGAAGAGGTGCAGGAAGGAGAGCTACACCATCTACATCTACAAAGTGATGAAGTCGTTTAACCCGACACTGGCATTTCCTCCAAGGCCATGTGCATCATGAACTCATTCAACAAAGACATCTTTGAACACACTGTCACAAGGCTTCCTACCTGACCCATTACAAGCGGTGGACCATCAGCTCCTGGGAGATCCAGAATGCCTTGCGCCTGCTGCAGCCTGGGGAACTGGCCAAGCACGTCATGTCAGAGGGGACAAAGGCAGTGACCAAGTACACCAGCTCCCAATAAAACAGTGCCATGTAGTGAAAAACACAAGCCAACATCTTGTTTTTGTTCACCAGATGTGGTCAATGAAGGGAAAACCAGATTTTTCATGTTCAGACCGGGGTACTCTTTGAACTTGTTGGTCTTCAAGCACTGCTGCAATTCTCGATATCCCTATTATGATGTTGGGTCAAATACTGCAGATATTGACCCAAAAATGGCATCATATTATCATCAGATTGGTATATACATTGGAGGGATGCTTGAAAGTGACCATGCTTCTATGACATTACTGCTGATCTCCTTCTCGGTGGTACAGGTTATAGGAACGGGATGTGCTTTCTAAGTACATAAGCAATGAAAGAAAGTTGCTCCCATTGTATTGCCTAGATTGTTTCCCCACAGGATTAGGTCTTAGATTCTGAAAGCAGGGGTAAAATCTCATGCTGTTTCCCAAGGCAGCTTTGGTGGCAGAGAGCATTTAATTGGGTGCAAGAATGGCAAGTGGGGACCACTTTATTGTTGCGCCAAAATCCTGGAACTCTCTCCTTAACAGCATGGTGGGTGTACCTAGACCACAGGAACTGCAACAGTTCAAGGAGGCAGCTCACCACCACCTAGGGCAACTACCTGCTTGATTGACACTATATCTACAAACATTTACTCCCTTCACCACCAATGTTCAGTGGCAGCAGTGCAGATGAACTGCAGAAATTCACCAAAGAACCTTAAACAGCACTTATAAATCCATGACCATTTCCACCTAGAAGGACAAGGATGGCAGATACATGGAAGCATCACCACCTGCAAGCTCCCCTCCAAGCCACTTACCATTCCTGACTTGGGAATATATTGCCACTCATCCACAGTGGCTGAATCAAAATGCTGGAATTTCCTCCCTAATGGCATTGTGGATCAACCCACAGCACGCGGACTGTTTCAAGAAGGCAGCTCACCACCACCTTCTCAAGGGCAACCAGGGATGAGCAACAAAAGCTGGCCAGCCAGCGACGCTCATGTCGCTTTACATTAACACTGCAATGATGTTACGGTGAAAATCCCCCCTGGTCAGGGTCATTTTTCCTTCAGTGATTCAGTTGCTTGAATACACAAGGGAAAGCAAGTGATTAAATACACAAAGGATTGGCATGTTGCTCTATCTTCAACTGCCCAGTGACCAAAATACGGTGGTAAATTATATTTCAGTTGTACCTTGATTAGATCACTACTGGAAATTCTTTTCTCAGTAAGAAGTCTCACAACACCAGGTTAAAGTCCAACTAGTTTATTTGGTAGCAAAAGCCACTAGCTTTTGGAGCGCTGCTGCTCTGTCAGGTAAGTGGGAGTTCTGTTTACATACAGGGCATATAAAGACACAAACTCAATTTACAAAATAATTGTTGGAATACGAGTCTTTACAGGTAATCAAGTCTTAAAGATACAGACAATGTGGGTGGAGAGAGGATTAAGCACAGGTTAAGAAGATGAATATCGTCTCCAGCCAAAGAGGCCAACAGCGAACACAATGAGACGGCCAATGAACGGGAACAGATGACAGAGAGATACGCAGTGCAGCAACCAAAGAGGAAAGAGTCGAATAGGACTCACTGGGAGGCTGCTGTCCTTGACATGTATGCCCAAGCCATCAGGAGGTGCGTCAACACCAGATTCATCAGCTGCACTCACAAGATGGCCGCGAGCATCACCCAGGCACAATGCAATGACATCTCAAGACCAACTGCAACATTGTCATCAAACCAGCAGACAAAGGAAGGGCCATTTTCATACTGAACAGAATGGATTACTGCAAAGAAGTGTACCGACAACTGAACAACGAGGAACACTACACACAGTTACCCCCAGGCCTGACCAGAGAACATACCCGTCAACTCAACAGACTGATCAAGACCTTTGATCAGGACCTTCAGAGCACCATCCATGCTTTCATCCCAAGTACTCTCCGTGTTGGAATTCTCTACTGCCTCCCAAAGATGCACAAGGCAAATGCACCTGGCCGTCCCATTGTATCAGGCAAAGGGACCCGATGCGAGAACCTCACCAGCTATGTCGAGGGCATCCTGAAACCCATTGTACAAAGAACCCTGAGCTTTTGTCGCAACACTACGGACTTCCTACAGAAACTCAGCACACACGGAGCAGTTGAATCAGGAGCACTCCTCATCACAATGGATGTCTCGGCGCTCCACACCAGCATCCCCCATGACGACGGCAATGCTGCCACTGCCTCAGTACTCAACGCTGACAAATGCCAGTCTTCAGATGCAATTTTAAAACTCATCCGCTTCATCCTGGACCACAATGTCTTCACCTTCAACAACCAGTTCTTCATCCAGACACATGGAATAGCATGGGGACCAAATTCGCATCTCAATATGCCAACATCTTCATGCACAAGTTCGAACGAGACCTCTTCACCGCACAGGACCTTCAGTTGATTCTATACACTAGATACATCAATGACATTTTCTTCCTTTGGACTTATGGTGAGCTATCACTGAAACAACTCTGTGATGACATCAACAAGTTCCATCCCACCACCAGACTTTCCATGGACTACTCTCCGGAATCAGTTACATTCTTGGACACACACATCTCCATCAAGGATGGTCACCTCAGCACTTCTCTACATTGCAAGCCCACGGATAACCTCACAATTCTCCACTTCTCCAGCTTCTACCCTAAACACATTAAAGAAGCCATTCACTACGGACAAACCCTCCGCATACACAGGATCTGTTCAGATGAGGAGGATCGCAACAGACACCTCCAGATGCTGAAAGATGCCCCCAGAAGAACAGGATATGGAGCTCGACTCATTGATCGACAGTTCCGATGCACTGCAGTGAAAAACTGCACCGACCTGCTCAGAAGACAAACATGGAACACAGCGGACAGAGTAACCTTCGTTGTCCAGTACTTCCCTGGAGCAGAGAAGCTACGGCATCTTCTCTGGAGCCTTCAACATGTCATTGATGAAGACGAACATCTTGCCAAGACCATCCCCACACCCCACTTCTTGCCTTCAAACAACTGCACAACCTCAAACAGACCATTGTCACAGCAAACTATCGAGTCTTCAGGAGAACAGTGATCATGACACCACACAATCCTGCCATGGCAACTTCTGCAAGATGTGCCGGATTATCGACATGAATGCCATCATCTCACGTGAGAACGCCATCCACCAGATACACGGTACATACTCTTGCAACTTGGCCAATGTTGTTTCCCTGATATGCATCAGAAAACAATGTCCTGAGGCATGATACATTGGAGAGACCATGCAGATGCTACAACAATGGATGAATGAACACTGCTCAACAATCACCAGGTAAGATTGTTCTCTTCTTGTTGGGGAACACTTCAGCAGTCACGGGCATTTGGCGTCCGATCTTCACAACACACAACACAGACTCGCTGAGCAGAGACTGATAGCCAAGTTCCACACACATGAGGATGGCCTCAACCGGGATCTTGGGTTCATGTCAGACTATCTGTAACCCACATGACTTGCCTGGGCTTGCAAAATTTCACCAACTGTCCCTTTTGGAGACAATACACATCTCTTTAAACTGTGCTTAACCCTCTCTCCACTCACATTGTCTGTACCTTCAAGACTTGATTACTTGTAAAAACTCACAATCCAATCATTATTCTGTAAATTGAGTTTGTATGCCCTGTTTGTGAACAGAATTCCCAATTATCTGATGAAGGAGCAGCGCTCCAAAAGCTAGTGGCTTTTGTTACCAAATAAACCTGTTGGACTTTAACCTGTGTTGTGAGACTTCTTACTGTGTTTACCCCAGTCCAACGTCGGCATGTTTACATCATTCTTCTCCCAGCCAGGATCCCATTGTCCTAAATGTTATGTCTAATAGTTTGAGTACCCAGATGACTGGGGGGGGAAGTTTGATAATGTGATAGGAGATGGCCCCTATGCATAGTCCTTCATGGGCATTGCTCATGGCGAGGCTTTGCAGACAGATTGGATCCACTTAATGGCTTTGAAATGTCTGGGTACAGTGATGCAAATATGTAGCCATGTTTGATTGCAATTTCAGACTTTGGAAAGTGACTTGTCTTTTTAGAAATTCAACTAGGGATTTCCATCTAAGTCATTCCTCATAATACATGGTTTCTTCCTTTCTTTTTCTTTCTTTCTTTCCTTCTTTCTTTCTTAACTTTCTTCTTTCCTTCTTTCTTCCCTTCTCTCCTTCTTTTCTTCTTTCCGCCTTTCTTTCCTTCTTTCCGTCTTTCTGTCCTTCTTTCTGTCTTTCCTTCTCAGAAGAAAGCAGAGTGCAGAAATAAAGGGTTGAATTTTAATCCCAGGATCATGGCCCTGATTCTGGATTGAATTCCAGGTTGGGAACCCAGTAGTGGTGTGGAGAAACTCTGAAGGAGATTTTGGGAAAAGCATCCAATTAAAAGGCTGCCTCTGGGCACCAGATGATGGATGAGCTTAGCAGCCAGGAAGGCCAATGGGAGCACCTCAGGGTCTGGGCAGCTGGCAGCGCCCCCCCCCCCCCGCCCAGGGCAGGTGGGCACTGCCATTCTAAGTGGGCAACCATTAAGACCAGACCATCATTACGAAGGGCCCTTTGAGATGGTGTGTGTCTGCAGCTCTCACAGGCCAGTGAATCTGTGCTGGACTACTTTGCAGGAAGCAATTCCATCTGCAGGCTCAGGCCACTAGCGGGAGTGGGGGGTTTGGTCGCAGGATAGAGGGTGTCTGAAAAATCCAAGTGGCGTGTGAAAAATGTTGCCAGTTGGCACTTTAATTGGTCACTTGCTGATGCCAGCAGGACAGCCATGACTCCTCCAGAAGCAGCCCCCCTGAAAATAAACCAGAAATGGGAATATGCTGGCAGACTGACACACAGGCAATAGGGTTAAATTGCCAGCACACTGGCCCACAAAACTATCTCTGGACATGTCCTTAAGTTGGAACAAAGTGATGAGTGGTGTGACATGAGGCCTCCACATGGGTGGAGATGTTCAAACTTCCTGAGCAATTCCTATGTCATCAGTGCATCAGAACTTCTGAGGGGATCCTCGGCACATAATTTGGGGGAGGGGAGTACCTCTGGGTACACTGATCTAGAGGTTGGAATTTTTGGACTGTGGAATTTCTTTTCATAATAAATAAGCTTGCCATTCATGAAATGTAAAATGACTCTTTCAAGACCAGTGAGGGTGATCAGCAGCAACTGCGAGCTTTGTACACTTATTAAAAACCCAATTATTCTTCATTCAACCAAGTGCAATGTGTATAGTGAGAATAAGGGTGGCACGGTGGCATAGTGGTTAGCACTGCTTCCTCACAGTGCCAGAAACCCAGGTTCAATTCCCAGTTTGGGTCCTTGTCAATGTGGACTTTGCATGTTCTCACCTCTCTGGCTGCTCCAGTTTCCTCCAACAGTCCAAAGATGCGCTGGTTAGGTGCATTGGCTGTGCTAAATTCTCCCCCGTATACTCGAACAAGCGCTGGACTGCGGCACCTATGGGATTTCCGCAGTAAGCCTACCTGTGACACGAATAAATAAAAATAAGAATGAGAGTTCTCACCAACTCAATGCTTTCCACCTGATTGTAGCCTGAGTAAACCTTAGCAGCACACCCTCTGGAGAAGTGTAGAATCACGGCCAGCATGCCCAGAGACTTCAGTGGACCTTAGTGGACTACCAGTTCCACCATCATTACTGTTACAAAATCCAAGCCATGGTTTTCCAGTGGAGAGCACCACTGTGGGACTCGATAGTAAGTCCATGGTGATTGAAAGTTTCATTGCTGGATTGCACTGAGTTGATTGACCTCAGCCACTACGAGGTCAGCATTATTTTTCAAACAACTTTTGGATGAATGCTGCTCTTTGCAGTATCTCATACCATTTTCATTCCATTGGCGATATACAGACGAGAGGAATGCTTCAGTGAACAATACGCCATCCATCCATAATTGCTTATTTCATGAGTCACTTCAAGGGGGAGCTTATTAACAAAATTCTCGGCATGTGATATTAGAGTGCTCTGTACTTATTTTTTAAGTGGTTAGTCTTTAGGATTTGGAATGCACTGCCTGAGAGGTCAATGGAGGCTGATTGAATTGTGTCCTTTCCAAAAGGGCATTGGGTACTTTTCATCACGGCTATGGGGAAAAAATGGGTAATAGGCCTAACTAAATTGGCCTTGCACAGAGCTGGCATCTACTTGATGGGCTGAATGGCCTCCTTGTGTATTGTAACCATTCTATAATTTTATCCGTGTATCTGTATACTTAATCTGTAATCATTTCATATGTTGTTAAGAAATTGGTATCAGAGTGGGGATTAGATTTCAGGCAACTTATTTTGTTATTTCTTTTTGTTAGGCTCAGTCACCTTTTAATGCATGCATTTGTCTTGTTACTACATCAGAGCAGTGTACTAAATATACCATAGTTCATCTAAGCCCTTTGGTAATAATCTGACTCTTTATTCTACCATTTGCTTTAAAGAGCATCCACACAGTTGAAACTCTGCAGTATAACCTGATTCATCACATCTGAATGTGTAAAGAAAATGTCACCATCCTTTCCAACAGATGGAATAATTTTTGCCCAACACTGATACTGTTGACAAGATGTCACCGTGACATTTATTGTAATGCAATATTTAACATTTTCCTTTTTACAATGGATACAAATGAAAATATGTTGATTACATTTTAACTTCAATGCACACCTTTGTACCCCAAAGGGAAATTCCTGTATGTAGGAATGGTTTGGGCAGGGGCTTTATGTGCTGCGTCCCTACCTTCCACCATCTTAACCAGCTTAGAATCAGGCATGAGAAAGTCATGTGTCCCAAATGACTAAGGGCCTGATTTAAATCACAAGTCATGTTGTGGTAATGTTACTGAGATGTGGATGCCATTTTAACCAGGCGGCATGGCCTCAAGCCCATTAGTGAGAGCTGATAGCACGATTGATGGAGCCCCAGTTAGGTGCAGGTTATTTTTCTAAAGGATTCCATGGGCTTTCCCATCCTGGACTTTCTGAATACGGGCTTTAGCAATCTTCGCCATTCCTGATCTATCTGGCTAGGGACTATTTCTTAAGGATTTCCAGTGACAGTCTGACACTTTGCCAATTTTGATTCCTACCTGCTGACAGTGCCATTATTCCGCCAGGCAGCATTCAAATAAGGCCCGCATGTTAAAATCTCTGCGACTCTAAGCTGCTTGCTTTGGCTAATCACACCCTCAATTTCCACGCTGATTTGAAATAAAGTCTTAGGTGTTGCTATGAGGGTGGGTAAAATGCTGAAGTAAAAGTTTTATTGCAATGTTAAAATTAAATCTACCCATATACGTTGAACCATTCTGATCTGACCCTAATGAAATTAAACAATGCTTCTGTTCCAGAAAATTTAACAAACGCAATCACGGAAGCTCAGTGGATATTTCCCTTCTGCTGATATCTGTGCAAAAGCATTAACACTGGATATGAAAATATAATACAATGCTGGCAACTGGCATCACTTGGGGACACAATTCCTGTTCAGGTTTAAGATTACTCAGGCTTGAGATACAATTAAAATTGATCAGACCTTTAGGAGGATGTTGTCCCTCAAAGCCACTTCCATCTGCTCAAGCAGAAAAGCACATTATTTCACGTCAATAGTTCCTCCCTTAAAGGCACAGACATCTGCTCAGCAGAAGAGCACTCCAATATGTAATAGTCATCCCTCGCTTAAAGGCACAGCCATCTGCTCAAGTAAATGGACACGTCAACATTTAATAATAGTTCAGCTTTTAAAGGCATGGCCATCTGCACAAGTAGAAAAATATGTCCATAGTTAATTCCTTAAAGGTTCCATCATCTGGATTAATGATGTCACTCATGATATTCAGTATTTTATCTTCCCATCAAGGGAACTGCCTGCGGAGGTTGCTTGAGTTGTTCAGACGAGACCAATTTTTGTCAATCCTCAAAGGAAGGGTGGCATGGTGACACAGTGGGTAGCATTGCTGCCTCACGGGACCAGAGACCTGGGTTCAGTTCCGGCTTGGATGACTGTGCACAGTTTGCATGTTCTTCCCATGTCTGCATAAGTTTTCTCCAGGAACTTCTGTTTCCTCTCACAACCCAAAGATATGCAAGTTAGGTTGATTGGCCATGCAAAATTGCAACTTAGTGTCAGGAAGACTAGCAGGATGAAATTCTTGGGGCTATGGGGATAGGGTCTGGTTGGGATTGTTGTCAGTGCAGACTCAATGGGTCAAATGGCCTCTTTCTGCACTGTAGGGGTCCTATTCCATGATTCTCTTGCTTCAGTCATGCATTTTGGGCCCAGTCTGATTTCCTCTCAGCTTTTGACTTTTTTTTCACAAATGCTGACTGACGGCTTTTTTTTCACACTATTTTCTGCTCATATTTCAAAATTTACCACAAAAGAGAGGTAAAACAATTACTCTAGAAAATAGATATATCTACTAGTTCCAGCATTAAAAATATTGAACTGGCAGCTGCTTTGGTCATTATGTTAACAGTAATATGACTGAGTCAATCAGGAAATGGGCTGAACAGGTCAAGCTGCTTTGGGTGTGGAAGCTTGCGTTCCTGTCTGGTGACTGAGTAAGTCTTGACATTAACTACGTATGCAAACGGATGTGACTGGCTCCAGACAACTCAACTTTGCCGTACGCTGGCCGGCTCAGACAAATTGGCTCCAATTGATGAGAAACCTCCTGTATTTATCATTGGTTTCATTTGATGAAGGAAACGTAAATCAGCCTTTAAATAACTCTATAAAAGAAATGTAAATCACCCAAGCTATTATTTATCTTGTGGCAGAACCACTTGCTCGTTGTTGTCTCTCACTGCGAATGGTCACCAAAATCTATTAAGTTTTTCAATGAAATATCATCAATTCCTGCGTCACCTTATCTCAATATGGCAGTTTATCTAAGTCCTAACATGGGAAATGTTAGAATCTTGTCGGTCTTGGTTTGTTGGATTTTTGGCATTAGTTACAACTGAATGCAACTTTGGAACAAATTGTTCTTTTCCCATGTACTCTTGTCAGCGACTTTAATGTTGTTTAGTTATCTTCTATTGTTGTAAAATGTTTTGGAATATGATTATTTGATTTGAACGTAATTGCATATGATGCAACTATTTCCATTCAGTCACTTGAGACGTGTTTTACTGAGGAGATGAAATGGAGGAAGGTGTCCATTGGTACAGTCACTAATTTGTAACAAGTGAAGAAAGTAGGGGATGGTTTTCCCACCTTTCATGTCTGGCGCAGATCACGCCGCTCCGGGAAAATAGTGCGCAGGCCTAAAAATTGGTTTTGCGCCCAGCGCCAGTTTGCAATCCTCCCAACCCTTTCCTAATGGCAAAAACCTGACACGTCCAGAAAAGGGTGGGGGAGGTTGATTAGCATATTTAAAGTAGCACCGAAATATACATAGTCCGTTTAACTTCCAGCGCACAGAATTTTCTGGCCTTCAGGCGTGGTTTGCACTAGTGGAGACCTGGCATGAAGATCGTGCCTGGGGACTTGGAGGCTATTGAAGTCATTAGGTGGCTGGTGGTGTGGCCCTACCCCTAATCCAGCTGGCAGTGGCCACCGGATACCCAGGCAGTGACTACCAGACAACAATAAGATATGTGATCAGAGAATCTTTTTCAGTGATTCTGGCTAGAACACTCAGAGAATTTTCTGCTCTTCAAATGAAATTTTTTACAGTGAGCAGAAGGCAGATGAGATCTTGGTTTAATGTCTTATCCAAAGATAAAAGGAGCGATTCTCTGAGCCCACTGCACTGCCCTGGCAGCGCAACAGGCTGGGGGACATCAGCAGAAGCTGTTTTGCAGGCTCCCCACTGGACACTTGCATCTCTGTGCGTCTCCAGCTCCAAGTCCTTGTTCACCGTCAGTTCCATGCTGGAAATTGGTGTGGAACTGATTTCAATATTTGAATTCCCATTTGTGTCCCGTTCGCGGGCCTGGGACAGAAATCATCTGGCCCGCTAGGGTCGCCCTTTCTGCCAGCGAGTTTACTACTGCTGCCCACTAACAGGCAACGGGCGGCTGTCTCCGCTGAAGGGAGTAGAGGCCATTGAGACTCCACAGGAGGTCAGGGGAAGCCGGTGGTGCCCCATAGACAGTGCCAACTGAGCATCGGACAATTCCAAGGGGCAGGTCGGAGGGGGTCTATTTGGGGGCGAGGCCTATGGGAGGACAATTAGTGGGGATCCCAATGCCACTCTTCCAGATGATCGCAGGCAGAGGGAGAGTAGATGGCAATCAGATCTAGTCATCTGGGTGGGGGGATGTTGGTTGGGGGGTGGGGTTGGGACTGCCAAATAGTGGGGGTGGAGGTCAGGACTGCGGGGGGCTGCGGGGTTGGGGAAATTGGGGCTGGCCAGGAGTTGGGGTGATTGGGGTAGACTGAAGGATGCGTGGTCGGAAGGACATCGGGTCTTGCCCTGAGAAGTCTGGGAGGTCAGCGATTGGGAAATGGGGTGACCAGTGATTGGGAGGCCAGTAGATAGGAGCCACTGTGCATGCGCTGATCTTGATGTTGATAGAATGATGCATACGCAGTGACCTGCTTAGTGCTATACTGCCAGCTCTCCAGCGGGAATAGGCCGTGATCACTAATTTCCAGAGGGAATCCCATTGAAGCACTCTGCAGTCCTCAGAGTGTGGGAGATTCGTTCTGAAGATCACACAGGAGTCACTCCCATTTTTAGGAGAATTGGGGACTCTTTTTGGGAGAATTCCAGCCAACACTTCTGACAGACCATCATTCCCTCAGCAAGGCACTCAATGTCAACTTAGCTATAGAGGGGAATCTTCCCAAAAAATGCAGAATGTTGGTTCCATTAGAAAAACGATGGAGGTGGGATGATTCTCCCAAAAAAATGGGCAGGAAAATTTGTGACTTTCCCAGCCTTTTTTTTGGTTGTACTTAGTTTGTTGAATCTCTGGCAGTGCATGCTAGCACATCCACCCCCTTCCCCCAGAAAGTCAGAACCCTTCCCCCATTCCAGCAGTCATTGCTGGCAATTTCCTCTTCCCCAAACATCGACCCCCTTTCTTCCAAGCTGCCCCATCCACACAGTCATTGCCGGCACAGCCTTCTCCAAACAGCCATTGTCGGCATTCCCATCTGCCATGTCCGCCATGCTCGCCACCACATATAAATGAATACTCCCTCACCTATGAGGCTGCCACTGGCGCCTGCCACGTCACAGGTTTTCACTGCCAGTTTGTCAGGTCGATGCCAACATGTCAATGCCAACCTGTGCCAAAAGGCAGTGCCGGGGGCATTTTCAAGCCATGGCCTGGCCATGTCCCTCTCTACCGGGGGCTACTTTACACCCCCAGGAGGACACCCCAGAACTGGTTCATGTCTGGGTGAACCTGTCGTCAACATTGGCGTGGTTTGAAAATATGGCTGGGGCTCAATGTTTGGTGGGGGGAAGGTGGTCTTTAACCATGTGGAAATATGTTATAGTGTATGTAAATCAGGCTCATGCCTGTTGAGGGCGTATGCTTGATTATGTCGCCAGCACGGGTTGGTGAAAATCGGAAGTCGCGATCTAGCCGGAGAGGTTCACGACTTTTGGTTCTCGTGCGTATATTGAGCCCCTGTCGCCAATCCCGTGGATGGCGAATGTATGCTTAAGATCCCACCCATTGTCTTGAACTGGGGCTTGAACCCATAATCTTATTGATTCAGATGTGTGAATTCTGCAGATTTGGACACCACTTCCACTTGCACTGCATTTTTGTTCATGTTTCAGAATTCCCTTGATTTTCTTTGTCTTGCTTTTAAATGGCTACTTTGAATTTCCCCAGTTCTCTTTCTGTCAGGTTCTACATTTTTACTTACATATTTATCTCCTCTGTCTCTAGCGTCTCCACTTAGTCTTTCCGATTGTTTTTGCTTGGCCTCCTCATGTAAATAATGTTTCAGTTCCCTCTTCATGCCAGTACACTAGCACTCTTCTTGTTCAGGTGGGGGCCATCTTCACAGAAAAGTTCCGATCGTCCCAGAACTGGTGGAAATACCCAATAAAATGATGCAGACCCCTCCCTGCAAACACTCGCCCACACCTCCACTCCCCACTTGCTTTTTGCCACATGTTGATCTCCTTAATATTTCTCTGCTTTCCTATTTTAACGGATGGCTAGAGAAGACAATCCCAGGTTACTGGAATGTCATGAAAAGTTTAGCAGGTCGAATCTTATGAATCACACAGAGGCAGCATTGGAGAGACAATGAAGAACGAACAAAGAAAAATATAGCACTGGAACAGGCCCTTCGGCTCTCCAAACCTGTGCCGATCATGGTGCTCTAACTACACTAAAGAAAACGTTCTGCCTTTACTCGGTCCGTATCCTTTAACCCCTCCCTATTCATGTACTCATCCAGATGTCTCTTAAATGTTGCTAATATGCTAATCCAGAAACTCAGTTAATGTTCTGGGGACCCAGGTTGAATCCCACCACAGCAGATGGTGGAATTTGAATTCAATAAATATAAAATCTGGAATGAATAATCCACTGATGACCATGAAACCATTGTCGATTTGCAGAAAAATCCATCTGGTTCACTAATATCCTTGAGGGAAGGGAACCTGCTGTTCTTACCTAGACCTGCCCATGTAAGTTATGACTAGTGACAGTAACACTATCCCAGGCAAAATGACGATATCTGACAACATGTACATGCATGCTGGGATGGTCCTGCAATAAATCAAAAAATCAGTTTAGTGTTTGTTCACTCACAGCGGGAAACTGGACCTGAAGTGATCACAGGTCGGTGCATAACGGTGCATTGCAAGGACATTTACCGGAGTTTTATTGCCATGCCCGCCACAGGAATCAGAGCTGGCGAGGGGTGGAGCATTGGAAGGTCTGTTGACCTTGGACGTGATTTTACGGTTTTGGGATGAGGGAGGTCATAAAATCCCACTAATTGTGTCATAGCAGGCATGCATTCTACAAAAATATAAGCCTGGAATTTGCCCAAAAGGTTCTCCTGATTCCTGAGTCATATGCTATACTCAAATAGATAGTGCCGGAGTGTGGCGACTTCTTGCAAGTTATGCCCAACATACCTTCTAATTCTATCTTTTTGTTCACTATCCTCCATGTAACTACACCTATGAGACATGGAAGAGCTATGAACAGCTTTAATAAAAAGCTGATACAGACCCATAAAAGTTGTCAACAAAAAAAAACACACTGGGCAGGTGATAAACAGCTTGGAATAAAGGTCAACAATAAAGATGACAGAATTGGTTGAATTCCTTATGATCGAGCTGATGTGCAGGAATTTTATTGATGTTTTGGGATCACATTCTGCAGTTCTGTATTTTTAATGTGAAAGCTGAAACCCAAGTGCCTCACATACGACACATAAAACAAACAGTTAGAGTGAGATTTGTTATTGCATTGTATCACTAGTCCAGTGGTTGCTTTATAGGAAAAATAAACAACAAGTTGCAACTTTGGCGGATTTGGAAATGTTTGACTGAAGTATGGAGGAAAAGTTCCAGCCTACATTGCACTGGGTCTGCCAGTGGTGTTGTAGTGCTGGGAGTGGAACAGATAGGGGAGGTAGAGGTGTTGCGGGGGGAGGTGGGGGGGGATGGTGGACAGTGGGGGTGATGATGGTAAGATGGCATTACTCTCTTGGATATCAGCCACTCAGTATGGATTAAAGCCACAAAGTTCAACCACTGAAGAAAAACAAGTAGTATCCTTACACTGCGGGCACCAACAAGGTATAAGTAAGGAGTGTGATGAACTACTTTCCAATTACCTGGATGATTGCAGCTCCAGCGCCACTCAAGAAGCTCAGCACCATCCAGGAATAAGCAGCTTGCTTGACTGTTACCCCCTTCCACAAACATTAAATCTCTCCATCATCAACAAACAGGAGTAGCAGTGCGTACCATCTATAAGATGGACTGTAGGAACTCACCAAGGTTTCTTAGACAGCACCTTCCAAACCCATGACCACTACCATCCAAAAGGACAAGAGCAGCAGTACCTGGGAACACCACCACCATTTCACACCTGAAACAACTCTTTGCCATTTTTTTTGTCCACCCTTCCAGAAAATATTTTTACTTTTGGAGACTTTCTTCACTTCTGCTGCTGGGTTTGTTTTATTTTCTGTCACATTTTTCTCCTGGATGGTGAGCGCTGAGTGATTTGAGATGATATGTTTCAGCATATTCAATGAAATTTGTCTGATGTTCTTGTCTGATTACTTCTGACAGTATTTGTGACAGTGAGTCTGCCTTGTTATTCACATGGTGTCAATTATGGATAAAGTCATTACTGATCACTTTCTTGTACTGCTCCTTGTACCCACACCCTACTTCCCTCTCCCAACCCTACTTCCTTCTGTATCCAGCTTGGAAAATTCTCGCTTCCACTTCATTTTCAACTGCGCTTTCAAAATCCTAATTGCGTAATCTTTGGTTCAGAGTCCACCATGATATCTCTGCAATTACTAATCTGCTGAATTATATCCTCATCTCTGGCTTTGATGGTCTAGTGCCCATTGAAATCATTACTCCCTCTCATATTGGGCAATTTTCCATTATGACCATCATTTCTCTCCCTTAACTCCAAGTGTTCCAGGAATGTAGATTCAAGTAGATGTGGCAGACAAATGATATAATCACTCTTGCCAGGTCTGGCTGGACCACACAAAGCACTCCTTGGCCAAAGCAGCCCACTACCCCAGAATATTCTGCAAATGAAATTGAATCTTGGCTTCTTTTACTGCAAACCAGCTTCTTAAACCCTCTTCTTTGTCTCCGCCACCTTATTCCCCAAAAATAATTGCAAGCGCCTCATGGACTTCTCTGTCACTATGATTAAGTCCACCTATTCAGTTGTCTCCCGTTGCGTTCCTGCCTTTCATTAGCCCACCAGACCAAACTTCCTCTAAAATTTGTTCCTGCCTTAGCCCTGAACTTGTATCTTTCTCTAGCTTCTCTCCCATGTCCCCTGCAGGCCTCTCCAAGCTCATCACATTTCTGAAGCTTACCTCCTACATCCTTGACCTTATTCACACCAAAGTGCTCACCAGGCTGACCCCCATTTTAGCTGCTATCGTTAACAGTTATCTCATTTCAGATACTGTCCCCTTGCCTTCAAATCTGGTATCATCACCCCCTTCCTTCCTCAAAATGCTAACTGTTCACCTCTTCATCCTTGTAAGCTATGGCAGTCACCTTGGACTTACAATGCAATTGGTTCTTGAAAACCGCATTGTGAATCAAAATGTTGGAGTTGGAACTGATTTCCCCAGTGAAATAATTATGTAAACAAGGGATTCCTGTATCAAAGCCAGAAATCACTCATGGGACGCCTGGTGGTGTTAAATGCTCTCAACTCTTGCCCTGTCAAGTAACTGTTGATGCCTGCACGTCTTACTACAAGTTCCTCAGTTATTGTGGGGATATAATGAAGACATCAATCACTGCCAGTTGCTTGTTTAACCTTGTAAGTCTGAATGTATATTAGACGACGCATTGAGTGTTGTGTGATGGTAGCGGTAAAAAAATGCTGACATTGACTTATAGGTGGATTAACAGAATAGAACATTTGTTTCCAACAGAGTAAAGATGTTTTCACCTAATAAAGACTGTACTGTGGCTGCAATGATCTTGTTCATTCATATAGGTGGACACCACAGAATGAATGTGAATATGCTGGCTTGGTGTTGAAAAGCCAAAACCGTTGCTGGAAAGTCAAAATGAAGTGTCAATTTATAAACAACATAAGTGCCATTCACCATAACATGAAAATTGTAAAATCAGGAATTGTCTGCACCACCCCATCTTCAACCTCCCTTTCTTCTCCAAAGTCCTTCAACATGTAGCCACCTCCCAAATTCATGCCCATCTTTACTGGAACTCCATGTTTGAATCCCTCCCATCAGAGATCCACCCCAGAACAGCATCAAGACGCCTTTTCATGACATTCTTTATGACAGTGACAATAGTAAACTATTCCTTCCTCGCCTATCTCAGCTTATTTTTGTCCTTTGACATGGTTCACCAGACCATCCTCCTCCAATAGGACGGTATGGTGACACAGTGGTTAGCACTGCCTCACAGGGACCCGGGTTTCCCAGTTTGGGTGACTGCAGAGTCTATATGTTCTATCGTGTCTGTGTGGATTTGCTCTGGGCACTCCGGTTTCCTCCCACAGTCGAAAGACATGCTAGTTAGGTGCATTAGCCACGCTAAATTCTCTCTCAGTGTACTCAAACAGGTGCTGGAGTGTGGCGACTAGGGGATTTTCACTGCAGTATTAATGTAAACCTACTAGTGACACTAATAAATAATCTTTAAACAATACCTCTCTACTTCCATCCAGCTTAGGTGAGACTACAACTGCCTTGTTCCATTTTTATGTATCAGCTTATAAACAGGGACTGGAATTTTGCGGACCATGCTGAGGTCCATTGACCTCGGCCCAGATTTGTTGGTTTTGGGGCGAGCACGTCCATAAAATCCAGCCCAGAGAATCAGCTGCAGTGGAGTCCATACTTGCTCCTATACCATTACCTAGTGTGTTCCACAAGGATCCATCAACTCATTATCGGGAAGACCAAAGCCATTGTTTTGGTCTCTGCCACAGATGCAGCTCTTTAATCTCTGACTACATCCCTCTATATAGCAACTGTCTACAGTTGAGCAGACTGTTCACAATTTTGATGTCGTATTTGACCCAAAGATGGACTTCCTACCACAAGCCCAGGCCATGACTAAGAATGCCTATTTTCACCTTGCTATACAACTTGCTCCTGTCCCTGATCTGTCTCCAATGGAATCCTCCAGCATGCATTTTGTCAACTATAGACAAGACTATCCCAACCTACTCCTGATCGGTCTCCCATTTTTAACATGCTACGTGTTCTCACTGTTGCTGATCTTCCAGCTGCATCAGAGAATGTTCTCTGACGCAGGGAAAATTCCCTCTAGTAAAATGGAAGCGAAATGCTGCTGATGCTGGAAATCTGAAATCAACTGAAAATGCTGGAAAAGTTCAGCAGGAGACCTAACCACATTTTCTAATATTGCATTAGAATTCCTTCCAGTATGATCTTGTACTCCCATGCTTCGGTAGACACATATCTGGAGTTTGGAAACTCTGTACTTGGGTTAACATGATATTTTTGTTTAAATTAATGGAAAGCAAATTTAGTAGGGGTGGCTGATTCCTTGTTAGTTGTTTTCCATCCCCACTGCTAATGAAAGATCTGCTGTTTTGGTTTCATCTCTTCCCTAAAATGATCCATGTTTCTGGAATGTATTGGCTACTTGGGTTGGTTCCATTGACACTGGTCGCCCTTTGAAAAATCATCCAAATACCCATTCTTTATGCAAGAGTTTGTACATTGTCACTCTGTGGAAGCGTTATCCATCTTAGCTAAAGTCTGTCCTCATCTGATGACCTCACGTGTTCGCTCATATTCTCACTGGCTAGCAGTAGGGATAGACTTCCCAGGTAGACTTTCTACTCATCACTGTAAGAGTGCTATCATCAATCCCCAGCTGCAATCAGCTAAATCAATGGAAATCATTGATAAAATCTCTCATTTTCTCCCACAAAATACATTATTTTGTAGTGCCTCTTCACTGCACACTACAAATAATTGCTTACAACAACTTTTGTTTCATTAATGTGTCCTGTTGTTGGGGAGTCAAGACTAGAGAACATAAATGTAAGATAGCCACCAATTGGAATCACTTCATGGCAATGTAGAAAGAGGCCATTTGGCCCATCGCACCAGTACCAGCAACAATCCCACTCAGGCCCTATCCCCATAACCCCCTGTATTTACCCTGTTAATCTTCCTGACACTATGGGCAATTTACCATGGCCAATCAACTTAACCAGTACATCTTTGGACTGTGGGAGGAAACCGGAGCACCCGGAGGAAACACGCGCAGACGCAGGGAAAACGTGGAAACTCTACACGAGTAGTCACCTGAGGTCATGCCACCATGTCCAATGGGAAACTTAGGAGAAACGTTTTTATCTAGAGAGGGGTTAGATAAGCAAATAGCATTGATACATTCAAGAGGAAGCAAGGTAAACACAAGAAAGAATTAGAAGCTTATGCAAATGTGGTTCGATAAAGAATAGTAGGGTCACCCTCATGTATAGCAGGAACACTGAAATGGGCTACAGGGCCTGTTTCTGTGCTGTGTAATTCCTGTAAAATAGTACAACAGGAAGCTATAGGAAGTGCTGTTCCAATAGGCAGAGTTGACACTTAATGTTGACTGTTATGTTCCACATCACTGTTCTTTTCTGTGTCAGGAGGTAGGTTATGGTTTGAAATCTTTTTGGTATTGGTAGGTGGTATTGCTCATTTCAGAGATAACAACACCCTGACGATAGCTTGTGAGAAAGGGGAGGAAGGATCAGACAACCCTGCAGTATACTGTGGTCTGACAGAAATGCCCAATTGATATGATTTTGCACACATGACCTACCCGTTAAGGACATGACTTCAGCTTAACTGAAGGTATTATCAGAAAAATAAACCTCCAATGTTAAGAAAGTGGGAATCATGTGGCTACTGAGGCAAAAATGTCATGTTAAACACTAAACTCAGCATAAGAAATCCAAAAATCTCCAGCCTTGGAAACATCAGACCAAAAAAATAGGAACTCAAAGGCAACTGTGTTTCACTGATCTTATTTAATTAAAGGAGGGTTAGCTTTATAGTAGTGGGTAGTTGAGCCACTTTATCATGATTGTGTACAAAGCAGAAGATGGCAAGATGACTAATGAGTGCAGTGTTATCATGCTGCTGACTGCAAGTATTATTAAAAATAAATAGTGCTGTCATTGCTTTTGTCACCCTTTTTATTTTGTCTCTTCTGTTATTGCAGCAGGATTCTTCAAGTCTTCAGAAACTGCCCTCTTCTATGCAGCTCTTGTCATTTCTTTCTTCTTGCTGTGATGGTGAGCTTCTGAACTGTTTCTGTGGTTGTGTAGCCATTATATCTCCTTTTATTGTAACCACTATTCTTGGGCCGCTTCATTGTTCCCACTTTCCTTGAATGCTCCCTAACCCAGTGCTCACAAAGCACCGGTATACCAAGTTGCCAGATCTTATGTTACCAAATTCGAGAATTCCTGCACTTGACTTACTGTGGACAATACAAGAGATCGGTAAATTTATGTTCAGTCCATCAGCTGTGGCCCATTGTGATTTGGCTGTGGCCCTCTGGGCTCTGATATGGCCTGCTGTGACTCGCCTATCACTTGGGGCCTGCTATTCATATTGAGGATCCCCTGCCCCAGGCTTTCCACTACAGATGCCATCCTTGTAGTTTTGGCCTGGGAACAAGACAGGCAAAGCTGGTCCACCTGAAAGCTTTGGGACTACTCCCAGCAGCCTTGAAGTTGGTCCAATGTGGTCGTCAGCCTTCCTGCATTCCCAGGCTCTGTTGCTGCATCTCCAGCAGCTGAGGGCGAAGTGATCTCAGAGGCCCAGCATGTAGCCTGGGACCAGCTGAGTCCTCACCTTCGGCAGGACTCCGCATGTCAGAGGCCTCCGACGTTCCTTCCTCCACCTGTTATCAGATGTGTTGTGCTCACCAGAAAGTGACATAGAAACCTCACCACTAACTGGACCGATCGATGTGTCAGTATCTGGGATGGTGAGTTGTGAGGTGGAAGCTGATGCCAAAACGGTGCCACCCTCAGAGGTCCTTTCATTCATATCCTCCGAGGACTCACCCAAGCTTTGTGGACCAGGTTGGGTGAGAGTTGCAGTATGGGACTTGAGTCCAGAAGGCCTCTGGGTATCTGGATCTGTCCCTGCAACACAGGACGCCAGGTTAAGTTCAAGGGAATGAGAGGAATCCAGGATGCCAAACACGTAAGTCACATTCCTCTGTGAACATAGAACAAAGCACCAAAAAAATTATATCACAGGAACAGGCCCTTCAGCCCTCCAAGCCTGTAGCGACCAGGCTGTCCATCTGATTTGTTATCCCCTATCCTTCTGGGAACCATATGCCTCTATTCCCATCCCATGCACATAGCTGTGGAGATTCCCCTTAAAAGTCACTATCGTATCTGCATCCGCAAACTCCCCCGGCAGCAATTTCCAGGCACCCACTATCCTCTTTGTGCAAATAAACATGGCTCGTACATCTGCTTTAAACCTTACCCCTTGCACCAGAAACCCATGCTCCCGAGAAGTTGCCTCGAAGTGATTTGCCTTTCCCTTGACAGCTCCAGTGCCCGCTCCTCAAAGAAAATGAGGACCAGGAGGTCTGGCTCATCACCCCGTCTTTAGGTTGGACTAAAACCTGGTGTTGTCAGACTTTTTACTGTGAGACAGAAGGAGCCATGAAAGAAATGGTGGTATGATTCCTGCAGATTATCAGGTAGTGGACATTCGAGGGCAAGCGCAGTGGGGCTCTTGGAGGGATAGCATGGAGGTACTTAGGGTTCAGGAGCTGGAAGCATGCAGGGCACTGGGGATGGGAGAATCTGGGGAAATTTGGGGGACAATGCAAGATGGGGTTCAGCACTGACCTTGCTGCACGGATGAGATCGTTGATCTTTTTTCTGGCACTGCTTTGCAATTTAGGGAGGCCAGTGCCCTGGCACTGACCGAGTGGCAACTTCTTCCCAGACCACATTTCCATCGGCCCCCTCTGTGTCTGCATCCTCCTGGGGGGAAGAGGGTGTCCCACCTTGCCTCTGCTGCATCCAGTATCTCCCCAAGTTGCCCTCAGAAAATCAGGGGGCTGGTCGTGCACACATTTTGTGCAGGAATGCCTGCCTGCCTGTCCATTCTTGAGTTTTTAATGGAGCCGTCCCTCATTAGGACAGATCAGCTGCAGGCAGTTTGGCAGAGATTCCAGCAAGTTCCACGCAGTTTGCTTGTTAGCACTGAGGGGAAGGCAAGTGAGCTGATGGGGAGGAGGGGGAGGGGTTGCACGGGGGGGGGGGGGGGCGTGGTGGATCAGTGCCTCAATCATTGGGGATAGGAGAGAGAGAGGGAAGTGTCACAGCCATCAGAGTCTGGGCCTTGTATGCGAGGATCCAGGGTGGGTGTGAGGGGGATCACCCTGCCTGATATCGGTAGGGCGGAGGGGGGAGGGTGGATCTCTCTGCTTGAGTTCGGTGTGGGGGAAGGGAGGTCTGCTGCCACTCTGCCTGAGACCAGTGCGGAGGGGGGGGAGGGAGGGTCCACTGCCACTGCCTGAGAATGGCTGTGACAGGGGAGAATTATTCTTTTTGTTTGCGCTTGCGGAGTTGAAGGCGTCGATCGGAGCTGCAGGGTTTCGGGCGCGTTAAGCCCGCCCACAGGCTTGTTCAGTACAGTTTGGACTCACTGGTATTTTTACAGGCAGGCTGCGTATGGGGGTGTCTGAGAACGGGTCTAAAAGTCACATCTGAAATACTCCCAGTTTTAAGTCTGCTCAGTACTTAGAATCTAAATGGTAAAATCGCGCCCAAAGAGTTTGAAATAGGCATTAGATAACTGAATGTAAAAATTGGCTGCCCTTTTTAAAAGGCACTCTGATCTCCCCATCCAGACTCAGGATCTCCTGGTGAACTGGTGCCCCCCACACTGACCAAGAGAGCACCTCCAACCCCTCAGCAAAGAGGGGCCATCCTTCTCCACCCACAAATAACAGGTAACCACCTCCCCCTCAGGTATGAGGATGACCTGAACTCCCTTGTCAGACCCTTTAGTCCCTTTGCCCCAGACCCTCCGCTCAATCCCCCTTCAAGCCATCCATCTTGGCAGTGCCCATGGAGCACTGTCCCCTGACAGCTTGGCACTGAAACCCTGGCCTGGTATCTTGGGGTCTGAGGTGGTAGGAAGACTGACTGGGGGGTCTGAGGGGGAAGGAGGGCTCAGGGGGATTGGGTCACCCAGATGCCTGTGTGGTGTGTGTAGGGGGGGTGGGTGGTGACCCATGATTTACATGGTGGGAGGGAGGATGTCCTCCTTTTCTGAGGGGTTGTTGGTGCTCTCTGGATGCTTTAGAAACAGCAGGCCACGTTTCCATGCGTGTAGCGCAAGTAAAGTCTGCTTGGTGCCATCCCCGCTGGTAAGCCAGGTGGGAGGCTGGTGAATTGGCTGTCAAACCGACTAATGACATTCAAATCAGCGGGTTTGCACAACTATTGAGTTGCTGCCCACTTTGGATGGGATCCTGATCGGGGTTGGCAGGACAAGGCCAGGCGGGGTGAGTGAATCCCAAGAACCTTCAAGTCCATCGAGAATTTTGATTTTCGGTTGATACCCCATTCACCGGAGGATTGGGATTGTCATTGGCCACCTGAGGTGGTTGGAGAATTGGGTCCTTGTGGCCCGATTCGCCAACAAAAAATTCTAAGTGCTGAATTGGCATGAAAAATAATGTAAATCACAACTGTTTTTTCAGTGCATCTTCAGATTGGAATCTCCCTACTCTGTGCAATGCAGAGGTCACAATCGTGAATGTTATTAAATGCTCAGGGGCGGGACCTATTCACACCAAAGAGCCTGAAATTTGGCAGGATGAGCAGGAACCCGCGCATGAGTACATCTCTGGGAGATCACTGAGTAGACCTCCCAGAATCCAGATCAATGCCATCCAGCCCCCACAGACATCACAGGTCTCATTGCTGGCCCCCACAATCCTCCACAGACATCACTGGCTTCATTACTGGCCCCACAACCCCACCCCCTCACAGACATCTGGCCCCCAAAACCCCCATACAGACATCGCTGGCCTCATCCGCCTTTCCCAGGCATCATTGGCCACAGCTGCTGGCCCCTCTTCACCCCCCCCCCCAACAGATTGCTGGCCCCTCCCCACACATGCATCGCTGCCCCTCACACAGACATCGCTGCCGTCCAGTCCCCACAGACATCGCTGGCCCTAAACCCCCTCCCTCCCACACAGACCTCTCTGCCCCCGTCTCACATGCACCGCTGACCACTCCCCCTCCCACTCCCACTCCCCCTACACAGAATCGTGGGGTATCCCCTCCCCCCACGTAGACATGGCTGGCCATTCACCCCATGGATACGGATAATGTGGATACCCATGCTCTCTATTCTTTGAACATACTGACCTCACTGTTGCCCTGCAAAGAACTAGCATTGTAAGAACATAAGAACATAAGAAATAGGAGCAGGAGTAGGCCATCTAGCCCTTCGAGCCTGCCCCGCCATTCAATAAGATCATGGCTGATCTGTCGTGGCTCAGTTCCACTTTCCCGCCCTCTCCCCATAACCCTTAATCCCCTCTCTTATCAAGAACCCATCAACCCGCTTCTTAAAAATATTTAGCGAGGCAGCCTCTACCACTTCAACGGGCAGAGAATTCCAGAGATTCACCACCCTTTGAGTGAAGAAGTTCCTCCTCAACTCCGTTCTAAACCGCCTCCCCTTTATCTTGAGGCTGTGCCCCCTAGTCCTACTGTCTTTTTTGAGCGGGAAGAGTCTCTCCACCTCTATCCTATCCATCCCATTCATCATCTTATACGTCTCAATGAGATCTCCCCTCATTCTTCTAAACTCTAACGAGTACAAGCCTAGTTTATTCAGCCTCTCCTCATAGCTCAATCCCCTCAACTCCGGTATCAGCCTAGTAAACCTCCTCTGCACTCCCTCCAGGGCCAAAATATCCTTGCGCAGGTGCGGCGCCCAAAACTGCACACAGTACTCCAGCTGCGGCCTCACCAATGCCCTATACAGCCGCAGCAAGACCTCCCTACTTTTATATTCAATCCCCCTCGCTATGAAGGCCAGCATCCCATTCGCCTTCCTGACCACCTGCTGCACCTGCAAGCTGGGTTTTTGCGACTCATGCACAAGGACCCCGAGGTCCCTCTGCACCGTCGCCTGCTGCAGTTTTTCGCCACGTAAGTAATAGTCCTTCCTACCATTCTTCCTACCAAAGTGGACCACCTCACACTTGCCAACATTAAATTCCATTTGCCATTTCCTGGCCCATTTGCCCAGCCTATCTAGATCCTTCTGCAGACTCTCCACACCCTCCGCACAATTTGCCTTTCCCCCAATCTTGGTGTCATCAGCAAATTTCGACACCCTGCACTCGGTTCCCTCCTCCAGATCATCTATATGAACGACCCCAGCTTGCGAGCATTCCCTCTTTTGAATGGAAGCCCTGAATATTGAAGGGCAGCCAATCAGCACATGAAACTCAATTGAAAGCAGCTGAGGACACCATCAGTGAAGCGACACTGGCATCTACCACACAACCAACCAACATGGAGACTATCACCACAGTGGGTACCTTTAGTGTTGAGGCTTCTGGGTCACTAACTAGTGGGCACATCACAGACACATGCACATGAGGTGGAGGTGGACATATCCAAGGGCTCGGGTACACAGATGTCTACCGGAGGCGAGGGTTCAGCTGTCCCCAAGTCAGATACTGGGTCTCAGGGTTCGTTCATCCCAAGGCTGGTGGAGGTGCATCACCAAACTCGGGGAATTTTCCCAACAAACATGTGTCCCCAACCCTTATAACCAGACTGGCAGCGTGCACTTGGAGTATGGGTAGGAGTCAGACTTAAGGGGCACTAGGGGCAGGATCACAGTGCGCACAACAGCGGGTCATCATCATCCTCCAGCCTTCAACCAAGACTAGTAACCATTGCCAGCCCAGACACAGTAATAGGGTTGGATGTTTCTGGGGGATAGGGTGGTGGGATGAGAGAGACTGGGGAAGGTGATGTGGTGGTTTAAGGGCCCAGGTTGATTTGGAGGAGGGATAGAGGCTGCACTAGCTCCTGGGATGTGGTGGATGTGTGTTGGCTGCAGCCCCCTCACTGCACAGCACTAGTGAGGTGAAGTGGTATAAAATCAAAGCGTCCCTTGCTATCCTTCCCTACCGGACACCTGGCATCATCTCCTGCTCTCTACCTTTGGCTCCTCATATGGCAGGATGTCCACTCACCTCCTCACCACTCCTCCTCCTCCTGCTCCAGGTGAACTCCCCACTGCTGGGCTAACATCATGAAACTGCAAGGTATGGCATTCTCTAACCAAACCTTTGTCCCATTTGAATTTGGGGATCATGGTGTGTGATTAATCAATGCCTGTTTATTGGGGTGCAGAAACACGCTGAGTTTTTGTTGCATGATGTTTTACATATTTGCCATGTTATTCTCATTGGCTGCAGACACCAGTTTGGGGGCAAGCATTCTAAATGGCTCGTTCTACTTAAAGGCAGCCTGCATCTCTTAAAGGGGAGATGCATTGTGGGTGCAAGAAATGGTGGGTATCTTTTGTGAACTGAATCTGTGCTCTATTGAAAAATGACTGAACATGTGAGAGGGCCAAATATAAGAAAGCTCCAAAACTACAATTAGTATAAAAGTGGCCAGAAAAACAATTCAGCAATTAACTGCAAGTACACCTTGACCATTTTAAATAGGGCCATTTGAATGAATCCTTTATTTCTTTCAATGTAGTGTTCAGCTCTACAAAATTAAGATGCTAGCTGCTATGTTTAAGTGCAAACTGACTGGGGGCGGTTTCAGATCATGTCAACATGCGTGATAATTTTGCTGCTCTGTTGCTGCTAGTTATTAGGCTTGCGTCCAAACTCCTTTTCCAAAACATCATCTCGCACACTTCTCAACAAAAATGTGTGAACCCCATTTTTCAGACTTAGTTGGCTGAGAGGCATCCATAAGCATCTAATTTAGCTCTTGGTATCAACTTTTTAATGGAGCATCTGGCTGATTCTTAAAAAAATTCAATTTGTTTCTCTCAACAGCCCCTTGTTCATGTGATAAACTTTACAGCAATCCCTTGGATAGAAGGCACTTTGTTAAATCAAGTTCACGTGTCTGTGGAAAGTTCTAAACAATTGTCATTCCAATGCTGGTGAACTACCAAGAGAACTTTAAGGTACCTTAGCTTCAGGAATAATTTAGAAGTGCATCCACTCTGAAAAAGGTTGATAGATTATATCATTCTTTTCTTCATAAGACCATAAAACCATAAGACATAGGAGCAGAATTAGGCCATTTGGTCCATCGAGTTTGCTCTGTCATTCAATCATGTTTGACATTTTTGTCATCCCCATTTTCCTGCCTTTTCCCCATAACCCTGATCCCCTTATTAATCAAGAACCTATCTCTGTCTTAAAGATACTCAATGACCTGGCCTCTACTGCCTTCTGCAGCAAAGAGTTCCACAGATTCACCACTCCCTGGCTGAAGAAATTTCTCCTCATCTCTGTTTTAAAGGACTGTCCCTTTAGCCTGAGGTTGTGCCCTCTGGTTCTAGTTTTTCCTACTAGTGGAAAAATCCCCTCCACGCCCACTCTATCCAGGCCTTGCAGTATCTTGTAAGTTTCATTAAGATCCCTCCCATTTTTTTAAACTCCAATGAGTACAGACCCAGAGTCCTCAACCATTTCTCATACGACAAGCTCTTCATTCCAGGAATTATTCTTGTGAACTTCCTCTTGAACTTCCTCTGGACCCTTTCCAAGTCGAGCACATCCTTCCTTAGATACAGGGCCCAAAACTGCTCACAATACTCCAAATGGAGTCTGACCAGAGCTTTGTACAGCCTCAGAAGTACATCCCTGCTCTTGTATTCTAGCCCTCTCGACATGAATGCTCATGTTGCATTTGCCTTCCTAACTGCCGACTGAACCTATACATTAACCTTAAGAGAATTTTGACAAGGACTCCCAAGTCCCTTTATGTTTCTGATTTCCTAAGCATTTTCCCGTTTAGAAAATAGTGTATGCCTCCATTCCTCCTTCCAAAGTGCATAACCTCACACTTTTCCACATTGTATTCCATCTGCCACTTCTTTGCCTGCTCTCCTAACCAGGCCCCCTGCTTCCTCAATACTATCTGTCTCTCTGCGTATCTTTGTGTCATCTGCAAACTTAGCAACAGTGCCTTCAGTTCCTTCTTCCAAATCACTGATGTATATTGTGGAAAGTTGTGTCCCAGCACTGACCCCTGAGGCATACCAGCTGCCATCCTGAAAAAGGCCCCACTATCCCCTCTCTCTGCCTTCTGCCAGCCAGCCAATCCTCTATCCATACCAGGATCTTACCCTTAACATCTTACCTTTCATCTGTTGCTGAACCAGCAGGTTGGCTGCTTCAGTACTCTGTACCACATCACAGTACTCAAACTACATCAGGACAACTCTGTGATTGGTCAACAGAAGGTACTTTTTATGAATATCAAGGTAATTCACAATTTTTTTCTAACTTTGTGGCACATTTTCACAAAGGTTCTTTTGGCAAAGCTCATCAGTAAAATTTTGGGAAAGAGGGCATTTGCTCATTGTGGTTGGCATTGCTGCCTCACAGCACCAGGGACCTGGACTCAATTTCAGCCTTGGGTGACAGTCCATGTAGAGTCTGCACGTTTTCCCCATGTCTACACGCGTTTCCTCAGGGTGCTCCAGTTTCCTTCCTCAGTCCAAAGACGTATGGGTTAAATTAATTGGCCATGTTAAATTCCTCATTCGTGTCGGGGGACTAACAGGATAAATACATGAGGTTGGGGGGTTAGTGCAGGCTCAATGGGCCAAATGCCCTCTTTCTGTACTGCAGGGATTCTGTGATTCTATCTATTATGTCCCCTTCTCAAGTTGAAACATCTTGGTACAGCAAAGTGCTCCTTTGCATCAATTAAGTGAGCCAGGATTTGTTTCTCTTTACAGTAGTGGCAGGTAGATTTAAGTTGGACAACCATGACAGAAGAACTGAGCTAATGTGATCTCTAATGAACGAGTACACTATCAAGGGCAGGAGTCTTGGTAGTGTTGAGGAGCAGAAGGATCTTGGGGTCCGGGTCCACAGGACTCTTAAATCGGCCTCGCAGGTGGAAGAGGTGGTCAAGAAGGCGTATGGTGTACTGGCCTTCATAAATCGAGGGATTGAGTTTAGAAGTCGGGAGGTAATGCTGCAACTTTATAAGACCCTTGTCAGGCCTCATTTGGAGTACTGTGCGCAGTTCTGGTCGCCTCACTATAGGAAAGACGTAGAAGCTATTGAAAGGGTACAGAGGAGATTTACAAAGATGTTGCCTGGACTGGGAGGCATGCCTTATGAAGTTAGGTTGAGGGAACTGGGTCTCTTTTCCCTGGAGAGACGTAGGTTGAGAGGCGACCTGATAGAGGTTTATAAAATGTTGAGAGGAATAGATAGGGTGGATTCTCAGAGGCTATTTCCCCGGGTTGAAATGGTCACTATGAGAGGACACAGGTTTAAGGTGCGGGGAGGAAAGTACAGAAGTGATGTTAGGGGTAAGTTTTTCACTCAGAGGGTGGTGAGTGAATGGAATCGGCTGCCGTCAGTGGTGGTGGAGGCGAACTCGCTGGGGTCTTTTAAAAGACTTCTGGATGAGTATATGGGATTTAATGGGATTGGGGGTTATAGATAGGTCTATAGATTGGTAGGTGTTGATGTGATCGGCGCAACTCGTGGGCCGAAGGGCCTGTTTGTGCTGTAGTGTTCTATGTTCTATGTTCTAATATATATTTCATCACTTTATATTGTACTAGTTTAACACATAACAGTTCACAGATAATGAAATAAAAACAGGCACTTAAAAATTTTCATTAATATTGAAAACGATCAATTGAACACAGTGGGCAGGAGTTTACAGCCTCGCTTGTCCCAAAACCTTAAAATCCCACAGACCTTCCCCTGTTCCACCGCTAGCCTGCTCTGCTGGTGAAATTCTGGCCAGACTGTGGGATTGTTGGGTTTTATGTCCTCTTAATTAATCTTCCAGCCTTCCTGTCACTTTCATCTTTCTGCAAAGTAAGTCTCACTGATTTCTGAGAGCCCTCCACTGGTTACATTTTAAATGTTCTTCTACACAATTGTTTTCCTTTGAGTTGACCATTATACGAAGTTGCTTGCTTTTAAAATTGATAGAAGACTTGCGGCTCAGAATATGTCGACACTGATTTCGCAGCTCTGTGTTGATGCAGAGAAGAACGATGGGATTGAACAGGGCTGGAAGTTCACACAAGAACTCAGCTATTGTTTCAAAGCAAATATTCTGGTTTGCCATTAAGATAAGAATTGCTCCTATCAAAACAAGAATAGAAATATCCATGAGTTCTCAATGATAAGTGCTGCAATGTGATTAAAATTACACATTCTAATTATTGAAGTTGTTTATTCAGGCACATATATTGACACTTTAAAATTGTGTTTAACACCAATTGTTATCCCTCCTGATTATCGTATTGAAAACATTCAACAGCTCAGTTTGATTTTCCTTTTCAGAAAGTTCCTTCTAATTTGATGCTCACATTCTTGGCATGAGAATAATGGGAATTCTACTCACCTTAGCTATAAAAGCAGAACAACCTTGGTTCTTTAAGACCATCTTAAACAGTCATGATGAAGTAAATTGCAGAGATGTTTCAAGTGATTTTGATGTGGAAAGTAAGATCGTAGTTTATAGTGTAGAATTATAGAACCAGGGAACAATACGCTACAGGAGTTGTGAATAACAGAACAGCCATTTGGCCTATTGAGTCTGCATTTTTTTGAGAAATAATTCATTTAACTCCACTCCCTTGGTCTTTCCTGTCTCCTTCATTTTTTTCTCCTTTAAGTGTTTATTTAATTCCCATTTGAAGGCTTTAATTAAATCTACATTACAACCTATCAGACTGTTCATTCCAAAGCTTAAACACTATTTGCACACATTTGCTCATGTCATGCCTTGTTCTTTGGCTGATCATCTTAAACCTGCACCCTCTGGTTAGTTAAAATAAAAATTCTTTCACAGGATGTCTGGCTAGGCCAACATTTATGCCCATCCTTAACTGCCCATGAGCAGGTGATAGTAACATAAGAAAATAAGAAATAGGAGCAGGAGTAGGCCATCTAGCCCTTTGAGCCTGCCCTGCCATTCAATAAGATCATGGCTGATCTGAAGTGGATCAGTTCCACTTACCTGCCTACACCCCATAACCCCTAATTCCCTTATTGATCAGAAATCTATCTACCCGTGACTTAAACATATTCAACTAGGCAGCCTCCACTGCTTCAATGGGCAGGGAATTCCAGAGATTCACTACCCTCTGAGAGAAGAAGTCCTTCCCCAACTCTGTTCTAAACTGCCCCACCCTCCTTATTTTGAGGCTGTGCCATCCCATTCTGGTTTCCTTTCTAAGCGGAAAGAATCTCCCTACCTCTACCCTATCTAGCCTCTTCATTATCTTGTAAGTCTCTGTAAGATCCCCCTTTAGCCTTCTAAACTCCAACGAGTACAGGCCCAATCTACTCAATCTCTCCTCATAAGCCAACCCCCCCATCTCCGGTATCAGCCTGGTGAAGTCACCTTCTTGAACCATTGCAGTCGGTATGCTGTTGGGACACCCAAGATTTTGTTTGGACGGGGGTTCCAGGATTTTGACCCAATGACAGCAAAGGAATGGTCATATAGGGCAGGATTTTTTGACACACCTCCCTGCCATGGAATATTTGCCAACAGTGGAAGTGACCCTCTGTTGACTGCTGTCAAGATATTCTGATCCTGACAATGATGTTTTCCATGGCTCGTTTGTTCCGCCCCTGGGGAACCCACTGCTGGGCGGATGAGGGACAGAGGCACCTTTAGCGGTTCTGGAAGATCTGCCCTTGGGAAAGGCCAGAAAATCCCACCCACAGTTTCAGGTGAGGATGGTATGTGGCTTGGAGGGGAACCAGCAAGTGGTTGTGTTCCCATATATCTGTTACATTGTCCTTCTCAGTGGAAAAGGTTGTGGAGTTGGAATGTGTTGTCTAAGAAACCTTGGTGAGTTACCACTGTGCATTTTGTAGGTGGTACCCACTGCAGCTCATTGGTGGAGGGGATGAATGTTTAAAGTGATGATAAGGTGCCAAACATGAGGACTGCCTTGTTCTCAATGGTGTTGAGGTTTTTGAGTGTTGTTGGAGTTGCACTCATCCAGGCAAGTAGACAGTATTTCATCACACTTCTGACTTATGTCTTCTAGATGATGGACAGGCTTGAGGGAGTTAGTTAAGATACTGTCTACAGAATTGCCAGCCTCTTATCTGCCCTGGAAGCTACAATATTTACATGACTAGTCCAGTTCAGTCTCTGGTCAATGGTAACTCCCTGGAAGTTTACAGTAGGAATTATCAATGCGATTAACTATCATTATCACTGGAATTGCTTGGCTAGGCATGGGGTTAGTTCTGGAGACAAGTCTTTAATACTATGAAGCTCTCTAGTAGAATCATGCAAACTTGAAAACTTAACTCTATTTCTCTCTCCACTGATGTTGCTGGGCAGGTTAGATGGATTCGCTATGGTAAAGGTGCAGGGTTATGGAGGTGGGACGGGGGAGTGGATTGGGCTGGGTATGATGCTGTTTCAGAGAGTTGGTACAGACTCAATGTGCCAAATTGCCTTCTTCTGCACTGCATGGAATCTATCGATTAGGGGTTGTCACCTCCAATGAATTAGTTTATTGTAATTGTTTATAGGTTATTCCAATAAGAGAATATAAATACAGTGCTGGGGGGTTTCCTGTACGGGTTGCTGCTGCATACCCTTCACTTTCTCACTGTCATCTATCACCCAGGCATGCTGTGGTGTTCCATCTTCTGCCTTAGAGTGCCCAGGGTCTCCTGTGCAGGGTTCTGTCTGTGGTTTCCATCCTCATTCTATTGGAGATCTGACCGGGAAGAGAGCTGCACGCAGCTGTCCCATACAACTATAGATTCCAATGGTTCATGGACTGCCAGGCTGCTTGGTTGTATTGTAGTCTTGATGAGTCCGTGTTAGATACATCAGAGATTGTGGGAGATTGTAGTCCCTTTTGAGTTTTTTGAGAGAGTTACTCCTCAAGTTCTTCTAGCATTTTTCCCTATGCTCCTTATCTTTTGACAAACAGTGCGGAGGGGCGGGTGGCAAGGAGGAGAATCTCCATGTAAGGCTGCCCGTGGATCTGGCCAAACTGACCTTTGCAGTTGAGGTGCTTAGCTGGCCTGACTGTCTTCCCCATTCTGCGACCAAGTGTGCGGCCGGGTATTCTCAGAGGATTCCATTGGCATGATTGAGGCCTTCCCTAAACAGTGGGCGCCGCAGGGGATGAAGGGCACCATCGACTCCAAAAAGCAACATTTCTATTTAATTTAGTTCCTTTAGTTTTCTTTGGGACTATCAATTGATTTAATTGATAATTGAAAAGTGAAAAATACACTGGATTGGATTTTCAGGCTGCGCTCACCCCAAGACTGGAAAATCCTGCCTGAGGTCAACGGACCTTTGCATGATCTGTTCCCCCACCTGCTATGATTGGCTCCTTGGCATGGGGGACAGGAAAATTCTAGTCACAGGCTGGAATACTTGTTATTAAATTAGGATGCTTGTAATGTGTAAGTCTGGAAATAGGTGCTTATAAAAGTTAGTTCCAGTTCTGTCCTTTACCAACTGTTTTTAAGAACATAAGAAATAGGAGCAGGAGTAGGCCATCTAGCCCTTTGAGCCTGCCCCACCATTCAATAAGATCATGGCTGATCTGAAGTTGCTCAGTTCCACTTTCCCACTTTCTCCCCATAACCCTTAATTCCCTTTTCCTGGAATAAAATAGCAGAAAGTGGCTGCCATAAGGTGAAGATTGGAATCTATGAAAATGTTTTTTTGTCAGATACCAAGAAGATTACTGGTCATTCTGGAAAATGGCAGGAAGTAAATTTAAATTGTTGGGATATGATTACTCTCTGATGATTTTGAAATCTGAACTTATGACCAGCGGAAGAATGATGTGGAAATATTGACACTCACTACATCCATACCAAAGAGGGAAACTTGTTCGTTTGGAGTATTTTGTGAGGTGGATGCCTGTTATTTGGATAATGATGAAGATTTTGGCATTCTACTAGATTTTTCAGATGAAGTTTGCTCGAAAACTGATCTGTTAAAATACCTATGAATGAAGCATTGTCAGGCTTTGAGAGATTTTGGAAAACTGATGGCTATTGCATGCAACTTTATCCTGAGGTTGAACTGATAGTATGAAAGATTGATAATTCAATTTGGACATCCCTTGATCAGTCCTAGTATTTAAATTGCTGGATTGTGCTAAGGTGTCTCATCTGGGCAGCTGTGAGTTTTAATTTGCTTCTTGGAGAGGACACGGTGGTGGGGGTGAGGGGTGCCCATTGCATCAGATGTCTGTAGCCTTGAAAAAAATCCCAGAGACACAGTCATTTCCTTTAGCCATCATGAAACAAGTGGGACATTCTGTGGTGACACAAAGAATAGAGGATTCATTGATTGCAAGATTTCAAATAGTCCAGACACTGGATGCAGGCATCAATACTATGCTGTATCTGTGCAAGTTATACATATCACTAAGAGTTTTAACCCTGTGATCAATGTGCTTGGTACAGACTCCTTTAACTGCAATACCAGTGTTTGCAATGAAGTGGTGAGGATTGACACACAGGCCAAAATTCGACTCCAATTCCAGGGTAGGTGAAGCCCCCAGAACAGAAATCTCCTTTGGCCTCAGGTGGGATTTTACGATCTCACCTGAGTGAGACCATAAAATCCTGCCTAAGGTGTATAAAAGTACATCTTAAAATTGAGACCATGAAAGAAAATTGTAGTTTTTTTATTCATTCATGGTACATGAGCATCACCGGCTGGCCAGCATTTATTGCCCTTGTTCAGAGGGCAGTTGATAGTCAACGAATTGCTTTGGCTCAGGAGTCACATGTAGGCCAGACCAGGTAAAGACAACAGATTTCCTTCCCTAAAGGGCATCAGTGAATCTGATGGGTTTTTCTAACAATCAATTCATGGCCATCAGTAGATTCTTAATTCTAGGAATTCTATATTGAATTCAAATTTCACCATTTGCCGTTGCAGGATTCAAACCCAGAACAGTGCCAGGGTGATATGGAGGCACAGTGGTTAGCACTGCTGCTTCACAGCATCAGGGACCTGGGTTCGATTCCTGGCTTGGGTCACTGTCGGTGTGGAGTTTGCACATTCTCCCCATATCTGCATGGGTTCTCTCCGGGTGTGCCGGTTTCCATCCACATTTTGAATGACGTGCTGGTTAGGTACATTGACCTGAACAGGTGCCAGACTGTGGTGACTGGGGAAATTTCACTGTAACTTCGTTGCAGTATGAATGTAAGCCTTACTTGTGACTAATAAATAAACTTTCCTCTATTAACTGAGTTTCTGAATTGATAGTCTAGTGATAATACCACTAGGCCATTATCTCCCCATACAAAATAGCTGGAGTAAGCCAGTTTAAATGTGCTTATGTAAACTCTAGTGAGACCCATGCTGTTGAGTTAACCTTCAAAGAAAAAGGCACATATGAAACTTAAGCATAAAAAGACAATTAATTTTGGGAAGTCAGTGGATCTGCAGTTTACCCAATCGGAACATTATTGCTTCTCCTTATCAAAACCTCTGGTGTTTCTCACCAGAATGTTAGACAATTATTAATTACATTGGATGATAAGAATCAGAAGGAAAAATAGTCTTAAAGTTACATGGAGAATTTGCTCATCTTTTATGTCAAATGTTAAAATTCTACATTAAGGTGAAAGTGTGTTTGATGAAGAATATACAAAGCTTACAGAAGAGATTAATAAAAAGTATGAAATCTGTACGAAGTGTCTGGGAATGCTGTCACATTCCATCATAAGTCTTCCATGACAATGTTTCTTTAATGAGACATTTAAAAATATATATTTCATGGGAGCTGGGTGTCGCTGGCAAGGGCAATGATTATTGCCCATCACTAATTTTCCTTGAACAAAGTGGCATGCTGTGGGTCAAGAGTCACCTATAGTCCAGTCCAGGTAAGGATGGCAGATTTTCCTCCCATTAGTGAATCAGATGGGTTTTTGCAACAATCAGTGATAGTTTCATGGTCACCATTCCTGAGTCTACTTTTTCAATTACAAATTTTATTAATGGAATTTAAATTCCACCAGCTGCCAAAGTGGGATTTGAAATCATATCTTCATAACATTAGCTCTAGTTGCTAGATTGCTAACCAAGTGACATTACTATTACACTGCCATCTCCACCAAAGACATGGTTCAAGATGTGAAGGTTAAGTGGATTGGATGTGCAAAATTGTTCCTTATGTCCAAGGATGTTTAGGTTAGGTGGATAGTGCGGGAATGGACCTGGGTTAGATGATCTTTCAAAGAGTAGGTGCTTCAGACCTAAGCTCTAGAATTCCATCTGTCTCTGTACATTTCTCTCTCTCTCTCTCCATTCTTAAGACACTCCTTAAAACTTATCCCATTGCCTAATCTTTTGGTCTCCTTCTATGGCTCATTGTCACATTTTGTCTGCTAATGCCCTTGTGAAATGACTTTGGACATTTTAGTATGTTAAAAGTTGGTGGACGTTTTGATGTTTTATTTCAATGTTCCATCCATCCCCTGAATATGTGTTTCTCTGCTATGGCTGGGATGGCAACAGCGTCCTTGGTAGCAGTCTAGACACCTTGCAGTTTTGCTTTGGGAGACCGTTTATTCCAGGTTTATGTAGGGTAGCTAGGCTGTTATAGAAATGGGAGAGTTGGGGATGGGGGAATGTGAATCCTGGATCCCTGCTTAGGAGAGGCCCAAGTGGGTGACTTGACTAGCTATTGCAGGGCATGTGGTTGTTTCCCCTTGTTTCCAAATTAATTTTCTTCACAACAGAAAATTGCCAAGTACTGAAAACAGTTTCCCATGTAAAATGAGTGTAAAAAAACTTATATCATTTAGTAAGGGGTTCTGAACCACCAAGTTTTCTTTATTCAAGAAGTCAAAAATGGAGACACACCTGGACAACAACATCTGGCCTTCTCAGACTGACAACAGCGAAACAGCATTACTCTGGGAGAAATTTTCTCCTGCATTGCACCCTGCATAAATTAGTAAGAACCTGTATGAAGTTCAGTGACATGTATCTGTACCTTTCAGTAATGCATTTCCTACAAATGTGGCCACCAGAAATGCTATGGAAGGTGACAGTAAAGGACAAGTATCAATTTTCCTTCCTTTTCCCAGGCAGGGCAAGATTTGTACCTGTTTATTAAATTACATTTTAAGCAAGGAATAAAACCAATCCTGTAACCAGCAAGGCTACAGTGCTGGAAAGTGAGATTGAAATGTGCAGCTGGTTTCTTTTTTCTCATTTGTGGCTGGTGCAGACATGATGGGCTGAATGGCCCTTCTCTGCACTGTAACTTTTCTATCATTCTGTAACTTCTGAAGTAAGCTTGTTGCTAACAATAAGTGCTATTTTTGAGCAGAGGTGATCTTATGTCCCAGCATGTCTGCCATTTCTTTGCTGCAGTACTCAATGCCTTGATCTCTTTCTACAGCCCTATATCTTCATTGCTTCAAATATTCCATTTTTAAATTTATTCTTCCCTTAAAAGATGGAAATATCTCTCCCCCCCCCCCACCCACACACACACACACCTATCACCTCAAACATTCCCACTGGCAAAGCATTCAGTATTCCATAAGCTCTCTGTAAAAATACATTTCTCCTCACCTCGCTCCTCACTCTTAATTATCATTTTAAATTGCGAAACCCTGGCTGTTAATTCTCCAAACAGGGGAAATTGTATTTACCAACTCATCTTAACAAAGCCCTTATAATTTAAAACACGATTACTTCATGTTTCTAGTTGTCCAGATTACCAACAATCTGTCTTGGTACCTCTGCGCTTTCACTATAATTAAGAAAGCCCACCAATATCTCCACTTTCTTAGGGGGCTAAGGAAATTCGGCACATCCATCTTGACTCTTATCAATTTTTACAGATCCATCACAAAAAGCATCCTTTCCAGATGTATCACAGCTTGGTATGGCTTCTGCTCTGACCAATACCACATTAAGTTGCAAAGGGTTATAAATGTAGCCCAGTCCATGGCACAACAAGCCTCCCATGCGGTGACTCTGTCTACACTTCCCATTACTTCAGGAAAGCAGCCAGCATAATAAAGGATCCTGCACGTGGGCTTGCTCTCTTCCTCCTCTTCCATCGAGAAAAAGACACAGAAGTCTGAGATCACGTACTAATAACTCAAGAACTTCTTCTTCCCGGCTGCCATCCGACTTTTGAATGGACTTAACCATATATTAAGCTGATCTTTCTCTACACCCAAGCTATGACTGTAATACTATATTTTGCATCCTTTCCTTTTCTTCACCACAGTATGCTTTGTCTGTATGGCATGTGTACTTTCACTGTATACTAATACATGTGACAACAACAAATCAAATAAAATGCTACAAAATTTCCTCTTAATTCTTGATTCTTCAGTTGAAATATTCACAATATCTCATACGTCTGGTTTTCAATTCTATTATTTTTCCCAACAAAATGCCAGTGCAATTTTTTTCCTAGGTTTTCTTTACTGTCTCTCTGAAAGCACTGAAGTACAATTCCACAATCACAGATCTGCACACTTACATTTGGAAGAAAGAATCACTGCATTACAAATCAGCAAGAACTCTGAGTTTTCTGTTTTTATTGGCCCAGCAAGTCTTACGTAGTTTTTCTGCTGCAACTTTAAATGAAAATCAGTTAACCCAGCAGAGATCCCGGACAGAATTTGGGAATTCCTGAGTGGCTATAGTTCATGCTGACGTGTGTTTCACCAACTAACATTGCAATTCTTTAACTATATAAAAGTATATATATATAGATATAGAGATATATATATATATACCTGCTTATGACCTACCTGGAATGCGTGCAATGGAAGCGATTAAAAAGATTGATAAAAACATTATTGCAAGTTTTTTGTTGGTAGCTTGGCTTCGCCGCATTGCCTGAGCACTTTGGATGATGGTGTACAGGATGTGTAGATATAAGTACAATGTCAGAGGGAGCCACACAAGTGTTATCGTCACGAGTCTCACCTTAATTCGGCCATTGTTTATGGTCATAAAACATGTCTGATTCACACTGTTGAAATGACTCTTCTTCCCATCATAGAAATGCTCAAAAAATTCCTCAGCAAGCAGCACCACAAGGGGCGTGACGACCTGGAAAATTATGAATGCATTTTGCTCAGTAACTTTGCAGCCACAAACAATGGTGAGGTAGATGGAGAAGGTTATGCAGAACACGTAGTAGAAGGAAAGAATATTTGCGATTTGTTTCACATGGACAGTCAGATCACAGATGAAAGAACTAAAATGCCACCTGTAATGGAGGGACTTGCCAATCAACAGAGGCCAGGACAACAAACTGCTGATGCTGCAAAGCGTGCTTCCCACAATGTAAACCACCAGGCTTTTCTTGATGCAAATTTTATTCTTCTTCAGGCACATGACAGTGGCTATGAGAACCAGAGTATTCATGCCAATTCCAGGCAGGAGCAGCAAGCTTCTTGTGAAAGCAGAAAATTTGAAATACATATTCATACTACAGTTAGGAGCAAGCATGGTAGCCTTGCTTTTTTTTATGCAGGCCATACAAACCACAGTATCTGGAAACTTTTCTCCACCGCTTTGAAGGTCTCTTGCTGCTGCTAATTTATATTGCTTTCTGCAATTTGTTATGTCACACTGGGATTAATTATTAAAGATTTTTTGACTGATCTTCCTTTTTTAAACAATGCCACAGCTCTAATTAAAATAATAATTAGTCCTTATCAAAGCAAAACAAACCTTTAAAACCTTGCTAATGATGCAACTATCATCAAGCTTAATCCATGCAGACTGTACCTGTTGAAACTGGTATTCGGTCTGGTTCTTTTCAAACAGTAAGACTTATTGAGCTCATTGTAGCTTTAAAGCTCACGCTCGGACCAAAAATATTTGCTTATAAATACACTCAAAATAAATTTACATTGAAGATCATAATGATCTTTTCAGAAGTACTTTAACTGAAAAATAACATTACAAATATAAAGAGAAACTTGCAATACAAATCCTCAATAATATTTTATAGTGAGGATAGGAATGCTTATTCCCACTTCCTTAACATCTTCCTTGCCTGTGATCATTTGCTGCTGAAACCTTCATTCACGCATTCGTTATCTCAACACTTGACTATTTTGATGCACTTCTCATTCATCCCTCTCATTCATCCCCCTCTTATTCATCCCTCAATCCACTTGAAGCCATCCGAAAGGACGGCATGGTAGCACAGTGGTTAACACTGCTGCCTCACAGCTCCATGGACCTGCGTTCGATTCCTGACTTGGACCATTGTCTGTGTGGAGTTTGCACACTCTCTCACCTGTCTGTGTGGGCTTCCTCCGGGTGCTCCAGTTTCCTACCAGAGTCCAAAGATTTGCTGATTAGGTTGATTGACCATGTTAAGTGCCCATAGTGCCCTGGAATGTGGGGTTGTGGAGATAGGGCTTGGGGTGGGATTGTTGGTGTGGACTTGATAAGCAAAATGACCTCCTTTGACACTGTAGAGTTTCTATAAAATATTTGCTGGAATTTTGCCACCTCACCCACCCAAGGCCAACAGAGAATGCCATCTATGAGCCACGATCACCGCGATTCTGGGGTGAGCGAGACGGTAACATTTTGTCCGTTGTCAAGCAAACTTTTGGTTTTAAAATTCTTAGCCTCCTTTTCAAATCTTTCCCAGGCCTTGCCCCTCCTGATCCCTGCAATTACTTTCAGTCCTTCGATCCTTTGAGGTAGCTGCTCTGCTCAAGTTCTGGCCACCTGTACATTCCCGATTTTAATCGCTGTGTCTTCTATTGCCTAAACCCTAAACTCTGGAATCCCCTGCATTTCTACCTCAATTTTCTCCTTGAAAACACACCTTCCAGTAGCTTCTGGTCAACTGACTTTAATGCACAGGATTTTCTGACTGTTCTTGCTGATAGGATCTTCCGGACCCGCTGACACTGACTCCTGACCGTGGGTTCTCCGGCGGCAGGGGGGGTGAACAATGGGGAACTGTGTTTCCAGTCCCAGCGCCAGCCAATAGCGGGCTGCCCGTACCGCCACAAACACACGACTGGGGGGAGGGGAGGATTCCACCAGTACAGTGTCAAATTTTGTTTTATAATGTAACCTACGATGCACCTTGGTACATTTTATGATGTTAAAGGCACTTTGCTGAGGATGGACTACCTTGGCCAAATAAGCTTCCCCTGAAGGCATTGGCTTCTGCTGCAATAAAATTCCTTGATAATTTTCTTGGTCAAGTCCTGACTGAATTTCAGCATGCAATTAGGGTTGGATGGAATTTGATGTTTCCTTCTGCTGATGGGATCTTCTGGTCTTACTGAAGTCATGAAGTTTTGAATGGTGGGACAGGACCCAGATTCTGCCCAGATAGAGAGAGATGGACAAACACCAACTTTACAGCAGCAGCATGAAGCTACCAAAAGTACCGTGAACATGAATTCTGAAGACAATTTATTTTTCTTCTATGGGACGTAACTGTTGTTAGTAAGGCCAGAATTTGATGCCTATCCCTAATTGCCCTTGAGAGCAGTTAGAGTCATTATTGTGGCTCTGGAGTGACATGGAAGACATGCCAGGTAAGGATGAGCAGATTTCCTTCTCCAAATGGTAAAACGGAAATGTTTCACCATTTGGAGAATGATGTAGTGTGACATGAATCCAAGATTCTGGTTGAGGCCATCCTCATGTGTGCATGGGTTCATGTCACACTACCTCTAACCGCCACGACTTACCTGGGCTTGCAAAATCTCACTAACTGTCCTGGCTGGAGACAATACACATCTCTTTAACCTCTGCTTAACCTTCTCTCCATTCACATTGTCTGTACCTTTAAAACTTGATTACCTGTAAAGACTCGCATTCCAACCATTATTTTGTAAATTGAGTTTGTGTCTTTAAGTGTCCTGTTTGTGAACAGAACTCCCACTTACCTGATGAAGGAGCAGTGCTCCAAAGGCTAGTACTTGTGCTACCAAATAAATCTGTTGGATTTTAACCTGGCGTTGTGAGACTTCTTACTGTTTACCCCAGTCCAACGCCGGCATCTCCACTTCTTGGGTATTGTAATCAATGTTGCCTTTCTCCTCCAGCCAGATAGCTTTTAATTGGATTTAGATAAAGGAAAACCAGTCTGACTTCTAACTGATGTAAGGGCCGGATTTTAGAGGGGGTTGGAAATGTAGACCATTCGCACCTCATCTCCTGTCCAAAGAAAAGTAGGTCCCTTTAAGAAGCCTGTCTTGGAGTGATAACACACTGGGGGCAGCATAAACAAGCTGAGGGTTTGATGTCCACCCCCCCAGTGGGAGGAAGTCTTGCCATTGAGAAATGCTTGCCAATCTGACCAGCCAGCAACTCTTACAGTCTCAGCAGTGCCACAACTAGGTAGTGGGTGCTGCCAGGATTGCAACCATTGCATGAAGAAGATCAGTGGTGACCAAACTGAGTTAAGTCGTGGGCTTTTAGGCAGGAAGGGATTAGACCCTGACAGGGTTGTGGGGAGGGGTCTGGGGGTGGCTGGGGGAGGGGGGGTTGGTGTGCAAGGTTTGGAGGCCATCTGAGGAGGAACAAAGGGGAGGGTGACATCTGAGGGATTTGCCCTGATGCGCACAGGGCACTCCCCAGTTGATGTGTTTTAAAAATAGCCTTTGCACTCTGGCCCAGCTGTTGCAGTGCAGTGTTTTAAGGCAATGGAGGCAGATTTAAGGCCCTTGATTGGAAAACTAAGGGCCGCCAACTGCAGAAGGACAGACAGCCTAGAGGATGCCTTACCCACCCCTTGCATTTTGGAAATGGGTCAGGGGTGGGCAGAAACTCAGCCTATTTATTTGCACCTCCCAACAAAAACACATCTGGCAGGGCTGGTGCAAGAAAGCCTAACAATACAGCCTATGTTCTTAAACCAGCTTACTAACATGTAAATGCCTGTACTTTAGCTGGGTACAGTAAGAATTCTCATAACACCAGGTTAAAGTCCAATTAGTTTATTTCACAGCATGTGCTTTGCTGCTCCTTCATCAGGTGAGTAGGATTTGGATTCACAAACAGGGCATGTATAGACACAAACTCAATTACAAGATAATGGATGGAATGTGAGTCTTAACAGGTAATCAAATCTTTACAGGCACAGACAATGTGAATGGAGAGGGGGTTAATCACAGGTTAAAGAGGTACGAATTGTCTCAAGCCAGGACGGTTAGTGAGATTTTGCAAGCCCAGGTCATGGGGGTTACAGATAGTATGACCTGAATCCAGATCCCAGTTGAGGCCATCCTCATGTAAGTGGGATTTGCCTATCAGTTTCTGTGTGGCAATTCTGCACTGTCGTGTTTCTTGAAGGCCACCTTGGAGAGCGCTTACCCAAGGATCAGAGACTGAATGCCCATGGCTGCTGAAGTGCTCCCTGACAGGAAGGGAACATTCCTGCCTGGTGATTGCCAAACAGTGTCCATTCAACCATTGTCATAATGCCTGCATGGTCTCGCCAAAACACCATGCCTCAGGGCATCTTTTCCTCCAGCGTATCAGGTAGACAATGTTGGCTGAGTTGTAAGAGTATGTACCATGTACCTGGTGGATGATGTTTTCACATGAGATGATGGCATCTGTGTTGTGATCCAGCACAGATTGCTGTGGCAGGGTTGTGTGGTGTCATGGTCACTGTTCTCCTAAAGTCTGGGTAGTTTGCTGCATACAATGATCTGTTTGAGGTTGTGCAGATGTTTGAAAGCAAGAAATGGGGGTGTGGGGAAGGCTTTGGTGAGATGTTCTTCTTCATTCATTTGATGACATGTTGAAGGCTCCAGAGAAGATGGTGTAGCTTCTCTGCTCCATGGAAGTACTGGATGATGTCCAGTACTATCCACCGTGCCCTGTGTTTGTCTTCTGAGGAGGTTGGGTGCAGTTTTTCGTTGTGGCGCGTTGGAGCTGTTGATCAATGAGCCGACCGCCATATTCTGTTTTTACGAGGGCTCTTTCAACGTCTGTAGATGTGTGTTGCGATCTTTCTCATCTGAGCAGATCCTGTGTATACTGAGAGCTTGTCCGTGGGGGACGGCTTCTTTAACATGTTTAGGATGGAAGCTGGAGGAGTGGAACATCATGAGGTTATCTGTGGGCTTGTGGCATAGTGAAGTGCTGTGGTGATGGTCCTTGATGGAGATGTGTGTGTCCAAGAATGCAACCGATTCCAGAGAATAGTCCATGGTGAGTCTGATGGTGGGGTGGAACTTGTTGATGTCATCATATAGTTGTTTCAGTGATTGTTTGCCATGAGTCCAAAGGAAGAAAATGTCATTGTTGTATCCAGTATATAGCATCAGTTGAAGGTCCTGTGCAGTGCAGAGGTCTTGTTTGAGCTTGTGCATGACGATGTTGGCATAATAAGGTGTGAATTTGGTCCTGAATGACCATGCCATGTGTCTGGACGAAGAACTGATTGTTGAAGATGCAGACTTTGTGGTCCAGGATGAAGCGGATAAGTTGTAGAATTGTGCCTGGAAATGTGTTGTTGGCGTTGAGTACTGAGGCAGTTGCAGCAATACTGTCATCGAGGGGGATGCTGGTGTAGAGTGCTGAGACATCCATTGTGACAAGGAGTGTTCCATGGATACTGAGCTTCTGTAAGAAGTCCGTGGTGTCACGACAGAACCTGAGGGTTCTATATATGATGGGTTTGACGATGCCCTCAATGTACTGGAGAGGTTCTCACACAGGTTTCTATTGCGTGATACGATGGGACGGCCGGGTGTGTTTGCCTTGTGTATCTTCAGGAGGCAGCAGAGATCACCAATGCAGGGAATGCATGGGATGAGAACATGGAGGGTGCTCTGAAGGTCCGGATCAAAGACCTTGATCAGAGTGTTGAGTCGACAGCAGATAACTGTCTGTAGTGTTCCTCATTGTTCAGTTGTTGGTGTACTTCTTTGCAGTAAACCGTTCTGTTCAGTGTGACAGTGGTCCCTCCTTTGTCTGCTACTTTGATGACAATGTTGCAGTTGGTCTTTGAGAGCACGTTGAGTTGTGCTTGGGTGACATTCGAGGCTGTCTTGCGAGTGTGGTTGATGAATCTGGCTTTGACACACCTCCTGACGGCTTGGGCATACATGTCGAGTTAAGGGCAGCGGCCTTCCGGAGGAGTCCAATTCAACTCTTTCCTCTTTGGTTGCTGCACTGCGGATCTCTCTGTCTGCTGTTCCGGTTCATTGACTGTCTCATTGGGTTCACTGTTGGCCTCTTGGGGCTTGTGGAAGAACTCCCAGAGTGTCATTCGCCTGATGAATTCCTCTGTGTCTGCTGCAAGACTGATGAGGCCCACTTTGGTGTTGGGGCAGAAGTTGAGCCCATGGCTGAGAACTTCAATTTTGCCTGGTTGAAGTGTGTAGTCCGACAAGTTGACAATGGACTTCCCTGCAGTGGTACTGTTTTCTATTTAGCCAAGATCCGCACACATGAGTACGGCCTCAACCGGGATCTTGGGTTCATGTTACACAATCTGTAACTCCCACGACTTGCTTGTGTTTGCAAAATCTCACTTGCTGTTCTGACTTGAGACAACTCGCATCTCTTTAACCTGTGATTAAACCTCTCTCCACTCGCATTGTCTGCACCTGTAAAGGCTCGATTACCCGTTAAGACTCTCATTCCATCCATTATCTTGTAATTGAGTTTGTGTCTATATATGCCCTGTTTTTGATGATGATGTAGGAGCAGCACTCCAAAATCCTGTGCTACCAAATAAACCTGTTGGACTTTAACCTGGTGTCGTGAGACTTCTTACTGCGCCCGCCTCAGTTCAACGCTGGCATCTCCACATTGTGTACTTTAGATGCCGAGTGATACATATATTGGGCAAGATTTTCTGGTCTTGCCCACCACAGGAATTGTTACTGGTGGGACAGATAATTTGGAGGAACGGTTGAAGGTCTATTGACCTCAGGTGGGAATTTCCGGTCTTGGGGCGAGTGCGGCTAGAAAATCCCACCCATTGCCTCTGCTCTCCTAAAACTGCATAACCTCTGTCCCAACAGTGGCATGTGAGATCTGCATGTGTGTTTTCAAAAGGAGGACCAGAATAGAACACTTAAGAATTATACCGTATCCTTGTTTAGGATTGTTTTCTATATTTTGCTGGTGTTTGCCAGTGGCCAAAATGGCAACAACGGCAGAAGGCCCCGGTAGCAAAATCTCATTTTCTGATTTTTCCTGCCCCTCGTGGTGACTGTGAAAGTGTCAAGGTCAACTTTAATCTGGTGTTGTGAGACTTCTGATTGTCAAGGTTCCCAGAAATGTTGGGAACCTCATTTAAATTCTTTTTATAAATTGACTTATGGTTAAAAGGCTTCCCCACCATATGATCTCCCCAAATAAAACATTCCTCCATCACTGATGTGACATGATGTTGGTGAGGATTGGAAAGATATTGAAAAACATAAAGCAGTTGAGGGAAACCTGTCAGGTGTGCAAAAGTAAGGTTAGCCCCCTGGGGACAGAGACATGCCCGAGCAGTGCCCTGACATGGGCATCTTGGCACTGCCAGCTCTCTGAGGAAGTCCACTGGAGGGGGATTCCCTTGTATGGGAAAGGGGGTTGCCCCGGTGTTTGTGGTTGGGGTGGGTGGACGGGTTTCCTGTGTCTATGCGGGCAGGGGGATGATATTGTTTTATACTGGAATGCACATTAGGCGGCTGTTCCGTGAACTCTATGGATTCGATGGTAATGTGTCGGAGGTGGTTCAGAGGAGATTTACTAGATTGATACATGGAATGGATGGGTTGTCTTATGAGTAAAGGTTGGATGAACTGTTGTTTCCAGTGGAGTTTAGGAGAATGAAGCATAAATTGATTGAAGCATAAAAGGTCCTGAAAGAACTTGACAAAGTGACCACAGGAAGACTGTTTCCTCTAGTGGGAGAGTCCAGAACCGAGGGCACTGTTTTAAATTTAGAGGTCACCCTTTTCTACAAAGTTGAGAAATATCTTTTTCTCTTGGAAGGTTGTGCAATTTTGGAACTTTCTACCTCACAGAGTAGTGGAGGCAGGGTCATTGAATATTTTTATGGCGGTGGAAGATAGGTTCTTGTTTGGCCATGGAATTAAAGTCTTTTGGGAGTAGGTGGGAACGTGCAATTCAAAACAAAGAGATCTGCCATCATCTTATTGGATGGCTGGGCAGGCTTGAGGGGCTGAATGGCCTACTTCTGCTCCTATTTTGTATGTAGAGAGGGAAGAAATGCCATGAGAACATTTGACTTCTCATATCAGCATCAAAGATATTTTCACAGAACCATAAAAACGCTACAGTGCAGAAGGAGGCCATTCGGCCCATTGAGTCTGCACTGACAACAATCCTACCTAGGCCCTATCCCCACAAACCCACACATTTACCACGCTAATCCCCTAACTTACACATCCCAGGGCACAAAGGGGCAATTGCGCATGGTCAATGCACCTAACCCGCATATATATGGACTATTTGGGGAAACTGGAGCACCTGGAGGAAACCCAGGTAAAATAATTTCTTCTTAATAAATATTCATAGACTCCTTCCTTTGTTTGTGCTTTTTTCCATTTCACATTTTGCTATAATGCTGGCTAATCGCTCTTCTTTTCAACTATCATTTTAGGATTTGTCGGGTCCTTGCTGTTGCTCACCCTCTCAATTCACCCAGGCTGGGGATTGGAACTGATACATGCCTGCAGCAGTGGCTGGGTTCCTAAGTATTCACAGCATAAATTATTGCACTCATTTTAATGCTTGAATGGATTGGCTGGAATTTTACCATCCCACCTGCTATGGGAATTGGAGCAGGCGAAGGGTGGACCAGGGAAAGGTCCATTGAACTTGGGCAGGATTTTACGGTTTCAGGACAAACCAGGCTGTAAAATCCCACCCATTATTTCTACTGCTGAGCGCATTATCTTTAAAATTCTTACTATTTCCTTAATACAAACGTACTTGCATCTAATGAAAGTGACCTAAAGATTTTGACATAATTTTTCACACAGGAGTCTAACTTGCACTTGGCTTTGGTACTTTGAGTACTGAAGCAATCCCTTTGTCATCATTTGACATCTGATAATGATCAAGTGAAATTACTGACTTGAAATGCAATCACACAACACTCAAACCAAATCATATCTGAACATTTATTTGCTTACAAACATTCAGCTGACAGCATTGGTATTCAGCTGACGCGGAATGAAGCTGAAACAGCTTTCAGCTAGCGTCAATGGAGTTCACAGCACATACCTTAAGTAATCAAGCAGATTGAGGACGCTGTTTAGGTACTCACAGTTAACAGATACAGAATTTAGTTAAGTGCTTGCAGAATGCTTTAAGTGCACATACTAATGATTATTATGGAGCAGGCGGTAGCGAACATGTCCACCTCCCAATGATCATCCTGAAGGGAAAAGTAAAATTAAATCAGTATTATTACTGAAGGTAAGCTGAACCAGGATATATTAATATTGGAAAATTAATTGGGACTTTACAGCTCTCCAAACTCAAGATTTAAGTTTTACAGCTGGACAGAAGTTGATGATGCCAGTGCTGCCATAATACAATCTCCATCACCTTCAATGTGGTTCGATGACAAGCCAAGATTATTGTACACATAAACATCTTCTGCGCAATTTATGGGGTGCTCTAGAAGCTGTTCAGATTTCTTTTGCATTAAACATGCCTGAGGAATTGTAATCCCTATCAACATATCATTGCAGAGCCCAACATCTGTACGACTTACAACAGATACCTCTTACCATAGTAGCACATACGCATATAAGGGAAGCAGGAATGCGCAATAGTTAGCACTGTTGTTTCTCAGTGCCAGTGACCCAGATTCAATTCTGGCCTTGGGTCACTGTCTGTATGCAGTTTGCATGTTCGCCCTGTGTCTGCGTGCGTTTCCTCCTGGTGCTTCAGTTTCTTCCCACACTCTGAAGGTGTGTGGGTTAGGTTGATTGCCATGCTAAATTGCCTCCTAATGTCAGACTAAATATTTGGGATTATGGTGATTGGGCCTAGCTGCAACTGTTGTCAGTGCAGGACCGATGGGCAGAATGGCCTCCTTCTACACTGTAAGGATTCTATGATTCACATTAATATTCTATGTGCAGGGTGCACAGCTCAAAAATAATTCCACCCAGGCAAAGGTGCCATCTTTCAAAAAATAACAGCTGATAATATCCTTCCTTTAAATGCAGAGTACCAAAGACCACACAAATCCAGCACATGAATCTTGGCACAGGAGAAAGAGAACAGAGCTTTTGGAGCCAAGCCTGCACTTTGCACAGGGGATAAAACCTCTGTATCAGCAACAGACTCACTTTGCATATTGTGATGGGGGAGCTGATTTGATGCTTTGATCCCCAATTCTCCAAATGATTGAAGAAGTTAGCGACCTCAGAATCAGGAGGCAATCTCACACCCAATTCAGGAATCCCATGAAACAGCATTTGCTATCCGCATGATAGGTTTGTTTGCATTGTGGACAAGTTTCGATAGCTTTCTATTGAAACCTTCGAAAGAAAAATGCTGTAGGCCCATGGTGGTCCCAAAGCCGACATCAACTGGTGGAAATTTATATTCATGGATCGATTGGTATATTCTCCACAGTAGTTAATGAGCACCTGCCTACAGTGCAAAAAGCTCCTTATGTTCTATTCTATCCTTGCATGAATAGCTTCTTCTAGTAGGAGGTGGTGTTTATAGGAATCATTAAGGATGCCAAACAGCACAGGAACTGAGCAATATAAAAGACATTCATTCACTTTTCAGTGTACCAAATGTTGTTGATAGATCCTGGAAGGTAAGAGATTAAATTTGGTGGTTTTATACTGAGTAGTCTTTGAGCAGCTATGTCAAAAATTTCTACTAATGCTGAATGCACCCAGATGATATTTTGGCTTCAATCAGAGTCTTGCTAGCTGCCAGACAACATCATGCACACAGTCAATGGCAGTTCCTTGTATCAAATCACAGCCTTTCAAGGCTGAAAGCTAAGATGGATCCTTTAGTTCTCATAGTTCCCCTTGCTTTAGCTTCAATAGTACATGAATGGGTTGTCTGTGATTCTAACAAGGCCCAGCAGCATTCACAGGGTCAAAAGGTCTGGCCTCAGTCAGTTTTTACAACTTATCCAACTTATCTGCCACTGGGACAATTCAAAAACACCTTTAAATTCTGTTATTTGATTTGATTTATTATAACATGTATTATGATACGATGAAAAGTATTGTTTTTCCATGCTATGCAGTCAAAAATATACTGTTCATAGAGTACATCAGGGAGAAGGAAAGGAGAGGGTGTAGAATATAGTGTTACAGTCATAGCTAGGGTGCAGAGAAAGGTCAGCTTAGTATGTGGTAAGTTCATTCAAACATTTGACGCTATGACACCAGTTTTTGTGAGTCACAGTTTCCACACAGAGGAAGCACCTTTGCATTTCAGCTTGGCAATGATTGCAGCTCATATCAGAACCAACCTCCGATAGCTTGTGCAGTGAATGGCAGAATGGCTTCAAGTATGAAATGGCTTTTCCTGATTAAATTAGAGATTACTCAGGGTGATATTGTCCGTGTTGATTGTTTTAGTGCTGTGGAGCTCATTTTCTAATGAAATAAATAACCCATAGACTTTCTTTGTTGGACTTGAACAGCTGAGGCCCAACAACATTCCTCTTGAAAAGAAACACGGGCCAGGATTCTCTCAAAAAAAAATTCTAAGTACCAACTCGTGTAAAAACTGGAATAACTCCTGCTGTTTTTTAGTAGGATTTTCAAGGTGAATCTCCGACACTCCATGCACTGCAGAGTGCCTCAGAAAGATTCACGCTGAAAATCTAAGGGTATGGCCAATTCCCTTAGTAGAGGCCAGCAACATTATGCTGAATGGGACACTGTGCATGCGCCGATCTGTCAGAGTGGAGATGGGCGTATGCACAGTTGGTCCATACTGCTGGCTTTCTGGTCGCTGGCCAGTCCCACGATTGCTTCTCCTCCGACACCCCAGCCCCTGATTGCTGGCCCCCTGAACATCTCTGGACCAACCCTGATGTTCAAATCTCTTACCACCCCCACCTGCCCCCACCCCCCCCCCCCCCCCCACCCCCACCAACCTCGATCTTCTCCAAAGGCTTCATCCCAATAGGTCCCGCTCCACTGGCCCTGTGAATGAGTCCATGAGTTGCTTGGGATTGCTCTGAATCTTCTGGACAATTGGGGCAGGATTTTCCTGCTGCGCACATCCCAAGACCGAAAGTTCCCACCTGATGTCAACGGACCTTTAAATGGTCCATTAAATTTTCAACCCCACTTTCTAGGATTCCACCGGCAGGTAGAACCGGAAGATTTACCCCCTGGTGTTTCCAAACAAGAGATTTCTGGACTCGACACTTCAGCTTGGTTTTGAATGATTTCTGGAGAAGAACCTTACATTAAGTCAATTCCTTGGGAATAGTTATACAGACAGGAATGCAGCTCAATACTGGTGTACGAAATACAGAAGGTATCAGGTCACTGGAGTTTCCCACGCTAGCCTGGGAAAGTCCGACCCTGCTTCCCTGTCTCCACGCTGGCCTGGATCCCTACTCATTCCATCTCCTCCCTCCCCCATCTCCCTGCTGGCCCAGATCCCTGATGCCATGATACCAGGTTCAAGTGTGCTCAGCACTGCACTGCCTTATACAGCTCCACTTGGGCCTGTGGCTGAGAGACATGAAGCTAGACCCATGAGGACAATTGTCGTGACTGCAAATCTGGTTTCAATTCTGAAACATTCATACACTGGCAACGTCATGCCCATATGTGCAGGAATGGCAGATGTTGATGACAGTGATGATTCCTTTGAGCCAGATGAAGGGTAGAATGGACCCAGGCTAAGCCAGCAATCATGGTGTCCTGCCAGTCTGCCTGATCAATGCAAAGCTTGTGAAATGACAAAGTAAGAACCCTGTTGGCCATGTTGCTCCCTTTGACACAATCATGTACTCCCTGTGTCTTTATGTCATGAATGGATAAACTGCTTCATGATTTTTACTTGCAGACTGATAGACTCTCTGGCAGAATTCAAGGAAGGGTCTGTGAGGCACCAATTCTCTACTCAATCACCAACCGGGGAAACATTTGGGACTCATGGAGTACAGAATAAGGCGGCACAGTTGTACAGTGGTTGCCTCACAGTGCTAGGGACCTGAGTTCAATTCCGACCTTGCATCACTGTCTGTATGGAGTTTGCGCATTCTCCCTGTGTCTGCGTGGTTTTCCACCAGGTGCTCTGGTTTCCTCCCACACTCCAAAGATGTGTAGGGAGAACATGCTGACTCAAGCCAGAAACTGAACCTGGGCCTCTGGCGCTGTGAGGCAGCAGTGCTAATCACTGTGCTCATGGACAAATCGGTCAGCTCATTTATTTTCTTGTTTTTTTCTGGGTCTGCTGACTTGGTGCTCACTGTTGGAAGTGCTCCATTGTCCTGAGCATCTCTCCTACTGGCCTGAGTGTTGTGACTTCCCAACGTCCCTTACAATCACTTTACTGAGGTATATTGTGTTCACAGCAGCCTCTTGATGCCCACAGTCCTTCTCAATGTTTCCCAACAGGCTCCAGGAGGAGTCTTGTGGAATCTATACAGATGAGTTTGGGGACTTCAAATCTCACTGGGTTCAATCTGTGGAGGATTAAATGATTCACCATTCATCTGTACTCTCCCACTGGATGCAAAGTTCCCACCAGTAAATTTGGAACTGTAGTGTGATATGTGTAATAAAGCCACAAAACGTGTTTATTAAGATCTATTTATTAGACATATTGAATGAATAGATATTTGTATTCCTGATAGTTACAGGGATATCAATGGCAGTTGCCATTAGTTTTCTGTGAGTTCTTGCTTTCGATGAAATGAAACATTTCCAAGAAGGAATAAATCTTCCACGTTGTAAGTGAAATATTTTTTATTCATGTTTTATCGTGTTTGCCAGCAGTGTGGCAATGTTTAACAATTAATTTATGGCTTGAAGATAGCAGAACATTTGTCTTTGTTCCTGATTTAATGTTGTGAACTGATACATATTTTATGCCTCTAATAAAATGTTAGCAAGTGTAAGGAAAAATCTTGCACTGAAATGTGTCTTTTACATCCTCAGGGTGTCTTTGGTGCTTCATTGCCAATTAATTATCAATTATACTCACTGTTGGTATGTAGACAGCCAATCTGTATACATTACGAAGAACAATGAACAGCTAATCTGTTCCGATGGTGTTAGTTGTTAGATAAATAGCATAGACTGATTGGGCTGAATGGTCTGTTTCTGTGTCTATATCTTATGGATGGAATAAATGTTAGCCAGGGCAACAGAAAGTCTCTTGTAGCTCTTGAAATGATGCTATTGCAGTTTATCTCAACAGTGTCAGCATTTAATGTCTCTGCTAAAAGTGCCACCACTGACAATGCATCTCCACCTGAGTAGTGAACTGAATTGCTGATCTGAGTTATATGTTCAATTTGTGGATGGAGGTTAATCCCAGAAGCTCCCTACTCACAGGAGGGGCAGTTTGATGAGAAAAATTCTAAGTGTCTAACGAGCGTGTAAATGGGAGAGTTTCAGATCCGTTTTTTGGGTGAGCCCAAATTCAGTATCTTATGCACTTAGCGAAGAAACAATGGACTATATGTTTCTCTGGCTATGAGGTGGAGTGGGTGGTGCTTAACTTGGAAATGGCCGGGAGGCTGAATGTGCTGGATATCCAGTGCTGGTAAGATCGCGAGAAGTGAGAAATCAGATGCGAACCTGATTGCTCGGCTGTTGCGTGATTTTACCAGCTCGCCACCACCGCACCCACCCCCCCCCCAACCTCCCCCACAATTTGTGAGCATGGTAAAGTGGTAAAATCACCCCCACAGGCTAGAGTGCCACCACTAAACCAAGTAGTGATGGGCAATTGAGGCTGGTGAGTGGGATGCATGAATGGCCCTACTTCGTCTCAGTGGGCCACAAGATTGAAATCAGACTTGCAAAAATGGGTGACCACCAAGATTAATGAAAGAATGGTTCATTAAGGTAACTAACTATGTACATTGAGTAATATAAAGGCTACTGTACTTCATGACTCTAGACTCCTCATGACAAGAAAAACCCAGGATGGGCTCCAGGATTTAAGAACATAAGAACATAAGAAATAGGAGCAGGAGTAGGCCATCTAGCCCTTCGAGCCTGCCCCGCCATTCAATAAGATCATGGCTGATCTGTTGTGGCTCAGTTCCACTTTCCCGCCCTCTCCCCATAACCCTTAATCCCCTCTCTTATCAAGAACCCATCAACCCGCTTCTTAAAAATATTTAGCGAGGCAGCCTCCACCACTTCAACGGGCAGAGAATTCCAGAGATTCACCACCCTTTGAGTGAAGAAGTTCCTCCTCAACTCCGTTCTAAACCGCCTCCCCTTTATCTTGAGGCTGTGCCCCCTAGTCCTACTGTCTTTTTTGAGTGGGAAGAGTCTCTCCACCTCTATCCTATCCATCCCATTCATCATCTTATACGTCTCAATGAGATCTCCCCTCATTCTTCTAAACTCTAACGAGTACAAGCCTAGTTTATTCAGCCTCTCCTCATAGCTCAACCCCCTCAACTCCGGTATCAGCCTAGTAAACCTCCTCTGCACTCCCTCCAGGGCCGATTTGCATGCTCCAGACCCATTGCTCAATTGGGTCATATGACCCTCCAAAGGCTTGCCCCTTAAAGGAACATGCGAGCACAGGCTTTTTCACTAACTATGACCCCATGACTTAAATTAAATACATTTAATACATGCCAACAATTTCACAATAAGGCATCATTTAATCATTTATATACTGATGGAGCTATCATCAACTTCAAAAGATAAAAAAAATTTTACACTTTGGACACACTGGGAGCACACAGCTCTCACAGTCAGTATTGTGTGCATGCACTTCACTTCACTTACCCTTGCTTATCATTTCAGTCATACCAGTAGGGAAAAAAAACTACATGGATGGAAACCAACAGAATATGACAGCCCTATGCGAGGGCAACAGTCAAGAAAATGTCTTGTGGGCTGCACTTAGAGCCCAGGTGAGCTTCATGTGACTCCCAGGCCATGGGTTGTCCACCACTGAGACCTTAAAAGCAGTGAGATTGCATTACGTTTCACTGAATGTTATTAACAGAATTAGAGACTTGTGGAATGGATGGATTACAAGTCACATAGGTTTGGAGAGCTATTGCCACCTTGTGGTTGATGGAATGATGGTTCAAAACACCCATGATAAGGGTAGGAAGGACATCTCTTGCAATAGCATGGTGATGTTTTTGATGTAAAATACAGCAATACCATTTCATAATTACATTGAGAAAAATTCAGTCATTGTGACAATCACAATCTTTCTTTAAGTTTGGTCAACATGAAATAACATGTAACAGTGTTGACATGTTTTGCATGAAAGCTGACTTTATAATGATGATCTTTTGTTTTTTTTAATTTATTAATGAGATTACTTATTAGAGTCAGAATAATTCCTCTGTCTTGGGTCCAGAGGAAGCAACAGTTTAAAAAAAATCATGGAATCATAATCCCTAGAGTGTAGAAGGAGGCCATTGGGTCTGCACCGACTCTCCAACAGGCCCATCCCGTACTTTATACCTATACCTCTCACATTTATTCTACTAATCCCCCCTAACTTACACATCTTGGGAGCCTAAGGGGCATCTTTGGACTGTGGGAGGAAACTGGAGCACCCAAAGGAAACCTAGGCAGACACGGGGATAACGTGCAGACTGCACATGCAGTGAACCAAGGCTGGAATCGAATCCAAGTCCCTGGTGCTGTGATGCAGCATTGCTAACCACTATGCTGCCGTACAGAATGATTCAACATGACTGCACAATTACAAAAAATATTCAAAAAGCCTTTTGGAACGTTGACTTCTATTATAAGGAAGCTGGAATATGAAGAGGAGAAAGTGATGCTTCAGCTACATCAGAACATCGATCAGATCCCAGCTGGACGGTCATTCAGTTTTTGAGCAACATACGTCAAGAATGGTAATGACCTTGGAGCATTTATGGCTCAAGACTGACCAGAATGATACCAAGGTGAAAGATGTTACACTATGAGGACAAGTAGCATAAATTTGGCTATTTCTTTCAGTTCAGAAGATTGAAGGGTAATTTAACTGAGGTGTTCAAAATGATAAAATAACCTAATCGAGTCAACACAGAGAAGCTGTTCTGTCAACTGGAGAATTCAGAACATTCTTCTTAAAATTAGAAATAAAACAAGAGAATTCTGGAGAATCTCAGCTGATCTGGCAACATCTGTGGAGATAGAAACAGATTTCCAGCATCCATACTATTGAAATTACTATGATAAAGAAGCAGCACTCCAAAAGCTTGTGATTCCAAATAAACCTACCACTTAAAGTTAAAGTTAAACACTTTAACCTGGTGTTGTGAAACTTACTTAAGATTAAAATTCGAGTTTGGTACTGCAGGAGTGAAATCAGGAGGCACTTCTTTACACAGAGTGAAATTAGACATTACCTCTTTCAAAAAGCTCTGGATATTAAGAATATTAAAATTGTTAAGATCATGATTGTAATTTTTATTATTTGGTAAGGATATTGATTGATATAGATTCATAGAGTCATAGCATGGAAACAGGCTCTTCAGCCCAACTTGCCCATGCCGCCACTTTTCACCACTAATCCAGTCCTAATTGCCCTCATTTATAGAGCCATAGAGGTAGATCAAAGTTGGGTGAAAGATGTTCAAGTGCAGAAAAATTTGAGATTGAATGACCTACTCCTGTTCTTATGTTACAAGTTTTCAACAAAACAACTCACTCTCTTAAACTGATCAGTGTTGATGCATAGATGAGTGCTAATGCTATCTCCAGACACTGTCAGACAATGCGTGCCCAGAATCAATGTGGGTGCTCAGAATCAATGATGAGCATCTGCATCCATTGCATGGTGCACCCCATATAAAATATGTGACTCATTATTGCAAGAATGACAGAATAGTGACGACAGGAGATTTCAATTATCTGAATATAGCTTAGGATAGTAACACTGTAAAGGGAAAGAGGAATTACTGAAATGTATAAAAGGGAACTTTCCAGCCAAAGAGGAAGGAAGCAGCCCAGTTTCTGTTCTGGGGAATGAAACAAGGCAAGTAGAGCATGTTTCAGTGGGAGAGTATTTGGGAAACATTGATCATGATGTCACCTGGTTTCGAAATTATATGAAAAAAGAAAAGATACAATCCAGCATCAAAATGTAGTGGGAGATCAACCTAACTCCCTTTTGGGGCCTACCCCAGATCAGAAGCACCCCTTAAATAATCATCTTCACTTGAGTTCAAAGGAACCATCTCCTACGGACACTTAATTTGAGTCTGAGCAACTAAACTACTTCTCTCTAAAGGAAGATGAATATTAAGAGCTTTTACCTTCTTCCAGGTAGCCTTTTAAATATTTATCAGCTGGGTTATAATCACCTGAATAAAACGAGTGTCCCTTTTCAAAAAATTGTGTTTTCCCACTTTATGAAAATCTAGAGAGGTGGGTTCTTAAGTTGCTTACAGAAGACTACCAGAGATGTTGAGCATGATCTCACTGGCTCGCCGCACCAGTTGATCGGGGTGGTGAGCCGGTAAGATAATGTGCAGAGTGAAAAATTGGGTTTGCGTCTGTTTTCATACTGCAAGCAGTATTACCCATTTTGCTAGCAGGACTGGCTTTGTGTCCAACAAGGGTGCAAAGCGGATTTGCATATTAATGACATGCCTTTCATTAATGCAGTTAACATCATCCGGCCTCACTTGCACTTACCTCCTTGCTGATCAGTTCTCATGCTGGCAAGAATCACAGTTGGTCTCCACTAGTGGACCAGGTTTTTGGCCTCACACACAATCTTACTGGTTCACTGCACCAATTGACCGGCCTGGCGAGCTGGTAAGATCGTGCCCAATGTGTTGAAATAATGGCCGCGATTCTCCCGAACTGGGATTAAGTGCCCACAGCAGAAAAACAGAAATGTTTCCTGTTGGCATTAGCAGCATCTGTCAAGTGGGATTCACCCATCTGAAGGAGGCTATTAAGCTCATTTTGAGCAACCCATTGGCCAGCCCTAGAGTAAGGGTACCTCAGGGGTCCTGGAGGTGGAGTGGGCTCAGGCTGGGGGCAGAGGGTTGATCTTGGGATGGGTATCATGGCCAGACTGCTGCCTCTAGTGAAGATCACCCCGGGGTGGTGATTTCAGGCAGCCTTGTGATCAATGTCTACATTCCTGCCTGCCAGCTGTGAACATTCTCAAGTCAGCCAAGCTGCATGGTCTGTATGTGGGATGTGAGGGGTAGGGGGCCTGAGTGGCAAGTTAGAGGAGGAGGGGGGGCTAAGTGGGAGGACTGAGGGGGAATGGGGCATGAGTAGGGAGCTGTGTCAGATAAACCTCATGCCTGCATAGTGCAGGGGAGAGGATTGCTGAGGGGATTGGTGGTGCTTCTTGCATCATTGGTGTCCAAGAGGCCAGATCGTCACTTGAAAGGACCTTTATGAAAGCCCGTTCAGCAGTTCCTGCTGGGGAGGTGGGTGAATAGTGGGAGAGGTCGCTGAATTTGGCTTCAAGCTCGCTAATTAGATGTCAAATGGCCAATGTGAATATTTATTAGGTTCCCGCCAGCTATGGGGACAGCTGGTGGGTTGACTGCATCAAGAAGGGTTGCTCACAAAACTGTTTGCGCTGCCTGACACCCAATTCTCTGGGCCATTGTGATTCTCACCGGAAGCTAATGGGAGCAGGGAATCCTCCCAGTATGCGCTAATATTATTCTTTTTTAATTTCACCTTCTTCTACATTGGTATATGATTTTGAACTGTTAATAGGGGAATAGTGATTTTTAAAAGTTGTTTTCTTTCCAGCTTAGTGAAAAGCTACATCTGTTTTTTGTAACAGGTGTCTTATCATGTTCAACTCTGACGTGTTGAAAGTCCATGAGTCTTTCGTGATTTGCAGTGCTAAGTTTTAAAGATGCTTTCCTAATAGGTAATGGTGCCAATTCCAGACTGTACTGTCAGTGATGTGTGTTATCACCTGTTCTAGAATTCCTTTGCTGATGAATAAGGCATCGATAGTGATATCTATGTCCAAAAAAGGGAGGCACACATGAATTTCACTGGATGCAACCACATGAAATAATGTTGCCTGTTTCTCATTAGAATCCAAGCTGTTTTTAATTAAGGTCTGTGGTGCCCATGTATGTGTTTGAAGGCTTCTGGGTAAATAAAGAGAAACACTTTCCCCTGGCAGAAGTGTTGGTTGTCAGCCAAAAGAAACAGATATATGGTGATTGGTATAAGGGACAGATGTAACATGAAGAAACATTGTTTTACATTGCGAGTTGTTGTGATCTGGACTGCACTGCATGAAAGCATTGTGGAGGCAGATATGGAAGGAATTGGGTAAGTATATGAAAGAAAATAATTAATAGGGCGATGAGGAAAAAGTAGGTGATTAGGATAGCCAACAGTGGCACAAGAGACTGAATCGCCTCCTTCTGCACAAGAGCCTTCCATGATTTCTAAGCCTGAATTTGAGAGCTATGGCCTTGGTACAAGGGTGGCCTTGTACATCACCCAGAAATCTATTGGCAAACTGAAATAACTTCTCAGAGGCTGGTTTCGGTTCACCAGATTCCTTTGATTTATAAAACTCCCAAGAGTGCTTCAGTTACAAAGTCAGAATCCAGACTGTCAGTAGTCCTGACATTTGTATAGACGAGACTCCCTGATTGGGCAGGCAATCATTACCTCAATCAGGGAACTCATACTCTAAGAGGCCAACCTCATGCACCTGATTGTAGTCAATACATAAACACAGAGCCATTTCTGGGAACCCTAACAGGATTAAATTCTTACCTAAAATTGGGATTCCCAGGCTTTTGAAGGTGAAGATCCTGCATCTCAAGAGTTACTATCCAATCAGATGCCAGCAAATTTTCAGATTCTGTGGCACCACTAGCCATTGTCAAGGCCCTCTTAGGGATACTGAATGCATGAACAGGAGGGCCTCCTGCCCTCTACTGGCCTTTTCATAGTACCAGTGATGGTGGGAAGAGGCTCTTCATTGGCCACTAACTGGTCTAGGCCTCAGCTGGCTTTGGCACAAGAAGCCTTGATCTTCTTCTCCCCTGATTTTATAAGGGGAAGGTGGGGGAGGAGGGGGGGCGCTGTTGGAGTCAGGGAGGTGAAAGGCAGGTTCTCCACTCTGTGCCTTTTCTCCAGATTTAAACAGCCTCACAGCCTGCTTCAGGAGAGGGGAAACAATTACTTTTGCCCCTGGTTTATGAACATAAATGGGACCTGATTTTACAAAAAATGGAAACCTGTTTCTAATTTTACACATAAATTGGGTAAACATGAGCCTCAAAATACTCAGAAACAAACAAGTTGCAATTTGCTGAGGAAAGAAATGATCCACAGGAAAAGGGGTTGGGAATATGGAGATGAAAAATAAAGGAAGGCTGAGTAAGACATCTAAACAGAAAAGCACAGGAGCGCAATGGCAAAGCAACAGTTAACACATAAAACTCTGGGCACAGTGCATGAACAAAGAAAGTAAATGAAAAGAAACCAGATGAATCATGAAAGATTGCTGGGAGATAGGGACACTTAACCAAATTGCAATATGGTCCTGATTGTTGAAAAGATAAACGAAAGGCAAATTGTGGGAAGTAATGGCAGATAAGGAGTGAAAAAATACTCCATATATTGAACCAGAGAGTGGCCATAAGCTCCATCAGCAGTTAAATATCACATTTTCAAACAATGAAAGGAAATAATGAGGGAGTGTGAGTCAATTTGGGTTTTATTCATTTTGACTGAATAACATTTTTACTTGTAGCCATTTAACACAGCTGGGGTGAAATTCCACATTCATTGCCTGTAACGCAATTTCCCACAGTGTTACAAATCTTCCATAAAAATTCAGAGATGTGAAAAGGCCGTTTCATTGCATTTGTGTGATAAGGGATCGCTTTCCCTAAACGTGATTAATAATTGGTAGAATTTGAAACATCTCCTGAAAAGAGAATTTGTGACATCTTCAAAAGCAGTTGATGTGGAGAAGTATAACTGCAGATCCTCCCTCCTGCACAAAAGGAGAAAGAATCTGCATTTATCTAGCCCCTTTCCTGAGCATAGAACATGCTGAAGCACTACGGAGCCAATGAAGTACTTTGGACTACAGTCATTATTGCTAGGTAGGAAACGGCAATATGCTCCCATCCTCCTGCTACCAAATAAATCTGTTGGACTTTAACCTGGTGTTGTAAGACTTCTCACTGTATATGAGATTTACAGAGGATTGGTTTTCATTATTCTGAATTGCAGATGACACTGATTGCCAACATAAATAATAGTCAAGGACTAGAGCCTGCTCTTCATGACATTGGTAAGTGAATATGTATCAGAATTAAAAATAATTATCCATGGAATAATAATGGTGGTGAATGGCTGATTGGTCTTTTTGAACTGCTGCATTTTGATTTGATGAATTTGATTTGATTTATTATTGTCACATGTATTAGCATACAGTGAAAAGTATTATTTCTTGCATGCAACACAGATAAAGCATGCCGTTCAAAGAGTACATAGAGGAGAAGGATAGGAGAGAATGCAGAATGCACTGTTACAGTCATAGCGAGAGTGTAGAGAAAAGTCAACTTAATATAAGGTAGGTACATTCAAAAGTCAGCAAGGAAGAAGCTATTCTTGAGTCGGTCGGTATGTGATCTCAAACTTTTGTATCTTTTTCCTGATGGAAGAAGCTGGAAGAGAGAATGTCCAAGGTATGCAGAGCCCATAATTATGCCGGCTACTTTGCTGAGGCAGTGATAAGTATAGACAGTGTCAATGGATGGGGGCTGGTTTGCATGACTGACTGGGCTACGTAAAGACCCCTTGTAGTTTCTTGTGGTATTGGTCAGAGCAGGAGCCGTACCAAGCTGTGATACAACTGAAAAGGATGCTTTCTATGGTGCAGCTGTAAAAGTTGGTGAGAGTCATAGCAGAAATGCCGAATTTCCTTAGCCTCCTGAGAAAGTAGAGATGTTGCAGTCCACGTTGTACTCAGTTTGCCCATGGTGCTGTCAAGCAGAGAGCTATTATTTCAGTTGTGCCTTTAAGGTTGGTGTTGATCATTTATTTTTTGCAGTTTAATATCCCAAAAAGATCAGTGGAAGTCAAAATGCTCAACGCATCCTGTACTGTCCACACATTCTATCATCAGCCCATCTCTGCAGGGAGAAGTTTATGGTGGGGATTTACTCCTCTGAGACTAAGAGGGCAGGAAATCAGAGATACCTATGCCACAGAGCCCAGTGGCAAAACCCACCAAATCATGCCATGTTGAGCTGATTAATTATGCATCCAAGGGTTTCCCAAGGACTCACATGGTGGAATGGGCGGGAGGTCTCAAGCTTCACTGTCATTTTTGGGTGCATTATCTGAAAGGGGCTATGAGGGGACAGACAGGAATCAACCTGCAGTGGTTTCAAGGTTTAGCAATGCTTATCTGGACACGTTTCTTCACATAGTGGAGGGCAAGAGGGATGGTGTCCTTTTCTTGAAGGATGGGGGGGTGGTGGGGTGGTGGGGTGGTGGGTTTTCATCTGTCTCACCTCATGGGATGGGATAGCTAGGGTGGTAAGTGCCAATTCAACTCAGAGGGCAACACCATGTAATGCAGGAAAAGAAGGAATAACCTCATCCACGCTGCAGGATAAGTGAACCCTCTACTCCTCTTTCTCACAGCCCTGAATAGAAACTGGGATAAGGGCCTGAATGGCAAGGCCACTATCTGTGTTGCACTTGCATAAGAGAAACTTTTGCAAGGTGCTAGGTTGCTGCCTCATTACCTGACTGTAGTCCATGTGGTCTGCAAGTATAGAAGTGACTGCCACATTGATGGCCCAAGTTTTGTTGGGGGGGAGGGGCGGCAGCGGAGCGGGTGGGAGGGCAGGGTGGGGGGAGCGCGTGATGAGCTAATTGGTGCAGAGGGCAACTGCAGATACTGTGGTATGTTTCTTGTCCTTCTAGCTGCTGAAGCTCATGCGTCTGGAAGGTGCTGCTGAAGTACCTTGGAGACGAGTAGCAGTGCACCTTTCGCACGGAACACAGTTGCCAGTGGGTTGGTGGTGGATATAGGCAGCATGCGAATGTCAACTGCATCACAAGTTTTCACAAACCATCCTCTCTGACATGCCTGTTGTGTACTTTTTTCCCCTGCCTTAAGATAGAAGAAGATGGGAGGGGTCATGCCCAAATTCTGCCCTCTCACGCAGTACATACAGTGAGCTGGCAGGGAGAATGATGACTGTTCCGGCGTTCAACAGTGAGGCTGGTTTTTCCCAGCTATCCAGTGAGGAAGCTTAACCTCTGCACATAGAAACCCAAGGATGAGACTCAGTATAAATTAGGAAACAGCTCATCCGTTCATCCATTCTCTTCTCTTCCCATTACAGTTGCCACCAGGAAGAGAGTGAGGCCAAGCGCCAAATTCAGCCTTAGCCCACAAGGAAGATGACAAGGATGACAAATTTTTAACTGACAAGCTATCATAGCAGTCAGCTGCACCCTCCACAAGCTCAGGCACACTCACCATGGACTTACACTGAAAACCACCAACTTCATCTAGGATTCTCCAGTGCCGCTGCAGTGAATGGAGTTTTGGCTGAGCAGCAAATTCTCCATTCTCGCTGGCAGCGGGGTGAGTACAGATGAGGTTGAAGAGCCTATTCTTAGTTTAGACTTGGGCTCACACTGTGGTGGTCATTGAACGGATAGGTGTCCACAGTAGGAGGAGACAAATCCTCAGACACTTGGAGGACTGCTGAGGAAGGGCCCTAAGCCGAATTTGAGTTTAGTGACAAGTCTCTGCAGTGAGAAGCGGGAACAGCTGGGAGAGGTGTCAGAAGTACTCAACAGAGTGGCATGTGAGGCGGAGAGTCCCTCTGCCTGCTCTCTGATGTAATGACATTAACATGTGTGCACATCAAGGAGAGGATGGCAGATGCTGAAGAGAACTTGGTCCAGAGGAGAGTCCAGTTTCCGCCAAGATGCTCATTGACATGCACTCCACCTTCAAAGCCAGGAATGAAGCTGTGGACAAAGCCATGGGCGAAGCCGTACAAGGGCTTTTGCTGCAGCTATGTGAGAAGCATACAGAACATCTCACTTCCACGTGCCCCTTCTCTTCAAGGGATCAGGAAGGGGCCCTCGGACTAAAAAGACAGAGAAGCATGACATGGACACCCCTGGGGTTTTCCACCCAGGACCCTCCAAGAATGTCACGGCATTCAGACTCCCTTCTGTGATCCCATCAGTTGCAGCTTCTGAGGGGCGACAGCAGGATACTCAAAGAAGGCCGGGGCCCTCCAGGCTTCCAGCAAGGTCATCAAAGACAATACGATATAGTGGTCAGTAGGCTGCCTCCACCCTTGCTCTGAATGTTGGAGAAGAACCCAGATGCAGTGATATAACCGGTAAAACCTTTACCCTATAACCCATCACTGTCACTGTTCAACTGCCCTCTCTCCCCAACAAGACCACCCCAGCCATTGTCCCACAGGCCAACCTTAGGATCTGTGTCCACCTCAGAGTCTTCGCCAACAGATGAAATTGGCTCCTGGCCCCCCACAGATCGATCCTCATCCTCTTGTTCTATCACATCTCCTGGCCTCTTTTACTGTAACTGTTCCCTCTACCACAAGTACCCTCACTTTGTCTCTGATTCTGCAATTGACACCACCTACCCATCTCTCTGATCCCATCTCCTCCTGATGACGAAATTTGCTGATGACACGAAGATGAGTGGAAAAGCAAATTGCGTGGAGGGTGTGGAAAGTCTGCAGAGAGATCTGGATAGGCTGAGTGAGTGGGCGAGGAACTGACAGATGGAGTAGAATGTTAACAAATGTGGGGTTATCCACTTTGGCAGGAATAATAGTAGGAGGGATTATTATTTAAAAGGCGAAAAGCTGCAGCATGCTACGGTGCAGAGGGACCTGGGGGTCCTTGTGCACGAGCCGCAAAAACCCAGTCTGCAGGTGAAGCAGGTGATCAAGAAGGCGAATGGGATGCTGGCCTTTGTAGCGAGGGGGATAGAATATAAAAGTAGGGAGGTCTTGCTGCAACTGTACAGGGTACTGGTGAGGCGGCAGCTGGAGTCCTGTGTGCAGTTTTGGTCGCCGCACTTGTGGAAGGATATTTTGGCCTTGGAGGGAGTGCAGAGGAGGTTCACTAGGCTGATACCGGAGTTGAGGGAGTTGGCCTATGAAGAGAGACTAAATAGACTGGGTCTGTACTCGTTGGAGTTTAGAAGGATGAGGGGGGATCTTATAGAGACGTATAAGATAATGAAGGGGACGGATAGGGTAGAGGTAGAGAGATTCTTCCCGCTTAGAAAGGATAACAGGACTAGAGGTCACAGCCTCAAGATAAGGGGGGGTGCAGTTTAGAACGGAGTTGAGGAGGAACTTCTTCACTTAAAGGGTGGTGAATCTCTGGAATTCTCTGCTCGTTGAAGTGGTGGAGGCTACCTCGCTAAATATATTTAAGTTATGGGTAGATAGGTTTCTGATAGACAGGGGAATTAAGGGTTATGGGGAGAAGGCGGGAAAGTGGAACTGATCCACTTCAGATCAGCCATGATCTTGTTGAGTGGCGGGGCAGGCTCGAGGGGCTAGATGGCCTACTGCTGCTCCCATTTCTTATGTTCTTATGTTCCCTGCTGCCTAGCCCCATGTCCACCACTCCTCATAGTCCCTTGCTATCCCATGACCCATGAACAACTCTCGTCCTCCCTCCCTCCCCACCTCCCCACCCGCCTCACTTTATCACTGCTGCCTCCCCATCAACCAGCCTGGTCTCTACACACCTTCTGTCCGCTCCAGCCTTCTGTCCACCTGCTCCAACTTGCCATCCAAGTAAGTCTTGCACGTGCAAGCCATGTTGGCTGGCCATATTCTGGACCAGTTTGCACTCCTGCTGGCAGGGTAAATGATTGGACGGTGGGGTAGGGGAACAATTCCAATGGGTAATGATTTGAATCCTGCAATGACATGGTAAACGGTGTTTACTTTTGAATTCTGGCAAGAACAGCAGCTGTCCATGACGGTCAGGATTGCAAATTCCCACCATCATTTTTCAGCCATAAGGACTAATTTTCACTTGTTGTCATAGTCACCACCTTTGCTCACCATGAGCCTCTCAGTTGGTGGGAGAGGGTGATTCCACCCCTTGAAAGGGAAAAGGCTCTGGGAAATTCTTCTGTTCCCGCTGGAACTGATCAAATAAACTCTAGGACATTGCGAATCAAATGGTTAGTTACCCTGCCACTGATCACAGTGAGAAGTTTCACAACACCAGCTTAAAACCCAACAGGGTTTTTTTGGTATCAGATGAGCTCTGATTGCCCCGCTTGAGAAATTCTCCATTTCAGGAAATCATCCAGCTCCCCTTTGGAGGGTTTAATCCCCAGTTGTGAACATGTTTTGATGATCTGTTCCAAGGTCAGTGACTCTGTGAAAAGTAATGACTTCCTGAGGTTGAAACTAACTTTCTAATCGGAATTCCCTGAAACCTTTTTTTTCAAAGGAGAGGAGTTGCAGCTTTCCGCAGAAAGTCACTTATAACTCAATTCATGATGAACTTTGGCTCTGCATAGTTCTGCCCAATTATTTGTATAGCTCCAAAGACATATTTGCTGAAAACCTCTGCCACTTATTACACCTGCTCCTTCCCCAGTACAAAAGACAAGCTCACACATGTTTCCAGCGTTTACACAAATAAAACGCTGGTGCAGACTTAAACCTCAACAGTGAAGTGCAGTGAATCTGTAGGTCAGCTGAATGTCATTCAGCAGTAGGGGTTTTTCACGTGAATTTTATTGGTACATTCATTGCTGAGGCCTGCGTTAAACTTAAACAAAGACTGTCAGATTATGAACACAATGGGAAAGAAAATCAGATCAGCTGTAAAACATTGCATCCTTTTGAGTCTGAATGCATGTACTGATGGGACATCACTTCTTTATAAATGACTACCTTTCACTTCTCTTGATCATTTGTTTAGATACGGGAGCCGCTTACACATTGCTTCTCAGTTTATGTGCGCGCATAGTATCTGTTTAAGTTCCATTTAGACAGTGAATATCATCTAAAAAAAGATTTTCAGTCTGCGGGTATGCTGCATTTATTATAGGGATTATGGAATTATTTAGTTACAGCAAGTGCATTCTCAGAAATATGGCAGCTTTTTGGATCTGACTCTGGAACCCAAAGCCTGGATAATTTCCAGGTCCAAACCCTCAAGTGATGCAATCTTCATAGGTTAATCCCCCCCTCTGGGCCGGTGGTAAACTTGGCATCCAGTTAGTGGCACTGGACTCTGCAAGGAGATGCCTGTTGGAGCAGGGGCATCAAAGGTAGATGGCAGCCATGAGAGAGCTTGCTGTTCCCTCGCACAAGAGAGGAGGCAGGAATTTGGAGGACCAGAAGCCTCAGCACTCAAAGGATTGACCGAATGATCAATGGATGGTAAGTACTGTGCCTGATCTTGTGGCAAAACCTCTGGTGACAAAGACTTTTCTGGTTGGAAAAAACTAACTTGCACTAGTTTACTACTGTACATTACAAACTGTGTGCAATAGAAATGACAAAAATGTTCAATTAACGGTTTGAATATTTAGTTGATGAGAGTGATATAGCATAATCTTGCTTTACAGGCATTCACTCAGTTGAATGCGCAACAGTCTGAATTGGTACGACTACAATTAACTTGCACTGAATGGGCTACTTTAGCGATGTTTCATTGCTAGCTTTTACCATTAAAGATGATATTTAGATCATCCACTTAATAGAATGATCCCAGGAGAGCCCCAAAAAAGTCCTTTGACAAACTTTCTGGTTCCATTGAGAATGTTTCTTATTCTATCGAGATCCTTTGGTACCCAGGTCATATGGTACCTGGGTCATATGGTACCCAGGTCATATGGAACAATGAGGCTCTATCTGCTTTTCAACATTTTATTATTGGCGGCATGGTGGCACAGTGGTTAGCACTGCTGCCTCGCAATACTAGGGACCTAAGTTTGATTCCTGGCTTGGGTCCCTGTCTGTGTCGAGTCTGCACATTCTCCCTGTGTCTGTGTGGGTTTCCTCCAGGTGCGTCAATTTCCTCCCACGGTCCAAAGATGTGCAGGTTAGGTGGATTGGCAATGCTAAATTCTCCCTCAGTGTACCTTAACAAGTGCCAAGTGTGGCGAGTAGGGGATTTTCACTGTAACTCCATTGCAGTGTGAATGCAAGCCTACTTGTGACTAATAAATAAACTTTAGTGCTACCCTACATGTGACACTAATGTGTTGCACCTCCTGCGTAAGCACGTCCAAAGCTTCTCCCTACAAAAAACCAGTTCCCCACACTGATCCCACTGCAACCTCAACAAAAAAAATGTTATCAACAAAACAGGAAGAAAGATTTCCCTTTAAAAATGAGCACCGCCGATTGAAGTGCTGAAGATGGGCCAACATTCCCATCCCCCAGGCAATTGTGCTGTTGGCCTGGCTCCCAGCACCTGCTCGCCACGTTAATGAGCCTTTTATACACCGTGTGGGGAGGCTGGCTTTGCAATTCATTCACTACTGCTGACACATCGAAGGGTACATTGATTCATGCTCAGTTTAGCACAGCACAATCAGATACAGAGTAAAGCTCCCTTTGTCCAGTTCTCTTATAGTTTTGCCCCATTTACAGAAGAGAAAAATGATAGTTTTCTGTTATTAGGGTGTTTTTGTCTGCCATCCTCTCTCACACTGAGTTTCATATGTTTCTACTGCTCCTCTTCCCCTCCTATAATTATGCGTTAGTGTTAGTGTTGGCAAAATTATTACAGTGACTTAGCCCTTCTGAATAGGTTGATGATGTGGCAGAGCGATGGCGGGGGTGGATTTGAAAATATTTTTGCTATTCTGAGACTGACAGCATCTTGGCCATAGTGCTGATCTTAGAAAAACAACAGGAAAAAAAAACCTAATAGCATTACTCCAGAAACCTTGGGCACGGTTCTCCAGCCTTATGCACTCAAGCACAAATTGCACTGGGGCCGGGGAATCGCTGGGGAGGGGCCATAGCATGGCTAGCACCAGCAAGCATCCCTTTTGGGATTCTCCCAGCCCCTACGCCCGTTGAAGGCATGAACTAGCTTAGCATATTTAAGTATTAATTTGCATATACAGGGTCAGTTTGGATCTGGATTCTCCTGACTCCTACAGTTCTCCGACCCTCTGGCACAGTAGGAACCCAATGTGGATCACAATCGGTCTCCACAGACGGAGACCATTTGTGATGGTCACACTGGGGAGTATTAGAAGTTATTCAAGGCCCTAGGTTGTCAAGGGAATGGCTGGGTAATGCCTGGTCACTATCCCTGACACTCTGGAAGTGCCAATTGGCATGGCCAGGTTGGCACCACCAAAAGGTGCTGTTTCAGCAGTGCCAAAGGGAGGCAGGTAGCAGCTCCTTTTGCACCCCCATTGTGGTATGTCGCTCACATGTAGTGAGCTTTGGTACCAGTGAATCAGGGTGGCTTGATGCCAGTGACAGGGAAGAGATAGTTTTAGCTTGTGAGTGTATGGTTTTCCGGAGTTCAGGGTGTTCTTTTTAGGTCCCTGCTCCAAAAAAAACTCTGGATGGGATTTTCTGGCTACGCTTGCCCCAAAGGCCAGAAAATCCTGCCTGAGGTCAAAGGACCTTTGCATGGCCTATGTCTCACTTGCTACGATACCTGTGGCGGGTGGGACAGGAAAATTCCACCCTATAAGTGTGGGTGAATGTAATTTGAATCTCCCCAGACCCCAAAAATAATTATAATTGTGGGTGAATTGCGAACTGAGTTGCACCAAACCATCCAGCAGGAATCTCACTGGTTTTTCCACTGAGGACAGAAACGTTTTAGGAGATTTCTGCCCCTCAGGTGATTCTGGCCATGCAATATCTACGTTTTTGATGAAACCCCACATTACTGCGCTATTTACAGAAACCTAAGAAACTCACATGTTCTTAGTTGTTCAGAGAGTAAAGCCATGTAAATGAACAGCAGAAAATTTTGATGAACATATTCTGGCAGTCGAGAAAATTCACTCATAATGACATTTTGCCATTAAGTAGCATAAATTAGTCAAGACTTACTCAAGGGGGAGTACACTTCATTGGTACGCCTAGAAAATTCTGGGCTAATTCACTATTGTGTGCTTACACTCATTTTTCAGTTGTATGCAATAAATGTAAAGCCTAATCAGAGAAATATTTTTAAAAATATGCAGGCAAATGAAGAGAGCAATAGTGTAAGAAGGCATATCCTGACCTCCTTTCGATGGGATTATTCAGGCTGCTCCACTGAGATAAAAGATAATGACAGAGATTAATTACATAACAACAATTAGCACCGTTAGAGACTAATTCTCTAGCAAGTAGAAAAGGAAAGCAGGAAAAAAAATATAAAAACAACATGATTAGAGGCAGCTTTTGCAACACACATCTGGAATATTCTGGTTTGGACTGGTGAAGCAAAGTTTATTCAAAGGACATTCATTTATCACGATGTTAAAGGGCCAGATTTAATTTCAGGCAAGTAATGAACAAGCTATGGGTGCCTTTCTGCTGTGGGATGCCTGGTGCATTATGCACCTTGCTTAGAAAATGAGGGCAGATGTTGCCATTAAAATGGCATTTCTGCCAGATAATGCTTTTTCATCCTCCAGCTGGAAATCTGAATTGAACTTTTGAAAATAGAATTTTTAAAAACACAGAGACTAAAGTGATTTGAACTCAGAGCCCAAGATGGCTAACACCAATTTGCAGTATCATACATTTCAACTTCATTGGAGTGCAGTCAGTCCGTTTGCAAAAGCATCACAGATAATGGGTGGGATTTTCTGGCCGCACTCGCCTCAAAACTGGAAAAATCCCACCCGAGGTCAATGGATCTTTACATGGTTTGTCCCCAGCTTCCCCCTCACTCCCATCCCGCTTGCTACAATTCCCATGGTGAGTAGCGTGGAAAAATTTCCCCCAGTGACTTCACGGCAGTTTGAAAGACTTATACCTCTTGTCTCAGCAACAAGACATCCATGACAATCATCTGAGGTATTTTAGAGATGGGTCTTTAAGACATTGTCGCTTGGACAATGGGAAGCTGACTGAGTTACCACCTGGACATAAGCTAATGAAGTCACTTTTGGAATAGAACCAAAAGCAAAGAACAAAGAAAAGTACAGCACAGGAACAGACCCTTCAGCCCTCCAAGCCTGTGCTGATCATGATACCCGAACTAAACTATAAAAAAAACCTGCCTTACTCAGACTGCATCTCTCTACTCTCTCCCTTTTCGCTTAAGAGCGATGCCGCTTAAATGTTGCCTCTTCTACTACCATCTCTGGCAATGCGTTTCAGGCACCCACCACTCTCTGTGTGAAAATTTTCTCCCGCAAATCTCCCTTAAACTTTCTCACCTCTCACCTTGAACCTGTGCCCCCTTGTAATTGACACTTCCACCCTGGGAAAAAGCCTTTGACTATCCACCTTGTCTATACCTCTCATAATTTTGTAGACTTCTAACAGGTCTCCCCTCAGTCTCTGTCTTTCCAGTGAAAGCAATCTGAGTTTAGTCAACCTCTCCTCATAGCCAGTGCCATCGAGACCAGGCCACATCCTGGTGACCCATCTGTTCACTCTCTCCAAAGCTTCCATGTCCATCTGGTAGTGTAGCAACCAGAACTGCAGGGTGATAGGAATAAATGGACAATGGGTGGAATTTTCTCATTTTGTCATCCACCTTGCTGGCTTTTCCTGCCAAGTTTTCAAGCACTTTGAAAAAATAATGGAAGGGACAGGACCCTTGATGTCATGCTGGCAGGATGCCCTGTCAGTGACCTCGGTTCCTGATAGGTCAAGGCCGATCACAAAAAATAAAAGTAAAGAAAAGGCTCCCCACCCCCATCCATTCACCCCAACACGTAGCCCTTCCACACAAACATGGAACCCCCCTCATCCATCTCCAGAAAACCCCCTGACCTGAACACAGGACCCCCACACTCCAATGGCAACAGCACCCCTCACATGGACACAGCCACCCCACGGACACGGCTCCACGAACACAGGACCTCCCATACCAGGAAACCCTCCCCTGCATGCATACGGGACTCCCCAAAGGAACAGTTCCCTTCCACTGACAGCTTGAGAAAAACACTTAAGTACGATCTCACCTATCTTTTCCTTTTTTATCCAAACTAACTGGTAAGTTTTGAGCCCTATTTGCTGACTTTGATAAATCAGGATTATCCTCTGCTGCAATCAGAAATTTCTTAGTATAATCCAACCCAGCACTGCTGTCTCCCGAAGAACAACTAATTCAGCTGTTTACGCCTTTGAATCAGAAGCATTGAGAATATTGAATTCAGCCTGAAGAAAGCTGAATTATCTACCTACAGATTGTGTATTTTTAAAGCTTTTTTTTTCAGATTAATTTGGCCATCTTATCCTTCCCTACTCTGTAATCTGTATGTGCATGTGTGAACTTTGAGTTTATGTGTGTGCGTGGGAAAGTGTTTTATTATTTTACTTAGATCAGTTAAAGCATAATAAAGCTAACTTCAATAGCACCCTCCAAATCTGCAATCTCTGTCACCTAGAAGGACAAGGGCACCAGCCACCTGCAAATTCCTCTCCAAACCCTGCACACCATCCTGACTTGGAAACACATCACTGTTCCTTCATTGTTGCTCAGTCAAAATCTGGAACTCCCTTCCGAACACAACAGAGATTAGAACAGTCCAAAAAGCTGGCTCAACATCGCCTTTTGAGCTATTGGTATTATCATTTGTTACAAATGCCACATTAGGTGGTGTACTTTACACATATAGTCAGCGATCCTGCATCTTGTGAAAAGAATAAATAAAAATAAGTAATGCCAGAAAGACTAGTGTTAGGCCAGAGCAGGCGAACATTTTAGAAACAAGCAAAGAATGATTGAAAAAATAATAAAGGATAGATTAGAATTTGAGGGTAAACTAGCAAGAAACACAAACCAGACAATAAGGGTGGAATTTTCCCTTTTTGGGACAGAGTGGTGCAGCAGGCAGGAAAAGCAGCGCTGAAGCTGTTAGACCATCTAGCCACTTTATCCGCCGTATTGCTGTAACTAACCCAAAGAGCATGTCCCACAACATTACGCCGGCGGGGTGGGCCTACCCCTTTAGCAACTTTGTTTCTAAAGATCTGGGCGCCCTTTTTAAAGGCCACCCTAGTACAAAAAGTAAAAATAGAACACCCAACATGAAACACCCACACCGGTAATGACCCTGGGACTGCCCCAGCTCTGTCCAGGCAGTGCTAGCTGGGAGTACTGGGATGCTGGGGGCAGTGCCAGCTTGGACACGACCCTCTCCTCTCTGAGTGATTCACTCATCTGAACTCCTCCAGCAGGTTTGCCCACTCTGTGAGAAGCCTGTTGTAATTCATGTTTGCAAGCCCTCACATTGACACAAAAAGATAACGTAATGGGGAGAGGAGCTATCCGGTGTGGAGAATTGATAATTATTAGGGAGGTGTAAAAGGCAGGATTTTAAGAAAATCATAATCCAAACAAGCAGAGCCGTACAAAATGCCATAAACTTTGGCAGGACCTGAAGATCAGAAAATAGTGATCAGAGATTCATGAAAACCAGGAAGTCAGAAGGTTCAGAAAATCCCAGCTAATGTGTTCAAGGCGAGAGTACTATTCCATTGAATTAGTCACCACAGAGGCTGAGACCCTTCTCCGGTTCTGGTGCAGTGTAATCTTTCCCTCGATGGTCCTTTGCATGCCATTGAAAGTTTGCTTTTTTAATTATGCTAGGTTCTTGTAGTGCATTCAACCAGTCACAAGCATCCAGTCATTCTATGAAAAGCAACCTAAGCCAACTTCCAGACAAGAGAAAGTCTTGGCCATTTGGCTTCTTCAACAAGAAATCATTATGAATTTCATGAAAATCTCAGATTCCTGGTTTTTATCCTACAAACCAATTGTCATTTTGGTATCCTCACGGGATTATTTCTTGGCATGATTGTCCGCAATTCCCTGTTGTATAACAATTGTGATTATTGATGACATTGATTTGGATGGCTCAATGCACCATTTGCATTATGTTTTAAGGGCAATGGATTGAAATATGTAATGTTAACAGCGGAATGGAAAATGTATGTGGTTAATGCAGTGTAACCAGCTATGTGCCTTTCTGCTTATAGGTCAGAATATAAAACCTGTGCTGAAATGTTATGCACCATCTCTCACTCTACACAATTGTTGTTATCTTAAATACAATGCATAATCCAGATCCATAATTTGTTAAACTATTCTGTTTTACCTTCAAGATAAAAATATTCTGTACCTCTTGATTTGCTGCCAAGATATTCCCCTGCAGATAAATGCATTCAGCCATCATCCAACGCACTAGCAGCTGTCATCTGACTCTCATGGCAATTTTTAGCACCTTCCTTAACTCTGGTGAACAGTTCACCCTGTCAGGCAAAGCTCAGTGAAAACCTTCATGACAACCCCACTCTCTGAAGCCTAATGTCAGCCCTTGCAGCCACGATAATTGGTACGTCATCCTCTAAGTCAGACTATGCACTAACATAATGTAATTTTTGGTGGTCAAGTTAGCCGCAACTTAGTTCCTTGTATGTGGAAGTTGTTGATGGATTCCTCCATCAGGAAATTTCAAAAACGAATGCACAGTTTTATTAAAAAAAGCTTTCCTTCCTTATTTGGAATGATTGATTTTTCGAAGGATTGGCAGTTGCAAAATCAGTCATTGGTGGTTTCAGAAGAATTTTGTACTTTCATTCATGGAATGTGGGCTTATTATTTATAATTGCCCCTGAGAAGGTGCTGGTGAGCTGCCTCCGTGAACCACTGTGGTGTAGGTGCACCCACAGTGCTCTGAGGGAGGGAGTTCCAGGATTTTGCCCCATTGACAGTGAAGGAACAGTGAAATATTTTGAGTCAGGATGGTTAGTGACTTGGAGGAAGAACCTCCTGGTGGTGATGTTCTCATGCATCTGCTGCCCTTGTCCCTCTAGATGATTTGCTTTGATTTATTATTGTCACATATATTAGAATACAGTGAAAAGTATTGATTTTTGCATGCTGTATAGACAAAGCTTTCCATTCATAGAGAGGGAAACAAGAGAGTGCAGGATGTAGTGTTACAATCATAGCTAGGGTGTAGAGAAAGATAATGCAAAGTAGGTACATTCAAAAGTCTGATAGCAGCAGGGAAGAAGCTGTTCTTAAGTCAGTTGGTACATGACCTTGGACTTTTATACCTTTTTTCCAATGGAAGAAGCTGGAAGAGAGAATGTCCAGGGTGCATGGGGTCCTTAATTATGCCAGCTACTTTGCTGAGCAGCAGGAACTGTAGACAGAGTCAATGGATGGGAGGCTGGTTTGTGTGATGGATTGGGCTACATTCACAACCTTTTGTTGTTACTTGTAGTCTTGGGCAGAGCAGGAGCCATACCAAACTGTGATACAACCAGAAAAAGTGCTTTTTATGGTGCATCTGTGAAAGTTGATGAGACATAATGGACATGCCAAATTTTCTTAGTCTTCTGAGAAAGTAAAGGCATTGGTAGGCTTTCTTAACTATAATGTTAGCATAGAGGGACCAGGCCAATTTACTGGTGATCTGGACACCTAAAAATGTGAAGCTCTCAACCCTTTCTACTTTGTCCCCATTGATGTAGACAGGGGTATTTCTCCTTTAGTCTTCTTGAAGTTGATGGCAATTTGGTAGTGGTCATGAGTTTAGAAGGTCTAGGAAGCCTTGATGAGTTCCTGCAGTGCATTTTGTAGTTGGTATTCTATCCCATTTAGCATGGTGGTAGTGCCACAGAATATGACAGAGAGTATGTAGCCTCTGTAATCAGCAGGAAGTTTCCTTGCCATGTTTGACCTAATACCATGATACTTCATGGGTACAGAGTTGATGTTGAGGGGAAATTCCCTCCTGACTGCATACCACTGTCCTGCCAGCTCTGCAGTTATGATTCTGTCAACATGATTAATCTGTGAGACAGCGCTCCCCTCGTGTTAATAACGAGGACATTGCAGGATCAACAGGGTTGAGTTTATTTCCAATGCTTCAGTTGATACCAGGTAGTTCATCTGGTTCCATTTCTTTGAGACCTTGAGGCTTTGATACAGTCGAATAACTGGCTTGGCCATTTAAGACTGGATCTGAAGTCAGAGCATGTAAGATTGAAAGAATTCTATCCCTAAAGGATATTAGTGAACCAGATGGGTGTTTACAATGCCAGTGATTTTATGGTTGTCATCTGACTTGTGATTCCAGATTTTGAATTCAAATTCCATTACCTGTTACAGTAGGATACAAATCTGGGTCCCCAGATAATTATCCTTGTTCAGAATCACAAGTCCAGTGACAGTACCACAACAGCATTGCCTCATCAAGAATTAGAATGACCAAATTTAATAATGACCCTCACAATTTGTTCATGCATTTTTGATCATAATTTTATTTGGTTCCTTGTATTGGTTGTTGCTGATCATAGGGAATAGGTTGACCTGTGGAATGCTGATAGGAAGTGGCTTGAGCACTGTTATTGGTGGCCAATTGATTCATTGGGTTGGGCGAAGGTTGCTTGAGGGATGATGAGCTAGTGGCTACTGATGAAGCCACCTACCCAGATTGATAGTAGATTTTCGATAATGCCCATCTCCATAAAACAAAAACTGCTGAGACTTCCAGCTTCCTCTGTTTTCAGATTAATAGTCTTTCAAAGAATTGGCACTGGTACAATGGGTTGAATGGCCTTCATCTTTGCTGTAACAATCTACCATTCTATGCATGGACAAATACATGTGTCAGATTTTGGTTTTGACCGGCTAAGCATTATGCAATGCCTGGCAGAGAGGATAATCTGATAGAGAAGATGGCATGTCAACAGAACTCAACTGAATATTCTTCCCAGTTCTACAGATGCCCCGCAATTCTTCTTACAGGAGTTAGTGGTGGCACGGTGGCACAGTGGTTAGCAATGCTGCCTCACAATGCGAGGGACCCAGGTTCAATTCCCAGCTTGGGTGACTGTCTGTGCAGAGTCGGCGCATTCTCCTGTGTCTGTGTGGGTTTCCTCAGTGTGCTCCAGTTTCCTCCCACAATGTGAAAGATTTGCTGGTTAGATGCATTGGCTACACTAAATTCTCTCTGAGTGTATCTGAACAGGTGCTGGAGTGGAGCAGCTTGGAATAGAATTGCAGTGTTAATGTAAGCCTATTTATGACATAAATACACTTTGCTTTTTGCCTATATTCCTCTCTGATCTTCAATAAGCATATCATCAACATTAGCAACCAGTCAACAAGACTTAACAAATTGCTTGTCTGGCTTCTGTTGTTACTTACACCTCAGCACTTCACACATGAGAAGAATTCACAATTATAGAATAAATATGTATTTAATGATCTTTTCATTAAGGCATGCTGTCTGGCTTTTCTTTGGTACCAGAATGGTGGTCAGCTTCTTGAAGCAGGTAGAGACCTCAGATTGGTGCAAAGAGAGTTTGAAGATGTTTGCGAACATCCCTGCCAGCTGGTCCAGCACGATTTGAGTGCTCGTCCAGGTACCCCATAGGGGCCAGTTGCTTTCTGTGGGTTGACTTTTGAGAAGGCTGCTCTGACATCAGCAATGATGACCAAGGATACAGGTTTGTCCGAGGCTTCCAGGAGTGTTGCCAGCATAGATGATGTCCTTCTCCTTTTGTCTCTGAGGTGACGATTAATTGAACTGTGACTCAGAAGAATCATACCATAGATGCCATGGTAAAGCTGTTGTTAGGAAAACAAAGGTAGTTTTAAGGGATATATTTTGCATGGGCAAAGAAATAAGGTATAGTTTTAGGTGGGTTTAATTTATTGTTTCAGTGCCTCGAGGGGCCTATAGCTTGGTTCATGCAGGACAAAAGAACTTGTAAGTGTGGCGATTGGTTTCAATATCAACAGGGATTGTATTTTGTATACAGAGGGCTACAATGTGAAAATAAATAAACTAACAGTTGTTGCTTAGCAACAGCGGATCACTTCTCTGAGAGAGAACCTTTCCTTTGTTCTCAGTTTTTCAAGAAGTCAGGGCAGTTGCAGAGAGAAAGGCATAGAGGAAACACCTCCCAGCTCTGCTTGAAGCAGGAGACGTTATACAATGGAGGAATATGCTCCAGAGAAATTAAAGGTCGGTTGGTTTTAAAAGCCTGGAAATAGAACAGGACACTGTTCATGGGCATCACAGATAAAGCTGAGAAAGAATTGGTTAGTGTGAAGCAAAGTTTCTAAAATAATCATAAAGTTTAGAATGTATTACCACAATCTATGGGAAGACAATATTAGCTGGATATCAGAGTTTGTATAACAGTAGAAGTCAGTCAATATAAAGGAATCCTATTTATATTAAAAGTGGAGTGGAAGCTTTGTTCAAAAATATCACTTGAAAATCCTAAACTGGATTTCAAAGTGCAAACCATTAATAGAAAGTATGATTATGAGAGAAGATTTTAAAGCATGTTTTGGGAAGTTGGGTTTGGAAACTTACGTGACAAGCATCTGGGGGGATTTTGAAAAAACATCTGCAGATATTCACTTGGGGTTTCAAAAAGGAGTGGTACTTGACCACAGTTATCTTGTGTGCATCTAAGGGACTTTATGTGGGGGAACTTTCCAGCCCCCCTGTGCCACAGGGATTGTAACGGGTGTCAGGCAGACCATGCAAAGGTCTGTTCACTAGGGGTGGGATTTTCCAGTTTTGGGGCAAGTGCGGCTGGAACAACCTGCCCTATGTGTCAACAAGACCATTGTGACTTCAAATGTACATTGTCATCCATGTTAATAATAAAACCTGTGTCAACATCCATCTAAAAATGCCTGGGGCTGCCTCAGAGTTTGGGACGGAGGCCGACAGCAACCCTGGACCCTGAAGCACAACAACGGCAGGTGGAAGAGCACATTTCAGGCGCATCTTCCAGCTTCAATGCCAGTGTATTCCTGGTTATCCATCTTCTTTGTTCAGAGGTCCATCTTCTCTCTTTAGGAAGTCCATTTTCTTTCTTTAATGGGGGTCAGTGATGCTGGGCACCTTTTAAATATGGCATCCAGATATGACGGTAGGACACGTGTAATCAAGGTCATCTTTCCATAGAGTATGGCGCTAAACCCCCAGATGCATAATTAGTGGGGTTAGAACTTGAAGCTATGGCATGGTTTCCTGTCGGCCAAGAAACACTCATTGTTTCCATTGCTGCTTTGGGATTTAGTTCCAGCTGGGAGAATTCCACCCATCCTTGCAGATACAGATTGCAGTTTTGCAAGCAATATTACATCCTGTTAGCAATAATACAACCTATCGTAAACAGTTCTCATCAACATACTTTAACCCAAGTCCCATGGATACTAAAATCATTAAGAACAAATGTTAACCACAGTTCCAACTATAATTTTGGGAAAGGAAAGTTTTCCTCAAATACAGATGTCATGCTGCTCAGATATTGTTAATCAATTCAACTTAACAATGCCTGGTTTTGTTTCAAAATAAGTGATACTAAGTTCAAGCTGCTGAGCTCAATCCTTTAGTTTATTTCCTCAAGGCTGACAATGAAGCCCCCAATTACATTGTGTAATTAAAGCAAATATAATTCCTTGAACCCAGACTTTATCTTACCTTTAAGGTAATTAAGTCATCAATAAGAGATCCATGCAAAACACTACCTTAACTGTTAATTATTCCACTAGCAAAAATTCAAACTGAAGTGTTTAAAAGTGGTCAAGATAAAATCCATAAATGATACTTCAAACTAACACAAACCCCTCCAAAATTAATAGTATTATCAAAATCCTACATTGCTAAACACCTGAAGAAACGTATCCTGCAGTCTTTTGTAATCCAATTTTGCAATGGGATCTGAAACAGACATTATATAGGGCTGGAATTTTCTGACTGTTCACACCAGTGGTATTTTCCCATCCCGCTGCAATGGAAGGAGATTTGGCTTGTTGTCAAATTTTTCGTCTTCACTGCAGCAGGAGCGTGGCATAAACGGGCCTCACTAATTATACATCCGGGAGTTTAAGCACTGTATTCTGTGGCAAGATGGCCTCGATTGCACGTGTTCTGCCATATTTAAAAGATGTTCACTGACCCACCATTGAAGAAAGAAAATGGACTTCCTAAAGAAAGAAGATGGACTTCCTGATAAAGATGGATCACCAGGAAAACACCGAGGCTGAAAGGTAGACCCCCCTCAATGGCACTGAAGCTGGAAGTTCCATAAGAACATAAGAAGTAGGAGCAGGAGTAGGCCATCTAGTCCCTCGAGCCTGCCCCGCCATTCAATAAGATCATGGCTGATCTGATAGTGATTTTGTTCCACTTACCCACCTGCTCTCCATAACCCTTAATTCCCTTATTGGTCAAAAATCTATCCACCTGTGACTTAAACACATTTAACGAGGTAGCCTCCACTGTTTCAATGGGCAGAGAATTCCAAAGATTCACTACCTTCTGGGAGAAGTTCCTCCTCAACTCTGTTCTAAATTGACACCCCTTACTTTGAGGCTGTGCCCTCTAGTTCTTGTTTGCTTTCTAAGTAGAAATAATCTCTCTGCTTCTACCCTGTCTAGCCCCTTCATTATCTTATATGTCTCTATAAGATCTCCCCTCAGCCTTCTAAACTCCAACGAGTATAGGCCCAGTCTACTCAATCTCTCCTCATAAGCTTACCTTCTCATCTCCGGAATCAACCTGGTGAACCTTCTCTGCACTCCCTCCAAAGCCAATATATCCTTTCGCAAATAAGGGGACCAAAATTGCACACAGTACTCCAGTTGCGGCCTCACCAGTGCCTTGTACAGTTGCAGCAAGACCTCCCTGCTTTTATACTCCATCCCTCTCCTGATAAAAACCAACATTCCATTTGCCTCCTTGATCACCTGCTGTACCTGCAAACTGAGTTTCTGCAATTCACACACAAGGACCCCCCAGGTCCCTCTGCACAGTAGCATATTGTAATTTTTCACCATTTAAATAATAGTCCATTTTACTATTATTCCTTCCAAAGTGGATAACCTCACATTTGCCAATGTTATACTCCATCTGCCAGATCCTTGCTTAGCCTATCCAAATCTCTCTGCAGACTTTGTGTCCTCCATGCAATTTGCTTTCCCACTCATCTTTGTGTCATCCGCAAACTTTGTTACTCTACACTCGGACCCCTCCTTTAGATTGTCTATGTATATGGTAAATAGTTGAGGCCCCAGCACCGATCCCTGCGGCACACCACTGGTCACTGATTGCCAACCGGAAAAGCACTCATTTATTCTGACTCTCTGCTTTCTGTTAGATAGCCAATCCTCAATCTACACTAATACTTTACCCCCAACTCCGTGTACCTTTATCTCATGCAGCAATCTTTTGTGAGGCACCTTATCAAATGTGTTCTGGAAATCTAAATCCACCACATCCACCGGATCCCCTCTGCTAACTGCACTCATTATATCCTCATAAAATTCCAGTTAATTAGTCAAATATGACTTCCCCTTCATGAATCTATGCTGCATCTGGTCACGGGCATTCGGCCTCTGATCTTTGGATAAGCATTCTCTAAGGCAGCCTTCACAACATATGACAGCACAGAGTTGCTGAGCAGAAACTGATAACCAAGTTTCGCACACATGAGGACAGCTTCAACTGGGATCTTGGGTTCATGTCACACTATCTGTAACCCCCACGACTTGCCTGGACTTGCAAAATCTCACTAACTGTCCTGGCTGGAGATAATACACATCTCTTTAACCTGTGCTTAATGCTGTCTCCACTCACATTGTCTGTACCTTTAAGACTTGATTACCTGTAAAGACTCGCATTCCAACCATTATTTTGTAAATTGAGTTTGTGTCTTTATATGCCCTGTTTGTGAACTGAAATCCCACTCACCTGATGAAGGAGCAGTGCTCCGTAAGCAAGTAGCTTTTGCTACCAAATAAACCTGTTGACTTTAACCTGATGTTGTGAGACTTCTTACTGTGTTTACCCCAGTCCAACACCAGCATCTCCACATCATTTGCAAATACAGCAGGCTTGATGCCTGTTTCAGGTATGTGCCTTGGATGCCCATGAAGGAACTATAACTGATATGATGGGTTGTGCTCAACGAAAACAGATTGTACGCACACCTTCCACCTCAATATTTGCACCATTAAATGCCTGTATTTCATTGTACCTCCACTAAAGCAATGAAATAGAAAAGTAGGTGGGGTGTGTAACGTATTGTCAATCTGAAACAAGCCCATTATGCATCCCTAACAAAGTTGATTTTTTTCCTCAATGTCCTTACCAATATATTCTCACCATGTAAAGCTTGAAGCTTTTACTTTGCTGACGCCATTTGTGGAATGTTTCCTGTTTGTAAATATTCAAAAGTATAATAAATAGTGTATAATTTTTGTCATTTGATCTCCATTCACATGAAAAGGTTTGCAATTTTCTCTGCTTCATCTAATTATATTGCACATCACTGATTCTGTAACATCCTCTGTAGATCGAAAGCGTAAATCTCTTTCTAATGAGTGAGCAATCAGATTAGAATAAAGCTTTTTAATAAGCGCTCCAAGGTTGTTTTTTTCCCTCTGGTTGCAATTCTACCATATCTAAACACCATCATAGAGACGTAAAAAGGAATGAAGTGTTTAATAAAATTTGTTAAATAGTTTTTTGATTAATGGTTTCTCTCCGAAACATTAGCCTGAATCTTTCGAGTAGAAACAATGCATAAAGAATCTTCTGATTGAACACTGCTGTGCATTTCTTTTGAGATCGTCCAGTTTTTTTAAAGTTTATTTATTTGTCGCAAGTAGATTTACATTAATACTGCAATGAAGTTATTGTAAAAATCTCCTAGTCATCACACTCCGGTGCCTGTTCATGTACACTGGGAGAGAATTTAGCACGTAACCAGCACATATTTCGGACCGTGGGATGAAGCCGGAGCAACTGGTGGAAACTCATGCAGACACGGGGGTGGGGAACATGCAACCTCCACACAGGCATTTACTCACTCCTGAAATCAAACCCGGGTCCCTGTGCTGCCCACTCCAATCCCAAGTCTTACAGAAACATGCAGCTCAGCACCCCATGCGGTACTCGATTGGAGTGGAGTAGAACCAGGGGGAAGACAGGACATGTCCCCCTTTTACAGCACTAGCTCTGTGATCGGTCTGGTCAGTTTAAAAGTTCAATCCATAAGTGTGGCTTAGTGAAAGGAGGACTGAATGGGTGAGTGGAGGTGAAATGGGCAGGTGGATGAGTAGTTTGGTGGGTAGATTGGTAAATGGGGCGATAGGTAGGTGGGTAAGTGGGTGAGAGGTTTAGGTAGGTGAGAGAGTAGGTGGATGAGGGGTAAGTATTTTGGTTAAGTGCGTACATGCCTCACTAGGCTGTCTGGTAGTCAGGTGTACTCAGTCAGAAGATTAATCAAGTTGGGTTATGGGGTTAGTTGGGTCTGCTGGGGAGATATCAAGTTGGTGAGGAGGTTGAAGGCTGGGGCTGTTGGGACTAGAGAGATAGTTGGGTGGTTGAGGAAAGTAGTCATGATGTGGGTGTGCCGGCGTTGGACTGGCGTAAACACAGTAAAAAGCCTGACAACACCAGGTTTTAGTCCAACTGATTTATTTGATAATAGACTCACAAGCACCTGACGAAGGGGCTAACCCCGAAAGCTTGTGAGTCTATTATCAAATAAATCGGTTGGACTAAAACCTGGTGTTGTCAGACTTTTTACTGGGGAAAGTAGATCAGGTCCTGAATGACGGTTGGGTCAGGTCAGGACTATAGTCAGGTTTGGTTGGAGGAATGTTGGTCAGGTTGGGGAGGAAGCTGGGTTCTGTAGGTGATCAAGACAGGTCAGAGTGGCAGTTGTGAAGTCGGGAGGTCATTGGGTTGGGTTCACTCAGGTCCAGTCAACAGAGTAGTCAGCTTGAGGTAGGCATTTAGTTGGGGGGTTGTGGTTTTAATCTAACAGCTCCTGGGTAACTAAGTTGAGGGGATCTTTTCCAAGTCTTCAACTCTAGTTTAGAGGCAATGTTTTTGTGAAGGGTCTCCAGAGCAGGGGAATTGTCTGCCAGTAGTTTAAACTTCCCGGGTAATTCTCACGTAGGTGTGTGCATCAAGAATTCTGCTGCGTCTCGATGTGCATCTTCAGTCGTATCTCAGGTCTCCAATGACCCAGAGTCTGGAAGACTTGGGCCTTTATTGATTTGTTTCAGATCCTGAGTGGTGTGTATTTCCAATATTGTCAGTTTCCATATTAAGATCTTTAATTAATATGAACATTTACAATTTTTCATCATAACAATCATACCTCCTTTTCACATAGTTTACTTATCTTGTTGATCTTTATTTATCATTTCTTTTTTGCTCATGACCAGCATTCCAAGCTGGCTTTTATGATTTTTAGACATCAATTACAATTAAATAATAAGATTGCAAAGCCATAAGTCATAGGAACAGAAGTAGTCCATTTGGCCCAGCGAGTCAGTGATTGATCTGTTGCGATAATCCTCAGCTCATCTTTTTCACCTTTTGCCCATAACCCTTGATCACCTTATTGATTAAAAATTTATCTTGTTCAACCTTGAAACTACTTAATAAACTAGCCTCTACAGAGCTCCGTGGAGAAGAATTCCATAGATTTTCCAAAGCCTCTGAGAAAATAAATTCCTCCTCATCTCTGTAAGGGCAGCACCTTACGTTTATCTTGGACTCTCTCACAAAGGGAAACAATCTTACTAAGCTGCTTTAGAATTCAATATGTCTCAATAAGTTTGCCTCTCATTTTTCTAAACTCCAATGAATTCAGGCCTACCCTACTCAACCTCTCTTCATAAGAAAGCCCCTTCATAACTGGGATCAACCTCGTGAACCTTCTCTGTACTGTCTTTGATCCCAGTAAATCTTTAAGGACTAAAGTCCAGGTTCCAACAGTAAAAGTACATACAAAAGTATAATGGAACTTCTCTTTGCCAATGGAAAGGAACCAAAGCCTTCTAGAGGACAGGCAGGTAGGAAGGAGGTGGGTACTATATTAGGGGGCTGCCCCGATGTGCAAAGGGCACCTCCAGTAGATAGTATCTACCCTTTTAAAAAATTTGCCCACTCCTGCCTGCCTGTACACTCTAACTGTTTTTAGGACATTTTAAGTGTTCTATTGGGGTCAATTAGTTTATTAACAACCTCAATTGAGCCTTACTTAATTTGTTACATATGGTGGGCAGATTGTTAATTCTAGTGTCCGCCCACCTACTGTGTTATGGGGGTGAGCCCCAATAAAGATGGAAATTGCTGATGAGCTGGGCACTGGTCGTATTTTGTGTGCACCCTCCTCTGCACGGGCATGTAAAATAGAATCATGGACTGGAATTCTGCCATCCCGTCCACCACTGGAATTTTAACAGTGGGTTGCGGAGAATGTGAAACACCATTGACGGTCGAGTGGGAATTTCTAACGTTTAGACCAGCACGGCCGGAGAACTCTGTCCAAAGAATCCCTGCAGAAGGAGGTCGTTCGGTCCATCAAGTCTGCACTGACCACAATCCTACGCAGGCCCTATTCCCGTAACCTCACATACCTCACATGTTAATCCCACTGAGTGGCAATTTAACATGGCCAATCAGCATAACCTGCACATTTTTGGACTGTGGAAGAAAACCAGAGCACTCGAAGGAACAACATGCAGACATGAGGAGAATGTGCAAACTCCACACTGACAGTGACCCAAGCCGGGAATCCATCTAAGGGCATCAGTTTGATAGTAAACATTTTTATCTGCAATTACATCTTTCTTGGTGGTCATCAATGTACTGCTTGCCAACTCTCAGCTAGCAAGAATTCTATTTGAGTTTTATGATGGTACATTTGGCTGAATTTTTCTGAATAATCCAGAAACCCCACCAGATGCATCCTCTTGGCATGGGGACAATTGACAGAAGATTTGTCTGCCTTTCTGAGCCAAAATTTTTAATACTGGTCCAAACGGACTGGAATGCCAACAGGAAGTAGGGTTTTGTCCAGAATTCCAACCACCTTTCTATTGGCCAATCCTCCCTCTCTCATTCCACTATCTTGGTTCCTGGAATTTTAGAGTCTTTTGTTATTTCCAAATAAAACAAATAAAAATGCAAATATCATTTTTAAAATTCAATCATTTAAGTGCTTTATATACAACTTAGGCAGTTTAAAGTAAAAAAATCATTATTATGAGATAAAAGCAGCAATAATTAAAGAACAAATTAAAGAACTGTAAATGTTCTGTAAACTGTAATTATAATATGTGTATTCATTTTCCGCTTGTCTGTTTTGTCCTTTGTACAATGTTGTTGTAATGTGCCTTTCGAGCATTTTAAGCAGCGAGTCACGGTAAACTACATCTCAAATTTAACTGAGACATTGCGAGAGTGTAGAATAGTGAAATTTAATTTTTGATAAGCTCACTCTTCTGACAATACAGAAATGAGAAAATGGAAAGTTGAGAGCAGTATACATATATGATAAATATGTATCAAATAGGTACCAAAGGCAGAAAAACCTGCCCAGCCATGAAGCTGTGGGGCCATACCAAGATCTGTCTTGTGGAATGCCCACCAACCGGAAATGTTAATATTAATGGGGTGGAGGAGAAGGCAGAAAACAGTTGAAGGTTCATGTTAAGGCTGGAGATGTGGAAGCCTTGATGATCTCAATAGTAGGATCTCACTTACATGCCATGGCACTGCCTGCTACCTGGCAACCTGTAAATGGGTGGTCTCATTGGCTAACAGAGAAAACAGTTGCTATAGGGACAAACCCCAACCCTGGAGGAAATAGAAATAGGGTTCAGAGAAGAAGTAGACAAATTCAGCCCTTTCATTCTTGCTCTGCCATTCCATCAGATCATGGCTGATCTCTCCCTGCTCTCAAATCCACTTTCCCATCTGTTCCCCATATCCTTTTAACCCATTTTTAAAATCAGAAATCTATCGCCTTCTTGAAATCACTCAATGATTAAGACTCCATCGCACTATGGGCCGCGAGTCCCACAGAGTTACTACACCCTGCGGGAAGTAGTTCCTACTGTGACCTCTTGCTCTAGATTGCCCCACATTTGATATACATTTACTTTATCGATCCCTTTTAGTATTTTATATATCTCGATCAGATCCCCTCTCACTCTTCTAAATTCCAGCAGATACAAGCCCAAACTGTTTAATCTCTCCTCATACCTTTTCATCTCCGGAATCAAACTGGTGAACCTCCTCTGAACTGTCTCCAATGTCATCACATCCTTTCTCAAATAAGGAGACCAAAACTGGACATAATACTCTAGATGTGGTCTCCTCAACATCATATACAATTGCAACTCCAACCCTCTACTTTCATACTCCTGTCATTTTGTAACAAATGCTAGATTCAAGTTCTTCCTTCAAGCCAGAAGTTGGGAGGAATGGAGAGGGATCAGGGAAGGGAAAGCAATTCTGTGGAGTCCTGCTATTTGAAGGTTTGACAGGGGAAGAGGCTGGCAATTGGAGCTCCCTGAAAGCTTTCTTGGGGGACTTGGGGAGAACGTTCTTAATACGTGTAGTCCACAAAGAATGCTGAAAGAACTCGCCCCGGAGAGTCAAAAGCTCCTGTATTGCTTGAGCTGCTGGCAATCTCAGTTTGGTTTTCCTGCTTGATTTGGTATATCTAAAAAAATAACCGGGTGGTAATGGGGTTGGGTTTCCTGATCCTAGTATTCATTCCCTGAACCTACTCCTTTCAATGGGGTTGGGGTGGAAGAAGAAAAATGGATGCAAGAGGTGGGGGTGAGGTCCTGAAAAAATTCAAGGCCAAAGTAGCTTCTGCAAATGCAGTTATTTTCATGTCTGTAAATTTGTTGATGTGAACTGGGAAGTATTTTGTTCTAAATCATGTTAGAGCAGAAAATGGCATCATGATACACATCACTGTGCTGGATAAAGAGACAAGGGAAGATTGTTGAGTAGACAGGAACAAAAATGTTCTATATATTCTGATACATTAATAACTGTTGTGTTCATGTTTCCTGTTCTTGCCCTGAATCAGAACATTTTATCTCAATTTCCACCTCTCTCATCCCACATTGTCATCTCCAACTTTTCCCTTCCCTGATTTTCTTGCCTCCATCTCTAGGGGTAGGCTATGAATCAATATAGCCCCACTTTGGGCACCATTGTTTTGGGGCGACACGGTGACATAGTGATTAGCACTGCTGCCTCACAGCACCAGGAACCCTGGTTCAATTCTAGTCTCAGGTGACTGTTCCCCTCGAAATCAGATGGCCCTGAATCCGCTGGAACGGGGTACCTTGTGCTTGACTCTGTTTGTTAGAATTTCCTCCCTTTATCTCAGGCTTATGCTGCAAAATGCTGGTAACAGGAGTGCTTGGAACTTGGTGTAATGATGGGGCCAGCGGCATATAGGAGGCAGAGAGTCGGGGTTAATGGGTGCTATTCGGATTGGCAGTTGGTGACTAGTGGAGTGCCCCGGGGTCGGTGCTGGGGCCTCAGCTGTTTACCATTTATATAGATGATCTGGAGGAGGGAACCGAGTGAATGGTGTCAAAATTTGCTGATGACACCAAGATTGGTGGAACGGCAAATTGTGCGGAGGGTGTGGAGGATCTGCAGAAGGATCTAGATAGGCTGGGCGAATGGGCCAGGAACTGGCAAATGGAATTTAATGTTGGCAAGTGTGAGGTGGTCCACTTTGGTAGGAATAATGGTAGGAAGGACTATTACTTACATGGCGAAAAACTGCAGCAGGCGACGGTGCAGAGGGACCTCGGGGTCCTTGTGCATGAGTCGCAAAAACCCAGTCTGCAGGTGCAGCAGGTGGTCAGGAAGGCAAATGGGATGCTGGCCTTCATAGCGAGGGGGATTGAATATAAAAGTAGGGAGGTCTTGCTGCGGCTGTATAGGGCATTGGTGAGGCCGCAGCTGGAGTACTGTGTGCAGTTTTGGCCGCCGTACTTATGCAAGGATATTTTGGCCTTGGAGGGAGTGCAGAGGCTGATACCGGAGTTGAGGGGGTTGAGCTATGAGGAGAGGCTGAATAAACTAGGCTTGTACTAATTAGAGCTTAGAAGAATGAGGGGAGATCTCATTAAGACATATAAGATGATGAAAGGGATGGATAGGATAGAGGTGGAGAGACTCTTCCTGCTCAGAAAAGACAGTAGGACTAGGGGACACAGCCTTAAGATAAAGGGGGGGCGGTTTAGAACAGAGTTGAGGAGGAACTTCTTCACTCAAAGGGTGGTGAATCTCTGGAATTCTCTGCCCGTTGAGGTGGTGGAGGCTGCCTCGCTAAATATTTTTAAGACGCGGGTTGATGGGTTTTTGATAAGCGAGGGGATTAAGGGTTATGGGGAGAGGGCGGGAATGTGGAACTGAGCCACGACAGATCAGCCATGATCTTATTGAATGGCGGGGCAGGCTCGAAGGGCTAGATGGCCTACTCCTGCTCCTATTTCTTATGTTCTTATGTTCTTATGACTGTCTGCGTGGAGTTTGCACATTGTCCCCGTGTTTGCATGAGTTTCCTCCAGGTGCCCTGGTTTCCACTCATAGTCTGAAAGAATTGCAGGTTAGGTGGATTGGCCATAGTAAGTTGTCCCTTAGTGCAAGGGCTTGCAGGGGGAATATGTGGGTAATGGGGATAGGGCCTGGGTGGGATAGTTGTTGGTGTGGGCTTAATGGGCTGATTGGCCTCCTTCTGCACTGTAAGAATTCAATGACTTCCACAGTTACTTTCCACAGCCCACTTCCTGCAAGGACTCTATTCCATTCTTTCAGTTTTTTTTGTTGCATTTGTTCTGTTGATGCAATATTTCTCACCCAGGATGGAATTTTGAACCTGCGTAGGTCTTTAGTGTAAACCAACACGCAGGCCCAAAATCCCACAGATGTGAGGGAACAGGATTCTTGTTGGTGAGATCTTGGTTCCTGATTTTGCCCATCCCCTCGCTGGTAGTGTCAGAACCTGGGTTCTGGGTTACTGGGGACTGGGTTACGAGGAGAGGTTGAAGAAACTGGGACTATTCTCCTTGGAAAGACGGAGATTGAGAGGGGACATGATAGAAGTATATAAGATACTGAAGGGAATAGATAGAGTTAATAGTGAGAGACTGCTCCCTAGACTGGGTACGAACACGAGAGGTCATCATTTAAGGGTGAGGGGGGAGAGGTATAATTTGGAGGTGAGAAGAAGGTTCTTTACGCAGAGAGTTGTGGGGGTCTGGAACGCGTTACCGAGTAGGGTGGTGGAGGCAGGAACGTTGGACTCGTTTAAGATGCAGTTAGATAGGCACATGAGTGAAACGAGAATGGAGGGATATGGTAGGGGCTATTAAATAGGGTTAAACCTCGGGAGACACCGGAAAGGCAGGCTGTAAGATTAATATTTTTGTCTTTATTCCACAGGCGGAGGTCCACCTCGTGTCAAACGAGGGGCATGCACACAGCGGGTCGTGCGTGGGCTGCTCTTGGAAGTTCCAGGAGTGGCCTAGTACTTCATGTCGGTGTGTGTGCTTGATCCTGGACCGGTAGATGGGCGCCGCAACAGCTCAGTGACTAGCACTGCTGGCTGTGCAGACACATGGATTTGGGCCTGTGTCTGTGGGAGTTTGCGCATTCTCCCTGTGGTTGCGTGGGTTTCCTCCGGGCGCTCCGGTTTCCTCCCACACCCCAAAGATGTGCTCTTAGGCTAATCGGTTTTTACCAAATTGACACTATTTCTTCCCTGAATCTGACTGAGTAGGGTTCCATTCGTAGACATGCAGGGTAGAATAGGTGTAGGGTGATGCGGCGGCGCGGGCTCGTTGGGCCGAAGGGCCTGTTTCCCGTGCTGGGTTGTTCTTTGTTCTTCTTTGTTCTTTGTTCTTTGTAACCTTGTTGTCAAACTTGGGGCATGCACACGGTGGGTCGTGCATGGGCTGCTCTTGGATGTTTCGAGAGTGGCCTAGTACTTCGCGTTGTGGTGTGTGCTTAAACCTGGACCAGCAGATGGGCACCACAACAGCTCAGTGACTATCACTGCTGGCTGTGCAGATACATGGATTTGGGCCGGTGTCTGTGGGAGTTTGCGCATTCTCCCTGTGGTTGTGTGGTTTTCTTCCGGATGCTCCGGTTTCCTCCCACACCCCAAAGATGTGCTCTTAGGCTGATTGGTATACCAAATTGACCCGACACTATTCTCCCCGAATCTGGCTACAGTAGGGGTACCATTAGCATACACATGGGGCAAGGTAGGTGTAGGAAAATGCTTTGTTAAGATGGCAGCGCGGGCTCGTTGGGCCTATTTCCCATGCTGGGTTGTTCTTTGTTCTTTGTTCAATACAGACTCCTTACTTATACTAATTTTCTTCACCTCTGCATCCTCCCCACTCCCTTGGATGTCTCTACATCTGGGAGATTATCTGTATCTTCCTCAGTGAAAACAGACACGAGGTAATTATTTAACTTCTCTGCCATTTCTCTTTTTCCCATTATGAGTTATCCTGACTTGGCCTCTAATTAAATGCTTCACATTTATCTGAGCCAGAGATGTCTCTTCTATATACCTATTTTACATTCATATTTTGTTCTCTCTTTCTTTATCAGTTTCTTGGTCTTCCTTTGCTATATTCTAAAAACCTTATAACCTCAAATGTGCAACTGTTTTCTGCAGCTTTATAAGCTTTTTCTTTTAAACTTAAGACTCATTACTTTTTTCTTTTCTTGGCGTATTATCACTTTGGCCTTAATCACCATGATTTTTGTCATTTCTGCTGCCTTCCACCCTATTTCAGACCTTCCCTTTTATTCTTTGTCTTGCTTTTTTTTAAATTGCTTAAAACCTATTGTAATTTAATATTTTCCTAGTTCTGGTGAAAGGTTGTCAGTCTGAAATGTTAAATTTGTTCCTCTCCTCAAATTCTGCCAGACCTGCTAAATAGTTCCAGCAGTTTCTAATTTTGACCTCTTTACTCACACTGGTTTCTTTATTTATTCCATTACCTGCTATGTAATGAGGCGGGTAGAATTAGGGACCTTGCGGTGAAGGATCCTCTTGGAGAGAGTGATCATTGCATGGTGGAGTTTCTGTTGCAGATGGAGGAGGAGAAAGTGGGTTCCCGGACACGCGTCCTTTATTTGAATAGAGGGGAGTATGGTAGGATGAGAGAAGAATTGGCGAATGTGGACTGGGGGAGCGCGTTGGAAGGTAGGTCTGCTGAGGAGCAGTGGAGGATCTTTAAGGAGATCTTTCTTGGTGCTCAGCAGAAATTTATTCCGATGGTCAAAAAGGACAGTAGGAGGAGAGGTAATAAGCCGTGGATAACGAAGGAGGTGAAGGAAAGTGTTAAATTAAAAGCGGAGGAATTTAGAGTAGCTAAGAGCAGTGGGCGAGAAGAGGATTGGGAAAGGTTTAAATGTCAACAAAGATTGACAAAGAAGTTGATAAAGGAGGGTAGGAGAAGCTATGAAGCTGGGCTAGCACTTAATATAAAAAAGGATAGCAAGAGTTTTTATAAATATATAAAAAGGAAGAGGCTGGCTAGGGTGAACGTTGGTCCTTTAGAGGATGAGAAAGGGGACCTAGTGGTAGGGGATGGGGAACTGGCTAAGGTCTTGAATAACTTTTTTGTTTCTGTCTTCACGGAGGAGGACGTGAATAATTTGCCGGGTGTTAGCGATGGAAAGGTGGTAGGACTGGAGGGTCTTAATGACATTACTGTTACTAGAGAGGTGGTGCTCGATAGACTGGAGGGGCTGATTGTGGACAAGTCGCCAGGACCGGATGGAATGCATCCGAGGGTTCTGAAAGAAATGGCGGAGGTTATAGTGGATGCCTTGGTGGTTATTTTCCAGACGTCGCTGGATTCCGGGGAAGTGCCGGAAGATTGGAAAACGGCTAATGTTACGCCGTTGTTTAAGAAGGGTGCCAGGCAAAAGGCGGGGAATTATAGGCCGGTTAGTTTAACGTCTGTGGTAGGTAAAATGTTAGAATCCGTCATTAAGGAGGAAATTGCGAGGCATCTTGAAGGGAATTGCTTGATAGGGCAGACGCAACACGGTTTCATTAAAGGGAAGTCGTGTCTGACAAATTTACTGGAGTTCTATGAGGATGTGTCTAGGGCAGTGGATAGAGGAGAGCCGGTGGATGTGGTCTTTCTGGATTTTCAGAAGGCGTTTGACAAGGTACCTCACAAGAGGTTATTGCAGAAGGTCAGGGGACATGGAGTTGGGGGTAGGGTGTTAGCGTGGATAGAGGATTGGTTGTCAAATAGGAGGCAGAGAGTGGGGGTCAATGGGTGCTATTCGGATTGGCGGTTGGTGACTAGTGGGGTGCCCCAGGGGTCGGTGCTGGGGCCTCAGCTATTTACCATTTATATAGATGATCTGGAGGAGGGAACCGAGTGCAGGGTGTCGAAATTTGCTGATGACACCAAGATTGGGGGAACGGCAAATTGTGCGGAGGGTGTGGAGAGTCTGCAGAAGGATCTAGATAGGCTGGGCGAATGGGCCAGGAAATGGCAAATGGAATTTAATGTTGGCAAGTGTGAGGTGGTCCACTTTGGTAGGAAAAATGGTAGGAAGGACTATTACTTACGAGGCGAAAAACTGCAGCAGGCGACGGTGCAGAGGGACCTCGGGGTCCTTGTGCATGAGTCGCAAAAACCCAGCTTGCAGGTGCAGCAGGTGGTCAGGAAGGCGAATGGGATGCTGGCCTTCATAGCGAGGGGGATTGAATATAAAAGTAGGGAGGTCTTGCTGCAGCTGTATAGGGCATTGGTGAGGCCGCAGCTGGAGTACTGTGTGCAGTTTTGGGCGCCGCACCTGCGCAAGGATATTTTGGCCCTGGAGGGAGTGCAGAGGAGGTTTACTAGGCTGATACCGGAGTTGAGGGGATTGAGCTATGAGGAGAGGCTGAATAAACTAGGCTTGTACTCGTTAGAGTTTAGAAGAATGAGGGGAGATCTCATTGAGACGTATAAGATGATGAATGGGATGGATAGGATAGAGGTGGAGAGACTCTTCCCGCTCAAAAAAGACAGTAGGACTAGGGGGCACAGCCTCAAGATAAAGGGGAGGCGGTTTAGAACGGAGTTGAGGAGGAACTTCTTCACTCAAAGGGTGGTGAATCTCTGGAATTCTCTGCCCGTTGAAGTGGTGGAGGCTGCCTCGCTAAATATTTTTAAGAAGCGGGTTGATGGGTTCTTGATAAGAGAGGGGATTAAGGGTTATGGGGAGAGGGCGGGAAAGTGGAACTGAGCCACGACAGATCAGCCATGATCTTATTGAATGGTGGGGCAGGCTCGAAGGGCTAGATGGCCTACTCCTGCTCCTATTTCTTATGTTCTTATGTTCTTATCTCCTTCTGCTTTTTGCCATTATCCCTTTTGCTACTTAATCTCTCCTGTCTTCCATCCAATTACAGACATTCCCTGATGTTCCTTTACCCCCTTCCCTCCTTATTGGGCGAGATTCTCTGGCCTCTCAGCCGTATGCTTCCCACCAGCGGGAGGTGGTGCATTGTTTACCAGTGACGGTATTCTCTAGTCCCACCCTGTCAACAGCAATTCCCATTGACGTCACCCCATACCAGCAAGAAACCCACAAGCAGAGGTGCACTGCCGACGAGACTGGAGAATCCCACCAGCATGAATGGCCAGAGAATTCTGACTGTTATATCTTTAAGTCCTCCCAGCTCAGAAAGGGTCGTTGACCTGAAGCATTAACTCCAGTACTTTGTCCACAGCTCTGTCTGACCCAAATATTTCCAAAATTGTTTTTATTTCAGGCTCCTGGCATTCAACAGCATTTAGCTCTTGTAACAACATCATGCCACAGTTTGTGCTGGTGCATGGATTTTGGATATGGCAAATAATCATCTCTCAAATAGCTGATCAGAACAAAGTGTAGTTCAGCTAAAGTTGGCACACAGATCTGTTTTTGCGCACATCTTGGAGTGTAGCATATGTTTCCCTGCTCTGCCATCTGTGCACCAAAGAACAAATTCCACTTCTTGTCATTCATCTTCAGCATCCATTGATGTACGAAGAGAAAAAACAGCAATGAATAGAGCTACAAGAAATAAGTAAGGAGCAGAATGATTCCAGTTCATTTCATTGTTACAAATTTCTACTGTGTAGTCTAAGAAGGGGAGATTATCAAGCACAATTTCGATATTTTACAACTTATTCAATCTTCTGAACATCACTCTCTAACTTTCTCTTGTGGAAGCAGAAGATGGGTACTGTTCCATGAATGTTTCTGGCTCTCGCATCTCACCCAAGTGGCCACTTTTTTACATGTAGCTAAGTAGTGAGGAACTACACATTATCCAACCAGTGGGCACCAGATCACAACCTGATACTGCCTTCATCCAATACCAAATGTGAATATTTACCAGCGGAAGTGACTTAATGGCCCAAAATAGTTACCCAAGCTACCTATTTAGAACAGGTCTATTGCCCCTGCTGCTATATATATTGCTTTCAGCTAATTCAGCACAGATCAATCATTGATTGTGGACTCATCCTGATCTTTATACCAGATTCCATACAGAGCAGCAAAGTTATCAAATAAATCATCAGATTCCCTCAGTTTCTCATTTCTAAAACATAAGTAAAACGTAACAGTGAATTCAGGTAAATTTCTCAAAAACAAACTCAAATATTAAAAATAAATCCACAAAAAGCTTGCTTGTCTTGTTCAACTCCACCATTTCCCAAAAAGAAATGCAAGTCTGATTTTTAAATGTTGCAAGGCTGTGAACAGGAGTGATCAAAATTACATTTGTATATGTATGAAAAGTGACCAACTGGACCCTATGATTTTCTTTCACAGATGTTTGGCATGAGCAAATGCTTCACGTCAGCATTTAGAAGGACTATTTGGAGTGCCTTAACTCTGAATGACAGGGTGCTAGTTCACGTTCCACTATATGATCTGAATACATAAACTAAGTGGGCCGACACTTCAATGCAGGGCTGATGGGGTGCTGTATTGATAGAAGCTTCTTTTTGGATGGGACATTAACTTACATCTGCCAGATGCAAAAGATCATGTGGCACCTTTTTTAAAAGTGTGGGGAGTTCTCCCAGTGTCTCAGATAAAATTCATCACTCAACCAGCACCACTAAACCTACTTAACTGCTTATTTATCTCATTGCTGTCTAAGGACCTTTTTTAGGTGCAACTTGACTCTGACACTTGCTCATATAAACAACAGTGACTAATCTTCCACTGTAATTAATTGGCAGTGAAGAAGTGTGAGACATCCTTATGATAGATAAAACACTTTACCAAACTGCAAGGCATTCCTTTGACAGCAGATTTGGGAGGTTAATAGTAGTTTCTTCAATAGACTTTTAAAAATTAACAATATTTTTGTCACACAGTAAAAGCAATGGTCTTAACATTCCATGGTGGTCCTCTTGGTCACCTCGGAGTGGCAGGACACAAGTGAATTCAGAGAAGGTCTGATTATTTTGTCTTTTTTGCCATTTTGGGGTATTTCCATACTGACTTAGAAGGAGCAAAACTGCTATTCACAAAGCAGATAATGGGTCAAGGTGGGAACTTCTGATATAGATTGTGGCGAGTATGAAGTAAAAGTGAACCACCTAGTTACATGGGTACACCTAGGATCCAACATGAGCGTGTGGGCAGGCTTGCCAAGTGGCCTTGATCTGAATGTACAAGCTTCTTAATCAAAAATCATTTATGGATCACTCACAGCAAGCAGGACTTGGGCCCACTTGCCCTATGCACACGCCATGCCTTCTCATTGACCCGACAAATTCTAACAGTCAGCAGCTGTGATCCCGTTGCCATGATAACAGCTTCTTTCGGGTGGCACAATGGCATGATGCCACAGTGGTTAGCACTGCTGCCTCACTGCGCCAGAGATTTGTGCTCAATTCTGGCCTTCGGTGACTCTCTGTGAGAAGTTTGCATGTTCTCCCCGTGTCTGTGTGGCTTTCCTCCGGGTGCCCTGGTTTCCTCCCACAGTCCAAAGATGTACAGCTTATGCTAAATTGCTCCTGAGTGTCCCAAGATATTTTCTGGATTAGAAGAATTATCCATTGTAAATTAGTCATGGTAAATGGTTATGGGGATAGGGTGGGAAAGAACCTGGGTAAGGTGCTCTGTGAGAGAGTTGGTGCAAACTTGATGGGCCGACTGGCCTCTTCTGCATTGTCGTGATTCAATGATTTCTCAGTTGATAACTAGCATTCTCAAGCAGGAGTTGACTTTTAGTCCCTCCAGTCTACTTTCTAACTTACTGGTGATTTGAATTATTTCAAAATCTAATAATCCTGGGGGGGTGAAATTAATCTTAGGTCCCAGTGCAAAATGGCCGCTACCATATTCGCTGCTGTTTATACATTTCGCCTGAGAACTGAATGTATGAAAGGGAGTAGAAGGGATGACGAATGCAATACCACACATTTGCACTACCACCAAAGCTCAAACCTATTGAATGCTTCCTGCCAATGGATATTTACCTAGTCACTTTTTGACCATGTTCATAATTCATCACATTTAATGATAATCTATTCCTCACCCTCATCATACTTCTGGTGGTAAAATATTGGCTGAAGTTTTCAGAGTTTCTGTACATAATGGAAAAGAAAAACTAAGCGACTTCAAGTTACCTCAGCTGACTAAAAATATTAATTTACTTAATGCTTGCTCGATCTTAGACAATCCAAAGGGCGCAATGAAATGGCACCATCTATTGCTACCTGAGCTCTTGGCAACCCACTGCTTGGAGTTTAAGATTGTTTACATTTCTGAGAATGGTTGTGTGTGTTTGTCAGTGAATCAATGTGTATTCTCGCTGGGGCTAACCAATCTAAGGCAAGGTGATGCTTTGCCATCAGTAGGATTTCACTTTTTCTATCACAAGGCGATTTATTTTTCAGCTTTGACAAAGGGTCATCTGGACTCAAAACGTCGGCTCTTTTCTCTCCTTACAGATGTTGCCAGCCCTGCTGAGTTTTTCCAGCATTTTCTCTTTTGATTTATTTTTCCTTTCTTTTTCCTCAATCTTTCACAGTTTCCAGCAAATTTTCAAAATTCTATTCATTGAGTTCAAATGAAATAAAAATACAAATAAATCTCTAGTCATTTTATACATTAATGGTGTCTATATATATTGCAGATATTGGTTTGTCTGTGATATAAGGAGATTTACTGTGACCTTCTGAATCACTCTATTTTCAAGCAAAGCACAGCATTTTAGAATAAAATGAAATGCTTGGCTCATGGACACTGGAGTGACTTTTTTATACACCAGTAAAAACCTCAGATGGTCATCGACTCCTGGAAGTATAGTGGAGGATGTATCCCTATCTACCTCAATGGGGATGAAGTAGAAAGGGTCGTGAACTTCAGTTTTTAGGTGTCCAGATCACCAGCAACCTGTCCTGGTCCCCCCACGCTGACACTATGGTTAAGAAAGCCACCAAGACTTCTACTTTCTAGAAGACTAAGGAAATTTGGCATGTCCACTATGACTCTTACCAACTTTTACTGATGTACCATAGGAAACATTCTTTCTGGTTCTATCACAGCTTGGTATGGCTCCTGCTCTGTCCAACACTGCAAGAAACTTTAAAGAGTCGTAACAAAGCCCAGTCCATTGTGCAAACCAATTTCCCATCCTTTGACTCTATCTACACTTCTCACTGCCTTGGAAAAGCAGCCAGCATAATTAAGGATCCCACGCAACCTGGACATACTCTCTTCCATCTTCTTCTTCCATCAGGGAAAAGATACAAAAGTCTGAGGACACTTACCAACCTACTCAAGAATAGTTTCTTCCCCGCTGTCATTAGACTTTTGAATGGACCTACCTCATGTTAAGTTGATCTTTCTCTACACCCTAGCTTTCACTGTAGCACTACATTCTGCTCTCTCTCCTTTCCTTTTCTATGAACAGTATGCTTTGTCTGTATAGCATGAAAGAAACAATACTTTTCACTGTATACTCATGCCTGTGACAATAATAAATCAAATCAAATCACCATGCTATGAATAACCTAGCAATTCAAAATTGGGCATCCATGAAACACTGTGGGCCATCAGCAGGAGTAGAACTGTATAAAAATGCAAGCTGTAACCTCATAGCCTGGCATATTCCCAATTCCAATATTACCATTAACTGGGGATCCATCCTGGTTCAATGGAGAGTGTAGGAGGGCATGCCAGAAACAGAAAAAGACTCCCTAAAAATGAGAGGTCAACTTGGTGAAGCTATAATACATGCCAAACCGTAAATCAGCATGCAATAGACATAGCTAAGCTAATTCACAACCAATGAATCAGACCTAAGCTTTTCAGCCCTCCCCCTTCCAGTTCTAAATGGTAGTGGACAACTAAACGTCTGACTGGGAAGAGGAGGCTCCACAAATATCACCATCCTCAATGATGGGGGAGTGCAGCACATAGATTCATAGAATTCATATAGTGCAGTAGAAGCTATTTGGCCCACTGAGTCTGCACCAACTCTCAGACAGACTACCTTATCTAGGCCCTCTCCCCTGTCCTATCCCCATAACCCCACATATTGTCCACTGCTAATCCATGTACCATATACGCCTCTTGGGACACTAAGAGGCAGTTCAGCATGGCCAATCCACCTAAGTTGCACAACTTTGGACACCAGTGCAGAAGACAAGGCTGAAACATTTGCACAATCGTCAGCCAGGTGTGCTGAATTGATGATCACATTTGGCCTCCTTCAAAGGTCCCCAGCATCACAGATATCAGTCTTCAGCCAATTTGATTCACTCTGACAGGAAAGTGGAGGAAAGGCCATTCTTTGATTCACAATGTTCTTATTGAATTATTAAATGTCGGAGCAGGTTGGAAGGGCTGAATGGCCTGCTCCTACTTCTACTTCTTTCTTTCTCATTTTTCCTATATTGTTGACAATTGCCGTTTGCACACCACTCTCATTGTTGATTTTCAGTATAAATGATATTGGTAAATGAGACTCGATGATCAGAATGGCCTCTTTCTGTACTGCAGGGTTTCTATGATTCTATGACAAGCATTAAATATGAGACCATGATGTGACATAAGAATATTATATCTCTTTTTAATGAATAGTTTGAGAATCCTGTCTGCAAGTGTCGCCAATATCCAGTTGAAAATAAGATAGCTATTTCCTTCTGTTCATGTCTATGACCCGTGGGAACAAATATTCGTTTTTTTTAACTACTGTCTTAGTCTTCCTTCCTCCTGAGGATATAGCTCTTTGGTTGCATCTGGCAAAAGCACTGAATGGCAGAGGGTCCATCCCTTTCTGAGGTCATCATGTGACCATCGTCAAATTCTCGATCCGTTACCATGCAATCGATCGTGACATGATCACATCTCCAGGAATACTCCAGCCACATTTGGCAATTCTATAGCGACCAAAAGCAGAAAGTAGGTAACTAAAGCCTAGTTAGCTTAATATCTGTCATAGGGAAATTGCTGGAATCTATTATTAAGAAGGTTAGAGCGGGGCACGTAGGAAATCTCAGTGCAATCAAGCAGAGTCAACATGGTTTTGTGAAAGGGAAATTATGTTTGACTAATTTATCAGAGTTCTTGAGGAAGTAACAGGCAATATGGATAAAGAGGAACAAATGTATTGTTGTACTTGGATTTTCAGAAGGAATTTAACAAGGTGCCACGTCAAAGGTTACTACATAAATTAAGAGCTCATGTGTAGCGGGTAAAATATTAGTATGGATAGAGGATTAGTTAGCTAACATGAAGGAGAGAGAAGGGATAAATGGGTCTTTTTCAAACTGGCAAGATATGGCAAGTGGAATTTCACAGGGATCAGTGCTGGGTCCCTAACTATTTACAATTTGTATCAATAACTTGGATGGAGAGACTGAATGTACAATTGCTACATATACTGATGACGCTAAGAGAGCTAGGAAGGAAAGCTGTGAGGAGGGCATAAGGAGTTTGCAAAGGGACATGGACAGATGAGTGAGTGGGCAAAACTGACAGGATGGAGTGTAATGTGGGAAAATGTAAACTTGTCCCCTTTGGCAGGAAGAATAAAAAAAAACAAAAGTTAAAATAAAAGCCGTTGGGAGGACAACAAGTAAGAAAAAATTGAGTTGAGATCCTTTTACCTGTATAACGGAAGTATGGCAGCTAGGGCAGTGGTATGCTCCCCCTGCCAGATGTGGGAAATTAGGGAGCAATTTAGTCTCCCTGACAACTTTGTCTGCAGGAAGTGTGTCCAGTTGTAGCTCCTCACAGGTCACACTGTTTGGTTAGAACAGCAGGTGGGTGCACTGCGGAGCGTACAGGATGCAGAGAGTGTGATAGACATGAGCCACAGGGAGATTGTCACACCACAAGTTGAGTTGGGTAGATGGGTGACCTCCAGGAGAGGCAGGCAAGTAGTGCAGGAGTCTCCTGTGTCTACTCCCCGTTCAAACAAGTATACCGTTTTGGATACTGTTGAGGGAGATAGCCTGTCAGGGGGAGATACCAGCAGCAGCCAGGCCTGTGGCACCTGGTTCTGCTGTAGAATAGGGTCAGGCAAAGAGCAAGCAAGCAGCAGTAATAGAGGACTTGGTAGTTAGAGGCACAGACAGACATTTGTGTGGCCTCAATCAAGACTCCAGGATAGTGTGTTGCCTCCCTGGTGCCAGGGTCAAGGACATCTCTGAGCGCTTGCAGGACATTCTTAAGAGGGAGGGTGAGCAAAAAAATGTCATTGTACGCATTAGCACCAATGACATAGGTAGAAAAAACGATAAGGTCCTGAAGTGTGAATATGGAGAGTTAGGCAGAAGGCAGTGCAGGACCTTGAAGGTAGTAATTTCTGAATTACTGCCGATGCCACGTGCTCGTGAAAGTAGGAATAGGAAGATTAGGCAGATGAATGCATGGCTTGAAAGCTGGTGCAGGGGGTAGGGATTTAGATTTGTGGATCTTTGGGATCTCTTCTTGGGAAGGGGTGACTGTTCAAGAGAGGCGGGTTATACCTGAACTGGAGGGGGACTAACATCCTGGTGGAGATTTGCTAAAGTCACTCCGGGGGGGTTTAAACTAGTTTGGCAGCGGGGTGAGATCCAAAGTACTGTGGAGATAGAAGAGAAGTTTGAGGACAGCATGGGAGTTAAAGAAGGCACATTAAGTAGTAAAGGTAGTGTCAGTAATCTTAGTACCAGACAGAGAGCAAGGAAAGTCCAGATTAAACTGCATTTATTTCAATGCAAGAGGCCTGACGGGCAAGGCAGATGAACTCAGGGCATGAATAGGTACGTGGGACTGGGATATTACAGCAATGACTGAAACATGGCTAAGGGAGGGACAGGTCTGGCAACTTAATGTTCTAGAGTACAGATGCTATAGGAAAGATAGAACAGGAAGTAAGAGGAAAGAGGGAGTTGCACTTTAGGTTAGGGAAAACATCACGGCAGTACTGAGAGGGGATATATCCGAGGGTTTGGCCACTGAGTCTATATGGGTAGAACTGAGAAGTAAAAAGGGAGAAGTCACTTTGATAGGGTTGTACTACAGGCCCCCAAATAGTTGGTGGGAAATAGAGGAGCAAATATGTAAGGAGATTACAGATAACTCCAAGAAAAATAGGGTGGTAATAGTCAGAGATTTTAACTTTCCCAACATTGACTGGGATAGCCATAGTATTAGAAGGTTGGATGTAGAAAAATTTGTTGAGTGTATTCAGGAGGAATTTCTCATTCAGTACATGGATGGCCTGACTAGAGAGGGGGCAAAACTTGATCTCCTCTTCGGAAATAAGGAAAGGCAGGTGACAGAAGTATTAGTGAGGGATCATTTTGAGACCAGTGACCATAATAATATTAATTTTAAGATAGCTATGGAGAATGAAAGTTCTGGCCCAAAAGTTAAAATTCTAAATTGGAAAAAGGCCAATTTTGATGTATCAGGCAGGAACTTCCAAAAGTTAATTGGGGGAGCCTGTGGGATGGCAAAGGGATGTCTGGTAAGTGGCATGCTTTCAAAAGTGTGTTAACCAGGGTTCAGGGTAAGCATATTCCTCTTAGAGTGAAGGGCAAGGCTGGCAGAAGTAGGGAACCCTGGACTCGGGATATTGAGGCCCTGGTCAAGAAGAAGAAAGAGGCACATGCATAGGCAGCTGGGATCAAGTGAATCCCGTGAAGAGTATAGGGGGTGTAGGACTAGAGTTAAGAGAGAAATCAGGGGAGCAAAAATGGGACACAAGATTGTTTTGGCAGATAAAGCAATAGAGTGATGTTTTACTGCATTTGTACATGGCATTGGTGAGATTACATTTAGATTACTGTGTACAGTTTTGGTCTCCTTATGTCAGGAAGGACATAAATGCATTCAAAGCAATTCAGAGAAAATTGACAGATACCTGATTTGGAGGGAGAGCAGATGGGGTGAGGGAAGGGGTGTTATCCTACAAGGAAAGGTTGGACAACCTAGGCCTGTATCCATTGGCGTTTAGAAGAATGAGAGGTGACTTTATTGAAACATATAAGATCTTGAGGGGTCTTGAAAGAGTGGATGCTGAAAGAATGTTTCGCTTTGTAGAGAGACTCAAACACTTATTTACGATGGAGTTGAGAAGATTTTTTTTCTCAGAAGGTCATGAATCTTTGGAACTCTCCTCCTTGGACAACAGTGGAGGTAGGGTGAATGAACATTTTAAGACAGTGGTAGATAAATTCTTAGTTTAAAGTTTATTTATTAGTGGCACAAGTAGGCTTACATTAAAATTGCAATGACAGTGAAAATCCCCTAGTCGCCACACTCTGGTGACACCTGTTTGGGTTAACTGAGGGAGAATTTGGCATGGCCAATGCACCTATCCAGTGTGCCTTTCAGAATGTGGGAAGAAACCAGAGCTCCTGGAGGAAACCCCACACAGACTCAGGGAGAACGTGCAAACTTCACACAGACAGTGACCCAAGCTGGGAATTGAATCCAGGTCTCTGGCGCTGTGAGGCAGTGATGCTAACAACTGTGCCACTGTGCTGCCCATTCTGGATTAATATAGGAGCCAACAGTTTTCAGGGGTAGACAGAATGTGGAATTGAGGCCACAAACAGATAGGTGAGCCGTGATCTTACTGAATAGTGGAACAGGCTGATGAGGTTGACTGTTTGTACTCAGTAGTCGAATAAAATATATCATAAGCACTTTCTGTGTCGTCATACTTATAGTATTGATGCAGTTGGAAATTAAACGCCATCCCAAATCAGTGAATGCTATTTTACTGTGAAAGAATGAATTACCTATGATGAAAGTCCTATCAATTTAATTATTTAAACACAGCTTGTGGAGAAGCTAAATCAGCAACTCAGGTCATTTGCTGGTTTTACCACATGGAGTCAGTAAAATCGCTTAACAATCTGAACACAAAAAGGGCTTTTTCTGAAGGAAATGTTTCCTATATTTTTGACAGAGTCTCTATAACAGTTAGCCCTGCTGAAAGTGGCTGTGACAATTTTATCTAAATCCATTTATATCAAGCACAGCTGTTGCAGTAACTAAAATACAATCGATTCAGTTGTTTTTAAGGTGGTCATTGTTCCACCATTTTCTCACCAATGTCGATGACTTTCATGCTTGGATCTGGAAGCAGCAAACTTGATTTTAGTCCCAAGGAATATGAACCTCCTCCAAGTAGCTATCGGATACTCCCACATATTTAGTCCAAGTGATTCAGAAATCCAGCACATTAGAACTCTAATCAAATTGGGCTTAGAATTTTCTTTGCAGTTGCTTGATTCAGATGTTTTTTTTACAAAATTGTAATGAGAAAGCAAACTGTATTTTGTTGAGTAAAGGTTGAATGGGGAGAGATTGACATACAATACAAAGAACAATACAGCATAAGAACAGGTCCTTCAGCCCACCAAGCCTGTGCCAATATGCAGTTTCTATCCCTCTGTTTGCCTTCCATTCATGTGTCTATCAAGATACGCCTTGAGTGTTGCTAATGTGCCTGCTTCCACATTTCCACTGGCAGTGCATTCCAGGCACCATCACCCTCTGTGCAGGAAACATTCTCCACACATCTCCCCTAAGCTTATTCCCTCTTACCTTGAATTTGTGCCCCCTTCTAACTGAACTTTCCATCTTGGGAAAAAGCCTCTGACTATTCACCTTATCTATGCCTCTCATGATTTTGTAGACCTCTGTCAGGTGTCCCCTCAGCCTCCAACTTCCAGTGAAAACAATCTGAATTTATCCAATCTCTCCTCATTCCTGAAATCCTCCAGACCAAGCAACATCCATATTCATAGAATCATAGAATTCCGTGAATGGCTGGAAAATTCTGGCTTAGATTTCCATTTAATTCCTATAGCCAATATTCTTATCAACTGCCCTCTACCCATGCCCTTGACATGATCACCTGGAAGCTGCACCCAGTTGATTCCAGTAAAATAACTTTATTGTTGCACCCACATTAACCACATGCTTTTGCTTTACAAGTAATGATACATTTAACCTTCAACTCCTCATACAGGCAAACGAGCAAGTTTATCTATAATACCTAAACATTTTACAATGTGTTGATCAAGTAATGCCTATAGAAAAACCCATTAATGTTACATCACTCCCGGCCACGTTCAGTTCACTCTTTTGACAGACTACATAAGTCTTACCTTCATAGTATACAGCTAAAGGTTCCAGTGTGCCTGATGCCTCAGTGCATTTTGCATCCATCATTTTTTGAACCATAATATTTTGTGACCACAAGGAGGTGCCATTTGCTAAACTTTTGCCTGTGACAGACCAATGGGATTTTGCAAGACTTTTTACAAACTGGTGTAAGAAATAGGTGATTTTCACTTTATACATTGTATATAATGCAGGCACTGTGGATGATGTTTCTACCCCACAATATTAGCAGGTGGCCTGAAATATTTGTGTGCTTGGGTCTATTTAAAGTTCACGGTGAGTTCTGGTGTTAGTCACCCCGTGGATACGCAGCTTGTCCATAAAGGACAGGGGGAACTCTGAAAGGCCTTATTGCTATTTAGTGCAAGCTGCCATCTCTTAAGGGGAGGGTGCACTATGTAAAGAGTTGTTGCAACCGTATTTTTATGCAGAGAAAATGAGATGCCTTTCATTGGTTTTGTGACTAATGGACGGCAGCCACAGTTGTGATCCTATTGCCAGGATGACGGAAAATGGAATTTTTCAGTCACTAACTAGCAATCTCAAGCATGAGTGGACCATTAGTGCCTCTAATCTACCTGTTAAATTCCTTCCAGAGTATTTTGATTTCAGAATTTAAGAACCTTGGAGGTAAATATTTAAGAAAGCAACTAACACCTCTACTTTCTCAGGTAGCTAAGGTAATTCAGCATGTCTGCTATAACTCTCATCAATTTTACAAATGCACCATTGAAAGCACCCTTTCCAGGTGTATCACAGCTTGGCATGGTGCCTGCTCTGTCCAAGACCACAAGAAACAAAGGACTGTGAACGTAGTCCAGTCCATCACGCAAACCAGTTTCCTATCCATTGACTCTGTCAACACTTCCCGCTGCCTTGGAAAAACAGCCAGCAAATCAAGAACCCCATGCACCCTGGACATACTCTCTTCCACCTTCTGCCATCAGGAAAAAGATATATCTGTCTAGTGTCACATACCAAAAGATGCATATGTCTGGGATCTCGAGAATAGTTTCTTTCCTACTGACTTTTGAGTAGACCTATCTTATATTAAGTTGATCTTTCCCCAAAACCCAACTATGACTACAATGCAATATTCTGCTCCTCTCCTTTCCTTCTCCTCTATGTACAAAGAACAAAGAACAGTACAGCACAGGAACAGGCCCTTCAGCCCTCCAAGCCTGTGCCGATCATAATTCTGTCTAAATTAAAATCGTATGCACTTGCAGAGTCTGTATCCTACCATTCCCATCCTATTCATGTATTCATCTAGTTGCCACTTAAATGCCGCTATTGTACCTGCTCCCACCGCCTCCCTAGGCAGTGTGTTCTCAACGTTCACCACCCTCTGTGTAAAAAAACTTGCCTCGCACATCTCCTCTAAACTTTTCCCCACGCACCTTAAACCGAAGTCCCCTAGTACTTGACTTTTCTACCCTAGGAAAGAACATCTGACTATCCACCTTGTCCATGCCAATCATAATTCTGTAAACCTCTAGCAAGTCACCCCTCAACCTCTTCCAGTGAGAACAAACTGAGTTTATCAAACCTCTCCTCATAGCTAATACCCTCCAGATGAGGCAGCATCCTGGTAAACCTCTTCTGTACTTTCTTCAAAGCATCCACATCTTTCTGATAGTGTGGTGACCAGAATTGTACACAATATTCTAAATGAGGCCTAACAAGATCCTGTTCAGCTGCAGCATGACCTACCAATTTTTACACTCAATGTCCCGACCGAGGAATATAAGCATGCTGTATGCCTTCTTGACTACCTTATTCACCTGCATTGCCGTTTTCAGTGATCAGTGGACATGTACACACAAATCTCTCTTCCCGTCAATACTCCTAAGGATTGTATCATTTACTGTAAATGCATTGGATCTCCCAAAATGCATTATCTCACACTTGTCCAGATAAAACTCTATCTGCCATTTCTCCGCCTTAGCCTCTAAATGGTCTATATCTTGTTCTATCCTCTGACAATCCTCTTCTCTATCCATAACTCCACCAAATTTTGTGTCACCTGTGAATTTACTAATCAGACCAGCTACATTTTCCTATATATGTGGTATCATTTATATATACTATGAACAACAAAGGTCCCAGCACTGATTCCTGTGGAACACCACAAGTAAGAAGTCTCACAACACCAGGTTAAAGTCCAACAGGTTTATTTGGTAGCACAAGCCACTAGCTTTCATCAATATGAGCAATCTTCTTGGAGATACTCTCCACTTGACCACTAGTCACAGCTTTCCATTCAGAAAAGCACTCCTCTCCTGCTACCTGTCTTCTATGGCCAAGCCAGTTCTGTATCCATCTTGCCAGCTGTCCTCTGATCCAGTGTGACTTCACCTTTCGTACCAGTCTACCATGAGGTACCATGTATTCTATGAATGGTATGTTTTGACTGTACACCACAAGAAATAATACTTTTCACTGTATCTCAATACATGTGACAATAATAAATCAAATCAGGTCAAACCAAACTTCATTTAGGCCCCAGCGCAAGATGGCCTCCATCACATCAGCCATTTGCTGTACACCCCCCTGAGAACTGAGTACCAGAAAGAGTGTAGAATTAGTGACTACTGTGAGACCAACATGTTCGCACTATCATCATTAAACTTCTAGCTTTCCTAAATCCTATTCACAGACAGGAAATTGCCTTGTTCCTTTTTGAGCACCATATAAGTTCACCACTCATCTGACATAACAGAGACAAACTGGGCTGAAGTCACATTCTCCACGTTAATTGAAAATCTTTACTTACTTTTATAAGGAGACGGCTGCAAGCAGAGCTGCAAATGATGCTCAAAGATACTCGAGGAAGAAAGTCCTCTTCTACAGACAAGGAGCACAATGGCAGTGGATAGATGACTGACTGTGTCATTTCAAGCATTATTAGTCTTTATATTGTGCAGTAACACCACAAAAAAATCAGTGACTTGACTAAAGGAGAGAACTTATATTTACATTCACAATACTAGAATGATCACATGACCCACTTTAGCTGCTGGTCGAGGGATAAATATAGGCCTGTTGTCCAGGAGAACTCTCATGATGTAGAAAGCATGTTGTTTAATGCCTCATCCAAAATACAGCAGTCAATAGTGACACACTCCTTCAGCTCATGTGTACCAGCCTTCATGCCTCTGGAATGGAGCACACTCACAATGCCCTGACTCAGAGGTGTAAGTGCTCCCAAATAAGCCACTGCTGATTCCCATTCACCTTTCTCTTATAGTCTAACTGTCGCCATATCATCGTCATTTAACCTGGACATTAGAAATCCTATCCTCTCCCTCTACCCACTCTTCTACTCCAATAGCAGCACACGTTGGGGATGATCTTGAGCCTGCATTTGCTGTCTGTGCGAATGCCAGCGTGGCCTCAAGATCAGGAAGTTGCAGTTCTTGCGGGACGATATGGCAAATTTAGAGCTTCCCTGTCTTTTGTCGGTGTCCGTAACAGGTGTGAACGTGCTTTGCATTCATTTCAATATATTTGAATATTATTAACACACTCCCTTGTCAGATATTGACTCTGCCCCCTTCCACCTGTCTTATATTGTCACCATGCCAATGTGATGTCGTGTCGGCGTAGTTTACAACAGGTTTACACAGATATGGGTGGGGGTGGCTTGGGAGTGGTGGTGGAGAAGGGGCCAATTATCGGGGACGGGGGAGAGGAAAAAGGGCCAATGATCGGGGGAGACCCGAGGATCTGGGGTGGGGGCTAGCGGTAGAAGGGGTTGACTCCAACCAGCCAATCAGGGAAGGGGAGAGGAACCTCTGAGACGTCAGTGATTGTATGCTGGGGGAAGGATAATACAGGGTTTGATCGGGGCACCCTTTAAAAATGGCACCCTGATCTGTGCACAACCATGTTTTGCCAGCGTGTCGAGGTCCCGTTTCCCACTAGCCCCCCACCACCCCCACCCCCGCCCCGCTCATGTGATGACATGAAACACCATCTATTGATTTATTTTGGCAGAGTGTGGCAAGATCAGGAGAGGAAACCAACCTGTTTCCCCTGGAGAGAAACATAAGGGTTTTCTCAGCAGAAGCAATACTCTGCCATCTTTTTGATAAGATTTCGCCATTTAGTGAGTCTCTTGTTGCTTACATCTGCAAACTCAACACCTTTTGCCTCATTCACGATTACTTTTTGTTATTTGCCACAGTTGTTCTTCCCTCTTTTTGCACAGCAGGGCATACATTAATCTACTTCCGTTCCTGTTGCTGGTAAAGTTGCCATAAAACATGGGTGAGATGGCAAGATCAGGAGAAGGGTCAGTGTCACTGCACACCAAGAGTGGCACAACTAGAAAAAGAAGTTGAACAAGACCAAATGATTACAGACTTTTTTTGGCCTTTCTTCCCTTTTCTGAGCACTGACTTTTGCTGGAGTGCAGTTTGTATTTCCAATATTTCATCCGGATGACCATCCTTTATGCTTTCTTGACAGCGAGCGTTGACAGACCTTTCCATCGTGCTAAGCTAGGCTCAGTTCTTTCTTCACCCTCTCTAGCAGTAGTCAGTGAATAGAAATCCGAATTAGAAACCATGACTGAAATAAATCCTGTTCCTAATCCAGAAGTACCGTGGTCAGTGGGAGCACTCCACACACTGCCTGTTTGAGATCACCTAATTTAGCACAGACTGAGGATTCAATCTAAACCTTGGCAGAATATACAGCAGAGCAACATGATGAATCATTCAGGGAAGTGCAATTGAATTCTTGATAATGCTAAATGATTAACTTAAAAATAAAATATAAGATTCCATTTCTAAATCTGGGAGTTCAGTGCTACCGTTTAAGCTGCTGACGTCCTTTGAATTATCTACATTTGGCTGAATCCTTTAATTGCTGATTATCCTTCACTGCTCTTAAGACACGCATTTGGCATTTGTTATTGCCTAGTATTTAATACCTGGAAAAGCTAAGCTTCAGCACATTTACAATGCCAAGCTTTTTAACGTAGAATTCAAAGAGACAGATTACAAGAAGAAAGAATCTCTCTATCATAACCTTTCTCGATTCTCTTTACTTTATTGATACCTTTGACATTTCCTCTCTTCTGGTCTGCTGCCTAGCTCTAAATATACTGTTTATAGACACTTTACCTTCTTCTCATCCTCACTGTGTTAAAATGAGGACTTATTAACTAATTTCCCACACTTGACCCATTGGGCAAGATTCTCCAACCACATGCGTCTCAAGACCAGAAATTCCCGTCCAAGCTCAACGGCCCTTTAAATGGTCTGCTAAATTTCCTGTTTCGTCTGCTATGATTCCTGTGGCGGGCAAGACAGGAGAATTTTGACCATTCCTTCCCAGAGCATCTATATATGGAAATTCTTGTGGATGTGTGGCATAGCGAGGGACTGGAGAACAGTACTGCATACATGTGATATAGAGTCATATGATAGTAGGCTATGTGTAGAGAGGTGTCTGAGAGATGTTGTCAATGGTGGTAGCAGCTAGATTTGGCTTGGAGAGATGTATGTAGTTGAACTTCAATCACATAAGCCTTCAGACCTCTGGGTGAGACACCAACCAACCAATCTTTCAACAATTCTTACTTTCCTTACCTTTCTCCAACCTGTAAGCTTTAATCCAGATTTTAACTGGGAGTCGGGGTGAGTGTCCAATCCTGATGATCATGGAAGTGTGAGGCCCAGTTACATTTTGCACCTGGGTTACGTTGACCTGGCAGGGGTGCCAGGCTGAATTAGCCAGGAAGATGTTGCTACCTGATGGGCAGGAGTGGATTTTCTGATGGCAACATGTTAACATGGGAGGGCGAGGGTGTAGCCCAGAACAGGGCAGGTCTAGCTTTCCTGTGAGTCCCACGGGAACATTAATGGTTGCAGAGCTAGAAGGGCTTGGATGTAAGAAAAATGCCTTGGGGTCTGCTCCTGAAGACTTCTGGCATAGCCCAAACGCATCGCCACATTGGGAACTACATACACATGCTGGAAGCGACTGGAACTACCTGATTGTGATATCAATCAATGTCTAATTCTGATTTGACCCTGACCTATCTGTCCTCAACATGAGAGGACTTTATTGCATTTTATCTCTCTGAGCAAAGAGAAATAAAGGAGTAGGGATGTGAATCTGCTAGATTAGTGGGATTCCCAGTAGTGTGTGGTACCATCCGTTGCCACACAATGATCTGCAGGTGCCTCATCTCAATGACCTTGGCATAGGTGGCCGTGTACATGTACAGTTTTTTTGTGAGAGGAGAGCTGGGTTACCTTCTTTAGAGCTGCTGACACTCCCCCAGAGTGTGCACTTCAGAAATCCTAATAATCTAGACAGGCATGAACCCCCGTCAATCCCTTTGCACACTAGTATCCATAGTCATGATGGCAGAAGTCTAAGCCTGCATGGCAGAAAGTTACATTTGCTTATGAAGAAACAATGTGTACCATCCATCTTCTTGCATGAAGTAGGGCGCTTTATATTATGTGCAGCTACAGCATGTTTAGCACTGGGCTTTGGGGATGAGAGGCATGAAGTTAGACCAACAGGCACCATGAGACAGAGGAGCAGGAGTAGGCCATTTGGCCCATTAAGTCTGCTCCATCGTACAATGAGATCTTGACTACTCTGATGTGATAATCCTCAACTCCATTTTCCTACCTTATCCCCATAACCCTTGATTCCCTTACTGATTAAAAATCTGATTATTTCAGCCTTGAACATTCTTAACGACTTGGCTTCTACAGACCTCCACAGCAAAGAATTCCACAGACTCACAACTCTCTGAGAGAAGAAATTACTCCTCATCTCTGTCTTAACTGGGCGTGAAGTTTTAGTACTGCAGCCATCACTTCCTTTGGGAATGGAGTAATCGTGTAATACATTCTCCACGCCCCCTAACAAGCCTTATCCAATTTTTAGCCCAGAGTGGAGAGTGTTCAATTGTCCACAGCTAGGTGAGCGAATAATTTTGCAAAATATAAATGAGAAGCGATTTTGGTGCAGAAGTGTTACTGCAGACTACCACACGTGTCTTAAATGTGAAATGTGCAAGTTAATCATGCATCACAATCACAGGATGGCATTTTATTCATCTTTAATGGAGGATTGTTGAAGCAGTGCAGAATGAAGTGCACTGAGACTAGAATTGTAGAACAATCTCAAAAAAACAGCCAGCACCAGCAATGCATAGCTACTATTGCAGTACAGACTATGAGATTAGATTGGAAAGCAGACCATAGTTAATATGGCAAGCAACAGTATTAATTATAAAGCACATGAACACATACTTTTCATTCTGAGCATGTTTGAAGTTAGTACATGCTATCGCAGCACTCTGAAATGTCTGGCAGTACGTGTCAGATGTCATGCATCTTAAGAGACTGTTTGTGCACTAACATTTAATAATATTTATGCATCTTAATTTTCTGTGGTTCAGTGAACTTCCCCTTAAGCAAAATGTGAACTGCAAAGGGGACCAACACATTAATCTACTCAGCAATGTTATTGCTTTAATGCACAATGGAAATATAAATAATTTCCCTGCAACAACTTAATTGTTCACAAAGACTTGATGTTTGACGCACGTCAAGGCTTGAGGAAGTGCAGGTGAAAACTACTGAACTCTACTGGTTCAACTAGGTCAACTACAGTTAGAGTATTACTTTAGAAAGAGAATTATCTAGAAGGTGCGGTAGCTAAGTGGCTTTAATTCTGAAATTACTTACAGTACATCGCTAATTTGCAAGTCAAAAGAAGGGGTGGGAATTTGAAGCCACACTGGCTCCAAACCAGAAAATCCCACCACAAGTCAATGGACGTTTGCACGGTGCCCCCCCACAACCCCCTCCCGCCCGCTATGTTCCCTGTGGCAGGTGGGATGGGAAAATTCCACCCAAGGTATTCATTTATTCTACATACAAAACAACCACTTATATAAGCTTGAAAGTGAGGTAGCATTGTCCCGTGTAGTCAATTGACAAGAAGGCACGGGTCATAGAGATTGGAAAGTGGCTAACGAATGATCTTCTTTCAACTATGCCAAATCTATGAATAATATACTCGGAGAATCAGAAAATCAATTTTCTCTGTTAAGCGGATTATTTTGAAGTTGGTGTTCATATTGGTTTCTTTACAAATTTGACAAGAGTGAGAAGTCAATCCATTAAGAAAGTGTCAAAACGTTACCTTACACATTTTAGACAGACAGCGATGAAATCCAATTTGTTACGCTGAACTGTTTGCAAAAAGGGTTACTACAACATTGTAGCAATAAAAAAAAATTATAACCCGATCATCACCGTTTATAGCACGTAACAATGGAAAAGAAATCGGAAATGTAAATATTTATGCTGCAGTGATTTGAGAACTGGGTACTTGGCTAAAGGTGAATTCAAGTTGTGTAGATACCTGAGAAGGTTACAAAAGACATGCCCACTTTCCTAGATTGATTTAATATATGCACATGTTTTCTTGGTATTGGCTTAAGAGGAGGTCATCAATTAACCCAAAATATTTTGATATCTGTGCTAATTAATGAAGGTCTTATACAGTCAGCTGATCATCTTGTTTAATTTTTCACTTGTCTCAACTAACATGCACAGAAGAGTTTTCATTCCAGAAAAGTCAACCTACCTATGTCCAAGTTAAAATTCAACGTATGATGAATTCTTGAATCGGAACATTATCCAGAAGATATTTTAATTTTAGGGACCAGTACTTTTCAGGTGCACTTACTAAACATAAACATAAAGGGAGGGGGGTGGAGGGGAATGGTGGGAAGGTCTGGTGAGGACCTAGTGGTATTATCAGTAGGCTATTAATCCAGAAGCTCAACTAATGTTCTGGGGATCTGGGTTTGAATCCCGCTATGGCAGTTGGTGGAATTTGAATTCAATAACAAATATGCGGAACAAATTGAATTTCATTGCTGTCTGTCTAAAATGTAAGTAATGTTTTGACACCTCCTTAATGGATTGACTTCTCATTCTTGTCCATTGCTGATTGTTGATGCACTAATGTGCTTTAGGGGAAGAAATTTGCCGCCCTTACCCGGTCTGGCATACATGTGATTCCAGAGCCATAGCAATGTGGTTGACTTTCAACTGCCCAGGGAATAAGTGCAGGCCAGCCAGGGACACTGATGCCCCATGAATGAATAAAATTTAGAAGGCGTCTTTTCTTCAGATTCTTATTCCCTTCCCAGTTTTACCATTAAATATGTCTGTTTACAAGCAGAAACATGGGATCATGTAGATGTTGTGTTCATTCACAACTGCTATCAAAGCTGCCACGCTTTCGTCCAGGTGGATGTAAAATTCAGATAGTGAATATTGAATGATTTTCAAATACCAAGTTGCAAGTTACTCCATCTCTCCATCAAAAATCTACCTTTAGACCTTCTTTATTTGAAAGCTACTGCCCATCTACAAACTCCCTTTCTTACCCAAAATACTTGGAAGTGTTCTTGCCTCCCAAATTTGTGTCTATCTTTCATTTAAATCTCTCCAATTCTCCAACCCAAAGTCACAAATGATTGTCTCCGTGACTGTGAGTGCATGCATATTCCTCTTCAGCACTCTTAACCTCTCTGTAGCCTTTGACATGGTAGATCACACCATCATCCTTTAAAACCCCTCTCCCATTGTCCAGCTCATTCTGACTGCCTTTGATTGGTTCCTCTCTTACCCATATCCAATTCTAGCCAAGATAGCCCAAGCAACAGTTTCTTACCTTCCCCATTATTTTATCTGAAGCCATCAACTCTAAGCTTCTATCCTTACCTTCCATCCACCTATTCCCCATTTATAAACTATTCATCAATGACACCGTCAAAAAGCATTGGACAGGATTTTCCAGCCCTTTCAACTGATGGGATCTTCTGGTACCACTGGACCCAACCCACTCCCATCCCCTCCGTCCCCACAATGGTGGGTTCCCTCGTGGTGGGATGAGCAAGATGCACAAAACATCGCAGTTATCGGCGGAACTGGAAAAACCAACTGGTGGCCAATGGTAAATCTCCTCTGCCACCAGAAATCATGCACAGATGGGCTAAAAAAGGGTGAGCTTTTCATGTCCTTCTCACTGGTGGGATCTTCCAGAACCATCAGAGGTGACCCCTTCAGTATATTCCCCAGGGGCATGGCCAGCCAGCAACACCAATGGTCATTTACTTTATCAGGACTGGAAAATCCTGCCAGCGGCCAATGGTAAGCCACCTCCGCTACCAGAACCATCCCCCCCACTCCCCTAGCTGGATGCCAAAAAATCCCAGCCATTGTGTAAGGTTTCACAAAGGGGATGATGACTGGTAATCGAATGATAGGATCAGGCTCAATTGTGATGCATCTTATGCTGACATTAATGGTGTAGATATACTTATGAAGATTGGACACAAACGCAATGCATCAGAGGGTGCTAATTCCTTGTGTGATCATAGGTCAACAGCAGTCAACACTTGCAGTTGAGAAATGAATAAAAAATTGGAATATTGCTTAAAAAATGGAAGGGGATCTCTGGGCACAACACAGGTTCTCAAAATTTCTTTCCATCAAGATTATTAACCAACACATATAAAGTTATGGTTCATAGCCAGGAGCAGAGTTCTGCTCTGAGGGCTTACTGGGGTAGATATTCCTGTTCCTGTATCAGGGTAAGTTGCAAATGGTGGAAAATTGGGGAGGAGGAATCCCAGTTTTGTGATGGACCCGGTTGAATTCTTCATCCATTGATTATATCAAATTATGAAGGGTTTTGGTAAATTAGATGGAGAGACATTTTTCATAGGGCCAGTGACCAAAACTTAAAAGTTGTCAGTGTCAAGGTGAAATTATCTCAACCTTACACTAATGTTAACGGAACAGTGTAACTTTGATATAGGGCAGAATTTTACTGTCCTGCCCACCGTGGGAATTGTAGCGGACAGGACACGGACCATGCAAAGGTCCATTGACCCCTGGCAGGATCTTCCGGTTTTGGGGTGAGCATGGTCAGAAAATCCTGCCCGTTGTGCACCGCAAGTTAAATTTAGGTACCCAGGCAAGAAATTGGCTAACTGCTGAAAATGAGTGATCCTGCATCTATTCGTATCCAAGCCTCGCATCCACAACTCACAATTCACACACTGGCAGCTCCTCAAATATTACAGCTATGTCACCCAAACATATTTGGAGTTCAATACGGAAAAGTGTGAGGTGATTCACTTTGGTAAGAATAACAGGAGTACAGAATATAGGGCTAATGGAAGGACTCTTAGTAGTGTTGACGAGCAGAGAGATCTCGGGGTACATGTCCATAGCTTCCTGAAAGTTGGCACCCAGGTTGATAAGGTTGTTAAGAAGGCGTATGGTATGTTAGCTTTTATTGGTAGAGGGACTGAATTTTGGAGCCGTGAGGTCATGTTACAACTGTACAAAACTCTGGTGCGGCCGCACTTGGAGTATTGCATACAGTTCTGGTCGCCGCATTATAAGAAAGATGTGGAGGCATTGGAAAGGGTGCAGAGGAGGTTTACCAGGATGTTGCCTGGTATGGTGGGAAGGTCTTATGAGGAAAGGCTGAGGAACTTGATGTTGTTTTCGTTAGAGAGAAGAAGGTTAAGAGGTGACTTAATTGAGGCATACAAGATGATCAGAGGATTAGATAAGGTGGACAGTGAGAGCTTTTTACCTCAGATGGTGATGGCTAACACAAGGGGACTTAGCTTTAAATTAAAGGGTGGTAATTATAGGACGGATGTCAGAGGTAGGTTCTTTACTCAGAGGGTAGTAAGGATGTGGAATGCCCTGCCTGCAGCAGTTGTGGACTCGCCAACTTTAAGGGCGTTTAAATGGTCAGTGGATAGGCATATGGATAACATTGGAATAGTTTAGGTTAGGGGGTCATTAGCTTGGTTCCACTGGTCGGCGCAACATTGAGGGCTGAAGGGTCTGTACTGTGCTGTAATATTCTATGTTCTATGTTCTATTTGCATGAAGGTCATTGACAGTGGGGATTAATAATCAGGGTATCTGCACACTCAGACTCTTCTTCTTTCATCTCACTTCTACGTCTTACCTGAATCTCTTAGCACTTCTGCTGTATGAATTTTATCAGCCAGCTCTTTAAAAACATACTGATCTTAACTGGTACCTGTAATGATGCAGCGATACACTATACCATCTCATTTTATTGCTTTGATGTCACTGGGTTGTACACAGCTGGACACCAGGCAAGTGAAGCGAGGTGAGTGAGATTGTGTACATAAGCCCAATAATACTTTCTCCATGATGATGAAGTTCCCTTATTGATAAATCGCTTTCCCTGAAAATGACAGGATATAACTTTTTCTGCGATCCTGCTGTGATCTTAATTGACTGTTTTGTGCACCCGCAAGTGAGTTAAAGCTTCAGGTTTCACCTTTTATGACAGGGTAAGTCACTTAATCTAGCTAAGTACAATTGTATTCTTACTATATGTCAATTGCATCGATTAGCTCTCTATCCTTAAAGTTACAGTCCACAGGGGAGTTATTTGGTGATAATAGATCTTTTCTGTGATTTGATCCAGATCTTACTCTTGAAATCTCATCATCCTGGGCTGTCCTCCAACCTTGCCTCACCCAGTGGTACAATTCCACTTATATGTTGCACATTCCAGCACTTCCTCCTCTAGAGAATGAAGATTGCCAAGTTGGGTTGACCACCTTGGGCCCTGGTGCTCTCTCGGACATTATGTGACCTTTCTCTTGGAAATAAGAAAGGAGAATTTTAATGAGTTAGCTGCATTAGCTGCTTTCAACTGTGTGCCCAATGTCCTTCATCAGTAGCCAAAAATTCTCAAACTTTCTTGCTCACTAACAAATGCTGCAGTTCCTAAGCAGTTGCCCTGGAGCATTCCCATTGCCATGCAGAGTGGCATGTCTACTTCATGCTGTCTTCTGCTCTTGGCCAAGACGGTAGGCAATCCCGTACTCGACACATATCACACCTTCACAACCTTCCATGTAGGTCCATCTGGTTGTATTGTCACCCTGGCAGATCGTAAGAGATCATTAAAACTTTCGCAGCACTATAGCTGTGTCCTATGGATGACCCCACAGCTGCTCACTATCTCTGCAACCTCCATACAGGCTGCTTTCATCTGACTGGGAGATCTCCTCTTCTCATTAGCGAGCATGCTCCTGTTGATCACTCACAGCTTGAAGGAGGATTTGGAGAGAGTCATCATCAAACCATGGGGGTCATCCTTGATGTGGGTTCCTTAGCATCTGATCCCTCCATTCTCTTCTCTCTATAGTAGCTTTGCAGCTTCCATGGGGAGTCAAGGAGAGTTTGAGATTTTTATTCATAAGGGGAATGGTACCGGTGCACACAAATGTGCTTTCCTCTCTGACAAGGCACCTGAATAACATATTACCGCACAATAGTCACCAAAACTTAACAACAAGCTCATACCTGATGCTGCCCCAATAGGATTTACAAGGCTTCTCGGTCCAAACTCCTGCCAACAGACTATTAATTGTTGTGCAGCTGTGAGAGTATTGGATTCGTGCCACAGAAACCCAAATTAGGCAGTTAACTATGCATATGTAATTACATCCCCTGTTCGTCACCCTGCTTAAATTAACTTTTTACATCATGCTCGGGGTCATATCTTGGCCCTTCCTAAACACTTGCATTAAAAAAGTGGGCACACAAGACACCACCTTTCCAATTTACGAATGTCAGCATTGCAATCTGATTCTACTAATTCCAGGCACTGGTTAGAAGGCAAAGTGTTTAGAAATTGCCTGTTGAGAGAGACGGAATCAATGATGTTTGGCTAATCTCATAAAAGTTCAGTAATAGGCCAAAAATGCTAGTTTCCCAATTTCTAATACCCCAATTTCTTACACACCTGCCACAACCAATGTCAGGGTGCCTTTAAACAGGTGGCCATAACTGACCTCTCGTTGATGGCATGACCCCTCTTTCCACGTATGTCCTCCCCAGGAGCCCTGTTTGATCATACAAAAGAGAAAATGCTGGAAAACCTCAGCAGGTCTGGCAGGTAAGGAGAGAAAATAGCTGATGTTTTGAGTCCTGATGACCTTTTGTCAAACTTTGATTTTCCCTTCACGCCCTCCATGGGAATCATAACAGATGGGGGTGTACCATGCGAAGGTTCGTTGACCTCGGGTGGGGTTTTCGGGCAAGCACAGCTAGAAAATCTCGCCCATAGTTACTGGAGAAGGGGGCTTGTACAAAGTATAAGTGCTAGCATAGACCAGTTGAGCTGAATGGATCGTTTCTCTTCTGTAAATCCTAGTTAACTTTATGTAATTTCTTTGATGATTGCAACTTTAAAATGATATGAGAATATGACTTCTCTATTATGGATGCAAGGCTCTGAGAATGCTGATCCTTTTGAGAGACACTGGGTGGAGATCAGACAACAGTTTGATTGTTTATTTGGTCTCCCAGCTTTTATTTTTTGGCAACTTATTTTGGATGAAAGTCTTTTCCTTTGAATGAAATTGAAAGAATTTCCATGTGGAACTTACAATATCACTTACATGCTGGCAATTGCTCTTTGCATCTATGGGAGCACTGACAGTCTCTATAATTAGACTGTTCATGTCTGTTGCTTCACAGGTCCCATGGAAAATGTAATAAACAGCAGGATCTGCCTGAAGAGAGCTCGTCGTTGCTCTTTATGTACCAGTGTGGCACTGCCTGTCTAATCAAACAAAGGTCATCCAATACTCCTTGGAAGGACCCATTATCTTCACTATCTGCATAGTGATGGCTCTCTTGGTTCATCGATTTTTACTCTTGTGTATCTTCCTCCAGATGTTAGGATGGAATGCTTTCTGGAATCTGGACTGGTTCTTACAGATTGGAGGGTAGCTAATGTAAGCCCACTATTCAAAAAGGGCAATAGAGAGAAAACAGGGAGCTACAGACCAGTGAACCTGATGTCAGTACTGGGGAAATGGCTATAAAATCAAGGCTTTCATAGCTCAGCATTTGGAAGGCAGTGGTATAATCAGGCAAAGTCAGCATGGATTTATAAAGCAGAACTCGTGTTTGACCAATCTGTTTGGCATTAATTGAGAATGTAACAAGTAGAGTTGACCAAGGGGAATGAATGAATATGGTTTATTTAGATTTTCAGAAGGCTTTTGACAAGGTCTCACATAGCGGACTACTCTGTAACATTAAAGTGCTTGGGATTGTGGGTACTGTCTTGAGGTGATCAGATAGAAAGTAAAGAGTTGGTATAAATGGGTCTTTTCCCAGTTAGCAGGTAGTGACCGGTGGGATTCTGCAGGGATCTGTGTTGGGATTCCAAATGTTCACGTTATGTATTAATGATTTGGAAGAGGGAACTGAATGTATTATCACTAAATTTGCAGATGATACAAAGTTGGGTGGGAGGGTGAGCTGTGAGGAGGATGCAGAGATGCTGCAGTGTGATTTGGACAGGCTGAGTAAGTGAGCATATGCATGGCAGATGCAGATAATGTGGATAAATGTGAGGTTATCCACTTCAATAGCAAAAATAGGAAGGCAAATTATTAATCGAATGGGTCTAAATTGAGAGAAGTGGATATTCAGTGAGACCTTGGTGTCCTTGTGCATCAGCCACTGAAAGTAAGTACGTAGATACAGCAGGCATAAGGAAGGCAAATGGTATATTGGCCTACATAACAAGAGATTTTGAGTATAGGAATATGACTGTTTTACTGCAATTGTACATGGCGTTGGTGAGGCCACACCTGGAACATTGCACACAGTTATGGTGTTCTCATTTGAGCTAGGATGTCCTTGCTATAGAAGGAGTGCAGTGAAGAGTTACCAGGCTGATTCCTGGGATTGCAAGTTTGTCATATGAAGAGGGGCTAAGTAGTTATGATTGTATTCATCAGGGTTTACAAGAGTGAAAAGTCATCTTGTAGAAATGTATGCTATGCTAACAGGATTCGACAGCTAGATTCAGAAAGAATATCCCGATGCTGATGGAGTCCAGAACTAGGGGTCACAGCTTGAGAATAAGGGGTAAACCTTTTAGAACTGAGGTGAGGGGAAATTTCTTCATCCCAAGAGTGAACAGCAATTAGATGAGGCCAAAACGTTATGTGATTTCAAGAAGAAATTAGATATTGGGGCTAAAGGGATTAAGGGATGGGGGGAAAGGGAGCGATCAGGAGCAGAATTGATGGGCCAAATGGACTACTCCTGCTTCTATTTTCTATGTTTCTACATTTCTATGTTTCTCATCATCATCTCCATTACTTTCAGACATTAACAATCCATTCTGAATGACAATATTATGCAGAATGAAGTAAGCAACAGTGATTCTCAATCTTCTTGCTGCATTGTACTGTAAGGTCGTACACAGTTTAATGTAAGACTTCAAGTTGCCTATGTCTGCTGTATTAAAATCCTTAACATCCCTTGAGCCTCATTATAATTGCTCTTCTCCACTATCTGCAGTTGCATTACTGCAACCCTAAGCCATCATCTGCAAGAGATGTCCCTGATCACCAGTCAACCATCCTGATACATAGCTCTGAATCATCAAGGTTGTTACGGTGGATTGGTACACTTGATAAAACTTTAATGCCAGCTGGGTAATGTGCAAAATTAAGATGAATAACATCCATCAATAGCTGGACATTTATTGAATAAAGATTTTCCTATAAATGAAATTGTAGCGAGTGTCATATTGAACATACAATGCCACTTGTGTTCTTGTAATTGCTTCTTGCGCCTCAGGGAACCATGGTAATCTCTATAATTGGACTGGTCAAGTTTGTTGTTTCACAGGTTCTATGGAAAATGTAATGAACTGCAACATCTGCCTAAAGAGATTGCATTGATGTCCTCTATTTACTGATAATGCTTGATTTATCAGACGAAGGTCAGCCAAGGCTAGGACAATTTTTCCTACCTCCCCCTGGACCATGACCCCATGAAAGCTATTGTTTCCCGAATTGTCGTTGACTTCATCTCCTCTGGAGGTCTTCTCACCACAGCACTCCATCTTATAGTTCCCCACCAACAAACAGCTTGCTTCTACTGCCTTCCCAAAATCCAGAAACAAGGTACATCCCTTGTTTCAGCATATTTCTGTCCCACTCAATGCATTTCTTCCTATCTTGTCTACTTTTTTCAGCTTTTCAATTTCTTCCCGCCAACATTCATGATTCTTTTGAAATCCTACTTCATTTCAACAGTTTCCAGTTTCTTGCCTCTAACTGCCTCTGCTTCTCAAACTCCTTTCCCAACAGGATAGTCTGAGAGTTTGGAGCGACCTAAAAAATTCTCAACGACCATCACCCTTCTCCGCTTGGCTGAATTCGTTCTCTCATTGAACTGTTTCTCCTTTAACTAGTCTTATCTCCTTCAAACAAAAGGCATGGCGATGGGTACACCCATGGGCCTTTGTAATGCCTGTCTTTTTGTGGGGTATTCCTTGTTCCAGTCCTACTCAGGTGCTCTCCCACAACTTGCTTTCCAGTACATCAAAGATTATAACGGTACCACTTCCTATTCTCATCTGAAAATAAAATTTCACAAATTTTGCTTTCAATTTCCACTCTTCTCTCGCCTTCACATGATCTATTTTCTGACACTTCCTTTCCCTTTCTTGACTTCTCTTCCTTCATTATCGGGGATAGATTCTGGAAAGAGAGGTCAAACCATGAACTGAAAGTTGGTCACAACCACCCAGAGTGGCATAGTTATGGGGCTTACAGGGAGGGGACGGTCTTGAAGGGATGCTATTTTGGAGAATCAATGGGCTGAATCCCTTCTACACTGAAGGGATTCTATGAATCCACCATTTTAAACATTCATTCCCTCCATGACCAATGCAGCAATGAGTACCATTCACAAGAGGCACTGCAGGTTCCTTCCAAACCTACGACCTCTACTACCTAGAAGGGCAAGGGTAGCAGATGCTTGGGAATACTTCCATGCACCATTGCCATTATAGGTTCTCCTCAAAATTGCGTACAATCCTAGCTTGGAAACAAGTCACTGGATCAAAAACCTGGAACCTCCTTCTTAACAGATGAGTGTTCTTACAACATATGTTCTGCAGTGATTCAACAATGCGGCTCAGCAGCTCCTTCTCAAGGGCAATTAGGGGTGTATCATAAATACTGGTCTAGCCAGCAACGTTCATCATCCTGCAAAAGAATTTAAAAAAGCCTTGGTTCCAGTGCCTGCATTGAATCCTGGGCTGAGTGTTAACCAACCCAATCCCTTTCAGCTTCCAGCTCCTGCTTTTTGTTGGCACTTGCGGAAATCTAGGTTGCAGTTCTCCCATCCCGCTGTGCTAATTTTTTTGTGCAGCAGACCAGGAAAATTCTGCGTTTGCGTGAGTGTTTATACCCCGCTTGCATCTATCAGTGCGAGATTTCTGGTGGTATCTGTTCTGTGCCAGAAATCCATGGGGAGACACAAAAACTATTTAAATAGTAATTTTAATATTATTTGAATATCATTAGTGGGCCCAGGATTAAGCCTCAAGACCTGTTAGTGTCTCCCACCTGCCAGAGTGTTTCACTCCAGCGGTGATCACACTAGCTCCCCATCAATGGGGAACTAGCGGCTCGACCCTGCTGGAGTGTAGGGGAGCAATTGGGGATCCAGGGGGTCGGGTGGTCCCTGGGCATGCACACCCTGGCAGTGTCCAAGGGGCCAAGTGCCAAAACCCAGGAAGCACCTTGGTGCTGCCAACAGGCATGGGGCAATGCCAAAGGGGTGGGGCCTGGGTGTAGGCTGAAGGGGGGCTAGGAGTCAATCACTGGGTGTGGGGTCTCACTGCCACTCTGCAGTCGGGATCAGTTGGAGAAGGCCAGGAATCGTGTGAGGCAGGGGAGTGGAGGCAGCTGTGAGTCCAGTCAACCTGCTGGGGGAAGTCAGGACTGGGGGTGGGTTGTCGAGGCTATGAGTGGGGTGGGGGGGGGTGGGGTTACTGTTGAGGGAGTGTGTGGATGCTGGAGATCATGCCAGGCTGGGCCCAGGAATGGTCAGGGGTCAGCGATTGGGCTGTGAGGGAGGGGGTGTGGATGGCTGACAGATAGATGTGCAGTGGCCCACTCAACATGCTGATTTTAGCCTCTCCAGCAGGGATAGGCCCCACCCCGTAGTTTTTAATGATATGAACACTGGTGGCCCCTACACAGGGTGTGGCAGATTCTTCTTTGATCTCCCACTGAGAAAAATACCATGAATTACTTCAGTTTTCACACAAATTTGACACTTAAAATTTTTTAGGGAGAATTCTGCCCCATTCTACCTTGTAGAAATGATGTGAGCTGCAGGTGAACTGATAATTTACAATAGGTATCATAACATTTAGCTTAATCTGTCTTCCACTTCCGTTTCTTTTTGTTGGACACTCACAAACCATGCTCCAGTCCTTGTGTAAGAGATGATGATAGGAATAAAGGCATTGGAATTGACCATCAGCTTTGGGCCTGCTGCCAGCATTGAAGACCAGCAGGCAAAGAATCTCTCATGCTGAGGGATTTTCCAGCTACGCCTGCCCCAAGGCTAGAAAATACTGCTCGAGGTTAATGGGACTTTGCATGATCTGCCAAATTTTCTGTCCCACCTACGATGGGAAATTCTGCCCATAGATTTCCTACAGTGCAGAAGACAGCTATTTGGCCCATCCATCCTGAACTGACAACAGTTCCACCCAGGCCGCATTCCCGTAATCCGTGTATTTGCCCTGCTAATCCCCTAACAGTAAGGAGCAAGTTAGCATCGTCGATCCACCCAACCTTCACATCTTTGGACCGTGGGAGGAAGCCAGTGTACCCGGAGGAAACCCACACATTCATAGGGAGAACTTGCAGGTCCCTGATGCTGTGATGCAGCAGTGGTAACCACTATGCCATCGTGCCAAGATTTCAAAATCTTGACTCCTCACAAAATCTCCAAGATCTCAGAAGTCAACAAGAAAGCTTGAGCATTATGTGCCTCAATTTCAAATCGCTGAATCTTCACAATTTGAAGGGTTGCCAATGCAAGGTACCTGCAGCTACTTTCCTTAGGAATGTCTACATCTGACCAACATGGCTTTATGAAGGGGAAATTGTGTTGAATATTTTACTAGGATTTTTTGAGGACATACTAGTAGGGTAGGTAAAAGGGAGCCAGTAGATTCTGTCTATTTGTATTTTAAAAAAGGCATTCTATATGGTCCACATAAAAGAATGCATAAGGTGCTGACTCATGAAGGAGGGGGTAATATTTTAGCATGGATAGTGGATTGGTTAACAAATAGGAAATAGACAGTAGGGATAATCAGACTATTTTCAAGTTGGAAGACTATAATTATTAGAGTGTCGCAATGGTCAGTGCTGAGCTTCAGCCATTTACCACCTATGTTGATAACGTCGATGATGAGCAAGAGTAATGTATCTCAGTTTTCCCATGATATAAAGCTAAATGAGAATATTGTGAGCAGGACACAAACAGGCAATGAAGGGATAAAGATAGATTGCGATTGGGCAAAAAGTTGGCAGATGGCGTATAATTTGAGGAAGCGAGAAATGCCTATTTATTAAAAGGCATGAAATTTATAAGTATTGATGCTCAGAGAGAATTGGGTGCATTCAGTTTAGCGTATAGTTATCATCTGATTAGAAAGGCAAATGGCATGTTGGCCTTTGTTTTTGGAGTACAACAATAAGGTAGTTTTGCTATTCTTCTATAGGGCTTTGGGGAGGCTGCACTTGAAACAGAATGCACCGTTGATCTAAGGAGGGCTTTTGTTACAGTTAAAGCAATAGAGCAAAGGTTCACTAGGTTCGTTTATGGAATAAGGAAGAGTTGCCCTATGTTGAGAACTGAGTAAATTGGACCTCGGGAACCTAAAAAAATGAGTGGTGAAACACACACGATTCTGAAGGGGCTTTACAGGGTTAATACTATAATGTTTTTTGTTTCCCTTGCTGAGGAATCAAGAACCATAGAATCCCTACTGTGCAGGTCCATTGAGCCTGCACCAGCTCTCCGAAACATAGAAACATAGATAAATCAGTGATTCAATATCCTGGTCCCCCCTTCCTTCCATATCCCTTGATCCTTTAGCCCCAAGAGCCATGACTAATTTTTTTCTTAAAATCAGACATTTTGGCCTCAACTACATTCTGTGGTAGTGAATTCCACACATTTACCATTTTTTGAATAAAGAAATTTCTTCTCATCTCAGTTCTAAAAGTCCTCAAACTATGGCCCCTAGTTCTGAACTCCCTCACCATCAGGAACATTCTTTCTGAATCTACCCTGTCTGACCCCGTTAGAATTTTATAAGTATCTATGAGATCCCCTCTCACTCTTCTAAACTCCAGTGAATATTACACTAACCAACTTAATCTCTCCTTATATGATAGGCCTGAGAACCTTTTTCTCATCACATATCTATAGAAACTTGTACAGTCTATTGTTATGTTCCCTGTCATCTTACTTTCATACTCTATTTTCTCTTCTTAGTCAATCACTTGATCCTCCTTTGCCAAATTTTAAACTGCTCCAAATCTTATTGCTTTTTCTTGCCAATTTGTATGCTACTTCTTTGAATCTGATACTATTTCTAATTTCCCTTGTAAACCATGGTTTGGTACAATTTCCTTACCATTCTTGTGCCAAACAGGAATAAACAACTTTTAGAGTTCACTTATTCATTCTTTAAATGTCTGCCATTGCCTGTCCACTGTCTATCCTTTCAGTAATGTTTCCCAGTTCATCATGGCCAATTCATGCCTCATACCATCATAGTTACCTTTAATAAGATTCAGGACGCTGGTTTCAGAATCAACTACATTATTATCCACCTTGACAAAGAATTCTACCATATTATGGTCACTTGTCCCCAAGGATTCTCTCACAACTAGATTGATAATTAATGCTTTCTCATTGCACAACACCCAGTCCAATATGGCCTGTTCCCTTGTTAGTCCCAAGAGAAAGAACATCTTATGCAGGCCCACCCCTCATCCCATCCCTGTAACCCCACAAAATTTCCATGGCCTATCCACCTAAACTGCACACCTTTGGAGTGTGGGAGGAAACGCCTGGAGGAAATCCATGCAGACATGGGGAGAACATGCAAACACCACACAGGTCAGAACTGAACCTGTGTCCCTGGTGCTGTGAGGCAGCAGTGCTAACCACTGTGCCACCATGCCGCTCGGAGAATGTGGAGTCATAGCCTTATGATAAGCGATCAATTATTTGGAACTGAGATAAGGAGAAAGTTCTTCACTCAGGTGTTAAGAAACTTTGGAATTATCTGTCCCAGAGGGTGTGGATGCTCCATTCTTGAGTATATTCAAGGCTGGGATTAGTAGATATTTGGCTGCCAAAGGATCAAGGGTGATCAGGTGAGAAAATGAAGGTGAGAAAATAGATCAGCCATGATCATATTGAGGAGAAGAGTAAGCTTGACAGAGTTCATGATCCACTCCTGCTCCTGTTCCTTACTCTCATGAGATATTTGACTCGTACAGTGAGGCAGGAAGGGGAAGAAATAGATTTCTGCTAGTAGAAGGAAGATTGCTTCTTTTCTTAAAATATGAGTGTTGAGAGAATCATAGAATCCCTACAGTGCAGAAGGAAGCCATTCAGCCCATCGGATCTGTACTGACTCTTCAGCAGATCATTTTATCCATGCCCTATCCCCATATTCCCACACATTTACTTTGCTAATTCCCCTAACCGATATATCTTGGGACACTAAGGGGCAATTCAGCATGGCCAATCCACTTAACATACACATCTTTTGAATGTGGGAGGAAACCAGAGCACCTGGAGAAAACCCACACAGACACAGGGAGACCATACAAACTCTTCACAGTCCCCCAAGGCTAGAATTGAACCCAGGCCCCTGGAGCTGTGGGCCAGCGGTGCTAACCACTGTATCATCGTACTTCCACTTTATAGAAGGTTGGATTTCAGTGTATATTGGGGCCTCTGAGAAGAGCAATCAGCAGAGGAGCTTGTTGGCTGCTGTGGGCCCCTTCTTCAGAGCGCAGTGTCTTCAGCAAACTGAGGGGCAGAGCCAGTCACCATGAGATGAGGGAGGAAGGAGAATGGACAAGTTGAGGACTTGAGCCTGACAGTATGGCAGGGGGCAACATCATGAATATGGTAGCTTGAAGCCCCTGAAGGTAACTAAATAGGCTGGAAGTGGAATTGGTGACTTACTTAGACTAGCTGTCAGTAGCTTTGAATCTGAGAAGCCTCATGGAGATAGGGGAGAGCAGCCAGAAGGTGGAGCGTCAGTTCAGGACTGATAAATCAATGCATTGAATAGCCCAGGCCAAGAATAGGGAAGAAATCAGGAGCATCAACAATGAGTATTCTCTGTAGTTTATTCCACGAATGTAAGCTTTCCCTTGAGAGTCTATACAGCTTTGATGCCGGCAGAACAAAGGAACTTTTTTTAACCTTTGTGCTTGATTCAGTGGCACAATAGTTAGCACTACTGCCTCACAGCACCAGGGACCTGGGTTCAATTCCTGACTTCGATCACTGTCTGTGCAGAGTTTGCATGATCTCCCCGTGTCTGCATGGGTTTCCTCCAGATGCTCCAGTTTTCTCCCACAGTCTGAAAGATGTGCTGGTTAGGTGCATTGGCCATGCTAAATTCTCCCTCAGTGAACTGGAACAGGCTTTGGAGTGCGGCAAGTAGGAGATTTTCATTGCAGTAACTTCATCGCAGTGTTAATGTAAGCCAACTTGTGACACTAATAAATTTACTTTAAAAAAACTTCATGACAAGCATAAAGTTCAAACCGAATTTGCCACTCTGAGATTCAGGCCTTTCCTGGATATCACTTTGTTAATTTATTTACTGCTGCTATATTTTGGAATATGATTTGCCATGTTTTAATATTGCCTACTAAATACTTCAGCCATTGAGGCTGCACAAACCGACGGAAAAGTGAGTGGTGAAATGAGGTTCAGCGTCTATGTCTTTCCAATCTCTTACAGAAACTGCATGATTGGCTGTTGCTGAGTTATCTTCAGTTCTGTCTCTCTGACTATCAGTGTCATTTACAGTATGAACCATTCTGCTGTGTAAGAAAATCAAATGCTCAAATGGATTGTGAATGTTATCGTTTTTTTTGTGAAGTTAAACATTTGTGAGCTATTTTGCTCAAAGTATAAAACGATTACCTGTTTTCAAACACTGTGTGAACTACACAATCTATTTCCCAGTGGTTCCCAGGCGTACTGAATATCTCCAGTGTATCCTGCTGAATTATATTTCTGTAATTTGTAGCACATGCTGAGGATTTTCAGATAAAGCGAGGAACAGTTAATTCCAGCCCTGCAATTATGCCCAGCATCTCCCCAGCAGCTAAGGAGTCCACCTTCGATGGCTATCCCTGCTGGAAATACTTTGGATGATTTTGGTGTAAAGTTCTGCATTGATAAACTTAGTTGCTGCATAAAGAAACTTGGGTGAGATGTTTCTGATGTATTGATTCTGTGAAACCAGGGAAGGTCAATGCTGTCAGAGGATGAAGACTGCAAGGAGAAAAACAAACAAGAAATAATGTGCAGAGAGTTTTAAGACCTTGAATCAGTTCAAAATGACTGATGTTGCCTTTTTAAAAAAAATGCCCGACGAAACAAAGACAGAGGTTGGAACCATGCTTTGTAAAATTAATAACTAATATACAAACACAACAGGGAAAATTGGCTACCATTTTAACAAATGTCTTCAAGAAAAAGTTAACATCTTCATGAAAATCATTGGAAATAATTATTTGTAAACCCCGCATAAGACTGTGATTCAGATCTCACAAACCCTAATCCTGCAACATTTTCCTTTTCATGTGAATGCCATATATTGAGAGAGACTCCGTGGAAGATTCAGCATAGGGCTCTTCACACTTGATCTGATAAATCACATTAATCATGGTGTCGCCTGATAATCAAGTGATATATAAGAAAATCACTTCACTAGTATTTGGTACAGTTTTTGGAAGCTGTAATTATCACTGGAATGATCGTTCCTTAGACCAAGTGGATCATGCTTTTATTAAGTTTTGTGGGTGGGATTTTACGACTTCGCTTGTCCTGAAACCATACAACCATGCCCAAGGTCAATGGACTTTCCCACTGTCCACACCTTGCCCGCTCCAATTCCCATGGCTGATGAGGTGGTAAAATTCCAGTCTATTTCTTCATTCCCACACTTCACTTTGCACAAAACTATAGTTGCCCCAGCTGAAAAGCAGAACAGCAAAGGAAAACTTCTCTCCACAGATGCTGTCTGACCTGTTGAGTATTTGCAGCATTTTCCTATTATTTATTAGTTATCCGCAGCACTGATGAAAGACTTCAGTGGTGGAATTTTACCAGTACATCCTCCCGAGGTTCGCACAATCCTGCCCGAGGCCAACGGAGAATGCCTCCCACCCCGCCGCACCCCACCCCCCGCCGCACCCCCCTGCCCCCCGCCCCCCGAATCAAGGTGAGAATTCCGGCCCATGAGTCTCTTGGCCTTAAACCATTATCCTGTGCTGACAAAAAGATATTAACCTGACACATTAACTATGTTTATCTCACCCTCAGAAGCTGCCTGGCCTACTACTTCCAATCACTTACTCAGTCAGTGAGGGAAGACTTTGGCCTGAGGAAGAGAGAAAGTGAGTGAGTAATTTGGAAATTTGGTTCTAAATGAGAATTTGGCTCAAGGGGAAAAGAAATGCTTTTGGTAAGGTTTACTGCAAGAAGTAAAATGGATAGTGGGGGCAGGGAGGAGGTGATTTCTTTCTTTTACAGCCTCCAGTATTTGGTTTCCACATTAGTGCAGCAGAATGATGTGTTATTGTCATGTTTGGTTCCTAGGTTGATGCTCGCTGGTCTGTCCAATTCTACTCCTTTTCTGTCATGGTTTAGTATGCCACTTCAGAGGGCAGCTAAGAGTCAACCATATGGCTGCGGGTAATCATTACCGAGACTGGCTTTCAATAGCTGACTGATTGAGTAATTGAATTTAAATTCCATCAGCTACCATGTTGGGATTTAAATTCTTGTTCCCAAGGCACTAGCCTGGGATTCTGGATTACTAGCCCAGTAGCATCACCACTATCTCTTATGTTCTTTGTTGTCTTTAACGTTGCCAACTGTCTTTTAGCGTTCAGAAATTCTAATACATTCATAGAATTTTGGATCAACTTGTCTATCATTAGACAATAGTTTGATGCTGCAATTAAATTGCGAGATTGCTGAAGGATGTTGTGGCTCAAAAAATATTCCCCAAATGTTGCTGAAATGTTAGCTCTTTTTCTTCACAGATCTGTCTGAACTGCTGATTTCCAGCATTTTATGTTTTATATTTATTCTGCTATTTATGATGGGAAAGTTAACCTCTGTAGAGACCGAGGGCAGGTAGGATCTGCATCACAGGGGAGAAGAGGCAACTACATCAGAAGTTGTCCCAGCTTTGAGAGCACCACTTCTGATGTATACCACAGTCTTTCCCATGGAAGTTCCAGGAAGTGTGATAAGTGAGGAGAAGAAAATGATAATCCATTTGAGTCCCAATGGGAAGGAATAGCTAACAGCAGGGACAGATTTCTCAAAGATTCAGCTGTGAGGACAAGCCTTGAAGTCACATTAATAGTATATTCCAAAACAGAGAATATTGTTTTCTCTACTGAAGTAAAGATCTGAGACTCTCAGTTTTGTTAACAGCAACTAATGAGAGTTGAGGCAGTCCTGTATTTTAGTACACCTGATTTTCTGATCCCTACCAGACAATGGAGACATGCAAGTTAATAATGAACACCCACCCCAAGTGATTGCCAGTTAAGGTTGACATTCAAAACTTGGTGCTATCATGGGATGAGCTGACATTTTAAAAAATGGCAGGAAATCAATCTCAGAGATAATGTGACAGCAAATGTGGAATTTTACTTGAATAATGCTCGAAGAAAACCTTAGTATTCTGGTCTATAATGTTTTGAGTAGCAGCAATGCTTTTACTGTACGTATGCTGGCCACGGCCAAGATTCTCACTTACACCTGTTACCGCTGCCAGTGAGAAATTGGCAGTCAGCTAAAACTCCATTCACTGTGGTGGGTCTGGAGATTCTGAGCCGTGGGCGAGGACACTCTCGTCTTTGATGTGGAAACAGCAGACTGGTGCAAAAATACAAGCATTATGGCTGCTACCAGGCTAGTTGGCATTCAACAGAATGGCATGCTGAGCATTGTCACTTACCAATTGCACATTCAGCAAGTGGAATCATGGATAGTTGTGGTAGATTTCTGTATTTAGATGCAGTGCCCATAAAGCCTCATGTGTTCAGTCAGTGGCATCCTGCATCATGGTGAAGGCCAGTATCCTGGCAGAACCACATGCATGGTCTTTGCTTGATTCTCTCAGGCCAGGCAGAACACAAGGGACTCACCTCTCCTGTCACAGAGACTATCTGTTACCGGTGTAGCACAGCAGTGATAGTGAGCAACGTTAACAATGTTATTTGTTCTAGCCTGCCACATGAAGGAAATCAGGTGTCTGTTCTGAGGCTGCTAATCTGATTGTAAGATTGTGTGAGCAACTTAGAACACAGGAAACACACTGCAAGATTAGTTAGAGGTAAAAGAAATGCTCCCCAGGAAGCTCCCTCCTCTTGAGACCCCAACTTTTCCTCAACTGTGAGCAATTTGTCCTCATCTGTGCTGCCTCGGCTCCACCTTCCTCTCATGCTGCATCTAGGCCAAAGATACCCAATCGCTAAAGTGGTTTGGCCAAGGCCAAAATGAGAACCAAGGCCTTATTCACATTTCCTGTTGATTCTACCAAGTTTAATCACTTCTGTAAACAACCAAGCACTTTCACAACTCAAACAGAGTCAGCAGAAATTAGTCTGTGATTAACAGGGGTGGTACAGTGGCACAGTGCTTAGCACTGCTGCTTCACAGCGCCATGGATCTGGGTTTGATGCCCAGTTGGGGCACTATCTTTGTAGAGTCTGCACGTTCTCCTGTGTTTGTGTGGGGTTCCTTCGGGTGTTCCAGTTTCCTCCCACAGTCTAAAGATGCGCAGGTTAGGTAAATTGGCCTTGCTAAATTCTCCCTCAGTGTATCTGAACATGTGCCGGAGTGTGGCAACAAGGGGATTTTCACAGTATCTTCATTGCAGTGTGAATGTAAGCCTACTTGTAACTAACAAACAAACTTTACTTTTACTTTACATAAGAATGTTTGATAATCTCTTTAAATATTGTTGGTGGGGTCCTTTCTGCTGTTAAATGCAGGATGAGCTGTATATGTTTAAGAGACAATGATAACTGGAGCAGCCAGGTCAAGAATGGCAATACTTGTGTTAGTTCAGCTGACTGATTTTAAGAACATAAGAATTAGGAGCAGGGCTAAGCCATCTAGCGCTTCGAGCCTGCCCTGCCATTCAATAACATCATGGCTGATCTTGTAGTGATTCAGTTCCACTTACCCGCGTGCTCCCCATAACCCTTAATTCCCTTACCAATCAGAAATCTATCTATCTGTGACTTAACCATATTCATCGAGGTAGCCTCCACCACTTCAATGGGCAGAGAATTCCAGAGATTCACTACCCTCTGGGAGAAGTTCCTCCTCAACTCTGTTCTAAACTGACTCCCCCTTATTTTGAGACTGTGTCCTTTAGTTCTTGTTTTCCTTTCTAAGTGGAAAGAATCTCTCTGCCTCCACCCTATCTAGCCTCTTCATTATCATATATGTCTCCATAAGATCACTCCTCAGCCTTCTAATCTTCAACGAGTACAGGCCCAATCCACTCAATCTCTCTTCATAAGCTAACCCCCCTCATCTCCGGTATCAACCTGGTGAACCTTCTCTGTCCTCCCTCCAAGGCCAATATATCCATTTGCAAATAAGGGGACAAAATTTTACATTCTGCACCATAACTATTGGCATCATGTAACCTAATCTTGTGGAAAATTGGCATTAAAAAGCATTTCTTTAAAAGCAAATTTATGGAAACAAGCTGATGAATTAAAAATGTTTTCTATTTCCAACATTTATAAAGCGAGAAACCGTATGGCTAATTTTACATTCTCCCACCAGTGGCTTTTGGCTGGGAGGGTTGTTAAATTGAACGGTCAGTATTCCCTCTGGGTTCCCAAATGCCCTGATCATACAGTGATGTTACACTGGGGTGGCAAGACCTCAGGAAACATATTGTTGACCTAGTTGAGGCCGTAATGTGGCCAATTATTGACCACTTAAGGATCATTTATCACTCAGCCACAAATTTTAGTCTGACAAGTAGATTGAACTTCTGTGGCAGAAGCCCAAAAATGAACAGAGCTATAGCTTGGGCGGGAGGTGAAGGGTGCAGGGTGCCTCCATCAACATTCCTCTTCTGAAGTCAGGCTGGTAGCCTCTGGACCTTCCTTTTCCCCCTAAGACCCCGATCACCCCATTCCAGCACAGGCTTTTTCACCCTGGCTCCCCTTGAATTTACCTGGACCTCTGGTGCTTGGACTTACGCTTTGATGTCCTCCTGCATTTCTTCTTCTGCCCATTCCAGTGCTATAATTGCAGGGACTGGAGAGTTGCTTGCCAGTCAGATTGGCCACCAGCTCTCTAAGATGGGACTCTCTAGTAAGTGACAGGTGGAAATCTCATCTGCAGCCACTTAGCACTCAATTGAGCTGCTCTTTGCTGACTCTTTGAATGGTGGGAAACATCTAAAAAATTCAGACTCACCTTTTCGTTTGGTTTTCCCATTATGTAACTTTCCCAAAATAACTCGGAAACAACCTTCTAGAATCCAAGTAATCATGAATTGTATTTAACAATAATTTAGTTTGATTCATCTGCAAATTTCTTCACACATACTCTTTAAATATAATTCTACAGTTTATATTGCGGTTTCTTAAGCAAGAATGCTTTATCTCACAGACAGGATTCAATCTCAGTGTTAACTGTTATTCGTTTATGATGAAAATGCCTCTGAAACCTGTGAGATATTGGAAGACTAGTTAAGCCATTCACCTTGCCTGGACAACAAGGCAGTTTCAATTTCATGTCAATGTAATAGCTGTATTAAAATTTAAGTACCAATCCTCTGCAATCCAATTGTGTATGACTGTTTTGCAGATGTAATCTCATAATAATTTTGGTTTGTGCTGCTTAGCTGTGTGCTGGGGGCCTTTGGTCACCTGGGACTATGGATACTTTACTTACTAAGGTGATGTGTGATTAACTCTTCAATAAAAAGACTGATGCCTGGCCACCTGATTGACTGCTGGGTTCTTGCTCAGGTTTTGCCATCCCCAAGTGACCTTAGACCTAAGGGAATTACAAGTTGAAGTGTTTTATTTATTTACAGATCCAAGTGCATCTTAGGAACTCTGCATGAGGTCGGACTTCTCCTTCCCTCCGTCACTTTGTCATGTGTCATTACATCATCATTACATCTACATCATATACTTCTGATGTTAACCCTTTACTGCACATAGATTAGCTGCAGCAGACCTACAACCATTGTGAAGCAAACATTAAAATATTCTCAGGAAGTCTATTGAGAGCTATCCATCCTGTTGGTTCTTCCCAATCAAATATAACAGATTTGAACATCAGTAAACTCTGGTAATCTCTGGAGTTGATTATATAACATTGGTTCTCCTCACTTCACTCAAAGTAACTGCCAGACTAGTACATCTATGTTCTAACATTAACTAACTAGCTTCGTTATATTTTCTCTTAGGTCTGAAACTTCAGCTGTATCACAATAGTTGCTTTCCCCCAGATCCACCTCCCAATCCCCCAATTTATAAGGAATCCAAACACAAGTTGCCATTTTCTATGGTTTTGTTAAAACAAGTTTATTTATTTTCTTATTTTTATAATACTGAGAATTTGCTTGGTTGCAGCTACATATCGTTTGAGTGGCATATGCTCAAAATAAGTGATGCAAATTGCAGTGATCTTTAATTTGGTGGTTAATCTAATTATTCTTTTGTGGACCGGCAAATGCACAGCTGTGAATAAACATACTAAGGAATGCGACCAGTGCTGAGATAAGTCAAATAGATTAGCTACCTCTGAATACTGTTAGTCCATAAGCTGAGTAGCAAGTCACGGTCAGCCATTGCTGTAGCTCTCCTGATGTTGACAGTTCCTGAAGATTATCAGTTACACATGTGCTGACAACTGTCGTACATGCAACACATGTGACAATTTATGCTGCCTTCATAATAAGAACATAAGAACATAAGAAATAGGAGCAGGAGTAGGCCATCTAGCCCTTCGAGCCTGCCCCGCCATTCAATAAGATCATGGCTGATCTGTCGCTGCTCAGTTCCACTTTCCCGCCCTCTCCCCATAACCCTTAATCCCCTCTCCTATCAAAAACCCATCAACCCGCGTCTTAAAAATATTTAGCGAGGCAGCCTCCACCACTTCAACGGGCAGAGAATTCCAGAGATTCACCACCCTTTGAATGAAGAAGTTCCTCCTCAACTCCGTTCTAGACCGCCCCCCTTTTATCTTGAGGCTGTGCCCCCTAGTCCTACTGTCTTTTTTGAGCGGGAAGGGTCTCTCCACCTCTATCCTATCCATCCCATTCATCATCTTATACGTCTCAATGAGATCTCCCCTCATTCTTCTAAACTCTAACGAGTACAAGCCTAGTTTATTCAGCCTCTCCTCATAGCTCAACCCCCTCAACTCCGGTATCAGCCTAGTAAACCTCCTCTGCACTCCCTCCAAGGCCAAAATATCTTTGCGCAGGTGCGGCGCCCAAAACTGCACACAGTACTCCAGCTGCGGCCTCACCAATGCCCTATATAGCCGCAGCAAGACATCCCTACTTTTATATTCAATCCCCCTTGCTATGAAGGCCAGCATCCCATTCGCCTTCCTGACCACCTGCTGCACCTGCAAGCTGGGTTTTTGCGACTCATGCACAAGGACCCTCCCTCTGCACCGTCGCCTGCTGCAGTTTTTCACCCCGTAAGTAATAGGGTATTCACATGGGTATTCATGAGCGATACCTGCATACAGGTCCAGATATCCAATGCACTGTTTTCAAACGTCCAATGTTTATTCAATTAGCACTCTGGTCAAACAAAATGCCTATGTTGGTCTTTGCACTGGTCTTATAGAATCATAGGCCAGGAAGATTTCAATGGACTGGTCAGGTTGCGGAAGACTTGGCATAGTGGTAATGTCATTGGATTTAGAAACATAGAAGATGGGGGCAGGAGGAGGCCAAGCTCTTCGAGCTTGCTCTGCCATTCATCACAATCATGGCTGTTTCGTCCAACTCAATAGCCTAGTCCTGCTTTCTCCCCATAACCTTTGCTCCCGCTCACCCCAAGTGCTATATCTAGCTGTCCCTTGAATACATTCAGTGTTTTGGCATCAACTACTTCTTGTGGCAATAAATTCCACAGGCTCACCACTTTTTGGATGAAGAAATGTCTCGTCCTGGATATGCAGCCCAAAGATATGTTCATACTCTGGGGGCAGGGGTATAAATCCCACCGGGGCAGTTGGTGAATTTAGAATATGAAGCTGGTTTCAGTGATGGTTACCATGTTAATTGTTATAAAAACTCATCTTGCTCACTTGTCCTTTAGGAAAAGAAATCTGCCATCCTTATTTGGTCTAGTCTATAAGTGACACCAGACCAACAGCCAGTGGAATGGCCCAGCAAGCCACTTGGTTCAAGGGAAATTAGGGATGGAGAACAAATGGTGGTCTTGCCAGTTATGTCTACACCCAGTGAAAGAATAAGCAAAATATTGTTGGCAGAAATGAGACAAATGGAATTCAGTTCAGAGGAGTATGAAATAATGTACTTAAGAAAGGTAAATAATTCAAAACAGTAGATAATAAAAAGCAGGATACTGGGAATGTAGAGAAATAGGGGGACTTTTGGAGTATATTTTCATAGATCCCTGAAGATAGCGGACAAGTAGTGAAGTCATGTTGGACACATCTCTATATTAGCAGAGGTGTACAATTAAGGAGCAGGTCATGCTACAATTGCAGTAAAAAAAAGTTAGGTCACAGCTGGTGTACTGCCACAGTCCTGGTCACTGCATCCCAAGAAGGATGTGAATGCACAATGGAGGGCACTGAGATTTATGAAGATATTGCTAGAGGTTTAATAGATTTGGTTACTGACTGGGCAACAAGGTGGCAGATGGAGTATAATGTGGGAAAATGTGAGGTAAGAATAGAAAAGCAGAATAATATTGAAAAGGTGTGAAACTTTTACATGTTCATGCTCAGGTTAAGTTACTCATATAAGAAAAACAGAAAGTCAGCAAGCAATTAGGAAAACAAGAGGCATATGGTGCCCTTTACTACAAAGAGATTAGGCTACCAGTCTAAAAAAATCTCACTTCAATTATAAAGAGAGTTGATAAGGCCACATCTGGGATATGTACGCAGTTTATTCTCTATCTAAGGAAGGAGATACTTGCCTCAGAGGCCATACAATGAAGTTCACTGGATTGGATCCTTGGATAAGGGGGTTGTTCTGTAATGAGAGGCTTACACTCTTTGTACTTTAGAAGAATGAGAGATGATCTCATCGTAATATACAAGCTTCTGAAGGGGCTTATCACTGCAGACACTGAGGGGTGAATTTTCCTGTTCCACCCGCCACAAGAATCAAAGCGGACAGGGGACGGACCATGGAAATATCCATTGACCTCGGGCAGGACTTTCCAGTTTTGGGGCAAATGGGGCCAGTAAATCCCACCCTTTGAGTTCTCCCCACCAGCCTGGAAGCCAAGCATGTTTCTCAGTTGGCTTCCAGACTGGAAATGTGTCAGGACCAAAAGACATAGACAGTGGAGTTAAAGTTCCAGAGAATGGGGAGAAGCTCAAATATTCAGGCTCATTGACCGAAAATCCCACCCTTCTCCTTTTCCTTTTGGAACACTGACAAAGCACCCTTTCTCCCTCACCTCCCTGCCCCTCAACTCTCCTCAATTTGGTCCTTCTTCCACCATTCAGTATGTTTGTGCTGATCTTCTACCTCAGCTTCACTTTCCTATTTGCCCTTCACATCCCTTGATTCCCTGAGCAATCAAAAATCTATTAGTCTTAATAGAAGTCGTAGATACCCTACAGTGCAGACAGAAAGAGGCCATTTGGCCCATCGAGTCTGCACTGACCACAATCCCACCCATGGCCCTACCCCAAATCCCTACATATTTACCTGTTAATCCCTCTAACCTACGCATCTCAGGACATTAAGGAGCAATTTTAGCATGGCCAATCAACCTAACTGCATATCTTTGGACTGTGGGAGGAAACTGGAGCACCCAGAGGAAACCCATGCAGACACAGGGAGAATGTACAAACTCCACACAGACAGTGACCCAAGCCGTGAATCGAAGCCAGGTCCCTGGAACTGTTTAGCAGCAGTGCTAATCACTGTGCTACCATGCCGCCCTAATCTGTGCTCAACAATACTTAATCAAAAGATTTCACACAATGGTGGGTGCACGAATAGCAACTATCACTGTAATGGAGAGCTGCCAGCTTTTGATTAGCTAATAGGTGTGAGCGGTGGGATTTCTCCCTCTGGGATCCTAAATCCTAGGCTCGGCCCTCTGCTGGCTGTTGAAATGCCTAATAGGCACTTAATGTGATGGGCCTTCCCCAACAGATGCTAGGCAGATGTAATGACTTCAGTGAGACCCATGAGGTCAGCTTCTTGGAGTATGAGCTGCCTGATTGAAGTCATAATTGCCTGCCCAATCAGGCAGCCTCACCTGTATATAAAAATGGGAGTGTTGGCTCTTCTGGATTCTAACTGTGTACCTGAAACACTTGAGGAGTGGAATAGAGAGAATCTGGTGAACGCACACTGGCCTCTGAGGATTTATTTTAGCAGGATTCTTGCTCGCATTCCAGCTAATGAGCGAGACTCCCAATGCCGGATTTAAATTGCACCCTGTATTTAGATCAATAATGTCAATCTGACTCCCTTTTCCTCTTCCCCGATCCTTCCTGAGTGCATTTACTCTTGTGAGGCAGAGGAGGATAGTGCCACCATGTCATCTAATGGCCGGTGGTCTGGTGGTGCATCACCTTCCAACACTTTGATAATGTTAGTTTGGCACATCCATCCGAGTCAGTGCTGCTTTGGGAAGTTAGGCATTTATATACGTAACTCTGAGTATCTGCACATTCAGAGAGTAAAAAAAAAGTGATCAATTCACAAAGGTATTGGCTTATTGTGCCTAAATAACAACCCTTGCACATCTGATAATCTCCTCAAACTTATAGACTTCAGAATGTGATTAAATTCTTACTGTATTTCCAAACTCAGCTTGTTATTCTTGCCAGAGCATATTGATTTATATGTGGACTAAAGAGTGCTTTTGTAACATGATGGACACTTTGGTGTACTGACTATTGACTTATTGCTATTAAGTTCCCGGTGGTGACTGAGAGCCATCTATAGAATAATAATTAGGTGCTGTTGAAAATCTTCAATGGCACTGAAAGTGCGGCACTGTGCAACTCATCATGCAGCACAACGGAGAATTCTACTACCCACCTCCCAGAAAGTCTCAGCCTTAGAATGCATTGCTGTTTTATTGGACAAATGAGACATGTTATGGACTGGTACTCACAATCCCCAGAGTAGCTATTCTTCAGTGGAGCCTGCAGTTCCACTTGGCCTTGCCTCTTGCCTGGTGTGATAATGCAGAACAACATATACAAGAGCTGCTGCACTCATATTACAACCACTCGCCTGCGTGATAAACTGTGGGGCACAGTGCATGCTGCAGGTGTTTTATTTTAAATACCCAGTGGTATGTTGCACACTTAAAATTAGTCTGGCTGCAATGAATAAAATTGTATATGAACAAATTGTAGGTGAAATTGCATGAGTAGATGTTAACTGCTTGGAGGAGTTAGATATCATTAATAATGGCGAGCATATTTTTTTCCATAGCCTTTAGTTCTCATCTTCAGTGAAGGCTATTTAATCGAGCTAGGGTGCAGAAAATCTCTCCTTGCAGCCCTTTGTACTGTGCGTTATTTATTCATCTCCACTTGTTAGCTGCATTCTGAAGATATGAAACAATTTGATCAAAAGAGAATTTCAAATACTTGCTGTGCTTTGAAGTGTAGATGGAACAGATTCCCTTTGCTGATGATTACCAGAGAATGACCCAGTTTTCATTTTGCTTGGTTAAAATAGATCTCAGTGTCTTTCTTTTATTTTTAAAGGACAAATTAGCATGTCTACATTTTAATATCAGAAAAGGGGGAAGGCATTGCATCTGTAAGTCCTGACAATTAGATGTTCAGTGGCCTGACCAGTCAATGTTAAACATCTCAAAAAACCCTGCCAAGCAAACACATAAATGTTTATTCAAGCCATGCCTTTATTTTAAAGCTGAACTTGCCTCTTCCCTACCCCACCATGGCCCCTTTGCCAATTTTCAATCAGTTTCACAAATTTAGGATCAACCAGCCAATGATCTCTTGTATCGACTGATTCGGGTCTGAGGGTAAATGGAATGTTGCAATGGAATCTAAATGATGTCGACTGGAAAAAATCACTGGGGTGAAATAATTCCAGTAATTGAAACAGGACTAAGGTACTTTTATTTTGCTGTTTCTGTAATGATATATAAATGACCCATGTGAAAAGCCTGAGGACTTCATGTAGTGATAAGGACCTGGTTGGAGTGCAGGGCAATAAAATTATTAAAGAACCAGTCAGGTGTGCAGTAAGAAGGTGAAAGGGTTGCTATTCCACGAGGTGAAGATCAAATGACCGAGCAGTCTTTCTTGTTCAAACCTATTCTGATCTCAAGGTATCTCTATTTGATCATAAAATAACAGCCTCAGGATTGGAGAGCAATGAGGCCCATGATTCTCCCATCGCAACTCACACCTTCTGGGGCGATGGGAAATACACATCACTGACCTTGTTCCGGGATTTGCGGATGCGGTGGGAAACGCATGCGCATCTCCCAGAGCCAGAGAACAGTTGGAGACCAGACCACGCTGGAAACTGGCAGGAAGACAGGCAAAACATTTGAATTTTTTTTAATGTCTTTTAATTGTTGTTTAAGACAAATTATCAGGAACTTTCTGGTCTCAATTGAATCTTCAACTCCACCAGGAGTACATTCCGGTGGATTTATAGTAGCTCCCCACATTCGGGGAAATAGCGGGAAACCCTGCCAGAATGAAAAGGGGGCAATCAGGGCCTCTCAGGGGGTCGGGTGTTGGGGGGTGGTGCCCCCTGGGCATGGGCACTCTGGCAGTGCCAGCCTATGCCCCTGGCAATGCCCAAGGCCTAAATTGTCCATGTCCAGGGGGCACCTTGGAACTGCCCACAGGACATCGGGCAGTGCCAAGAGGTGTGGCTGATTGTGGGTGGGGCCTAGGGACAGTCATGGGGGTGGGGGGTCCTGCTGCCACTCTGCAGATAGGAGGGAGGGCGGCGATTGGGGTGAGATGAGGGAGGTGGTCTATCAGGATCCAGCCTGACTCCCTGGGAGGGGGGTGGGGCCTGACCCCGGGGAGGGTCAGCGGTGGGGGTCTGCTGGGGTGAAGGGGGTGGGAGATTGCCGCTGCTGGGGAGGGGATAGGCTGGATAGCAGGGTGCTCAGGGGTGGGGGGGGTTGGTCAGGGCTGGCCTGGGAATTGCTGTGGGGGACATGATTGGACCTTGGGGGAGTGGGCTGGAGGCGCAGAACTGCGGTGGTCCCAGGTTGGCCAGTGATCGAGCTGGCCAGCAAACGTGGGGGACTGACAGATCAGGGCCACTGTGCATGCACAGAGTTCCAGAAACCCGCCCCCCCTGGGTTTTTAATCATATTTACGACTGGGACCTCTGCAGTGCACAGAGTGGGGAGATTCGGGTGAGAAGCTGAACTGACAAAACAGTTGGGATCTAGAACCGTTTTCCTGCATTCAGCACTTTTGGGAGATCACAGCTGAGCTTTCTGTTCACCAAAGCATGCAAAACTGACCAGTCAGCCGAATGAAATATTTGTAGTGAGCTTGTGGTCTTGATGGCTGGAATTTGGGAAATTGTGCATAGCTGCTTAACGAGCTAAAGTAACTATTTAAGGCACCATGTCTCTTGCAAGCCAGAGAATCAATCATTGAACAATCACAAAAAAAACTACATTTATGCAGCAGCAGTTTATGTCCCTCACAGCTATTGGAGTACTTTTGAAGCATAGTCACTGCAGTTGCTGTGTATACACATTTGCAGCCAAATTGGCCACAGCATGGTCCTGCAATGATGGAATAAATAACCAATCTATTTTTGACGCAATTAGTTGAGGGATCAATGTTCAACAAGAAGTTGGGAAATATCTGCTGCTCTTTCTTCAAGAGTGCCATGGGTTCTCACCTGAGAAGGCCTTGCTTCCACATCTCATCCAAAGGACCTTATCTCTGATCATGCAGCAACCACTAAACAAGTATTAGGGTGTCTACCAAAGTTATGTATTCAGATCTCTGAAGTGGTTCTTAGTCCAATGTCCTTCTGAGTCAGAGATAAAAGTGTTCCTATTGTGACAAACCTAACATTTTGATACTAACCACACCAATTCTCCAGAGAAAAATAGAAATGACCAGCACAAAACAGGTAAATTTCCAGCCATAGGGCAGAATGTTTTCAGGAGGAGGGGAACAGACCATGGAAAGGTCCATTGATCTCAGGTGGGATTTTCCAGTCTTGGGGCAAGCATGACGGAAAATCCCACCCCCAGGGTCAGAAATATTTCTGCAGCAAGAATGGCAAAGGGAAAATGGACTGTTTGGCCCTGATTTTACTGGCACGGCTGCCCGGAAATCGGGGTAGGTGAGGTTCGCAGAACGGCATTCCCTGTTAGTCTCGGGTGCAATCTTACAGACTTCAGGTGGCAGTGCTGGTAAAATCAGTGCCTTTGAGTCTCCAAGATGTCATCTATAGACTGGAAGTTTGGACTTGGGGGAACTGAGTAACATGGTGGGTTCTATCTCTTCTGGAACTTGCATTTAAGTTCAACCTTGGTTGCTCTGATGACAGTCATCTCTGTCTTCTTTGGTTTTAAAATATCAATATAAATTGAATATGAGCATTCATGAGTTTTAGTGGATAAGACCATAAGAAAGAAACAGGAGTAGGACATTCAACACCTTGACCCTGCTGTGCCATTCAATAGGATCATGGCTGATCTGACATTCTTCATGTCTACTTTCCTGCACTTTCCCCATCACTCTTGATTCCCTTACTGATCAAAGATTTATCTCAGCCTTAAGTATACACAAGGACACTGCACCCACAGATCTCTGCATTAAGATGTTCCAAAGACTCACAACCCTCTAGAAGAAATTCCTCCTCAACTCAGTCTTAAATTGGTGTCCCTTTATTCTGAGACTATGCCCTTTGGTCCCTCTATCATGAGGGGAAATGTTCTCTCAGCATTTGCCCTGTCAAGTTCCTTAAAAAACCCTATATATTTCAATGAGTACACAGCTCATTCATCTAAATTACAATGGATAGAATCCCAACACGTTTAACTTTTCCTCGTAAGACAATCCCTCTATCCCGGGATAAATTCCTGATGACTGGGATAAATTCAGAATCCCACAAAGAAAACTAAAAAGATAATAAAGAGAGAGAAAATAAACTATGAGGGAAAACTAGCGAGGAACATAAAAATTGACAATAAGAGCATCTTTAAATATATAAAAAGGGTGTTGGGAAAAGTGCAGGAAAGTAGACATGAAGAATGTCAGATCAGCCATGACCCTATTGTCGCCTTATATTCTTTTTCTTTTATTTTAATACTCTTTTTAACTCCCTTGGTTAGCCATGGCTGGTTTATCCCTCTCTTACAGTTTTTCAGCCTAACTGGGATATATTTTTGCTGAGATTTTTGAATTGCCTGCATATCAATGGAAAAACCCATTCAAAAAAGAGGGAAGCAAAAAGGGGACAATTGTAGGCTGATTAGCCTAACATCTAAATTGGAAAAATGTTGGAATCAATTATTAAGGAAGTAATAGCAGCACGTTTGGAAAATCATAACCTATTCAAACATGAAAGGGAAATCAGAAAATCATAAAGTCCCAACAGAGGCGATTCAGCCCATCAAACCTGCACTGATAACAATTCCAGTGGCTGCATCATCCGAACCTTGATAATCTCTCACGACTGACCTAGTTATATTTCTTATTAACAGTGCTGCCCCACCACCTTTTCCTTCCGTCCTTTTTTTCTGAAAGGTCAAATATCCCTGAATATTAAGCTCCTAGTTTTGGCCTCCTTTTAAGTACCTCTCTGTAATGGCTGCATGGTGGCAAAGTTGTTAGCACTGTCGTCTCACATTACCAGGGACCTGGGTTTGATTCCTGGCTTGGTTCACTGTCTGTGTGGAGCTTGCATGTTCTCCCCGCATCTGTGTGGGTTTCCTCTGGGTGCTCTGGTTTCTTCCCACTGTCCAAAAAAACGTGCTGGTTAGGTGCACTGGCCATGCTAAATTCTCCCTCAGTGTACCCAAACAGGTGCTGGAGTGTGGTGACCAGGGGGTTTTCACAGTAACTTCATTGCTGTGTGAATGTAAGTCTACTTGTGACTAATAAATTAACTTGAGACTTTAAAATTTATCTACCTTATTCTGAATGCTTCATGCATTAATATATAGAAGCCTTTAGGCTTGCCTTTTTGCCACCTGGGCTTGCAATATAAAAGGCCCCGTATTTAACACTAATTGGTAAAGTCCCTCAAATAGACCTAACAAAAGTTTGTGTGGGAAATATAAAAATGCCACACTGGTATTGAAATATATTGCTAGGACAGATTAGGAGGAGCATTGCATCTAGCTGTGCTATTGCTGACTGGCAATTCTTGAAAAAAAAGTTAAAATGGGGAAATAAGAATACTGGCCATTTCAGAATCAACCACATTGGAGTGGTTCTGGAATTACACGTTGGCCAGACCAGGTAAAGATAGCTGCTTTCCTTGCCCGAAGGCTGTTAGTGAACCAGATGGTTTTTTTCTGACAATCGACAAATGTTTCATGGCCATCTGTAGACTCTTAACTCCAGATTTTTTTTATTGAATTCAAATTCCACCAATTGCTGTGGCAGGATTCGAATCTGGATCCCCAGACCATCAGCTGAGTTTCTGGTTTAATAGTCTAGCGATAATACCAGTCAGCCATTACCTCCCCTGGTGTCAAAATGCCTCCCAAGGAAGGGTGCCAATTCTTTCCTGTACAAGGTATGGACAAAGTATGCCTATCTTAGAGTGGTCTCTGTCAATCTGTTGTACCACGACTGTAACTTGTCTGGCAGGTAGAGTACAATGTTGGTAAATGTGAGGTCATCCATTCTGGTAGGAATAACAGCAAAATGGACCATTATTTAAATGGTAAAAAATTGCAACATGCTGCTGTGCAGAGGGATCTGGGTGTTCTTGTGCAGGAATCACAAAAAGTTATTTTGCTGGAGCAGCAGATAAGAAGGCAAATGGAATTTTGTCCTTCATTGTCAGAGAGATGGAGTTTAAAAACAGTGAGGTTATGTTGTAGCTGTTTAAGGTGCTGGCGAAGCCACACCTTGAGAACTGTGTACAGTTTTGGTCTCCTAACTTGAGAAAAGATATACTGACATTAGAAGGAGCAGAGGAGATTCACTAGGTTGATTCTGGAGTTGAGAGGGTTGGCTTATGAGGAGAGACTGAGTAGACTGGGGATATAGTTATTGGAATTCAGAAGAATGGGGGGAAATCTTATAGAAACATATAAGATTATGAAGGGAATAGATAAGATAGAAGCAGGGAAGTTATTTCCACTGGTGGGTGAAACTAGAACTTAGGGGGCATGGCCTCAAAATAAGGGGAAGTATATTTAGGACTGAGTTGAGGAGGAACTTCTTCACCCAAAGGATTTTGGATCTGTGGAATTCCCTGCCCAGTGAAGCAGTTAAGGATACCTCACTGAATGTTTTCAAGGCAAAGACAGAGAAATTTTTGAACAGTAAAGGAATTAAGGGTTATGGTGACTGGATGGATAAATGGAGTTGAATCCATGAAAAGATCAGCCATGTTCTTAGTGAATGGTGGAGCAGGCTCAAGGGGCCAGATGGCCTACTCCTGCTCCTAGTTCTTATGTTCTTATGTTCTAGGACATAGATCTGATTATGTCACCAGCAAGGGGCGGCAAAAAGCAGAAATCATAATCTCACCAGTGAGATTCATGACTTTTGGGCTTCGTCACATCTTCGGCACACAATGGCAATCTCACAGATGGTAAGAGTGGGCTCAAGACCCCGTTCATTATTTTTAGACTGGCCTTCAACAAGTCCTTTTTGTTAGGCTTCTCAAGGCAAGAGAAAAGGACGAAGCACACGTGGCATGCTTTCTGTCCATTTGTATCTTAGAATTGTAATCAGAATCCTACGTGTGTAGGCTCCCACCGCAAACCGCTGTCTATATCAGGTCACTACACAAGTTGTTGGGAGCCTGGGGCATAAATCTAGCATAAATCAGGCATCTGAGGACACAACGGTATTTTCAGCTACTGCTGATTTCCAGCAACAGAAGCTCTTAAATACCCTCCCCACACCCTGTACAATGCAATGGCAGGATACAAAATAATGACAGTAGCAGACTAGGGGGCTGTGAATTTAGACAGAAAAATCGAAATAACTTCTATGACAAAATCCCATTTTAATTCCTCTGGATAATGTTCAGGAAAGAACATTTTTATTGTGCAGCAGGGGAAAAGAACACATCAAAGAATGACAGAAGAAAATCAGTCCCATACTGAGGAAAACTAGATGGATTGTGTTGATTTCTTGCATGAACATTTGGATTAAGACAATTATTTTCTGAGATGGACCAGACAACTTGGTAAGAAATGGCATCATAGCATTTGTGCCCAACAAATACTCTTTCTATCTTGAAAGTTCAAAGTTAAAGCCCTTTCTGCTGATTGTGCTGACATGCTAGGCTATTTCATCTGTCATAGCTCCATCTGGATGAGCAGGTTTCTACATTCTGTACTTCAGCGAAATTGTGGGTCAGCAAAAGTCTGACAAATTACTTGCAGTCTTTACAGCTCATCTATGTGGATAAGTGCCAGAAAATCTTGATTATCAGGCTTGGCCTTCCCTAACAGACTCATTGCAAGAAAGAAAAAAGCTTGTGCACCAGGAGTTTTTTTTTGAAAATCAGTCATCTGTTTCCTTTGTAGATTTTGCAAAGCCTGCACTAGTTTTTTTTTGGTAGGATTACATTTGTGCCTTTTTGAATTCAGAAATAGTTCAACCTTATCATTTGATTTATGCTTACCACAAACCTTTTTCTTCTTGTTAGTATGTCTTTTGAACAATAACAAAAACCAGATACCCCAGCCTCCAGTCTTGGTTAATGCATGCAGCTCTTGGGTGAAGGTGACTGAGCATGTGATCCTATAGCTCATGACAGGGAAGGAATACACAGGAGTCAGGAAGGTAGTTAAGGTAAGCATATCAGCAGTTTCATTACTTTTATTATACAGCCTTATGATAAATGTCAACAATAATCCTCTCACTCTGATGCTTTATCACGAAGATAGCATGCACGTAACTCAGGTAACTGGTCATCTCATTTTCAAAGCTGTAGGGGTAATTTGTCACTGCAATTGGGTGACAATGTATTGACATCTTTTCTGACACTCTGTCTGACACTCCTTACCATCAATGGCAAGCAAGATTGGCCAAGTGTAAAATCAGCCACCAATTCTGTATCACCCATTTCATGCTTTCATCCAAGACAAATACCTTCCCCAGATTTTCCTATGCTGCTGCAGGCTGTACTTTTTTGCTAGCACCAATGCTAATAGATATTGCAAAGTGGAACCATTAACAATGTTGTAAACTCAAGCCACCTGAATGTGACAAGTTCATTGATTCCTATCAGGTGACAGGGCATCTGGTCACATAGGTGAGACCGGCTTCGCTTTTCCTCATATAAATAGATGTCTTTTTTGAATTTAATCACAGTACAAGGTTGCACATGGTAGGCGTGATGACCAGGGGTGGCTGGAGTGGGTGGTGGGATTGGGGTAAGGTGCTGGGGGGGTGGGGTGGGGGGGTGGGGGGTCTCCTAATCAGGGATGATTGACATTTTATGCGGAGAAAATCTACCAAATTCTGGAGCCGAAGTTAATGATGAGGGAAAGGTGAAGGATTGAAGCCTTTCCCAGTTGCATTACTTATACTATTCTTGACTTTTTACTGACTCAATGTTCCATTCACTGACGAAGACAAACATTATATCACAGTAGCCCTAACTCAAATTATCCTGCCTTGCTTGGCACATTTGTAAGGTCTTTGGTTTCCATAGGTACCATGAAGAGCTGACTGCTGAAATATCTATCCATTCTTTTCCTACACCTCATATTAACTGCCATACCTACTCCAATACTGGCAAGCACCACACAAACACACTCACTGTAGGGATTCTGTCAGTCAATTGCAAATTGTGCATCGTGGAGCATGCATGAGGGGTGGAAGTAGAGGTGAAAATAGGGAACACCAAAGCTGCAGATTAGCTTCAGTGCTCCTCCGAATCCTGAAACCAAGAATTCAAATATTACAGGATTTGTCCACAAGTCTTATCATTGTACATCAGCTGCAGAGACATTGGAGGATATGTTTGAAAACTGGGGGGTACATGAGATAAATTCATTGGCCGCATATGTATAATCACAGAACCATAGAATCCAGGAGGCTAGTCGACAACAATCCCACCCAGCCCAATCCCCATAACTCTATGTATTTACCCTGTATTTAGTCTTCCTGACATGAAAGGGCAATTTTTCATGGCCAATCAACTTAACTTGCATATTTTTAGAGTGTGGGAGGAAACTGGAGCACCCAGAGAAAACCCACGCAGACACGGGGAGAAAGTACAAACTCCACACAGACAATGACCCAAGGCTGGAATTGAATCTGGGTCCCTGATGTTGTGAGGCAGCAGTGCTAATTACTGTGCCACCTTGCTGACCCTATGACCTATGATACCTAAGTAAGCTGGGAGAAACTGAGCTGGAGACACTGGCTATTCCCACACTTATGAAATAGGGCTTTCTCTGACTGAGATCCTCAGGATAATTTGACAAATGAATTCTCTGACTAACGTTCCAGAGATCTTTGCCTCAAAAGGAGTCTACCTTATCCAGATTCAGTATGTTGGGGAATTAGATTAAGATAGCCATATGATAAGGTTTCAACAAACTCAGACCTACACAGTTATGTACTCTTCACTAGGTCCGTTAACATACTGAGACTATGAATTGGAGCAAGAAAAGGCAGGATTGGAACGGATAGCGGTGTTGGTACAATAACATAGAAAAGAACAATGAAAAGTATAGCACAGGAACTGGTCCGTTGGTCCTCCAAACCTGCACCGATCATGATGCCTGCCTAAACTAAAGCTGTGTGCACTTACAGAGTCCATATTCTTTCATTCCCTTCCTATTCATGCATTTGTCTAGTTGCCACTTACATGCCACTTTTGTACCTGCTCTTCCCCAGGCAGCGCATTACAGCATTCACCACCCTTTGTGTAAAAAAAAACTTGCCTTGCACATTTCCTCTAAACTTTCCCCCATGCACCTTGAACCTATATTCCCTAGTACTTGACTTTTCTACCACAGGAAAAAGGGTCCACTCTGTCCATGCCACTCATAATCTTGTAAACGACCTTTGACGTTCCAGTGAGAACAGATTGAGTTTATCCACCCTCTCCCCATAGATAATATCCTCCAAATCAGGCAACATCCTAGTAAACCTCTCTTCATATCTTAGATGTTCCATGCCAGGCAGTATCCTAGTGAATCTCCTCTGCCCCTCCTCCAATGCAATCACATCCTTCCTGTAATGTGGTGACCAGAACTGTATACAATATTCTAGCTGTGGCCTCACCCAAGTTCCATACAACTCTAACATGACTCCCCTGCTTTTGTAACCTATGCCTCGATTGATAAAGACAAGTGTCCCATATTGCCTTTTTCATCACCTTACTAACATGCCCTTCTGCTTTCAGAGACCTGTGGACAAACATGCCAAGTTTCCTGTTTCATAGACCTTCCTTGTGTGCTACCATTCATTGAGTACCTTCTTGTCAAATTACTGCTTCCAAAGTGTATTACCTCACACTTTTCATGGTTGACTTCCATTTGCCACTTATTTGCCCATTTACAGTTCTGCCTATACCTTCTTGTAAGCCAAAGACACTCCAGCTCACTGTTAACCACACATCCGATCTTTGTGTCATCTCAAACTTACTAATCCTACACCCCCATGTAGATCCCTGTGGTGCGCCACTGGACACTGACTTCCAATCACTAAACCAGCTTTTTGTCATCATGGTCTGTCTCCTACAAATGAACCAATTTTGAATCCACTTTATCAAATTACCCTGCATCCCATATGAACTTACCTTCTTTACAAGTCTTCCATGTGGGACCTTGTCAAAGGCTTTGCAGAAATCCATTTAAACAACATCGACTACATTACCCTCATCCACACATCCTCAAAAAAATCTAATCAAATTTGTTCTTCTTCAGATGAAGCCATGCTGACCATCCCTGCTTAGGCTTGCCTGAAATAGATAGTGGAGATAGATGTTCCCCTTCAGAAGTTTCCCGACCATTGATGTGAGACTCACTGATCTGTTGTTTCCTGGTTTATCTCTGTAATTCTTTTTAAATTGAGGAACCACATTAGCTGTTCTCAAGTCTTATGCCTCCCCTGTGGCCAGCGAGAAATTGATAATTTGGGTCAGATCCTCTGCAATCTCGTCCCTCGCTTCTCTCAGAAGCCTAGGGCACAATTCATTTTGGACCTGGAGATTTATCCACTTTTAAGGCTCTCAACACCTTGTCCTTCCCTATATCAATTTGCTCATAGAGTCACTTGTCTGTGCTGCCCTTTTTTTTAAACCCCTAAGATAATCCCAGTTGCCCACATTTGGCCCATATCCCTCTATACCCATCTTATCCATGCAACTATCTAAATGCTTTTTAAAAAACACGATTGTACCAGCCTCTACTACTACCTCTGGCAGCTTGTTCCAGACACTCACAACCCTCTGTGTGAAAAAATTGCGCCTCTGGACACTTTTGTATCTCTCCCCTCTCACTTTAAACTTTCTTTAGTTTTAGTTTTAGACTCCCCTACCTTTGGGAAAAGATATTGACTATCTAGCTGATCTGTGCCCCTCATTATTTTATAGATCTCTATAAGATCACCTCTCAGCCTCCTATGCTCCAGAGAAAAAAATCCCAGTCAATCCAGCCTCTCTTTATAACTCAAACCATCAAGCCCCGGTAGCATCCTAGTAAATCTTTTTTGCACTCTTTCTAGGTTAATAATATCCTTTCTATGATAGGGTGACCAGAACTGCACACAGTATTCCAAATGTGGCTTTATCAATGTCTTGTACATCTTCAACAAGACGTCCCAATTCCTGTATTCAATGTTCTGACTGATGAAACCAGGCATGCGAATGCCTTCTTCACCATTCTGTCTATCTGTGACTTCACTTTCAAGGAGCTGTGACCATGTATCCCTACATCTCTTTGTACTGTAACTCTCCTCAACACCTTACCATTAATTGAGTAAGTCCTATCCTGGTTCAATCTACCAAAATGCATCACCTCGTGTTTGCCTAAATTAAACTCCGTCTGCCATTCGTCAGCCCACTGACCCAATTGATCAAGACCCTGTTGCAATCAAAGATAACTTTCTTCACTGTCCACTATGCCACCAATCTTGGTGTCATCTGCAAACTTACTAACTGTGCCTCCTATATTCTCATCCAAATCATTAATAGAAATGACAAATAGCAGTGACCAGCACTGATCCCTGAGGCTCACTGCTGGTCACAGGCCTCCAGTTTGAAAAACGACCCTCTACAACCACCCTCTGGCTTCTGTCAAGAAGTCAATTTTGTATCCATTTGGCTACCTCACCCTTGATCCCGTGAAATTTAATGCTCAAGAACCTCACAGTCTCTCTCCCTCAACTTCTGTTGTATTTTCTCTTGATTCTTTTCTTTAAATATTTCTTAGATCAAAGCATGATCTGCAACAAGCATTGATGTTTGATCTTGAATATCTTCAGTATCACCATTATTGTTACTTAAGTTTGCAGCTGCACTATGTTCAGATAACAAGACAAGAAAATAATGCCCCCCGAATTCTATGAGATAAAGCTTTCTGTTTGAATTGGCAATTTAGGAAATGAACATCCACCTACTGGAGTGAATTCTGACACAGATCATTCTGTGTTAAGGAGACAGACCTTGTTCTTATTCAGGGAAAAAGCAGACTGGTGAACACTAAATATAAGACAAAGTTGAGATTGGTTGGCTTCTGCTGCCTCACAGCTCCAGGGACTCAGGTTTGATTCCTGGCTTGGGTCACTGTCTGTGTGGAGTTTTCACATTCTCTCCATGTCTGTGAGGGTTTCCTCCCACAGTCTGAAAGATGTGCTGGTTAGGTGCATTGGCCATGCTAAATTCTCCCTCGGTGTACCCGCACAGGTGCCACAGTGTGACAACCAGAGGATTTTCACAGTAACTTAAACTGAAATGATCATTCACAGATTCCGGATTGTCCATTTATTTTAATTTATTTGATTTTTAAAAATTCATTCGTGAGACATGTGCATTGCTGGTTGGTCGGCATTTATTATCCATCCCCAGTTATCCTTGGGAAGGTGGTGGTGAGTTGCCTTCTTGAAACGCTGCAATCTATATTCTGCGGGTTGACCCACAATGCCGTTAGGGCTGGAATCCCAGGATTTTGACTCAGTGACTGTGAAGGAACTGTGATATGTTTCCAAGTCAGGATGGTGAGTGGCTTGGAGGAGAATTTGTAGATGGTAGTGTTCCTATGGATCTCCCTCTCTTGTTCTTCTCGGTGGAAGTGGTCGTGGGTTTAGAAGGTGCTATATAAGGATTTTTGGTGAATTGCTGCAGTGCATCTTGTAGATAGCACGCACTGTTGCTACTGGTGGTGGAGGGAATGGATGTTTGTGGATGTGGTGCCAATCAAGTGGACTGCTTTGTGCTGGATGGTGTCAAGCCTCTTGAGTATTGTTGGAGCTGCGCTCATCCAGGCAAGTGGGGAATATTCCATCACACTCTTGACTTGTGCCTTGTAGATCGTGGATAGGCTTTGGAGAATCAGGAGGTGAGTTACCCGCCGCAGTATTCCTAGCCTCTGACCTTACCTTTGATTTAAGATTATTAAAAGATAAGTAAAAGAGCCTGGGGGAGGGGAGGGAATGATAAGAAATGTTTTAAGCAGCAAATGTTTCTGATCTGGAATACTCAGTCTGAAAGGCTGGGGAAAGCAAAGGCAACAATAATATTCAAAATAAAATTGGATGTACACTTAAAAAGTGAACAGTTTTGAAGTTAGAAGGAAAGACCCAGGCAGTGGGACTAATTGGATATCTCTTTCAAAGGGCTGCTACAAGCTTGATGGGCTGAGTGTCATCCTCTGTGCTAAGATTCACTGTTTCTATCAGCATGTATTAGTTTGGTTGAAAATAAATGTTGGACACCAGAAACTGACTGGCACATGACATAATCTAACAATTTTAGTAACTCAGCTAAATAAAGTTTGAAAGTCCTTAATGTCTTTCTGCAACTGATCTATGCAAGATTAACTTCCTGAGCTTAGTTTGCAGTGCATGCAATGGAAGTTCAATGTTATATGGCTGAGGAAAAGAACAAATAGCTTACGTCATTTTTCCCCTTGCATTAGTCTAAATTGCTTTGTGGTGTGAGGGTGGAGATAAAGAGCACTTTCATGTTATAACATCCTGAATCCTGACAGAAACTGTAAAAATGATAAGTTACTGCAGCGTGAAGATCACAAAAGAGACACTGACATGGCGCAGCAGGTCAAAATCAACCATGATTAAACCATTGACATTGATTTGAAATAGGTAGGATGAAATTGCCAATGTCATGACGGACAGTATAGAAATTACATTTTTTTCCTCTTAAGCTCAGAATAGCCATTGGAGATGACTTATTGGTAGATTACATGGTTATGCTCAGGGACCAATTTATGAAGGTAAAATTAAATGACTGTGACAATATATAATGGAACATTTCTACTTTCAATGTAGAGTGCACTGCAGTGTGTAGTAGACAAGAAAAAAGTTGTTATATTTTTGTCCAACTTTGATTTGGAATTTCATCAGAGCTGCTCCTGCTCCACCATCATGCATACATCAGAAATGCAGCAAAATCTGTGTGTAAATGAGTTTTCTGGTCCATTTTTAGCAAGGTTATGGTGGCATAGCAAATAGGACATTCCACTAAAGTACATAGAGATATGCGATGGAAATATATCATTTGGTCCAAACAGCCTGTGTCAGTGTTTAGAACAAAGAACAAAGAAAATTACAGCACAGGAACAGGCCCTTTGGCCCTCCAAGTCTGCACTGACCATGCTGCCTGACTGAAATAAAGCCCCTTCTCTTTTGGGAATCATATCCCTCAATTTCCATTCTATTCATGTATTTGTCAAGACTCCCCTGGAAAATCACTATTGTATCTGCTGCCACTACCTCCCCTGTCAGCGAGTTCCAAGCACCCACCACCCTCTGGGTAAAAGACTTGTCTCATATGTCACCTTTAAATCTTGCCCCTTGCACCTTAAACCTTGCCCCCTGCTAATCGACTCTTCCATCCTGGGAAGAAGCTTCTGTCTATCCACAATGTCTATGCCCCCTTATACTCTTATAGACTTCTATCAGGTCTCCCCTCAACTTCTGTCGTTCCAGTGAGAACAAATCAAGTTTCTCCAACCTCTCCTCATAGCTAATGCCCTCTATATCAGGCAACATCCTGGTAAATCTTTTCTGTACCCCCTCCAAAGCCTCCACATCCTTCTGGTAGTGTGGTGACCAGAATTGAACACTATATTCCAAGTGCGGCCTAACTAAGGTTCCATAAAGCTGCAACATGACTTGCCAATTTTTAAACTCAATGCCCTATCCGATGAAGGCAAGCATGCCGTATGCCTTCTTGACTACCTTCTCCACCTGCATTGCCACTTTCAGTGATCTGTGTACCTGTACACTCAAATCCCTCTGCCTGTACTCTTAAGGGTTCTGCCATTTACTGTATATTTTCTATCTGTATTAGATGTTCCAAAAGGCATTACTTAACATTTCTCTGGATTAAGCTTCATCTGCCATCTCTCCGCCCACGTCTTCAACTGATCTATATCCTGCTGTATCCTCTAATGGTCCTCATCATTATTCATAACCATTGAGTCATCCGCAAACTTACTAATCAAACCAGTTACATTTTCCTCCAAATCATTTATATATATTACCAACAACAAAGATACCAGCACTGATCCCTAAGGAATGCCACTTGTCACAGCCCTCCATTCAGACATACACCTTTCCTTGCCACCCTCTGTCTTCTATGACTGAGCCAGTGCTGTCTCCACCCCGCCAGCTTACTTCTGATCCTATGCATCTTCACCTTCTTCATCAATCTGCCATGAGGGACCTTGTCAAAGGCCTTACTGAAGTCCATGTCGATCAAGTTAGTGAGGCACAACCTCCCCTTCACAAAACCATTTTGCCCCTTGCTAATATGTCCACTTATTCCCAAGTGGGAGTAAATCCTGTCTCGAAGAATCCTCTCCAATAATTTCCCTACCACTGATGTAAGGCTCACCAGCCTGTAATTACCCGGATTATTCTTGCTACCTTTCTTAAACAAAGGAACAACATTGGTTATTCTTCAGTCCTCTGGGACCTCCCCTGTTACCAGTCAGGATACAAAGATTTCTCTCAAGGCCCCAGCAATTTCCTCCCTTGCTTCTTTTAGTATTTAGGGGATATCCCATCAGGCCCTTAACGTTTCTCAAGAACCCCAATACCTCCCCCTTTTTGATCTCAACATGACTCAAACTATCTACGCACCCTTTCCCAGAATCATCGTCCATCAAGTCCTTCTCTTTGGTGAATACTGACGCAAAGTACTCATTTAATACCTGCCCATTTCCTCTGACTCCACCCATAGATTCCCTTCCCTGTCCTTGTGTGGGCCAGCTCTGTCCCTGGCTACCCTCTTGCTCTTTATATGTGTGTAGAAAGCCTTGGGATTTTCCTTAATCCTGCTGACCAAAGACTTTTCACAGCCTCTTTTAGCTTCCTTGCTTAAGTTCCCTTCTACTTTCCTTGTATTCCACATTTGCTTCATGTGTTCCCAGCCTCCTAGCTTTGACAAATACTTCCTTTTCCTCTTTGACTAGGCTCAAAATATCTCCCATTATCCAAGGTTCCCAAAACTTGCTATACTTATCCTTCATCCTTACAGAAATGTGCCAGTCCTAAATCCCTATCAATGTACACTTGAAAGCTTCCCACATGCCAGATGTTGATTTGCTCTCAAACATCTGTCTCCAATCTACATTCTTCAGTTCTTGCCTAACATTGTTATGATTAGCCTTCCCCCAATTTAGCAACTTAACTTGAGGACTTATCTTGATCCATCAGTACCTTAAAGCTTACTGAATTGTGGTCACTGTTCCTGAGCTGCTCCCTACTGAAATGTCAACCACCTAGCTAGGTTCATTCCCCAATACCAGGTCCAGTATGGCCCCTTTCCTAGTTGGACTGTCTACATGCTGTTTCAAGAAGCCTTCCTGGATGCTCCTTACAAACTCTGCCCCATCCATACCCGTAGCACTAAGTGAGTCCCAGTCAATATGGAGGAAGTTAAAATCTCCGATCACAACAACCCTGTTACTTTTACACTTTGCCAAAATCTGCCTACATGTCTGTTTCTCTATCTCCCTCTGTTAGGCAGCCTATAGTAAACGCCCAACATTATGACGACACCCTTCCTATTCCTGAGCTCTACCCCTATTGCCTGCTCTATGAGCACTCCTAGGTGGTCCTCCCGCAGTACAGATGTGATATTCTCCTTAATCAGTAGCGCAGCTCACCCACCCCATCCTGTGACTTGGAATTTCATTACAGCTGCTCCTGTTCTGCCATCATGCATACATCAGAAATGTAGCCAAACCTGTAAGTAAACTTTTCTCATGAGTAAATCATTCTAATCACATTTGCTTCCCGTGACCTTCTTGGAACTTGGATCAGCCAGAGTAAACTCAAAATTCAAAGTGCATGAGCAAACGTGGCTCCTCTATTAAAGCAGCTCCTTCCAGATCTCTGCATCTCTTTGCAGACTCCTTCTGCTGGTACAATTCCCTATGGCAGCTTCAAGTGAACAATATGTACATTGCAATTTTGAAACACCACAATACGACACTTGTCCTTAATCATTTCATGTCCTTTCCTTCCTTCACCTTTCCAATATAGTATTGAATGTTAGCATAGTTTCTGTTTGAGCTACAAAAACACGGAACTGATTTCCACATCCTCATAGCTCACTGAGTGAAGAAATATTTCTGTTTTTTCCTAAACCTCTTGCGCATAATCTTGTATGTGCTCCTGTTCTTTGCCCTTCAATTATTTTATAGGAAACACAAAAGTAAGGAAGACCAGGCATAATGGACTTCTACCCCTCTTTCCTCTCTGTCTTGTGTCCAGTAAGTGAACTCTCATCAAATGTAAGCTGATCCTCACAGATGATTGACAGAGTAAAATATTTGATCATACATTCAGAATGCAATCTAAATGACAAGCTCTTGTTCATATCAGATCAATATTTCTGAGGTTGACCAACTACACAAAAAAACCTTTACTGTATTTCATGTGCCACTGGGCATATTCTCTTTCACCTTCTTCCATTGGGAAAAGGATACAAAAGTCTGAAATCACATACCATTCAACTCAAGAACATCTTCTTCCCTGCTGCCATCAGATTTTTGAATCGGCCTACATTATAATAAACTGATTTTTCTCTACACTCTAGCTATGATTGTAACACTACATTTTGCATCCTCTCCTTTCCTACTCACTGATGTACTCTACAAATGGTATGCCTTACCTGTATAGCGCATAAAAAGCAACACTTTTCACTGTATCTCAATACATGTGACAATAATAAATCAAGTCATTACAGCTGATCTGTAATCCAACTCCATATACACATCTTCATCCCACAATAACTTTAGTTAAAAGAAAATATCAGTTTAAAATTTGCAGGTTACAATTAGTCTGTAATGAATTATCATTTGTGGAAGATTATAACTATAAAAGTCTGAGCTCACGTACCAACCGACTCAACAACTTCTTCCTTGCTGTTGTCAGGCTTTTGAGTGGGCCTACCTTATAGTAAGCTGATCTTTCTGTATGCATTAGCTATAATTGTAACAGTATGTTCTGCACCCTCTCCTTTCTTCTTTCCCTATGTACTCTATGAATGGTATGTTTTGTCTGTATCACATGCAAGAAACAATACTTTTCACTATATCACAATACATGTGATAATAATAAATCAAATCAAATCAAATATGACTGTGAAAGTGGAGTGAGTTTCATGGACACATCTCATCCTATTTTAACTAAAAATGAGTACTTCAAGAGTCTGAGCATATTTCAAAAAGATGTCTTCTGCTTTTATCAAACATTCCATGGCAATATGAAAGATTGTTGCAACTTTGTCTGGATCAATAACGATAAGCTTAAATAAGGAATAAATATAACTAATCTAAATTGCAATTCTTTCTCAGCATTTCTAATGCTATAAAGTTGCATTTTCCTTCTTACATTTCATTTCATAGTTTTCACTCCTTGGGTACCAAAGTCTAAGTTAAAAGCCAAAATATTGATCTCAGACCACTGACAATTTGTTCTGGAACCAGTTGCTTTGCGAAGCCAGGGACTGTGTAATGTTAGATTCTTCTGATCTTCCCTCACTGCTACTGGCAGACACACAAACTTCACTTTCTGCCCCATCACCATTAGCACGGCTCCAAATAGAACTGAAATATGCAGGATTTGAAACCGTCGACAAACATTGGGAGTTAAATAGCATTTGGATTTTTGATGCGTATGTTTTTCTTCTAGTCAATCTGTGTCTCCAGACGCTGTGGTAGCCTTCTGACTCGTGAGACAATGGTTTGTCCTGTGATGGTCAGCTAGGTGTCACCTTGTGTGGCTTCAGATCCCCACTGTGACATGGCAGCCTCCACCTCCAGATAATGCTCTTTCAAAACCTACAGATGTCATGATTGTTGGTTATGTAGATACTTCATTGCCGTGCATCTTTAAAATAACACTACATCTACCTTTTAAAGAGTTCCTATATTGTGCTATCACAAACATGTTCATTCATAAGGAAAAGCTAAACAGATCCGTTATAAAAACATCTAGAGGTGTCAATAAGAGATAAATATCTCAAATTTTACAAATTACTTAACTTATTGAACCTGAATAATGCTTTCCCTCAAAGCTGGTGTCAAATATTTTACAGATCTCTGTAAGGTGACATATATTATCTCATTCATAAAAATCAAGCGATTGCTACAGAAGGCTGGTTTCCTTATTTGATTAATTAAGACTCTCCAAGCATGTAGCTTCTTATTTCTTTGTCATTTGAAAAGTGTTAGTTTTATAACCTTAGGATCATCTTCTGAGGGACATTTAGAATTCAGAAAATATAGCAGTGTCATCATTTTGTAATTTCAAGGAACAATTATATTGGGAATTGTTTTGTCACTTCATTTCCTCTAAAGCTTTCACAATATGCTAATGTTAGAAGAAGTTTTTTACTGCCAATGCAAACAATAAGATTGAGAAACTCAATCATAGAATCTTAGGTCTGGATTTTCAAGTTGATCTTGAGATCCCGATATCAGGGCCCATGTAGGAATCCTGAGCCCATCCATGTTGTCTCAGTTACTGGTACAACTTTCCAGGAGGTGGCATTCTAATTGGTCTCCTCCATCGTTACCATCCTATTACTGTCAACAGTCCCATATAAAATTAGAGATGGACATTTGTCTCCATCTACATGACTCTAGTAACAGAGTTGGGGTGACACCAGATGATCCTCACCCTGAGGCAATGGAATGAGTTAATCTGGACTATTTCTTAATAAGGAAGAGGGACAGACAGAATTAGTGATTAAAAATTGGAAAATCAGAGTCTTTGTTGGAACAGTTTTTAACCATCGCTTCCGTGGTATGATTCCTCTGAGATAAAGTTCAAGCGCTGCAGAGGGGTCACTTTTCGTTATCTGCATTGAAGAAATCAAATAAAGAGGCTGGAAGTCAGTAGGATTTTGGGGTGGAGAGGAAACCCTTTGCAGGAGTACAGATAGATGTAGCTGTTGCTTCTCATCCCCTTGGCCCCAAACCTGTGGCCTAGAACCTCTGGCTCTCATCATTGGGAGGACACGTCAACTATGGTGGTATTCTTGACAGATGGCAGGGGTGGGAGTTGGGGGAGGTTGGGAGGTGGCGTGGATGGTGCAGTCTTTTGGCTGGAAAACATTGGTGCTGTTGCAAGATAGACATAGGAGGTCATGAAGTCCATTGTAGCTATACTGGCATATCAAAAGAGCTATCCAATTAGTTCTACTCCTCTCCTCTTTCTTCAAGGTCCTTCACTTCTTCACTTTTCCATTTTATCTGCAGATTTTTTGATATTTAACTATAATTATAATTATTATTAATTTTCATTGGCTTTTAAGAGATCTAGTTTACTTTTGAGCAGGATGAGATCAGTTTACATAAAATGGAACATCTTCAAAGCCCTCACTGCAATTCAGCAACAAAATCTCTTTTTTCATCTTTACTTAATTTCAAAAACCATTATTAGGTTTTTTCTAAACTTCGCTCCTGTTTGAAAGGCAACTCTGTTAATTGATATTTTTGGCATTAATGGGAAAGGAATATCTATTCTCAGGAGCTGCAATGTGTGTCACAATTTCCTCTCTACAAAAATCATGCAATTTCTTGAAGCTATTTCTTGGCAAGAACTGTTGAAAGGTAATTTCCCATCAACTTCGTCTCTATGTTAAAACAATATCTTGTATATAGAGTCTGAGCACACCCAAGATAGATGGAATGGAGGACTCCAATATTTTGTATGCTTCTGGGTGTTCTAAGCGAAATTAGTTTGTGACTATTTCAATCCACTTCCCAGCAGACACAACCACTATAGGAACTGACCCTAAATTCCAGAATATTAGGCAAATTTGCAATCTCATTGAGAAAAGCAATAATAACAGAAGGTACAGTAAATAAGTAATTTAGAACTGCAATTTCAGAGAAGCACATTGAGGCAAGATTTCTTAAGTGCATTTTATAATGAAGTTGTAAACCATACTATATTTGCTATTTGTCATGTTCCTACAAATAGCGAACATAGAATATATTCCACAATTTGTCAAATAATGCAAGGAAAAATGTATTTTATGTATTGTCGCTGCCCTTGATCTAGTACTGCTTGATGCTGTTATTGGTAGAGAATTGCACAAATATTGGACTAAATTCTCAGTCTTTCCTCTGTAACTGCACAGCATAAAATAAAGTAAAATACATTTTATATATATATATGTATCTATGAAAACACCCAAGAATCTCTCAATGGTATAAGAGTCATTCAGTTAATCTGTTGGACATAGAGGCAAAGGATATCGTAGAGATTGGCTCCGATTTTCACGGTCTGGATGACTCCGAATCCACTTAAAAATGATGGGCAGGACCTTATTCCAGCAGTTATCCATCCTCCCCCCACACCCCATTCCTGTTGGATGTAATTGTCGCTGGTGCAGGGATAAACCACAGTGCCATAATGACGTTAGGGAGGGAATTCGAGGATTTTGGCCCATCAGCAGTGAAGGAACGGCGATATATTTCCAAGTCAGAATGGTGAGTGATTTGGGAGGGAACTTGCAGATGGTGGAGTTCCCATGTGTCTGCTATCCTTGTCCTTGTGGATGGAACTGGTCACGGGTTTGGAAGGTGCTGTCTAAGGAACTTTGGTGAATTGCTGCAGTGCATCTTGTAGCTAGTATACATTGCTGTTACTAGTGGTGGAGGGAATGGATGTTTGTAGATATGGTGCCAGTTAGGCAAACTGCTTTGTCCTGAATGTGCATTAATCATTGAAGGTGGTGAGATTGGATGAGAGTGCAGTTGGTAAGGCATACAATATCCTAGGCTTTCTTAATAGGGACTTAGAATGTAAGTGCAAGGAGGTTATGTCGAACTTGTATAAAGCACTAGTTTGGCCTCAGCTGGAATATTGCACCCAAATCTGGGTACTACATTTTAGAAAGGGTGTGAAGCTATTGGAGGGAATGAAAGACATATTCGTGAGAACTGTTTTAGAGATGAGGAACTTAAATTATGAACAGAGATTGAAGAAGTTGGGACTATTTCCCTTGGAAAAAGAAAACTATGAGGAGATGTGATCATGAGGGAAAAGGACGTAATGGACATGGGAGGGGGGGAACTGTTTCTATTTGTGAATGGACTAAGGTTGAGAGGGTAGAGATTTTTAAAATCTTTAGTAAATTAGTAAAAGAAGATAAAAGTAATACAAGAGTAAGATTTTTCATACAGTAAGTGCTTAAGGTCTGGAATGCACTAACTGAGAGTGTGCTATTGGCAGATTCAATCAAAGCATTCAAAAAAGAATTAGAGTATTCTCTGAAAAGAAAGAAGGTACAGGCGAATGTGCAGGGGGTGGCACAGTGGATAGCACTGCTGCCTCACAATGCCAGGGACCCAGTTCAATTCCAGCCTCGGGTCACTGACTATGTGGATTTTGTACGTTCTTTTCATGTCTGCAAGGGCTTTCTCTGGGTGCTCCGATTCTCTCCTACTGTCAAATGACCAAAGATGTGTGGATTAGGTTGATTGACCATGATAAATTGACTCGAGTATCAGGGGATTAGCAGGGCTAATATGTGGGGTTATGGAAATAGAGTCTGTGTGGAATCGTGGTCAGTGCAGACTCAATGGACCAAATAGCTTCCTTCTGCATTGTAGGGGTTCTATGAATTATTGATTTGGCAAACCAGTGCAGACGTGGTGGGCCAAATGTCTACTATGCTGTAAAAAATCTGTGATTCTGAGTTTTAATGCTAAGTTTGAAGGGTTTTAAGTAATCCCCCCCCACCCCACCACCCCATATCTCTCATGTCCCAATGCCATCTCCAGGTGCCTATGGACCCATGACACCTCCATGGCTCTTCCATACCATCTCTATGTCCCAATTCAACAGTGTCACCTCCATGAATCCCCTGGCACCTTCAAGACCTCCTTGGCCTTATCATACTCCCATGGCACCCCCATTGCCCTCTTTCCTCACCCTCACTTCCATGGTCCTTCCTTGCCCACTCACCCAGTACACTAAATACAGAACTAATGATCCATATAACAACAGTGGCAACTGTTGAAATGCTGAGGGATAAATAAAACACCTATTGAGAAATGTCTTTTGGAAAAAAAATTTCCAACAATCACATAATAGAGTCAGTAAGACAGCATGATTACAGTAACAGTAGCAGAAGCTTTACTCACTTCACACCTCATAATCTTGCTCAAATAAACACACAGGCATTGACAAAAAGAGAACTTATTATGACCTCATAAATGTTTCAATCAAGAAGAATAACCATCGTTTCAGTTCGTCCAAATATACTCCTGCTGAGCTAATATGTTTGTGACTTGGAGCTCAGCCAAGCAATCATAATTAACCCCTCTGGGAACTGTATCAGCAGAAATAGATGGCCACACATCTGATTCTCCCGCTGGACTTAAATGAATGCTTAGTTGATCTCCACGTAGCACGTTGGCTGAATGTGCATGCACAGCCATTCCTGGTGCCTTTTGGATTGGCAGCAGGAGTTATAGTGTTAGCAATATTGTCTAACTTGGGGACCCGTAGTGAGAGTTGGGCAGTCAACAGTTTAATGGTAATAGGATTGAGGGGGCAGATGAATTTCATAGACCCAATAAGTTCAGCGAGGACATGAAAGGAGACAGGAGAATAACTTGAAATAACTGGGAGTTCAGGGCTGGGGCAGGAGGTGGCCTGAGTGGAAATTTGGCAAGGTGGGTTACTGGAAGGGGGGAATATGGCTGAGGTAGCAAATAGTGATAAAGGAGTCCATGGGCTTCTCAAACCTATTGTTGGAAGTTGGGGTGGGGAGAGAGGTTTAAGAATATGAAAAGAATTGAAATATGAGAAATGAAGTTAAAAATATCTCACATATATATCCACAGCATACTTAAATATGTATTAATAGGATATTAAAAGAAAAAATTGTCTACCAGGAACTGTTACAGAAGGCATTCATTTCTCTACTCCACACCTCAGGAGGTCCAGCTAAACTTCTCATTATAAATTTACACATCATACAAATGTGGTAGTATTAAAACAAGGCTTATTTCTGAGCGCACTTTGCAACTGCAAAACTTAAGATTCCATCATCATCTTTTTGTTTCACTTATATATCAGCCTTTACTGCTATGAATCCCAGTGTTCACATTTATAATGGAAACTGCCTACAGAAAATGTTACATTGCAATTGCACCCTCCTATCAGTGGTGATGCTGCAGTACCCCAGATCAGCATCTCCAGGATCCTCAACTTGAACTCCTAGGCAGGATTTTCCAGCCATGCTCACCCCAAAATCGGAAAACCCTGCCCAAGGTCAAAAGATTTTTCCCACCACCTCCCCCAACTAATGTCCCCATCCTCGTCGCCCCCCCCCGCCGGTACAATTCCTGTGGCAGGTGGAATTGTAAAACCATCCCTCTCTAATTTTTGGTCCAGCTATGTCTACTTCGCAGAGTAGTTGCTCTAAATTTTACTTATTTTACTACAGGTAAAGATTTAAAATTAAAGAATGAAAATGTAGAAGTATTACATAAAATGTGGTCAGTGTCTGGCTATAAGTTGGGGACATAGTTATGTCTGCATGCCTTGTTCCAGTTATTCCACTGCCTTCTGATTCCACTTCAGCTGAACCTTGTCTCCGTCAGTACAATACCACAACAGATTTACTAGTATCAATGAAATGAATAAAATACCCACTCAACTGTAAGATGTTATCAGATAGAGAACTGTTTTTTGTGTCACTTGTACAAGAGTGTGAGAGATATACTAGAAAGATTTTTGCAGATACTACTTACTTAGTGGACCAAGTGCATTCAAAACCAATTACTGACTGTATCACTGTGGTTATTGCCACAGATAACCACATTGATTCTGATTAAATGCAATCTCAAGCATCCATGAAGTGGATACTCATTACGATGAATTTTCTGAGGAATAGCATCCATGTGATTTAATTCAAAGTTATTGTTATCTGACATTTACCATCTCTGACTGGAACTTTGTTATGATGTGGAGATGCCAGCGTTGGACTAGGGTAAACACAATAAGAAGTCTCACAACACCAGGTTAAAGTCCAACAAGTTTATTTGATAGTAAACCCACAAGCTTCCGGGGTTTGCCCCTTCGTCAGGTGAGTGGAGAGTTCTGGTCTCAAACAGAGCATATAAAGGCACACACAGTTTCCAGAATACTGATTAGAATGTAAGTCTTTACAGCTAATCAATTCTTAAAGGTTCAGACAATGTGAGTGGAGGTAGCATTAAGCATGGTACATTGCGGAGACCATGCAGACACTACGACAACAGATGAATGAACACCACTCGACAATCGCCAGGCAAGACTGTTCCCTTCCTGTTGGCAAGCACTTCAGTGGTCATGGGCATTTGGCCTCTGATCTTCGGGTAAACATTCTCCAAGGCAGCCTTCATGACATACGACAGCGCAGAGTCGCTGAGCAGAAACTGATAGCCGAGTTCCACACACACGAGGATGGTCTCAACTGGGATCTTGGGTTCATGTTGCACCATCTGTAACCCCCATGACTTGTCTGGATTTGCAAAACCTCACTCACTGTACTGTCTGGAGACAATACACATCTCTTTAACCTGTGATCAGTGCTCCTTCCACTCACATTGCCTGCACCTTTAAGAATTGATTAGCTGTGAAGACTCACATTCTAATCAGTATTCTGTAAACTGTGTGTGCCTTTTATATGCTCTGTTTGAGACCAGAACTCTCCACTCACCTGACGAAGGGGCAAACCCCGAAAGCTGGTGGGTTTACTATCAAATAAACTTGTTGGACTTTAACCTGGTGTTCTGGAACTTTGTTATCCATAATTAAGGAAAGACGGCCTGCAGGAGAACTTCAGATTTCCCAAAAGCCATCATCATATAATAAATAAAACAGCATCATTGGTGACATTTAATTTAGGAATATAAACTGCAAATACCAATTTATCATGCTTTTAAATACATTAAAACGATGTTGGCAGTGCTGTTGTCATTATGATTGTTTTAAAGTTTATTTATTAATGTCACAAGTGGGCTTATGTTAACATTACAATGAAGTTACTGTAAAATCCCCGAGTTGCCACACGCTGATGCCTGTTCAGGTACACTGAGGGAGAATTTAGCACGGCCAATATACACCTAACCAGCATTCCTTTTGGACTGTGGGAGGAAACTGGAGCACCATGCAAGCTTGCACATTGCAAGTATGTATTAATTTCAAAGACAGCCTGTAGGAAACTCACACAGATACTGGGAGAACGTGCAGCCTCCACACAGACAATGAATCAAGCTGGGAATCGAACACAGGTCCCTGCTGCTGTGAGGCAGCAATGCTAACCATTGTACGATCATGCCGCCCTGCGATTGCTCTGAGATTTAGATATCGGAATTCTACCACTCCACCCACTACGGGAATCAGAGCAAGCAAGGGGCAGACAATGGTAAGGTCTGTTGAACTCAGGCAGGATTTTACGGTTTCAAGACAAGCGAGGCTGTAAAATCCTGCCTCTGAGGTTTGTCCTTACAAGATGCAAACAACACCATTTAAGCATTCTACTGAATTATTAGTCTATCTCTTTCTTCCAGAGGATGACCAATCTGCAGTGCAGTGGCAGCATTTTTCATTTAATGCCAGTTTTAAACTTGGTTAACTTTAAAACAATTTATATATTTCCTCACAGTTTGTGTGCTGGAGTTTGAGCAGCCAAGAAAACTCAATTGACAACCAGAATAAATGGGAATAAACACTTGTAGGAATAAAGAACCTTTGCTTACCTTAAAGAAGGGAAAAGGAATATTAATATGGAGAGACACATTACTTTGCAATATATTACCTATTTAAGCCTGCAACTGATTGATGTGAGGCGCACATACAGGGCAAAAAATAATTTATCAAGCAAATTTTATTGCTTATTTCCATAATCCTGTGCTCTTAATGACACAATGAGTCAATTATTTACATCGGAGATGTGCAACTGCATAAATTGCAGACAATCATTTTCCAGCACAACTAAGCATAAATATTAAGTGCATGTTGCTCAGTTATTACTGTTAGTGATAGAAACTGGGAAAAAATAGAATCACAGAACTTATTGAACACTCAAATCTACACAAAGAATTGTTCATGTAAGAACATTTCTCCTTTCCAGTAGTCTTGGAGTAACACAGAATAATGGGAATTAGAAACAGTGGTGATTAGTCTGTGGTGCTGTGAAGAGTTACTGGAATCATTTTTCCCATTTTATGTTTTTTTCTTTCTCTTTTCAATGACACCTTCCTTGTTGATTTTCACCAAAGGAGAGATGAATTTTGTTGAATTGTTGGTATGAAAAGCAAATGTTTCTCAAATGGAATTTTTTTCAAATCTCTGCAGGAGAATCTTGCACTTACCACCAATTTATCACATAACTCTATTCTATAGATGTTAGGACCAAGGGTAGTTTTTCTGAGTTTTGCACACACGGCAAGATACCTCACACAGCTTTGAAATTAATACATACTTGCAACGTGCAAGCTTGCATGTGAATTCAAATTAGTTCATATGGCTTTAGGCAATTCAGCATTTCATCTTTGAAGGTTACAGCACAAAGGTCAGGATGCCAGTATGCTTAGCCAATGTTTCTCAGCGCAAGAAATGCCACAACAGTTATTCAATATCAAATGTCGGTAGGAACTGGCAGTATTTTAACAAACAATCCATACAGATTTTGTTTTATGTATAGGCAACCAGAAGCACCACATTTCTAGTGCCCATAGCCAAACTCTATGGGGTGATGTGGCAATTATGGTAGGGCCACAAAACCGGGTGCCATGCCAGAAGTGTGACATCTGCCTCCTCCAATACACCTCTTCCATTTTACTAGTGCTGCGGAGGTGTTGGAGCAATTGAGACTCTTAGCTGGCCAATTAGTGATCGCATAAGGACCTCTTTCCGTTGTTGATGGGAATCTAACTGTAGTAGGTAAGGCCGGCACAAAAAGTCCAGGCTGGCGGGTGAAAACTGGAGGACTGGTGCCCAGACCAGGTGCTTCCTTTTCTGGCACACTGTGCCTATCAAAGGCCGATCCAAAGTATTACATTCCCACATGATTTTTATCTTCTCCTGCCCTGTTGTGGGGAAATTTCAAGAGGTAGCCAATTGCGCCTTAAAGTAAAACAATTCAAAACTCACAAGGCAAAATCTCTGTATAAAAGACATAATAAATTTATTTAACATAAAATGTAAAAACACAATGCTGATGTACAGCCAACTGGAATGTCACGAAGGGCTAAACAGCTCTAAGGACAGAGCAACAGAATCTCTCCAAAACAACTGGATTACAGAGACAAATACAGATCAATTATACTTTTCAATAATCAATAATCCCACTCCTCATTAGCTTAAGATCAATTCCATTTAACGGTTACACATCAATACAAATTTCTTTCAAATACCACAGCCAATCATAAGATACTTAATCGCATGGTGATATCTTATTCATCCAACTGATTCTGGACGTAGTCTCCCCTTTTGACAGATGCCACTGCAAGATTGAAATGGGCATTCCAACCGGCTCAATGCCAAGTTGAATAAACATATGTTCATGTGTCCAGGTTCATATTTATTCTGTGTCTGGACAATGAATACATCTATTCATAATGTTGCATAATGTGTTCTGTTTTAGGATTACCACCCGATAAGACTTGATTAACCTGTCCCCAGACCTTTGGCTTTAAATTATTGATTTCAACCACCATGCCTTTTGGTAACTTTGCTTGACTAAAACATACATTACGTTGAAATACATTTAAAATATTAGCATATATGTTTAAAATCATAATTACTTGTTTTGATTCATTTATTGCATTCACATATGTTTAAGCTGTTTGTATTAGCACGCCCAATAATCATTTAACTCTTTACTGATTCTTCAACTTCTGAAAGACAGCTTTCTGCCTATAAATCTTATCAACTGGTTAGAAATGCCCCTCCACATGCCCTATCAACCCATTGTTAGGACTGACAAGCCGGCCCTAGTCAGGACCTGACATCGCTTGTTCTGGGCTCCTGGCTCCTTTAGTTCAGGGAACTCTCTGTAATTCTAGCAGTGACCACAGGCTGCTGATGACACTGTTGTCACCAGAGATCAGCTGGCCATTTGACTGGCTGACAGCTCTCAGGGGGGGATGAAGCCCCCTGAATTGCCTGAAACCAATTAAAAGCTCAATGACTCGTCACTTGGTTGTAGGGTGAGCCTGCCAAGTGGAAGTGGCCTCACATTCATCTTTTAAACTGGTGGGTTAGGGCCCTGACTCCTCAATGTAAAATGCAATCTTACATTTCTAGATTGTTGCAGTGATGTTTGTAACAGAGAGGACTTGCATCCCAGATGCACTTGATTTTTCTTTCATGGGCAATGTGACCTCAGATTCACTTGGGAAGGAATTTCGAGCTGGCCAATCTTGGAAATGATTTTCTGGCCTGAAGCTTCCAAATCTCCGGAAGGCAACTTTTCCCAATAGGTTCTGGATCAGCCAACTAAAGCTATGGCTTACACTAAAAGAAATGGAACCACTGACTATCCTGATGACTCAATGAGCTTATGAAACGAATAGATGAGTCTGGCAGACAATAGCAATCACAAGTTCAATTTGTTTGCAAGCTGTTTTCAGTTTTAATTTTAGGCTTCGAAGCTCTGTTCAGATCCCTTAGGTGGGGAAGCAATAATTCATTGGTATCCTATGTCTGACTGTAATCGAGCAATCCTTGCTGGAATTGTGCTATGGGCTAGGTACTAGATAATGATTTATACCAATGGAACCATATGCCTGCACTAAGTCAATATCTTCAGGAGCTGAAGAGAGGGATTAAATGTGTGAAGAAAAATGGGAAAACCCACAAAAAATAGGGACTGGAGCTACTTACGGGCATATGCAGTTCTCTCACTTGCGGCATCATTTAATTGACCTAAAAGTGAGGAGGTACAAAGTCTTCTGTTGTGGTGGCATAAAGAATGCATTGATTAAAATCAAGGAATATATTAATAAATATAGTTTTATGGAGATACTTTCACTGCAGATAAAATGTATTGCTCCTTTCCCTTTACGTTATCAAGCTGCATGTCAATGCAGCAAAGAAACTCACAGTAAAAAAAGTGTGGTTTTCTGTACTTTTCAATGTAATAAATTCTGCATTTAACATTGGAACAGAGGATAAAATTCATAATATTCTTGTATATTGTGGCACTGCTAAAGTCTCTCTTCTGTGGTTAAAAAAAATTAGCAAACGCTTCATGGACTTAAATTGGAAGTTCCGAGGGAATGCTGACCATTTCTGTTTCTGAGAAATGACCCTGTATTTAACAATCAAAGAAAAATCATTAAAATCTTATTATGGAGCAGCAGGGTTGTGAATAATTGATTAAAAACATCAGGCACAATCAAACTGTCAGATTTTCATAGCTTTGAGATGTTTCTAGATACACATCAGTAAATCCTTCTGGATTTCAATTTATTGCCTGCACAGGGTGTAATCTTTTCTTGGTAATTCAGTTGAGTTGATATTATTGGAGAGCTTACACAAAATCGTACCAAAGTATAATAAATAGAAGCTATGAAATGTGTGACTAAATATTGTAAAATTGCCATTGAATCTCTTGTGGGATTAGATATGACTCCAAATGGAAAATGCAATGAAAAGGAGACATTTGAGAAATTCCATTTAATAATGTGTTATTGTTTAAATCATTATTAATTTGCATTATTCACTGAGATTATTTTCATCCATTAACCAAAATCCAGATTATTACATACAGAAAAAAAGTAAAAATACGTACTTATTTTAAAAATCAGTTTCAGTCAAAAGTTATGATTCCATAGTTCCAATCCTCTAATTTGTATTTATGAACATGAATTATCCATTAAAACAACTCATTTTATTTTTATGAAGCAATTAAGGGCGGTACACTATAAGCTGTCATTGGGAATTATTAATAAAAATTGGTAGAACAAGGAACCCACTAAAAGGGAATATTTTATCTGGTCTCACTACTAAGGAGACAGTATGTTGCAGCAGTTGTACTATTCCAAAATGCTTTATTATCATGCACGTTTAGATTTCAAATGCATACCATTTCTATTTCAAAAGATTGGCTTTTTGCAAAGGAAAATAATTCATTCTAAGAGATGAAGTATTTGTGATTGTGCCTATATGATATTATTAGAAAATGTGTTAAAGAGCTAATATGAAATTCTGTCATTGGCTCTTTAAAGCAGATAATGGAACCTCATATGTATTTTGTATGACCATGTCCATGGCCCAGGTCTTGCACTCTTCAGATCATTGGAGACCAGCTGTATGATCCAAGATGCGTTCGGGACCATACAGAATTTCCAATGCACCGATGCCATGGAAATTGACCAGGAAGTCTCAACTTCTGATCAGCAGTTCCCCTCCATCTCAGGACTCTCCGATAAAGTCCTCAACTCTGAGTTAGAGTCCAAGTCTTTAACTAATTTCAACATACTTATCTGAATAGTTATCCAGGAAGTGTTAGACAGAAATGTCCCTGTCTGACTCCTGGGTAACTATACAACTGAGACCTCAATTATGCACATTGATCCCCTTGAACAACACTGCCCTCCCCCCCCAAGTCCCTCTTTCCCCCGAATGTCCAAGTGCCCTATGGCCCACAGGCTAGTCCTCCAACTCAGTGACGTGAACCTCAGGCATCCCCTCATGAACCCCCTGACTCAACTATCCAATCACCCACCTACCATTCTACCATTTACACGCTTACCTCATCCATCTTAACCACTCTGCCATTTACTTACCCATTCACTCAATCACTCATTCACTAACATGCTGAGAAGCTTGATGAGCTTTGAACATTTACCATAGTATGGCACCTAATGCCACAAAAAGGGATGTGACTTCTGCACAGATTATCTTTGCTATTCTCTATGAGGATTCCTGTGCTGAGGGAGTTCCTCTGCTTTGTGAATCAGAAGTTCGTTGTTGTGGTAGGGCTGAAAATGCTTCTTTAAGTCCGTTGAAGACTGCTGTGTGATGCCCTTGTCAGCACCATCCCAAGTCCTGTTGGAGGAGTTGATGAAGAGATCTAGTGACCTCACTGTAACAAGAAATAAACTTAAGAAGCTAATTTATCACACCAAGAAAGCATTGTAACAGTGCTTATCCAAGGGAATGGCCATCTGTTGTATAGCCGTTGCCTTGCCTGGATCGGGCTTCAGACCATCGGCTGTGGGTAAGTGACCAATATAGGGAACATCGGTGACGCTAACCTACATTTCACAGGGTTAAGCGTTAGCTGTATGATCCTGATTCTGTTGTGGATAAGACAAAGACATGCGAAGATTGCATAGGATGACTCCAAACCAGGATGTCATTGCCAATGATTTTGCAGGGTTGGCCTATAAAGAGTCGCTCCATGCACTATCACAAGATATTGTTGCCAGTGGAGATCTCATAGGGTATAGGAAGAAAATGGTATCTGCCTACTGGAGGCGCGAAGTTGGTAAGGTTTGAAGATTCTTCATCAAATGAGATTTGCCAGAAACCACATTTCTTATTCAGGATGCCGAAAATCTTGGCTTTCGCCATGCCTGCTATCATCTGTTCAATCGTCTTCATAGCTTAACGAGGTCTAAGCAGCAACTTATTTAAGTGCAGTGGGTCAATACAATTCCTGGCTACAATCTTTCTATACTAAAGCCACCATTGTTGAGATCCATTCTTTAGCCACATCTATGGGAGTTATGACATCTAGGGTGAAGTTTTACCAGCACATTTGCCCGAATCTTGTACGATCGCTCCAAGAACAATGGGGAATGCCATTCTCTGAGCCTTGCCCACCCCTGGAATTGGAGCAGATGTGTCAGTAGAATTCCAGCCCTAGTGTCATTATCCAATGCAGCTCATTGACTACTTTCTGCTTCATGGCTAATGGCACTCTTCTCAGAGCACAAAATGTTGTAGACAACTGAGTCATCTAGCCTCATATGGAATATTACAGATAACTTACCCATGACATCAGAGTTGAAGAGGTCTTTGCACTCCATCATTCCTGGGGGCTGGTGTTACAGAGAACATATGTCTTGACCAAAGTGAATGATCACTGGTTTGGTACTGTCCCAAACACTTAACAGTGGCCTTACATTTTGGTTGATAATGTGAAACTTGAACCTAACTGTGTGCAATTGAGAGCGGTCACATCTTCCGTGCAAATGGTTTGCCTGCCATAGGTCATGAGGTCCACCTGAGTGTTGGGGTCTGGTGCTGAATATGGGTCTAGTTCCCATAGTATTTGCCTGGGCAATATGTTACACATCCTTTCTGTGATGGGGTCCACACTGTCATAGTGAAGTGTCCTATGAGGCTCAGTAGTTAGGCTGCTGTGGCTGAGTTCATGTTAACTCACCTCGCTGACTCTATTAACCTTGAAGGACTGGCCAGTTACAATGTGGCTAGTGGCAAAGGAAAGCTGCCATTGTTTCAATCTACAATATTTTGCAAAATTACTCTACTTGCCATATTTATTGCAGCATTTTTCAAATGCCAAATATACTGCTCTGTTCTGAGAGTAATGGCCATGATGTGGGTATGCCGGCGTTGGACTGGCGTAAACACAGTAAAAAGTCTGACAACACCAGGTTTTAATCCAACCGATTTATTTGATAGTAAACGCACAAGCTTTCGGGGTTAGTCCCTTCGTCAGGTGAATGGAGAGTGCTGGCCTCAGACAGAGCATATAAAGCACAGACTGTTTAGTAATCTCTAAACAGTCTGTGCTTTATATGCTCTGTCTGAGGCCAGAACTCTCCATTCACCTGACGAAGGGACTAACCCCGAAAGCTTGTGCGTTTACTATCAAATAAATCGGTTGGATTAAAACCTGGAGTAATGGCCATCACAGATAGGTCAGGATATACCCTTACCACAAAAACTCCTCTTTCCCACCTTAACTCCTTGCTGCTTTTTTTCAAATTGTACATATAGCATGCCATTGCTGATGGTTGTTCGTTGTTTTAAATATCGCTTCCGCACCAGCTGAGCAAGATCACTGCAAATTCCATAGACTATTCGATCCCTGACTAATTCATCGGCAAAGGTGCTAAATGCATATTTTCCTGCTAGAACTTTTACAGTGACAGAATATGGCTGCATCGATTAATCAGATCTTTGTTTTTTAGTGTTAAATACCAGCTTGTCAGGTATTATGTTCTTCACTGGTAAGCAAATGTTTTCAAACTTTTTCAAGTTTATTTTGAAGTCCTCTTTCTCCTCCTCCGTTTGAAAGAAAAAGAATTTAATGGCCTCAGGGCCCACTAGGTTTAGCTTATATCTTTTTTGATTTGTCTGGCATTAGATCAGCCACTGCTTTTCAAACTTGGCCCAATTGTCTGTAATGTTTTCATCGAACGCACGCAGGTCAGTGTGGCAATGTTCCTGTGCCATATTTCCAACCATGTAAAAGTGAGAGGTTCCAATGTCTGGCGACCAAGGACTTTAACAACAGTAGTGTACTAAGTATTCTGAGCAGTCTTACATGCTTCTGCGCTGTCTGCACTCGGGTGAGAACAAATGTTTGGATCGTATATGTAATGAGATCATAGCAATAAATCAACCTGTACTTACATAGTTCGTTTTAGCACAACAAAACATTCCAAGGTATTTCACAGGAGAACAAGGCTGGCAGGAGAGGAACAATTTTCTTTTTATTCATTCATTAGTTTGTGGGCATGAAATGCCCATCGCTAGAAGTGGCAGTGAATCACCACCTTGACCCGTTGCTGCTTGTTGTAATTATTGCTGTGTTGTTTCTTTTATTTGAACATCAAACACACATTTCATCTCAGAAGTTTTCATGCCACAATAAAATCTACTGTACATTTGATACAAGTCCAAGTGAGTTTTTTTTTGCCTTTCGGAATAAAAGATTGCCTTATTCAGCTGGATCTTAATGAATCTAAACAGGCTCAAGCAGAAGAGGATGAAGGAAGTTAAAGTGCTTTTATTAATGGTAGATGAAATTACAATTAAGCTGATATGGAATGATCAGAGAGGGTACATTAGCGCAGCTCTGGAAGGTACTGCAATGGGTTTGCTATCCGCTACTGAAGAAAGATAGGAGGGGAGAGCGAAGCAAGAGCTCTCCGAAGGGAAAAGTGCTGAAAAATCTGCTGATCCATCAAAGTGTCAGGATGGAAGATGCTCCATTGTTCCCCATCCATTAGAATGTCATCCTCAGGGACGCTAACATCCCTCGAATAAGTACCACTAGCGAGTGCCCAGAATACTGCTCGCATCTTCAAACATAAACAACACCACGCCAATATCAAGAGAAATTCATGAACTTGATATTTACTCTCCTTGTTAGCCTTGTTCATGAGTATTACACATTCTTTAGAATATCTTTTCACATGGTACAAGAGATGCATTTATAAAATTCAAAAACAGACAGAGGCTATGGGAATTGTGCAGCACTTAAAACAGAAAAATAGATGGGCTCTTCCACAAGGTTAATATGCAATTACTGCCCCCTCCATCATTTTCAGTTTCAAATTCAGCATTTGTTGATGCTCCTCTTATTTTTACATGGACAGATGAAGACCTGGCTATCATTAATAGCAGCAACCGTTGTTGTCAACTGAGCAATGTCCTTTGAACAAAATATGAGGTTTCGATAGCAAAAATAGCTGCTTTTGCTGTGATATGTTTATACAATGTTCCTGCACAAAGTACTTCCTAAGACATAATGGCATTGCAGTGTAATGCATTGCTAAGTTAATTTAGTGTGAAAATAACGTAGCATTGTGGTGTTCAAGACTGATGAAGTTGAAACGGCAAGGGGCCTCCCGTGGTTACACTGGTAAGTGGCTGTGAAAGCTTTTGCTTTGAGTTAGTAGCTTCAGTGAAAAGTGTGACTCAGGCGTTTGGTTAATGCTGCAGCTCTCACAAGAGGACATGAAATGTTCCAATTTGAAGTGAACAGAGGAGTCTGGAGAAAGAAAAAAGCAAGTAGCCATTTCACTTAAAGGGGAAGTCATGGGGCAAAGGGCAGAGCTGTAAGACAGACGGTGATTCATAGCTTTCATTTCTCTTCACTGAAAACAGGACAATTGCCCCAAGACATTATTACATATACAGCAAATCGCTGCAGCAATCAAGATGGAAGCCTCCGATAAGTTTTCTTAACACATCTATTTCTCTTAAGCTAAGCTAACATTTTTTTTGCTGACTGAGGTTGGTATCAGATTAAACAAATGGTTTGAGATGCCTTTTTGCTTTAAAAATACCACGGCAACATTAGTGTAAGCGTAAGATCACCTTTGCTAAATAAGCACTATGTAATAGTCAGCAGAACTAAAGACAGCAGTCAGCCAAGATCCTTTTAACAAATACATAAGCACTGAGTGACAAATATTGTAATTAGAAAGTAACAAATTGTCAATAAATCTGCTTGTGACATGTATAATTGTCTGATACATTCTAGAAACAATAGTAAAAATGTATCTATCTTGTAAGAAAGAAATTATTCAAATCAAATTTAGTCACACAGTCCTATGCCGTTAAAAGTATTTATATATCTAGCGACTCAGATATGCATCTGAAAACCGAAGATGGCTTAGCACTTTGCCAAATTTTAGGGTAGTAATTTGGCACACAAATTTTCTTGAGAAATCCACTGCACCTGAATGATAAAGAGCAAGGTTCCCTCTGATACTGGGCCTTGAATGTTTCATCAGCATCAAGCCAGTGTGACATGAATAGCTTGTCAATGATTAATGGATGAAGATTGGGTCTCTGCCAGCATTGAAGAGGAAGGGGATCAAGGAATTAAAATTCATGGAGGAAGATCATAATCTGGGTGTTGAGAAGTAGGATGCTGGGATTTCTTTCTCCCAATCGCCTCATCCTCCCTCACCCAATGACTCCCTTCTCCTGATCGCTGCCCCTTCCTTTTCTGATCATCCCTCCCCCTCCCAGTAATTGCCCCATTCCACTTCTGATCACCATCCCCTTCCTCTCCCATTCACTGTCTCCCTTCCTCTTCCAATCACTGTTTCCTTCTTCGCCTGTTTCTTCTAACCATTAAAGCCTCTCTTTACCCATCACTGCGACGTGCTGCCAGATTATATCCCTCTCTTTCTCAGTCACACTCTCCCCTGTTCTTGAAAGCTAATCACTCTCAGATAGGTGGCCCACTGCACTGCCATTTTATTTGTAACAATCAAAAAAGTTTCCAGATTTCTTATCAGGTCTTTTTGTCAGTGGGGAATTTTTCAGGAGACAGTAACTGATGATCAGGGCTGATTTTTAAAGCACCTAGGCACTGATCTATCTTTAATTTTTCAGTCATGTGGCAACTGTAATTGCCTTGGTATATCATTTGTGTCATAATGTCATCCTTTAGGAAAGGAGATCCACCATCCTTACCCGGTCTGGCCTACACGTGACCCCAGAGCCACAGCAATGTGTTGTTGACTCTCAACTGTCCTTTGAAATGGCCCAGCAAGACACTCAGTTCAAGGGCAATGCCCATGTCCCACAAATGAATTAAAAAAATTAAAATGCTATCAAAGCCTTCTGCAGCAATTCAGTCTGTTTGGTGGGTGTTTCCGAACAGGAAGTTCCCTGTTTCGATGTACCGTCTGATTCTCGGCTTGGGTGGAGTCTGCATGTTCTCCCTGTGTTTGCATGGGTTTCCTTCAGTTGCTCCAGTTTTCTCCGATAGTCTGAAAGACATACTGGTTAGGCACATTGGTCATACTAAATTCTCCCTCAGTGTACCTTAACAAGTGCCAGAGTCTAGCAACTAGGGGATTTTCACAGTAACTTCATTGCATTGTTAATGTAAGCCTACTTGTGACACTAATAAATAAACTTTAAACTTTAAACTTCAGTTAGCTGCTCATAACTGTAACACCGATCAGGTTACCATCCTTACTCCAAGCAGAGGAAAACAGCATTACTCAGAGAAATAGTAAACAGGTGACCACATTGTTCTGAGTTAGAGTACATGCATTAAACAACAGGTGATGACAGAGTTATCATTAGAAGGTACTGTGTTCCTTGATCAAATAATCTGATTATAGATAAGTAACTGTAACTTGAGCAAGTTGCTAGACAGTGACTATTACTTATAGAACTGTACCACAGCAAGGCAGACAAAGTCATTGGAAGGTGAGTGAATCTTCAAGGTCAGGATCAATTGTTTATAATCTGTTTCACTGTTCTCTCTTGTGGCTGCAGTTAGTCAGTCAGTCAAGTCCCGTTCATGGCAAATGATGTCCAATATAGGAGCTGGTCGTTGGAGACAGTTGGAAAAATCATCCTGCCCAAGCTAATATCATTGGTGTTCAGCAGAAGTTATACATTCATCACTGGAAATTTATGGAGGAAGATAAAGTACTTCATAGTTAACTAAAAGAGATAATGAATTTAGGAAGGGAAAAAAAATAAACAGACATGAGTTCTCCATCACAAGTAAATACTGCAAACCTATCATAGTAAAAACTTAAAGATATCATCATAAAAATAACTGAAAATGGGTTTTTGGAACGGGAAGAACAAAAATATTTAAATCACAAGCAAGTTTTGAATATGGTTAATAAATAATATTATCATTATTGGACGAGATTTTAACGCATTCAAAACTCAGCAATTATTACCAAATTAAAATCTGACTTACAAAAACTCTAAATTCTCAATCTTTTGCTATGATCTTTGGCTAAATCCCCAAATTGTTAGTAAGATTATGGGTGGCAAAGTGACGCAGTGATTAACACTGCTGCCCCACAGTGTCAGGTATCTGGGTTCAATTCCGGCCTTGAGTGACTGTCTGAGTGGAGTTTACATGTTCTACCTGTGTCTGCATCGGTTTCTTCCAGGCATTCTGGTTTCCCCTCCATACTCCAAAGATGTGCAGGTTAGGTTGATTGGCCACGCTAAATTGCCCCTTAATGACAGGGGACTAACAGGCTAAATATGTGGGGTTAAGGGGATAGGGCCTGGGTGGGATTGTTGTCAATGCAGGCTCACTGGGCTGACTGGCTTCCCTCTGCACTGTAAGGATTCTGTGTAGTGATTCTATAATTCTACATTGAATTGATAGGTAAGCTGTGGTTGAATACACCACATTGCATAATAAATGTCAAAAGCAACCACACAAGATTCATGGATTTCTCAACAATCCACCCAGATGTCAATAACACTGAGTTAACCAATCTCACTGAAACTCCATCTCTCTCATGAGGGATTCCAACCTTCACCTTCAAAGGCCTCACCTTTGGATTCTCTCCAAAGGTCACTCCAATCTAGAGGACATCAATGATGGCCCACCTCACAGAGTTTCAGTCTCATCTCCTGAGATCCCATTCCCCTGGATTCTTGAGTATGCACACAAGCACCAACGCACAATCACATTTCAGGAATCGGCCAAGCCAAGCAGAACACTACAGTTCTAAAAGGGGGCCTTGGCCCCAGCAGCCAGCAATATTGAGTCACCAATCTTCAGCTGCCTTCTCAGATCTTCGGTGCTTCATTTGACACCTCTCCAGGGGGTAGGGCTTCTTCCAAGTCCACTTCACTACCCAAAGCTTTTTTATTTCAAACTGGAACCTCTTTCTCCGCTTCTCTCTTTTCTTACCATAACTTAATTGGAGCCTGTCTCTGTCCCCTGTCTGTGTCCCTTACCTGGGACTTCTTCTTTGGTATTTTTCCCTGTCCTCCTTTTTGGGCCATCTCTCGCTATCCACTCCCTGTCTCTTGCCCTAGATATTTGACTTCTGATTAAAACTCACTATCTGACTAAAACTGACTGCCTCACCCAGAACTGCTGTTCACTAACCCTTGAACTAGTCCGGTGACCTATCCAAAATTCCAAGAGAGTCCTGCCCTTGTTACTAGGCAGGAACAAACATAACCCATCTTTTTCATTTGTGGGAGATGAGCGTCACTAACTGGCCAGTATTTTTTCCCATCCATAGTTATGCTTGAAACTGAATGGCTTGCTTGGCCATTTCAGAGGGCAGTTGAGAGTCAACCACATTGCTGTGGCTCTGGATCACAAGTAGGCCAAACCAGGTAAGGACAGCAGATTCCCTTCCCTAAAGGACATTAGTGAACCAGATGGGTTTATCTGACAATCAACAATGGTTTCATCAGTAAATTCCTAATTCCAGATATTTTTATTGAATTCAAATTCTACCATCTGCTGTAGTGGGATTTGAACCTGGATCCCAGAATATTATCTGAGTTTCTGGATTAATAGTCTAGTGATAATGCCACTTGGTCACATTAGAACATCTCATACTTTAAATGCTACAATCTCCACAGACTGCTAGCTTAAATAACATATTCAGACATAGAAATAATGGATTCCATAACTCTTTTAACATCATTTAGAGGAGTTGTGTTTGATTTTCTTGTCCATCATGTATTCTGTTATTTCAGTAAATTTGATGCATTACATTAAATAGTCACATTTAGTTGCATTGAATCATAGAATCATAGAAACCCTACAGTGCAGAAGGAGGCCATTTGGTCCATTGAGTCTGCACCAATCACAATCCCATCCAGGCCCTATCCCCGTATCCCCAAATATTTACTCGCTAATCCCTCTAACCTACCCATCCTGGACACTAAGGGGCAATTTAGCATGGCCAATCACCTAACCCATATATCTTTGTCAGGGAGGAAACCAGGGCACCTGGAGAAATCTACGCAGATACGGGGAGAACGTGCAAACTCTATACAGACAATGACACAAGTCCCTGGAGCAATTAAGACTGTGGTAAAAGACAAAAACCAAATTCTATGCCCAACACCTCAGGAACTCAACCAGTTCAAAGCACATTTTCTATAAAAGCTGCAGTGCATCAAAGACCAGACTGTGATTGAACTAATAGCAAAGGACAGAGTGTCTATGCTATCAATTTTTCTGAATATTTTTTGGAGTAAAACTAGCAAGTGAAGCAGTTCAATGCAATATTGTCTTCTTTTCCTGCTTGACTTAATATATAAAATTATTTTTAGAAAATGCCATTGTTCTGCATTAATAACTGTAACCATAGATGTGTGCTTGCCTGTAATAGATATATCATAGATAAGTGCCAATTCAGCTTTGAAGTAGTTTTCACATGCACCTCAATGTTCCAGTCTTCCGATGTTGCGAGGAAAAATCCAGTGCAATTTTTATTGATTACAGTTAAGGCTTTAAAATGGCATAGAAGCTGCTAGCAGGCAAAGTTTAATATGGCCATATTACGCAGCATATAGCTTCTTAGTTCTATTGTCAGGCAGCAGCTTATTCTGGGATGCAGGCGGGAGCTGATCCAGTCTGTAGACTGGGGAAGATATCAATCAAAGCCAGCTCTATTCGGGGATTAACAGTGAGTGTTGAATCAGTTTTGTAAGTCAAAAATGTATGTTGCACTGGGACTTTTAGTTAAAGGCTTGCCCAATTTTGTAGTTTATCACAACGGTATATAAAGTTAGCTCACAGGTTTGAGGGAATTTTGACCTGGAGTGGCTGGCAATTTAAAAATTGGCTGTATGTTTCTGAGAAACCTGTTTCCTGGCCCAAATCCACCTCCCACTTACCCATTTCCAGCTTCAACCAAGGCTAGGGGCTATGCCTGCAGCCAATACAATCCAAGGAAGTGGGTTGGAACTTTAAATAATATAATGATGCTGTCATTCAGCTTATCGACTTTTAGCAATTGAACAGTTCTCAACCACGTTTCCTGAGCATCAGGAAGTTCTGAAGCTCCATTGAGGTGAGGACATGAAAGACTCAGGAAGTTATTGTATTTACACCTACCCTTTTGATCCAAATGTCTGTTTAAGGAGCTTCCAGGATCGGACACCCCAACACCAACCATCTTCCCTGGCTTATTATCCCCTGACAAGGCCAAACAACGTAAGAAGTCTCACAACACCAGGTTAAAGTCCAACCAGTTTATTTGATAGTAAACCCACAAGCTTTCAGGGTTTGCCCCTTTGTCAGGTGAGTGGAGAGTTCTGGCCTCAAACAGAGCATATAAAAGGCACACACAGTTTACAAGTTCAGACAAGTCATGGGGGTTACAGATGGTGCGACATGAGCAGAGACTGATAGCCAAGTTCTGCACATATGAGGATGGTCTCAACCGGGATTTTATCGGGATTGGACTTTAATCTGGTGCTGTGAGACTTCTTACTGTGTTTATCCCAATCCAACACCAGCATTTCCACATCAAGACCAAATAATCCAAACAATCCAACCCCTAACTCATCCTGCACATAACCAAGTCTCCAAATTCCCCACTCCCGACATATCTACCCTAACCCCAGGCCTCCAACTCTTTACTTTCCTCATCCAGGCCTTTGATTCCTGCCTCCCTCCTCACCGAAGCTCCCAATCTGTTCCCCAGCCATACATAAGTTTTGATCTTTGCGACCCAGATATCAGCAATCAATCTGATCAACATCTCTGCTCTTTCCTCTTCAAAATGTGACCAACAACTGATACATCCACCAATTAATTCCTGACCTTCAATTGCTCCCTCTTCCCCCCAACCAGCTAATCCCTCTCTGGTTGACTCCGTCCATCTCTACTTGAGCTCACCTCCATTTGATAACATGTGGAGGATTCAGCCACATGTAGTAAGATAAAGAAACTGCTGAACATGCTTTTAAAACACAGGTCCTTTTAAATCTCTTTTCACTTCCTCTGCTCGTATGTGTGTATGGTAGCCTCAAGTGAACAAAATATACACCACAACTTTAATACACCACATTCACTGAATCCGATCAAAGGACTCCTTTCTCCCCTCATATGTTCATCTAGTTTCTCCATACATACATCAAAGTCTAATGCAATCACATTCCTGCATGTCTAAAGACTAATGTTCTGCAACTGACCATAATAGTACATCCTACACTTTGCCATCCTAAAGTTTTACAAAGTTTATTTATTTATTAGTCACAAATAAGGCTTACATTAGCACTGCAACAAAGTTACTGTGAGATTCCCCTAGTCGCCACACACCAGCACCTGTTCGGGTCAGTGCACCTAACCAGCATGTCCTTCAAACTGTGTGAGGAAACCAGAGCACCTGGAGGAAACTCAGGGAGACACAGGGAGAATGTGCAAACTCAACACATACAGTGACCCAAGCCAATAATTGAACCTGGGTCTCTGGCACTGTGAGGCAGTAATGCTAACCACTGTGCCACTGGGACTTTAAGTTCCAAACATTGAGTTGCAAATGTTTAGAAGGCCCATGTGGTGAGAATTGGTGAAAAGTTCATATGAATAGTTTAAAAGGTGTAAAAAAGATGAAAATCTAATGTGGGAAGAGAAGATACTAAAATGTTCATGTTGAGTTGCGTGATTGTCACTATTTATAAGCTATGTAATTGAAAATACAGAGAAAAAGGTCTCCAAGATCGTTCCCTGAATTCACATTGCCAGTGCAAAGCTCTGTCTGCTGACAACAGAATTACCTATACTTTTCTCAACATTAGAAAGTATGCCTGATTTTCTGTTATGCAATTCCATGTAAGAAAATTTGTAAAACGAACATCAAAAAGTCTGATTAGCATGTTAGAGCATTGTGCAGAGCAGAAAGAAATGTCATAGAATCATAGAATCTCTACAGTGCAGAAGAAGGCCATGTAGCTCATTGAATGGAATTTTATCATTTTGCCCACTCCAATTCTGAGGCTTACAGTATGAAATTCTCCGTTGGCCTCGAGTAGGATTTTACAAGCCTTGCCCGAGTGAAGTTGTAAAATCCCAGCCATCGAATCTGCATGACCACAATCCCACCCAGGCCCCATTCCCTTAACCTCAAATACTAACCCTCTAATTCCCCCTGACACTTGGGTCAATTTAGCACGGCCAATCAACCAACCCACACGTCTTTGCAGAGTGGGAGGAGGCCACAGCACCCAGAGGAAACTCACGCAGACATGGAGAGAATGTGCACACAGTGACCCAAGACTGGAATTGAATCCGAGTCCTTAGCGCTGTGAGGCAGCAGTGCTAACCACTATGCCGCTGCAGAGAGAAATGCTATCAGAAAGAAATACCAATGTAGAAACTTAAAGTTGGTGCCAATTAAAATAACAGCTGAGGGTCCCATGACATCATTAGACACTTATCTTAATCTCAGAGAAGCCTTCCCTCCACCTCCACCTCCATCTGTGGGTGGGCAGCTTATTGACCTATCTGGAAACTTGAGTAAAAATCATGGTCACTTGGGTCTGGGCAGCTTTATGGAGGGTAAGCAAAGCAGAATAAATGGACGTATTAGCGAGAGGCAACATGGTTTTGCGATGGGGAGGTCATGTCTTATGAACTTGATTGAGTTTTTCGAGGAAGTAATGAAGATGATTGATGAGGGTAGGGCAGTGGATGTTGTCCACATGGACTTCAGTAAGGCCTTTGACAAGGCCTTGCAATGCAGACTGGTGCAGAAGGTCACATGGGATCAGAGGTGAGCTGGCAAGATGGATACAGAACTGGTTCAGTCATAGAAGACAGAGGATAGCAGTGGAAGATTGCATTTCTAAATGGAGGGCTGTGACAAGTGGCATTCCTCAGAGATCAGTGCTGGAACCTTTGCTGTTTGTAATATATATAAATGATTTGGAGGAAAATATAACTGGTTTGATTAGTAAGTTTCCATACGACACAAAGGTTGATGGATTCGCGGATAGCAATGGGGACTATCAGAGGATGTTGCAGGATATAGATTGGTTGGAGGCTTGGGCAGAGAGATGGCAAATGGAGCTTAATCCGGACAAATGTGAGGTAATGCATTTTGGAAGGTCTAGTACAGATAGCAAATATACAATAAATGGCAGAACCCTTAAGAGTATTGATAGGCAGAAGGATCTGGGTGTACAGGTACACAGGTCACTGAAAGTGGCAACACAGGTGAAGAAGGTAGTCAAGAAGGTATATGGCATGCTTGCCTTCATCGACCGGATGCACTGAATTTAAAAATTGGCAAGTCATGTTTCAGCTTTATAGAACCTTAGTAAGGCTGCACTTAGGATATAGTGTTCAATTCTGGTCGCCACACTACCAGAAAAATGTGGAGGCTTTGGAGAAGGTACAGAAAAGATTTACCGGGATGTTGCCTGGTATGGAGTTCATTAGCCGTGACTAGAGTTCACTGGAATGACGGAGGTTGAGGGACAACCTGATAGAAGTCTACAAGATTATGAGAGGCATGGACAGAGTAGATAGTCAGAAGCTTTTCCCAGGGTGAAAGAGTCAATTACTAGGGGGCACAGGTTTAAGATGTGAGGGGCAAGAATTAAAGGAGATGTACGGGACAGGTTTTTTACACAGAGGGTGGTGGGTGCCTGGAAATCGCTGCCAGATATGAAAGTGAGTTTTAAGGGACATCTGGACAAATACATAAATAGGATGGGAAAAGAGGGATTTGGTTCCTGGAAGCGAAGGGGGTCTTAGTTCAGTTTGGCAGCATGGTCGGTGCAGGCTTGGAGGGCCGAAGGGCCTGTTCCTTTGCTGTAATTTTCTTTGTTCAGAGCATTTATCTGCTTACTCTTTGAATTTTTGCAAGTGAATAGTATTAAAATCCCCTCTAAAATATTCTTGTCTAACTTATGGTATACATCCCACTAATACCTGATAGCAATGCTGATGTCAGAAGTGAAAAATTTTCCATGTCCACCCTTTGAAATCCCTCTTCCTGATAAACATAGATATATTCCTTTTTATCCTCCTGAAGGTAAATCAAAATGACTTGTATGAGTTATTGCAGTCATATAGAGCTACATGTGGGAACAAACTGAGAAGTACCAAAGTAATTGTACATGATGTAAATGTAGGAAAGGCTGTTCTAATTAAGCAACATCTGTACAGACTCAATCCACTAAATTGGCACAGATTCAAAAGGAGATTGAAAGCATGCTTAGGAATGAAATCATTGAAGTGAGTCGAGTGATTGGAGCTCACTTGTAGTGATGGTACCAAAACCAGATGGTACCCAACAATTTGTGTGGACTATAGAAAAGTCAATGCAGTTATAAAGTCAGATTTGTACACTATTCCTCAATTGGGAGATTGCATTGAGACTGTGGACAATAAAATTCCATTACCTAACTTGATTTACTTAAAGGATAATGGTAAATATCTTTCTCAGAAGGGGTAAAGGAGATTTTGGCTTCTCTGCAAAATGGACTGTATCAGTTGAAAATCAAGACATTTGGAATGAAGAATGCAGCAGCAACATTCCAAAAATTAACCATCAAACTCATTTCTGGACTAAACAATTGTGCAGTGTACATAGACAGTCTGGTGGTTTTCACTCAGACATGGGAGGAGCATTTGGAACATCTAAAGGAATTGTTCCTTTGACTATAGGAGGTGGTTTCATGGTAAACCTGGCTAAAAGTGAATTTGCAAAAGCCCGAGTCATGTTCTTAGGCCATGCAATTGAACATGGATAGATGGCCTCACAGAATGTGAAATCAAAAATTATTGGACAGTTTCCAATACTGTCAATAAAAGAAGTGCTGAGATTCCTGGGCATGAGTGGTTTTTACAGGAAACTTGTGCCAAATTTTAGTAGTGTGGTTGCTTCACTGATTAAAATGCTGAAAAAGCACATAAAATTTCAATGGATATCTGAATATCAGGGAGCATTCAACAATCTGAAAACTGTGTTAACGACTGCACTTGTTTTGGTGACACTGAAGTACACAAAACAATTCAAGGTGGCCTTTGATTGCAGGTGAGGTGGACGTTGTTGCTGTACTGTTACAAGAAGATGACGAAAAGATAGAAAGACCTATTAGTTATTAAATATTCCTCAAAGTAAATATTTGACCATTGAGAAAGAAATATTGAGTTTGATATTGGCATTGCAACATTTTAATATGGATGTTGTTAGCAATTCAGCAGAGACAATTACTTACACTGGCCATAATCCACTGAAGTTTCTGGAGAAGCTTAAAGATAAAAATGCAAGACTTTTTAAATAGAGCTTATTGTTACAGGCATTTATTTTGAACATTGTACACATGGAAGGAAGGGAGAATGTGATTGCAGATGCTTTATCATGATTTTGATGTGAAAGAAGGGGGGAATTTCCAACGCTGGGAAAAAAAACAGAACTGGACTGTGCCACTGATTAAATTTGCATGCTTCAATGTATACTTTATTGAGTGAGTACTAGTATTGTGCAAAATTAGACTTGGAGAAAGTGAAGCCATCTTTTCACACTGTTGGTTCATATTTTTTAAGGGAGGAAGTATGATGAAATTGTGGAAAAATACATAGTGTGCTTTTTATGTTTTAGGAGGATGTTTCAAAATTCAGCTTTATGATGCAGGTAGTTGGTATGTCTGGCAGGATTGCAGCTCAGATGCAGGGAGAGCAGGATAATTACTTATTTCAATCTTACAAGTGGTTACGTTAAGTAGAGTTAATGGACTTTTATTTCCTTGAGTTCCCTTGGGATTTCTGCTTACAGTGATTGATATGGTCATGGTAAGATGTGGTTTATGAGCAGAAAAAAAATATTTTTTAGAAGGAGTTGGAGTTCTGGCTGGGATTTGTCTAAAGGCAGAGGTCTGCTAACTGATCTCTCCACAAAATCTCCCAGAAGACTTCAAGACTGACCACATCTATTATAGCAAATATAGTTGGGGTTGCTAACTGTATTTAAAGTGGTTTTTGAATCTATAAGAAGAATGTTACTCATTTGGAATTGAAACTGTGGTAAATTAGAAATGAGAGTTGTTTATTTTCATGTTTAAATATTGTTTAATGAGTAATTGTTAAGATGCTTCATTTTATTAGAGTTATATTTAAACTGTGTAATTAAATGAAATATGTTTTGCTCTAAAAGATCCCTAATTTGTGGACAGAATCAATCCTGGAAGGAAGTGTCATTTCCTCACATTTATGCCAAAATAGAAAAATTGTTGGAATCTAGTCTGGCTTCACAATATACCTTGGGGTTCTGATCCAGGACCCTAACAGACCACATCAGAAGCCCCATGTATGGTTTTGGTCTCTCTCATATGTACCTACGTTTGTAAATAATAGCAGGGATAGGCCATTTGATCCCTCAATGTTGCTTAGTTATTCAGTAACGTCATGACTCTTCTGGCTGTGGACTAAACTCTACTTTCTCTCTTATAATCTCTCCCATTAATCCCTGACTCCTATGTTGATTAAAGATCCACCTTTGCCACATTGGTAGTCATCTTCTTGGACATGGACAAAATAACTTACTGTATTCATAATTTTTGTCAGCTTTTACTGGGTCTTATTGAAATTTACTGCCTTAAAACATCAGGTTGCCTTCTATCCCTCTATTTGTAATCTCCTTGCATCCGTAACTTGAGGAGAACGACCGATGCTAAATAATTCTTGCTGAGTGCCGGAACCAGGAACCTCTCAACACAATGAGTGTGACCTGTGTATTGATGAATAAACCAGGTTGATGGGCTGCTTTATTGTTTGTAGTCCTTTGGGAAACAGCTCCAAAGCCTGGCATTAGCATTCTATAAAATATTTACGGGTCTTTGGACCAAACAAGTCAATTTTAACAAGATTTGTTTTCCTAAATGTCTGTTAGAGGGGAAAAAAATCTTGCACAAATGAGGGCATCACGCTTAATTCTACCACTATATTTTCTGGACCTTTTTATGAAAAAAATGGTTAAAACACAAATGTGGTCGGCATGTTAAAAAATAATGAGGGAAATATGATCTTTCTTACTTGATATGAAAGGACTGCCTTGAGAGGAGCTGTCAGCTAAGGTAAAAGTGTAGTTAACCTGCCTGTCCCTTCATCCTGAGGTCATCTCAAGGACCACTCCTGTTGCTAAAATGAATTTGCTTCTCAGCTAGCTGTCTGTTGTTTAGAATTCCCTAGTTCCTCCCCTTTGGATGAAACCAGTTAGTCAAGGTCAAGAGAAGCAATGTTTCCTATGTTTTCTTTAAAAATGCTTCTTGGTGATTGGTAGGTTGACATCTTTATTCGACCGATATTTGTCATATTGTAGGAATGGTATTTCTGCTAATCGCATGCAAGTGTGACGAGTTTTTAATTGTGAACATTGAAGGGATCATTTAGCAGTCAATACTTTCCTGTTTCTTTGCAGTTTTATAAGTTGTAGATGGATTGGGTATCATGTGTGGGCTCCATTATAAAATTACATTTCTCAAAATACAGGAGAAATAAAAAAATGCTGATAGAATAGATACCATTGGAATGATTTTTTTATTTTTGTCAATCGTTTATACGGATTTTTGCATCTTGTAGAAGGGATGAATCTGACTTTACTCTCGTTATCAACAACAAGAACCAAGAAGTTTATTTATTTATTTTACTTATTTATTAGTCACAAGTAGGCTTACATTCACACTGCAATGAAGTTACTGTGAAAATCCCCTAATTGCCACACTCCAGTACCTGTTCGGGTACACTGAGGGAGAATTTAGCATGGCCTATGCTGAGGATGCTGGAAAAACTCAGCAGGTCAGGCAGCATCTGTAGGGAGAGAAACCAGGGTTAATGCTTTGAGTCCGTTTGGCTCTTCAATACTGATGAAGAGTCAAACCGGCTCAAAACATTAAGGCCAGAATTTTCTGATTATTCACACCAGCAGGATTTTCCCATCCTGTTGCAGTGAATGGAGTTTGTCTAGTTGCCAAAATATCCATCTCCACTGCAGAGGGAGGGTGGTGTGAATGTGCGGTAAGATCGTGCCCTAGCTCTGTTTTCTCTTCCTTTAGATGCTGCCGACCTATTCAGATTTCCAGCATCCTCTGTTCCTGTTTCAGCTTCCAGCATAACTAAATATCTTCATTTCTGTTACATGTATAATATTTATCATTCAATAGCTTGGCTAATGCCTGTGTTAAAATAACACAGAATGTCTTGTGCATCCTTTAAAGTTGGTTATCTGCGAATATTGCCAACAGTACACTAAGCTCTAATCTTCCAGTGGCAAATAGGGAAAAAGTAATAAGAGCACGGAGACATATAATTATATCAGACGCCTGCAGGTTTCCTTTGCTTTTTAAAAAAATATATAATGGTGAGATGCCTAGTCGAAGTTCAGTGAAGTTAGCCCCTGAAAAAAAGAATTAATTTGCTGGTTCCATACATTTGTAATAATGAGGTTTGATTAATGCCTCTTGTCCAGTTAATGTATTGCACTACCTTCCTCTCCCCGAGGCATCAGAATTTCTCATCTCACTATTACATTGCATGTTAACTGTAGTTGTGATTTCATGAAGCACTGGTCCTTTTCACTGTGATTGAGTACATCGCTGAGCATTAGGTAAGGCTTACCAAATACAACATTTGATGGGATGTGCAATCCCATGAGCTGAAACCAGGCTGCATTAATCTTGCAATGTTTGTCCAGTGCTGTATCTCTCTAGCTTTTAGTGCTTTGTTGTGCTTGAATGCATTATTCTAAATAAAGACTTTTTTTCTATGAAGATGCATCTATGTGAATTCAAACAATGCAGAAATTTAAATGGAAAATGCTAACCTTTTTCCTCAAATCTTGGAGCTATTAGTTTGATGGGTAACCCTTAGCATTTTCCAAAAGCAGGGTCCAATAGCTAACATAATCACATGTCAGATGGAACAACTATCCACAAAATATTAAAGTTGAAGTTTATTTATTAGTGTACCAAGTAGGCCTACATAAACACTGCAAAGTTACTATGAAAATCCCCCAGTCACCACACTCGGGTGCAGGTTTGGGTACACTGAGGCAGAATTTAGCATGGCCAATGCACTTAACCAGCACATCTTTAGGACTGTGGGAGGAACCTGTAGCATCCAGAGGGAACCCACACAGACATGGGGCGAACATGCAGATTCTGTACAAACAGTGACCGAAGCCAAGAATTGAACCTGGGTCCCTGGTACTGTGAGGCAACAATGCTAACCACAGTGCCACCATACCACACTCTCCACTGTGCCACCCTCCATAAACACAACATAAATATAGGCCAGTCAACCCATTAAGTTTATGCTGGTGCTTTTCTTGACATGAGCCAGTCATTTAATCACAGTCTGCTACCTACTTGCCATTCTCTATTGTTGTACTTGAAGGACAGTTCTGAAAATGCTAGAATGCACACAGGTCAATTAAAACCATATTAAAAGAATGAGTGTGAGCATTTTAAGCATCTTTTCAATACAGGTCATCCAAACATGTTCAAGAGGTCAAATAATCTAATTTTAATGATTTTATTCTGAGTATGAGCAGCTCTAATTAATAAATGAAGCATTATTGGCCTTTCTTTAATTCATGCACTAATTTGGAAAACCAATTACCCTCTGTCAGACTCATTTGGGTAGTAATCTCAGAGTTGAGCACTAAGCCGATTGCTCAGACTTATGAGCACATAATCTAAAGCACATCATTGAGCAAGTGCTGCACTTTGAAGGAGACTGTAAATCAAAATCCCAGCAGCCTGCTCCAGTGGTTCAGGTGGACAATAAAAACTAAATGACATTATCTGACTAATAAGTGCAGAGAATTACGTAGGAGTTACAACACAGAAACAGGATGTTCATTCTAACTAGTCCATGTTGGCGCTAATCCTTAAAAACATCTATTTTCATTAACGTCTTCAACGTAATGAAATGTCTTTAGCTGCTTCACAGGAGCATTATAAATAAAACAAAGTATGACTTGAGCCAGATAATGAGGTCTTGGGTGGAATTTAATACTCACTACAGGGGACCAGGCCATCAGCTCGAAAGTTGGTGGCAACTCTGCTGCAATCATTCCGAGCCCTCTCCACCATCACCCCACCTGCCCGATTTAGCATTAATCCAGCGCTAACCTGGAGTTGCAGTCTTAGTACTAGTCAGAGGAATTTCCCATCTCTGAGAGTATTGGAAGTGCCAATGGGAGTGGTGAGCTCTGCTGGAACTGCAGGAGGCCCAGGCTGCAGGATCTCATTAGGGCATGGTACGAAGATGGGTGAGTCAGCCTTGCAGGTGCCACATGGGGAGACCCTGGCAGGTGATGGTGAGGGGGATTAGTTTTGGGATTGTCATTTCATCTTTATTAGCCTCTTCTGTTCTAACGAAAACAGCAGGGAGCAAATTTTTCTTAGTATGCTGGCAAACATTATTTTCCTTCTAACAACCCCATCATAAACAGGTTAACTGACTTTTCAACTTACTGAGCGGGATTTTACAGCCTCGCTTGCCCTGAAACTGTAAAACCCTACTCAAGGACAACAGACCTTCCCATGCTCTGCTCCTCACGCGCTCTGATTCCCGTGGCTAGCGGAACAGTAAAATTTCAGCATTATGTCTTATAAAATTTTGCAGTCTTAAAAATAGTGGCCATGTTTTTGTTTTATCCACAATAATCATCATGCTGCAATGTAGTTATTTGGAAGTTAAACTATTTGACAGCCATGATGTTGTTTTAGTTTTTTTTGAATTTAAAATTTATTTATTAGTGTCACAAGTAGGCTTACATTAACACTGCAATGAAATTACTATGAAAATCCCCTAGTTTCCACACTCTGGTGCCTTTTTGGGTACACTGAGAGAGAATTTAGCATGGTCAGTGCATATAACCAGTACATTTTTTAGACTGTGGGAAGAAACCGTATCACATGGAGGAAACCCATGCAGACATGGGGAGAAGGTGCAAACTCCGCACAGACAGTGACCCAAATCGGGAATCAAACCCAGGCCCCTGCTGCTGTGAGGCAGCAATGCTAACCACTGTGCCACTTTAATGTGCGATACATATGCAAAATATTTATTTTAGCTACTGCCAGGCAAGAAATTATTACTGCAAAATAGAAGATTTCAAAGTTTCCCACTGCCAAGCACAATAAAATGTGAGCTAAAATGACATTGTGTTATATTAGCACTGAATATGCCCAGCAATTTGTCCAGCAATTTAAAAAGCTTGAATGTACTCTGTTACAGAGTGCAAAATTTACCTGATTGTGAGTTTTTACTGCCTGGTAGCTGCCTAATTTGCTTTTAGTAGCAACATATCTTGAATCTATAGTGAGGCATATAACTGGCAAAAACTATTGAAATCTGCTGAGGGAGTGTGACTATTGTCAGTAACACACATTCAAGTGACTTCAAAATGGAAAAAAATGGAAAAAATGAGGAAAGGGATTTGCCTGTGAGAGGTTGATGTGAATGGAAGCCATGTTTTTGTCAGAGAACAAAAATATTTTGAAGAAAAGATGCCAACGACTCAAAGAAGAATCTAATTTATGCCATTAATGTGTCTTGGGCCTGAATGCTGTACCCATTGAGCTAGAATATATCCTTCCATGTTTTTACTATTTGCCTCTCAGTCAATTCTAATGATTCAATAGTAAAAAACATACGCAGTAAATTTTGATGACTAAAATAAAAACAGGTGTTGCCTGGAAACAAACAGACGCTTTGACCAGTTTGTTCACCATAATAGGCAGGATTTTCCAGCCGCATTTGCCCCAAGGCTGGAAAATCCAGCCCAAGGTCAACGGAACTTTGCATGGTCTGTATCCTGCCACTTATGATTCCTGTGGCTGGTGAGATCGGAAAATTCCACCCAACAACTATGGGATCCATATTATTGAGAGAGATTGCAGAACAAGAGGAACGAGCCCTACCTTCACATCATGAGGTTCCAGGTATAGATCTGGCACAGGCATGTTGGGAGAGGGAATGTCAAATTCCTTTTGAAAGAACTAGTGAAGACCCACCATCTTGTGGTAGTACAGTAATAGTGCTGCTGCAAACCACAAGTACCAGCAAATCTGATAGGGAGAGGAAGTGTGGGAGGAGCTCACTGCTGAGCGATGGGACCCTTTCTGGTGGCACCCTCTCACTTGTTTCTTCCACAAGAGTGAACAGGAGTCTGCTTATAGAGAAAGGAGGAAATCCTTCTTGAGAACAAAGCCACTGAAAGCCAATACCTTCATTGGTGCTGTTAAAGGGATACGCAGAAGTCAGTGGCCTCACATCACAGTCGTTGCATCTCCAGAGTTATACAAATTTGTAATGCAGGCAATAGTGAAGGAGGCACAACTGCATCAGATATGTCAATCAGTCAGTGTAAACCAGTCACATGTTCACCAGAATAGGCACTGATTACAGGTCAAAGGGCATCCATTCATTAATCATAAGCAGCTGATTCGTAATTATGATGTCACATCAGGCCTTGATCTGCTGCTGCCTAGAAGGTCAGATGATGAACATGAGCAGCATAAGCTGTCATGTCACTCATTGTCAGCGTTAGAACGTGATGAGGTGATGGAGTTGCAATCCGTACTAGAATGGTCAAACAAACTGATTTCCCCTTCCCTACAGGAGTCTGTCCTCTGACCTCTGCAGCCAGCACAACAGCAGCCTCCTTGAACTCACCAAGACTTATGTTGACCATCTGTGCCCTAGTCTGTGCTTTTTCCTTCCTTTTGTGTGCCAGTCTGCCCTGAACGAAGACAAAAGGAAAGCGTACGATGAGAAGGGATGGAGCAGAGATTGGATAAGATGGATGCCTCCTGTGTTTTGTGAGTTGTAAAAAGCCTCACAACACCAGGTTAAAGTCAAACAGGTTTATTTGGTAGTAAACGCCACTAGCTTTCGGAGTGCTGCTCCTTCGCCAGGTGAGCGGGGAGTTCTGATCACAATCAGGGCATATAAAGGCACACATTTGGTGAGCTGTCCCAGAAGGGCTAGAGGATGGAGTGTGAACAGCATGATAGATGCCAGGAATGATTCCAACAAATGGAGGGCTTTCCCCTGATTCCCATTAACTCAGCTTTGTAAGGGCTCATTGATGCTATACTTCATCAAATGCTGCCTTGTTGTTAAGGGCAATTACTCTCACCTTATCTTGGAGCTCAACCTTTTGCCCAAGTTTGAATAAAGGCTGTAACGAGATCAGGAGCTGGTGACCCTGGCAGAACTCAAACTGAGCATCAGTGAGAGAATTATTGCTAAGTAAGTGCTGTATGATAGCACTGTCAATGACCTCTTGAATGACTTTACTTATGATTGAAAGTAGACTGATGGGGTAGTAATTGGCCAGATTCCATTTGTCTTCCTTTTTGTTTACAGGACATTCCTGGGCAATTTTTCATATTGCTGGGTAGATGCTAGTGTTATAGCTGTACTGGAATAGCTTGGCTAGGGGTGTGGCAAGTTCTGGAACAGAAATCTTCAGTTCTATTGCCTGAATATTGTCAGGCCCCATAGCTTTTGCAGTATCCAGTGGTTTCTGTTGTTTCTTGATATCATGTTGAGTGAATCGAATTGGCTTAAGACTGGCATCTGTGATGCTGGGACTTCTGGAGGAAGCTGAGATGGATCATCCGCTGAGAATTTCTGGCCGAAGATTGTTGTGAATGCTTCAGTCTTACCTTTTGCACAGATGTTCTGGGCTCCTCCGTCATTGAGGATGGGGATATTTGGGGAGCCTCTTCCCCCAGTAAGTTGTTTGATTGTCCACCACCATCCATGGTTGAATTTGGCAGAATGGCAGAGCTTAGATTTGAACCATTGGCTGTGGCATTGCTGAGCTCTATCTATCACTTGCTGCTTATGCTATCTGGCTTGCAACTAGTCCCGTGTTGTAGTTTCACTAGGTTGACACCTCGTTTTTAGGTATGCCTGGTGCTGCACTTGGCATGCCCTCGTGCACTCTTCATTGAAGCAGGGTTGATCCCCTGAACTGGTTGTAATGGTTGTGTGGGGGATAAGCTGGGCCATGAGGTTACGCATTGCGTTTGAGTACAATGTTGCTGCTGCTGATGGCTCACAGTATCTCATGGATGGCCAGTCTTGAGTTGTTCAATCTCTTCAAAATCTATCCCATTTAGCAAAGGGGTAGTGCCACAGAACGCCATGGAAGGTATCTTCAGTATGAAGACAGGCCTCAAGAATGTGGTGGTCATTCACTCTGACCAGTACTGCCACCGTGCACCAGAAACACCCCCACACCCCCCCAACCACCACTATCCCACCTCAGGGGTTCTGAGGATGTGAAAGATACCACAGAAATGCAGTTTATTTATTTTGTTCTTGTATTTGCAGACATCAATTTTGAGGATAATGTGGAGCCCATTGTAGTGATCTCCATTGTTAATTAGCTGTCGACAGTCAGGGCTTATACTGGCATGTGAAGAATGGATGCTTTAGTAACTTACTTGACATTGAGATTGGAACTATATGTTATCACCGCCCTGAGCCTTCAAGAAAGGAGGGGAAGGGAAAACAAACAGCAAAGAAATGGCAGCAATGGAGAATAATGGGCATATAAACTCGTAGAACTTAGTCTAATTACTTCTTGAACTGATGTTGTTGTTGGTATTTACTATACTTTGCAACAGTGATGGCTTTACAGAGGCACCTGAAGAAATTTATTTGCTAGCAGGCGAGCTGCAACTGTACTCGAAGTATCCAGAGATCAGTTATTCCATTAATTCTGTATAAAAGGAAAAATAACTTAAAAGTAAGACTTACTGTTGCTGGTAAAAGCAGTTTCGAAATGAAATGTAATGATCTCATTTAATGATAAAAATTAAACTTCTTTGCCACTGTTTGCATCTTGGGTGGTATATCTTCTAAACAGACTTTACTTATAATTCCCATGTGAAAGCCAGTAGGTTTTAAAACTTCTTTGAAACAAATGACAACTGGTCAGGGCTTTGGAAATCTTAGCAAGAAATCTCTTTAGAGTAATATTTTTCTATATATTGCGGAGAACACACAGAGAGTTCCAAGGTCAATAGAAAGGTAGCATTTATACATCTGAGTAACAGTATCTGTTGAATCCAGGCCATGATCAGCAATCCTTTGAAGAAAAGTAAAAATGAAAAGAAAGCAAGGATAATAATATTATCTCTCGATTCTGTTGGTAAGTTTGATGTTTATTGAAGTGTGGATGTAACCATCTTTATTCTGATCCTTCCATGAGCTTGATTCACTCAATCTTTTTCACGTTCTTGTTATGAGATGGATTTGACCTCTCTCACCTTGAATGAATATTTGCTCCCTTAAATTATTAATTCAGGCTGTTTGTTCATTCTATTCCATCCATGTCCACTGGATGTCTCTCCCTCAACTTTTTGACCTCACCACTTTTATCTCTACCTTTAACTGAATCTGTTATACAAAAAGATTTGGCCCAAAGAGCATTTGGCCCAAATGTTCTTTATCAGAGTTTATATTCCACCCTAGTTTTGTCCCATAGTAATAGCCTCTTACGACTTTGTTCCCCTTTCCCCCATGTTGTTCTATTCTCTTCTCTCTTATGTCCTAAAGCCTGTCCTAAAAATCCATCAACGCTATCACTTTCAACCACTCGACATAGCAGCAATTGCCACATTCTCTCTCCGTTAACAAATTCTTCCTAATTTCTTTATTTAATCTGTTATTGACTATTTTGTAGTAATGCCGGATGGGCTTTTCCACTCCCACCCCCATCCAAGATTTCCTACCTCTCCTACAGCATGGTTTACGATAGTAAAGGTGGCTCGCCATCAGCCACGTGAGGACATCCAAAACAAATATTATGTACAGGAGGAGGGGTTAATTTAACCAGTAAGATCTCCCCTCACGACCCACCATAAACAGAAAAGTGCTCTTCATTCACTTCCCCCTTTGTAAGCAGTGGCGTATTTCCCAACCCCTTGATTTTGGTGTGATCCAATGTCTATCCATAACCTTACAGCAAACACTTGATAGGACAAACTCAAAAGGTTAGTTTAGATTGACACAATCAAAATGTGGCAGCAGCTGGGTGTGTCAAAATATATACTGATACTATGAAAGAGGAACTTACAGGGCAAAGACTACAGAGAAAACAAACATATTTCATGTGAGTCCAGAGTCTGGGATTAAGGTTCTATGAGGTATTCCTACACAAAAGTCAACAGGTTCAAAAGTAATGCTGCATAATTCAATTTTTCAGAGGAATTGACTTCACATGGTGAGATAGATAAGGAGAAATGAATCACTCTTTTATAAAGTTTACTTACTAGTGTCACAAGTAGGCTTACATTAATACTGCAATAAAGTTACTATGAAAATCCCCTAGTCGCCACACTCTGGCACTTGTTTAAAAGGATTTTGTCCAGTTTTTAAAATGATTTTTAAATCTAGGAAATAGCCATGAGGATATCTATATCTATTTTATAGAAATATACAGGTTAACATCTTAACGCCCTCACCCAAGGCTCATTGTGGCTCTAAGTGTCTTGACCCTGCTTAAAGCCTTCACCATGAATGTGCCATCAAGTCTGAGAGGAATGCTTAGCCACGTATCATCTTCAAAGATCTTATCATTGTGCAAGACGTGACCTTAATATGCAATGTGTAGTCTCTCCACCAGCAAAAAGTAGGTCAGAAGGTCGCCCACCAAAAAGCGTGCAGACATTATGCACTCAGTGGGACAATAATTGGCTCAGGATGAGATTGCCACCACCATCTGAGAGACTAGGTGGGGGGAGGGTTAAAGGCCGATTTGCCCTTTGGCAGTGGAGGGGAGGCACAGTTAGGTGCAGGACACCCTTTAAAGGATGATCCCCCCCACTTTTGTCTAGCACCAGCTTATCCAGGAAAACCTGTCATGCCACCAGTTTGGGACTCAATAGGCCCAAGAGCAACTAAATTGCCCAATACCTCCACCATCAATCATATAATGGGAGAAAGACCAGGGGCAGGTGGGAAGATGGGACCATGCCAAGTGTAAGTCACTCCTTGCCTTCAAATACGCCAGTGGGGTGGGGGCAGGGGCGGGGGCAGTAAAATCACAAACTATTGTTTTATCAGTTTGTGTTTTTTTTAATGGTTTATGTTTCTGCATTCCCAGATATGTTTTCTCTTTTATCTATTTATGTTTATATTTTCTAAGAAGCAAGTGGCCTATTTATTTATCTTACAAAATGAGCTTCAATATTTTGAAATACCATGCTATATTATCTGCCAACTCACAAGTTTATTTTTCTTCTAGTATTTTAGTGTACTCTTTCATATTATTCACAGTACTCCCAATTTGATATTTCTGAGCTGCAACAACATACCCCCAATTTCTGAGATTAACAAGGAAAGAACAAAGAACCTGTGCCAATAAACATATTAATGTATATAATAAACATTATAAATGGGCAGCACGGTGGCGCAGTGGTTAGCAGTGCTGTCTGACAGCACCAGGGACCTGGGTTCAATTCCAGCCTCAGGTCACCGTCAGTGTGAATTTTGTACATTCTCCCCATGTCTGCATGGGTTTCCTCCGGGTGTTCTGGTTTCTTCCCACAGTCCAAAGATGTGCAGGTTAGGTTGATTAGCAATGCTAAATTGTCACTAGTGTCAGGGGGATTAGCAGGGTAAATACATGGGGTTAAGGGAATAGGGCCTCGGTAGGATTGTGTCGGTGCAGATTCAATGGGCCAAATGGTCTCCATCTGCACTATAGGGATTCTATTCTATGAACAGTGAATCCCAATATATTACCATTTCTAATTTCTTCCCGGTCGCAAAACTTTCCTGAACTCATACCATAAGTTTTAAATGTCTAGAAGCTATCTTTCAAGGCTTCAAAAGTCTCTTAAAAACTTTACTTCAAAACTTTGCTTCAAAAACTGGGATTTCAAAAAGGAACTTAATTAGATATAGCGCTTGGAGCTAAAGGGGTCAAGGGGGAAAGTGGGATCAGAATATTAAATGGCAGCAGGCTCAAAGGGCCAAGTGTTTCTTGTTTCCATGTTTATTCTTTGATTGAAACATTGAGCTTCTCTCAAGTTTGAAATTTTTTTTTCCTATTTTCCTGTGATGCTCACTTGCTCCATTTTGTTAAAAAAAGCTTTCAGTTGTTTTATTATATAAGGAGCCCAATTAGCAAGTTGCCCCTTGAGTATTGACAGTTGAAACTTGATGTGACAATACTGTGCCTTTAAGAAATGTACTTGTGTCACTGTTTCTTATGCTGGATTTTTTTTAGCAGTCAGTTCTATTAATTTGTGCCATTTTGTCTATAACAGGCAGCCAATATATTGATGCTATAGAAGCATAATTGAACTTAATTGCTGGAATGTTTGTTTCAATCTGTGCTAATATAGATCTGTTGTTTCAGTGCTTTCTCTTGGGGTTTTTCTGAGTGGGGCTTTGTGTGGTTGATTGACAGGAAAGTTCATGTGACTAGGCGAGACTAGGCTAACAGAGAGAAACAAGCTTAGTTGCTGCTTGGGATCTGCAGAAAGAAAATATAGCTCTGCGTCTTTCTGGATTTAGAGCCTGGAGTCTGCCAGAAAATAGGTCTCTTTCTCTGACGTTGTGCTGTTTGAAGATAGCTCTTTACCTAGAGGCTGAAGTATGGGAGTCAGAAGACAAGAGACTTTCTGAATCTGTCCAGTAGGGTAAAAAGGTTGGAAATAAAGCACCCACTTGAGCATATCTGTTTTTGGGCTAATTCATTCTGAAGAAGAATGTAAGTCTATGATGATATTGCTTATGTTGGAACTATAGGGATAGCAAGGTCTTAAAAATTATACCTCATCCTGTTCAAGTATTTCAATTGGTGAAAATAATGCTAATTCGTTTATTAGATTTTAATAAAATGTGTCATTTAATAAAGTTTATTTTGATAAAAGCTTCCTAGTGGATTAATAAAATCACACCTGGAGTGAAACATCTTATGCTTGCACTCGTGCCAAAATAATCAAATAAAGTTGGGGTATGGTTAACTTCATAATGTACCTTGGATTTCTGATCTCATCCCGAACAAAAATAAAGCCCCATCCACTTGGTAAGGAGTCTTAGCCCCAACCTCGTAACAGTGCTTCATACTGAACTCTTGAGGCGGCTTTTCAGTTGCAACATCAGACGCTGTTTTATTTCTTAGAGTGAGAATGCCAGATTAGTCCTAAATTGTACAGAATTTAAATTAGGCTTTTGCTGTAAAGTTTGTTTATTAATGTCACAAGTATGATTACATTAATACTGCAATGAAGTTACTGTGAAAATCCTCAAGTCGATACACTCCCGAGCCCATTCAGGTACACCGCGGGAGAATTTAGTACGGCCAACGCACCTAACCAGCTTGTCTTTTGGACTGTGGGAGAAAACTGGAGTACCAGAGGAAACCCACGCAGACACAGGGAGAACATGCAGACTCTGCACAGACTGTGATCCAAGCCGGGATTTGAACCTGGATCCCTGCACTGTGAGGCAGCATTGCTAAACACTGTCCTATAATTCTGCATTTGACTCATGTCATATAAAGAGTGAGAGAATGAAAGCTGTCATCTGCTTGGTTTTCAGCTGGATACAAAAAGCAAGTCCCAAACATGAAGGAAAAAGATTGTTTTCTAAATGGCAATAATATTGACACTACTTGAAAAAATTTTCTGCCCCATTTCAATTTAATTTCTTAAATATTTGGTTTTATTGCTAATATTTGATCATTTTGACTATCCCACAGATTTGATTTGATTTATTATTGTCACATGTATTAGTATACAGTGGAAAGTATTGTTTCTTGTGCACTATGCAGACAAAGCATATTGTTCATAGAGAAGGAAAGGAGACAGTGTAGAATGTAGTATTGCAAAATGCAGTCACAGCTAGTGTGTACAGAAAGATCAACATAGTACAAGGTAGGCCCAGTCAAAAGCCTGATGGCAGCAGGGAAGAAATTGTTCTTGAATTGGTTGGTACATGACCTCAGACTTTTGTATCTTTAACACAGAAGTGCTTTAACACAATCTTTCTTTTACATATGGAAAAGTTATGGCTGAATTTCCCCATTCTCTATGTTGGCAATTTTCAGATTTTTCTGTGTTGGCTATTTGACAAATTCCTGGGCCCACTGAGATATAAAGACACGCTCAGCCTCGCTTTCAGGACAGCATCAGAAACCCAAGGGAAAACAGTGTTACCGTGACAGAAAGTATTTTCTTCACATAACATAGAAAGAAACATTAGTATTACATTGAATTACACAGGATGTATAGCACAAGAATAGGCTAACTGGCTTATGTCAATATTTATGCTTCACAAGAGCCTCATCCTACCCTACTTCATCTAATCCAAACATTAGGACCTTCTATTCATTCATCTTTCAAGAACTTATCTAGCTTCCCTTTAGTAATTCACAGAACTATTGGAAATATGGCCATTTTATCAAGATGCCTTGTCTATACTGGTTGTCACCAAAACTATTTACAGAGGACTGTAATTACCCTTTCCACAGGGCGTGGTATCACAAATGTTATTTTTATTGGAAGCGAACGGTGGCTTGTGCCTACCACAACTCTGCATGTTTGATGGGATGGAAAGTGAACCATTGCCTACATTGCAACTTGCTAGATCCACAAAATTGCAGGTATCTGCCACTAAATATTAAAGGTTGGTTAATTTATCTTTAGAGAAGATAATTTGTCTTTAGAGAAGGGCCATGCATTTGCCATCAGCTGCACTTGCCTAACTTGAAAGTATCTGAAACTAACATGGATTTGCACTGCATCAAGTCCTGGAGTCAAAATCAAATAATCAAAACATAGGCTACCAGTAAGTTACAAAGCTGAACAAAATGAGCACTGTGCATCTATGGAACAATTAAAAGAAAAAATGTTAATTTGAGAAAATCAAAATATGTGCGTAGTTAACATGTCTCCAAAGACAACTTCTCAACTAACTGATCTCTGACTGCCATTTAATTACAAATGCTTCTCTTGAATTTTAAAATTAATGTGAACAGCGACTGTTGAGAACATTAAGAGTATTTTGTGAATGTAGCCTTCTTGATGTCAATGCTCATATTTATCAGATCCTACAGAAATGTGCACATTTGGTAGGAATACCATGCAAATTCAACGTCCATTGGAAACAACTGAGTGATTATAAAAATCTACCAGAAACTGCCAGCTCTAATGGTACTGGGGGAAAAAAAAGTCAAAACTCAGATTCAGTTAGCTGTAACTGTCCAGTTAAATGACACAGTTGGCCAAATTAAACTGAACAAGGCAATGAATTACACATCATATCTCACAACACCCTGGATTCAGTATATAACTGAATACTAATGCATTATGGTTACTTAGATACAGCTTATGTTGCTCTGTCTCTCAAGTTTATGGTTATTTAAAATGTTGGGGAATTTTTAAGAAAAGGTATGGAATATGTTCTTTCATGTATGCATTTTAGTTGGTTTATTTTCATCTTCTTAAACAGCAGATCCTAACTAAATTAATACATTACTCCTTCACCTCAGCTTTCCTTTATGGGTATATGTAGATTGATATGGATTACACATATTACAAAATACATCTTATATTCTAATGTTCTCAGTAAATACACAGTTAATGCAAACCAATTGGTGAAATGTGGTCCGACATGTCACACTGGAACCAAGAGACAGATGTCGTCCAAAGAAACCTCTGTGAATTTCTCATCAGATCCCTCTAGATGCTTGTCATACTGTGAGCCAACTGATCCACTGAAACTCTCATTTCACAAAAGGGTTACTATTTTTGAAGGACACACTTTGGAATCTTCTCCTATACAAGGCTTCCTCTCAGATATCTTCATCGGCGATCCACATCCAGGATTTCAAGCTCTCCTTTTAGTATTCCATTGGATTGTCACATGCATTCAAGCTTCCATGCAGTCTCTCAGATACCCAGCCACACCAATAAAATACTAAAATAAAAGCAAAAGCTAGTGCCACAAAAGGGAGCTTAACATGTCTTCCCCTGTTGCTTCCGTGATATGAAGAAGCTGTTCCATATCTGAAGAAGTCGGAATTGGATGACCCATCCAGAAATGGTGTGGCAGAGAAAAGTAAGAATGGAATTATAATCAATGATGATTACTGTCCCTTGGAAGATTCGGGCCAATACTTATCCCTCAACCAATAACATCAAAAAGTTTATCTCTCTTTGTGGAACTATGCACAAAGTTGGCTATCGTGCCTCCTACATTATACTAATGACTATACTTCAAAAGTACTTTGATTTATTCTGCAATTGTGAAAAGTGCTACCTAAATGCTACTTAAGTATCTTTTCTTTTTTACCCTGCTCCAGGAGTAGGCTGGCAGGCAAAAGGTGGCATAAAATCAGATGAGAGGTGGTGGTTCTGGGCCCATTAGCTACCAACACCTGGTATTTCACTAGGGCTAGACAACTCAGGTTGGTTGGGAGCGGTGTAGAGGGAGCATGGGCAAAGGCCCTAAGACTAATTGAAGCCCTTAAGTGTCCATGAATGATTACTTAGAGATTCCTCCAGTTGCTCCTCAGAGTAGAGTGGTGGGGTCTCCATGCCACATGGTGGCCTGGTGTGGGTTTGGGGAAAGAGAATCCTTCTGCTTAGGTATCATATGTTAAGTACAAGGGACAACCCTTCCCACAAACCCCCACCCCCAGTTTGAACTCCTACCTTTTTTTCTCATTCATGGGACATGGCTGATCAGCATTTATTGCCCATCCATAGTTGCCCTTGGAAGACAGTTGAGAGTCAACCATATTGCTGCGGCTCTGAGTCACATGTAGGCCAGACCAAGTAAGGACAGCAGATTTCTTTCCTGAAAGGACATTAGTAAACCAGATGGATTTTTTCAACAATCGACAATTGTTTCATGGTCTTCAGTAAATTCTTAATTTCAGACTTTTTCGTTGAACTCAAATTTCACCATCTGCCATGACAAAATTTGAACACAGGTCCCAAGAATATTAGCTGAGTTTCTGGATTAATAGTCTAGCGATAATACCATAGGCCAGCCGCTCTGCAGTGTCTTTTTCACAGCTCTCCACAACCACCCTCTCCTGAGTACATCTGGAATGACCCCAGAGAAGCCAACCCCCTCATCTTCAAGTCTGGCCTCCAAGATGCTCGTTCTCAATGTCTAACTGCAGTCCCAGCAGTGAACAACACTCCTGGTGATGCTGCTGAGAGCAGTCGGCCATCTGATTGACAGTTCTTGGATACCCTCCTTCACTGGGGCAGAAGCCATGACCTCAGGCAATTAACGACTTGAGCCATGCAAGATTGTATCATGGCTCCCTCGGCCAGCAAATGCAGTCTCATCTTCAAATTTGTAGGCGGTGCTTTCAGTATAGAATCCAGGCCTGTGTTTCATTGACTCTGTTAAATTCTGTTCTGTTATATGCTCTCTTCAGCTCAATGCTTTGCTGTTTTTCAGTTACTTTTTGATCAGCTTCTGGTGAACTTCCATGTTACTGCGATGATATATTGACTCAGCCAGCTTCAGCCATTACCTCCAGCAATCTCTTTCATCTCCACACCACCATCAATTGGTATAAAAACCCAAGCTGCTGCATTCCCTGGGCACTTGAACAGCTGATCAATGCACAGTTACCAACTTAGATTGAAAAGGTAAATCAAAACTACATAAGAGTAATGTTGTGTGGTCCTGCGGAATTCTCAGAGTGCCCCCTGTGACTGCAGGATCCTTGACCTGGCCTTGCACACAGTGAAAGTGTACAAGTATATTCACGTAAAAGGTCTTCTGTCTCTGCTTTAATGAAGATGTTGACCGGCTTAAAAGAAACATTTTTAATTTCTCCACGAGAATAGTGGACAAAGGAATATCATAAAATTGTTTCTTGAATTCATTTGCCAACACATAGCCTAATTTCATACCCTAGGTTGTTTATTTCATCTTTTACCTCTATTTCCGCTGTGGGCTTTAAAATGATTTGTTTGTCTATTGTTATGGTCTGAGATGATGTTATAACTCAATGGGGAGATCCCAAAATGAAACCTTGGCAAAAATTACCCTAACTTCTACTTTCTTTAATCAAATGTGGGAGAATAGAATCACAAGATCACTATTTAGTCCTCACAACATGAAAAAAAACCATTCAGAACAGCCACCCTGCGGATGATTCCAATTGAAGAAGCTGTATACCGTTTTGCTGGCCAGCGCTGCCATTAATGACTCTGCCAACACTGACCAGCTGAACAAAAGTAAAAATGTAATTGGTGAGACTTGCAACCAAGCTCAGCTTTCACTCATCATTTGTTGCTGGATTAATTGGCTACGTTGGGCCTGATTTTACCATTAACGGGTGTGAAAACTTGGTAAAGTCGGGTATGAGGCGATTAGTACGATTTGCACCCGCATCCATGCAGGTGCTCACTTTACCAAAGCCCAAAAACGGCCGCAATCCAAACTGCGTCTGAAACGGGCCCAGCGGTGATTTAAATGCATTTGCATGTATTTAAATGGAATTAATGGGCTGCCCGGCCAACTTTATCAGCATTTCCCCCATTGCCATCGTGTTTGTGCGTCCAGATTCAGCACGAAACAGACAGATCTGTTTTGGGTGTTCCAGCTTCTGAAGAGATAAGTTCAGAGCTTCCAGCAGCTCTCTAATTCAGATCAGTGGTGGGGGAGATGGGGTGGGGTGGGGTGGGGGGGCGGGTGTGGGCGCTGGTGGGGGCTCAGATCATTCTCTGGTGAGGCGGGGGGGAGAGGAGGGAGGCCCGAATGTTCTCTGGTGGGTGGGGGGAATGAGAGGGAGGAGGGAGGCGGGTTAGACGTATCTCTGGTGGGGGGGTTGGGGGGGGTGGTGGTGGAGGAGGGGGCCAGATCATTCTCTGGTGGGGGGAGGGAAGGAGGCCCGATCATTCTGTGGTGGACAGGGAGAGGGAAGATAAATAGGTCTCTGGTGGCGGGAGGAGGGGCAGGGGTGGTATTGGGCCCGTTGTGTTTGAAGAGGACTTTTTTTTACCATTAGAAGACTTTTTATTATTTCTTTCATGGCAGGTGGGTGTCATTGGCAAGACCAGCATTTATGGCTCATCCCTAATTGCCCTTGAAGTGAATGGTTTGTTCAGCCATTTTGGTTAAAATTTGACTACATTGAAAGGGCAACATTGTGGCACAGTGGTTTGCACTGCTGCCTCACAGCACCAGGATTCAATCCCGGCCTCGGTTCACTGTCTGTCGGTATGGAGTTTGCATGTTCTCCCTATGTCTGCGTGGATTTTTTCCCGATGCTCTGGTTTCCTCCCATAGTCCAAAGATGTGCAGGTTAGGTTGATTGGTTATGCTAAATTAACCCCGGTGTCAGGGGGATTAGCAGGATAAATGTGAAGGATTATGGGAATAGGGCAAGATTGTATTTAATGCAGACTTGATGGGCTTAATAGCCTCTTTCTACAGTGTAGGGATTCTGTGATTGCTTTGGGTTCGGAGCCACTTGTTGACCAGACCAAGTAAGGATGGGAGCTATCCTTCCTTAAAGGGGCCAGCTGAGTTTTTATGACAGTTGTTTCATGGTCACTATCATTGAGGCTTGAAATTCATTCCCTATTGATTGAATTTGAATGCCATGAGCTGCCGTGGTGGGATTTGAACCCATACAACCATACCATTGGTTTCAATATCTGGCTACACTTCATTGCACATAACTTGCACTGTCATAAGACGAGCTTAGATCAGTGATGTTAGATGGCTGGTAAATTCGAAATGTCTGACTAGATTATGCAGTGTAGACTTGTGCATATTCAACTTCATAAAGTTTCCAAATATTGATAAACAAACCCTTATTTTGCAAGACTCATGCATAGTCAGTAACCTGTAAACTGCTGTAAGTGAGATGGAAGTTAACTAAAGTCTTGAGGACAGTTACACTCCTAATGACTCTATACCATATACTCAGGCAGAAATTACTCCTAATGAACCAAATTATTTCATTTCTTGCAATTAATTTGACTCATTAATGCTTTGTTTTAGGTGGTTATCTAAGGTAATTCTAGCATTAGCTGAACATGAAAGTATTAACTGACACCGAATTGAAGCCTACATTCATTTAGTTTAAAAATTAATTCCTATAGAGTAGGAGAAGCCATTTGGCCCACTGAGTCTGCACCAACTCTCTGACAGAGTATCCTACTCAGGCCTTCTTCCCTGACCTATCCCTGTAACCCTACACATTTATCTTGACTAATCCATCTAATCTGGGACAGTAGGGGCAATTTAGTATGGCCAATCCACTAACCAGCGCATCTTTGGACTGTGGGAGAAAACCAGAACATTAAGAGGAAACCCACATAGACACGGGGAGAACATGCAAACTCTAAACAGCCGGTCACCCAAGACCGGAATTGAATCCGGACCTCTGGAGTTGTGAGGCAGCTGTACTAGCCACTGTCACTGTACCACCCATCTTCATGCTTTCACCCATTGTAAATCGATATATGCTGTGGTTACGCTCCCCTCCAATAATTGAGGGTGCTACATGGAGAAGGAGAAAATGGTAGAGGAAAATAAAAAGATTAGATGCCTGGATGTTTTAGAAATTCTATAAAACAATTTTCCAAAATGCATTTTGTAAGCGCATTGTAGCAAAATGGCTGAACACACAGAATTCCTATTATGTGCAGTAATTTGTAGTTAAACTGGGATTTTCCTTAAATTCTATGCACATAGTTATTGCATACTCATCAAACAAATAACCAAACACTGCTATTTCTACCAGTTTCAAATCATCACTGACATGAATTAAAAGGCAGGTGGAGAAAATATGGCCTCCATCCAATGAAAGCAATCCAATTTGCATTGATGATAGTCATTGCTACTCCATCAATGAACTTGTAATTCTAATGAATGGGTTTCCATGGCATTGAACATATTTGGCTGGAATTAACAGATAAGCTGATTTGTGGGTGAAGGGAAAATGTAATTTATTTTATGGCCAATGGGGTCTAGCCAAAATTGCTGTCACCTGGTAGAAACTGAGTGGGTGAGTGAACAAATGAAGGAGCAAAGTGGATAAGCTATTGGAATTCTCTGAGATGTCCAATACTCAAAGCAATGTTGATACAAGAAAAATACTAAGTAACATTGTATCTTGCAGTTACACATATGTAATTCTAGCTATAAATCTTATAACCTCCTGAACCTCTCAATCAGATTAATCATTGCAGAGTTGGGCGAATAACTTGTTGTAGCAAGTGATTTCTTATAAGCCTAGTGTGCTCAGAAGTTCACATTTGGAGGATCCCTTGGGAAATTCTAAGCAGAACTAGAGCACTTGGATAGCAAATCACACTACTTGTGGTAAGCAGAAAAATTTGCAACAGAATGTTGTGTCACAGTGTCTCACTTGATCTCTTCATTAGTCTGCCTGATATCGTATGAGAATAACATGGCATGGTGGGGAATTGGAATTGCTTATTTGCAGTATCAGTAATTCTGTGCAACATGTTCGTTTCTGTTGAATTTTCCACGCTATGAAATATAGTGAAGCTTTTAAGAAAAATTGAAACTTCCTTACAATGTGTGTTACAGGCAGGGGAGAGATGGTAGTATTTGTTCCCTCTTCTTTCCACCTCTTGACAAACCACAACAGAATCTGTTTTTAAGGAAATGTGTTTTAACCCCTAGAGTGCTATGTTTTTCAAGAACAGACACAAGACAGGTTTTCTTATAACTTTAAAAAAATTACTATTTCTCAACATACAGAAATAATCAGTCTCATAGGTTCAACAGTCCTATTTGGAATCACAAGCTTTCAGAGTGCCACTCCTTTATCAGGTGACTGGGCCGGCGATCCTGTGCATGGTGAGCTTGAGCTTAAGGTCATGCCCTTACTTTGGTTCTTCAAATCTTTTTTTCACGTCTCTGCCTGTTAACGGAGTCTCGGTAAGTTCCTCCCTTTGCTAGATGGAATCGCTTACCTCTATGGTATCCTCGTCTCTCAGACTGACTGATATGAACCTACTGCCCAAAAATGATTCAATAAAATTTCTTATCACAAAATGATTTCTGTTAGGTGACTGCAATATACATGTCTCCATTGTCCTCATCAACGGTTTATGACGGTATTAGCATAATACACAATGGAATTTAAATCCCGAACCTGTGATAGAATATTCTTTCCTGATGCTAGTTCTGTGGAAATACTTTCTGCAGCCATTAAGTCTGGGGGGGTCATTGTGCATTAGTTTTCTGTACTTATTTGGACCATAGCAACTCTTAAATTCACAGAAGAGATTGACTGCATTTTTAGAATCTTGTCAATGGAATGTTCCAAAAGACTGTTTACATTTTAATGTGATGATTGGATAAGCAGATCAACCTCCAGATTTGGGCAGTTTTCTGTATACTCGAGAGACATGAAGGGAGAAAAGATCTCCAGTCCTCCTGACTCCGTCTTATTTCAAAGTCAATTGTCTATTTTCCATTCTGCTTTTTTTAAAAATAAAGTGTCCATTTTAACATAAAACCATGGATATTTTAGTATGAGTGTGATAGTTCATACTTGTTTCTATATTATGCTAGAGTTAGTTGACTTCTGTCACGGAATGCTGCAGGTACTGAACGTAATGGCTGGAAAACACTAATTGAATGTTTAAAAAGACAGTCAAAAACAACTGAGCATTTACATCATTGTACCTGTTACATTCCAAAGCCATTAAGATGAGGACAAAACCTTACCAGGAATAATTGCTCAGAAGGAGTATGAATAGTCGCCATCGCCCACCCCAAAGCAAAGTGTCTTGACAATCACCTGGATACTGAACTCAGTGGAGGCAAACTGTAAGGTGTAATCCCTCAGACAATGGGACCCTGACTATGAAAGAGATGTTCCCAAATGTAATCTAATCATGCAAGCCAGGTAGCTACAATCCACTAGCCATGACCATATTTGTGTCATTGGGCAATTGGAGAGAGTGACAAATCAGTTAATCTTTTCCTCGTGTTTAGACATCTGTTTTACTTCAGACCAGCACAAACAAACAAGACACTGAAGAAACAAAACCTTAAGCGCGTTTTTTTTTTTCTCTCACTCTTTTTATTTTATCCCTCTCCATCCAATTTTCAAGTTTTGAATCCTATCTGCTATTTGACTATTCATTTGCTGTGGGTAAAGAGTAAAGAATCAACTAAATGGCTGCTCTCCCTGGAAGAAAAGATAACCAGCCATCAAGATCTTCATTGCCTGAACACCGTATCCAGAAAGTTCACTGTGTTCAGTTGGAAGCCAGCCAACTCAACAACCTTCAAGATTCATTATCCCTTTAACGATAATGGACTTTAAATTGCTTAATCTATTCTCTCACTCTGTAATTTAGATAAAAGCAAAATAATGCGGAAGCTGGAATCTGAAATAAAAACAGAAAATGCTGGAAAATCTCAGCAGGTTTGTGGGGAGAGAATAGAGCCAATGTTTCGAGCCTGGATGACGCTTTGTCAAAGCGGCTCTAGAATTTTGGGTAGGTTCTGTATTCTGTAAGAAACAGAAAATTTTATTTGAAAAAGATATTGACCGGAATTATCCGGCCATTCATGCCAGTGGGATTTTTCCATCTCCACTGCAGTGGGAGCATGGAAATGAACAGGTGGCAAGGTCGTATACATTATATGCGTGCGACTACTTTAACACGTTTTCTCCAGCATCCCAGAGTGCAGTAGAGACAAGACCAGGCTGAGAGGTATCCTGTGATCAAATAGCCTGCTCACTGCTGGGCTCTGGTATGAGAACTTGGTGAGTTGGTATTGACATCAATGAAATAACTCACCCCCTGACTCCCCAGAACTTGTCCACCATCAATGAGGCACAGATCAAGAGTGTGACAGAATACCCTTCATTTGCCTGGATTGGTGCAGCTCTAACAACACTCAAGAAGCTTAACACCATCTAGGCCAAAATGGCCCATTTTATTGGCATCCAACCCATCACTTTTGATATTCACTCCCTTCACCACCATCGTACAGTGGCAGCAGTGTGCACCATCAACAAGATGCACTGCAGCAACTTATCAAGTTATGATATATAATCATAATAATTTTCCAAACTGGGCTAAAAGCAAATGTCAGAAATTCACAGTAAAAAAATATCATTAGCAAATTGGCCTGTGGCTGGGAGTTAGCAGCTCAGCGAATGTTATGGTTGCAGACAGAAAATTATTTTGGATTATAAACTTCTATTCATCTCATTAAGAGCATTCATATGTTAGTTATTAAATTAATTGAATTAAACTGGAAATTAAACAGACATCTATCATAATGAACAATCCCATTGAACGTGCAATATAAGCTTGCAACGTTTTATGAGACAGGTTGCTGGAGTTGGAGTCCAGGCACAATGAAATTTAAATGGAAAGACAAACAGGCAGATTCTCTATACTATATTAGATACTATACGATAATCCTTATACACCTATGACTGTATGGCCAAATTCCCCACCAATTCGATTTTTAAGTTTGCTGATGACACCGTAATGGATCAGATCTCAAACGATGAGACAGAGTACACAAATAAGATAGAAAATCTGGTGAACTGGTGCAGCAACAATAATCTCTCCCTCAATGTTAACAAAACAAAGGAGGTTGTCATTGACTTCAGGAAGTGTAAAGGCGAACATGCCTCTGTCTACATCAATGGGGTTGAAGTAGAAAGGGTCGAGAGCTTCAAGTTTTTAGATATCTAGATCACCGGCAATCTGTCTTGGCCCCCCATGCTGACACTATAAATAAGAAAGCCCACCAACGCCTCTACTTTTTCAGAAGACTAATGAAATTTGGCATGTTAGCCATGACTCTCACCAACTTTTACAGATGCACATAGAAAACATTCTTTCTCATTGTATCGCAGCTTGGTATGGTCCTGCTCTGCCCAAGACTGGAAGGAACTACAAAAGGTCGTGAATATAGCCCAATTCATCATGCAAGCCAGCCTTCCATCCATTGACTCTGTCTATACTTCCCACTGTCTCAGCAAAGCAGCCAGCATAATTAAGAATCCCACGCATCCTGGACATTTTCTCTTCCATCCTCTTCCTTCGGGAAAAAGATATGAAGTTTGAGGTCATGTACCAACCGACTCAAGAAAGCTTCTTTCCTGCTGTTGTCAGGCTTTTGAATGGACTTACCTTGCGTTAAGTTGATCTTTCACTACACCTTAGCTACGACTGTAATACTATATTCTGCAGTCTCCCATTTCCTTTTCTATGAACAGTATGTTTTGTCTGTATAGTGTACAAGGAACAATACTTTTCACTGTACGTTGATACATAGAATCATAGAAACCCTACAGTGCAGAAAGAGGCCCTTTGGCCCATCGAGCCTGCACCGACCACAATCCCATCCATGCCCTACCCCCATATCCTTACATATTTACCCACTTGTCCTTCTAACTTATGCACCTCAGGACACTAAGTGGCAATTTTAGCGTGGCCAATCAACCTACCCTTCATATCCTTGGACTGTGGGAGGAAACCCACGCAGACACAAGGAGAATGTGCAAACTCCACACAGTGACCCAAGCCGGGAATCGAACCCAGGTCCCTGGCGCTGTGAAGCAGCAGTGCTAACCACTGTGCTACCATGTGGCCTCGACATGTGACAACAATAATAAATCAAGTCAAATTAAATCAGATTCCTTCACATTATTCTCTCTGATCCTACCTAATCTTACATTCTTAGCTACATAAAGTGATCCTATGTGACATAGACTTAGGAAAAGTTCCTACTTTAACTTTTTAGTTAACTTTTAAGTTAAAAAGTTTAACTTTTTAGTTAAAATATTTTAGCTTTTTAAAGTTTTGTTTTATATCAGTTCAACAAATGTGGTTCGTTTTGGAAAGGTATGGTAATCTGACCATAAATTATTTTTCATTATTGCTGGTGTCTCCTGTTCCAGCTGCTATAGTTTTTTGTGGATATTTGGCAGAAACCTTGCTAAACTTCAAATTGGATGAAACCTGCACTAGAAACCTTAGTAAAGCCCACCTCTGAACAATGACTGCTGATGTGCCACTGGCAAGCTAAATCCCATTTAGGCTAATATTGGAAAATCAGGAATGTGATTTCAACAAAGTTGAGGGTAACTTGAGCAAATTGCATTTAGCTATGATTTATCCTCCTTTAATATTTTGTATTATAAACCATAACTCCATTATAAAGGTGCCATCTGTTCACATCATTTTTGACAGAATTATATAAATCTTTTGGAGACGTGGTGAATATCTCATCTTGAGTCAGCATTCATTAGAGAGGAAAGAAGAGAACTGGATAAAGACACAAAACTGGTAGAATGCTCCTTCACTTATGATGTTGATTTCTGTACTACAGTTGGTCTGCCTTATTTCAAGAATCATTGACCATGGCTTGAGTGACATTGTAAGGACAGACAAAAACTATAATCCTAGTTTATATGAAATTAAGTATTCTAGACATAGGAATCAAACACAGATTTGTTAAGGGTTAAATTAGCATGCTCACAAACACATGGTGATGACTTGCTGTGGAATATCATGCGGCACAATTAATGAACTTAATTGCACTTAACAATCTGAAGTATGCCATCAATGTATAGCCCATCAATTCATTTGGCTCTATTTACTCAAGTGCTAGAATACTTCCTACTCCAAATGAAATGGAGGATATTAAAGCCATGCCAACTCCTCAAGATAAGGACAACCTTTGAAGATGTTCAGGTCTCTTTAATGGTCAGCATGGTGGCCCAGTCGTTAGCACTGCTGCCTCACTGCACCAGGGATCTTGGTTGGGTCATTGTCTGTGTGGAGTCTGCATGTTCTTGTACCTGAATGGATTTCCTTTGGGTGTTCCAGTTTTCTCCCAAGTCCAAAAGACAGGCTGGTTAGGTGCATTGGCCATGCTAAATTCTCTCTCAGTGTACCTGAACAGGTGCCAGAGTATGGAGACCATTGCAGTGTTAATATAAGCCTCCTTGTGACACTAATAAATGAACTCAAATTTCTTATCTCTATGCATTTCTAATTTTGCTAATAATCTTCACTGCTAAGGGAATTGTTGAGAAAGAAATGCCTTTCCTGTAGTACCAATCACCACATTAATCACCAATGATCATCAATAGCTCTTCAAAGCACTGACATAGTTGTAACTGTTATAATTGTGATATTGTAATTTTGTGATCCTAGGGAGATGACTACCCTGGATATAGTTGCCTCGCAGAAAGGTTTGAAACTATGCATGCTACAAAAAGGCAAACCGATCACATTTGTTTCAAAATCTCTGTCCATACCACATTCCAACCATTCCAACATTGAATGGGAACTAGTAGCTTTAGGTTTGGAATCCTGCTTGTTCATTTCCACCTCTTTGGTAAAATCTTTGTGGTAGAGATTGACCATAAGCCATTGAAGGTGATTTGGCAAAACCCATTGACCAGTTCACTGCCAAGATTGCAATGCTGTTGATAAAGATTTGAGGTTACAACTCTGAGTAGCTGCAAGCCAGGTAACATGATGGTCACACTGGACACATTTGGCAGATTACCTAACTTAGTTATTGGTGACAGGAAAGATACATCCTTTCTCAACAAAATAAGACACTTGGATCTATAACTTAACTTCATTGACATCAAAGTTGAAGATGCCTTCCAAATTGATCTGGCACATTGTGTGTTATGTAAATATTATCAGCCATAAGGAGAATTGGTAAAAAATTACATTCTACAGAAACATTGGCAAACAATCATTGACGAATGACTGGTTCCAATTCAAGTTTTACCTGGATGAGTTAAGCATTTCCAAGGAGCATGGGGGAATTTTCCCATCTCTCCTGCCATGGGGGAGGAGGGGTGGGGGGGAGCAGACCATGCAAATGTACATTGATCTTGGGCAGAATTCTGTGGTTATGGGGTGAGTGTGGCCGGAGAATCCTGCCCCATATTTTTAAAGGCAGACAGGCCATCAATAATTTCATCAATCACACAAAGGCAGAGGTTGGATCAGAAAACTCACCTGAAAGACAGTCTATTAGCCAAGAAACATTGAAGCTGCCATCAAGAATCGCAAGGCATATCAAGAGCACATGCCAAGTTGTAAAAAAAAACACAGGGCCCTATTTTACCATTTTGATTCGAAGTGCTGGGCGGACTTGAAATTGGGAGCACGTGAGATTGAACTTTTAGACCCGTTCTCAGGCACCCCCGTACGCACTCTGTCTGCAAAAATATCAGCGATTCCAAATCATGCTGCACAAGCCTGTAGGCGGGGCGTAATGCACCTGAAAGCCTGCAGCTTTGATCAGCATCTCCAACTGTGCATGCACAGAAAAAGAAATGATTAAAATGCAGCTCCCCTGCTACATCACTCCCAGGTCAGATAACACCTCCTGCTGACCTATACAGACATTATCCCATGCCCACAACATTACTGACTACCTTATCTCCCCACTCCTTCCACTACCCAGACTGATCGTGGGCCCCCCACCAATCTCAAACATAGTGACAGCAGAGTCCCCTCTTCCCCCTCACGGATCTCAGGCAGAGTGGTAGAGGACCATCCCTCCCCTCCTCCCCTGCTCCTCACCTGCCCACACTGATCTCAAGCAGAGAGCTGTCGGGCGCTCGGCACCTGCCTCCTCACTAACTCGAGTGCCTGAATCGGACTTTTGTGGAGCATGTCTTTTTTTGTGCCGATTCTGGATGGGCAAAAGTGGTGATAAAGGAGGAGGTGCCTGTAAAGTTGGGCATGCAGCCCATTAAGTCAATTTAAATGAATGCAAATGTCAATTGTGTCCATTTTCAGTCCTTGGCTGAAAGGAGGAACCAGACCAGAAGCGAGTGCAGACTGCATTACCTCACGCCTGACTTTACCAAGTTTTCTGAAAATGGGTGCAACTTGATGGTAAAATCGAGCCCCCCGAGTCCCCATGAACTTCGTGACCATCTTTGTTCCAAAATTGCATCCGACTTCTTTCATGCTTATGGCCCTGACTTTATCATCATCGTTCTCATTATGTGAAAACTGCACAACTGTTGTGCACACTCTGACTGCTATTTTCAGTTTATTTGGTGAGCTCTGAGAGATCATTATGGAGAATGGCTTGCAAATTATTGGTAAGACATTTCAGGATATGTGTGTGAAAAGTGGTCATACTACAGTTTCTCTTCATTACGCTGGATCTAACAGCCTAGCTGAATGAATGACCTGCATGGCAAAATCCCTAATTTTCAAATGTAGGTAGAGCAATTAAGATCTACACATTGCAATGTTACATCAGAGAGCAATGCCTTTATGTCTAACTATTTTATCACCACCGGGGCTCATGTTTAGCAGTCAGCGTGTACCAATTTACCTACTTTTATCATTCTATTCACTTAGAAACTAGATTTACAAGTCAGGATAACAAGTTCACTTCCAGAAGGTATATGGCAAACAGTTGTGCTGACAAGGATTCATTTGGAAACAAGGTCCAAGAGGTCATGACGGACAAAGGCAGTGTGATGAGTCATAAATGAGAAGAAATAAGATCCATTTCAGTTCCTCAGCCTGTTGCATTGAGGTCAAAACCCCAATGCAACCAAGAGCGATATCCAAGAATGACTCCCACCGATTACTATGAGACATTTACAAAATAGTCAGATAAAGTCACCATTTCAAGATTTGGGTGTACCAGCAGATTACCTCACGTTTTAGAAACTCATATATTCCTCAGTCCTCGATACTTCAATAAAGGTAACTAAACATGAAAATGCTCTATAAATTATAATAATATTGTTGATATATTTGGGCATGATCTTACTGGCTTGCCACACCAGTCGATCAGTGTGGTGAGCCAGGAAGATAGAGTGAGAAGCCAATGATCTGATTCGTACCTTCCCGACCTCTCTTTACCGATGAGAACAGCTTCACGTTCAGAAAGGGCACAAAGTCTATTAGCATAGGATTGCTTATATTTACATCCACTTGCCAGGTGGGCATGGCTGGATCCACCTTCCTGGATGCTCTCACCTCTCACCAAGATGTCATGTCGACAAGAATTACTATTGCTCTGCGGTAGTGAGGACCAGATGCCATGGCCAGACTGAGGGGACTGGAGGCCATTGAAGCCCTCTGGCACCCTGCCCAGGGGTAATGTCACAGTAAGAAGTCTCACAACACCAGATTAAAGACCAACATGTTTATCTGGTGGCAAACGTCACTAGCTTTCGGGGCTCTGCCCCTTTGTCAGGTGAGAGTAATACACATCTCTTTAACCTATGCTTAACCCTCTCTCCACTCACATTGTCTGCACCTTTAAGACTTGATTAACTGTAAAGACTTGCATTCTAATCAGTATTCTGTAAACTGAGTGTGTGTCTTTATATCCCCTGTTTGTGATCAGAACTCCCCACTCACCTGACGAAGGGGCAGAGTCCCGAATGCTAGTGGTGTTTGCTACCAAATAAACCTGTTGGACTTTTACCTGGTGTTGTGAGACTTCTTACTGTCCAACGCCAGCATCTCCACATCAGTGGTAGTGTGCCAGGGATAGTGCCAAAGGGGTTGGGCAAATGAGGGTGAGGCTATGATGGGGGCGCATGCACAATGATGGGGATTATATCAGTGGGGGGGGGGGAGAAAGCCTATGCAAGGGGGAGCTGTACAGGAGGGAGGGAGGAGTTGGTTTTGCAAGAGGAGGAGCTCTGCAAGGAGCCAATTTGGCAAGTAGGGGTGTGGTCTTGCAAGGGGGATCTCTACAAGGGGTAACAGTGCAAGGGGGAGGCACAGCAAGGGGGGAGTCATGCGGGGAAGGGGGCTTGCAAAAGTGGATCGTGGAGGGGGTCATAATGGACGGAGGATTCTGATGCCTTGAAGCTGGTGGCCCATGTTGATGTGGGGGGTAGTAATGATGATGGGGGGGAAGGATCCAATGTCTGTGGTGAGACGTGTGAGCTAGGTTTTTAGCAGAAAAGCAGCTTTCCATTTCAATTTAATTCAGTTGGCGGAGAGGCTGTTTAAATATAAAACCTTACAAGCTGCTGTCTCTCTCTGAAAAGTCTTTCTAAAACCTTCAGGGTGGTTACTACAATTTAAAGCATTATGACTATACTTATAGTGGGGTTAAGTCTATGGAAGACTGTTAGTTACTTGGAACTTGTTTTTTTCCCAAGTTTAAAGATTGTTCAATTGTTATGAGTTACACTGTTTCATTTTGTTTGAGTAAATTGTGTTATGAATAAAGCTTATTTTGATATAGGAATTTAAAGTTTATTTATTAGTCTCACAAGTGGGCTTACATTGATGCTGCAGTGAAGTTACTGTGAAAATCCCCTAGTTGCCATACTTTGCGTGCTCAGGTACACCAAGGGAGAATTTAGCATGGCCAATGCACCTAACCAATATGTCTTTCAGACTGTGGAAGGAAACCAGAGCACCCGGAGGAATCCCACGCAGACAGTGGGAGAATGTGCAGGGTCTGCACCGACAGTGACCCAAGCTGGAAGTCGAACCCTGGTCCCTTGTGCTGTGAGGCAGCAGTGCTAACTACTGTGTCACTGTGTTACCTAATTTGTAGAATCACATTTGGAGTGAAGCATCCTATCCTTACATTCATGCCAAAAAAATCTGACTTTTTAATATACATTTGGTTCAGGTCCAGGATCCTACAAATAGTTGTACTTCTTTGGAAAGGGGGAAAATATCTTTTAAAAGAAAGGGGGATGTTGTAATAAGCCCTAAGGAACAGCAGCGTGTGATTAATTGTGTCCAGTTTTAGCTTCATATTTGCCTGTGAACAGAATATAGGATAGCTCTAATGAATTCAAGATTTCCATCAATGTATGAAGAAATGAACTGACAACATGTTTATGCAATCCCTTATGAGTGATTGGTGCTTTTTATATCATTATAAAAACATCTACCTGAATTAATGAAAATGTGACCTTGTTGGGTACCTTCTTTTAATTTTATTCATATCATTGGGATGAACAGAAGGGGATAAATTTGAGTATAAATAGTTCATATAATCATGTTTTGAAGAAAATAACAACGCATTGGTACAACCTGCTGCACAAGCATTAACTGTGGTAGACGATCAATTATTTGTTGAAGATACACTAATCCATCCATCACCAGAAGTCCTGAATATCTAGAAAAGGGCAGTATAAAGTCTGAGGATGGAGAGGTCAGTCAATGCAAGTCAATGAAGATTAGAGGGAGCTCATTCCAAATCTCAAACCATCCTTCCTTTAAAAGTTTCCAAATTTGTTTTCTGTCTCCATAATAGATGACTGTATCATCTAAGAGATATGGATTCTACTTGAAGTTGAAATAATTAAGCATCGTTGGGGATGTAATGGATTTTGAAAGGTAAATTCTTCCCTTAGGAAACAGAGAATGAGAATGTTATTGATCATTTGAAGTGTACATCAGAGGCTATTGATATGCAAATTGGAACAATCCAGCTAATGCCGCTTGTATGGACAACAGTGTCCTCATTTTAATTCCCAGTGGGAGTCCTGCCAATCAAAAGATTACATTGCTTGACCTTTCTGCATATTTCCTGGCCTTGCTCCTGTTCAGTACTGGGTTAGCTGTATAAAGTAGAGTGTGGAAATCTCTGATTAAAAATACAGTTGCGACTGGAAGCTGTTAGAAAAACAAAACAGGATCCTCCTGTGATAAAATCCCAACATGAAATCAAGATCAAGTGTAGTATCTGTTCTTATCAGTTTACTCGGCCTCTTGGCTAAGATCAAGTGTAGTATCGACATGCTGCACTTGGTTGAAGTCATTAGGTTACATTTCAGCTTCATTTGAAGCAATTTTTTAAAGTGGCATCTGGGTCTTTTGGCTAAGATGCAAATGAGATCAAGCCTTGGAGGTGGAGCTACACCTATTCCAAACAGCTTGGATCATGTAGGTCAAGCCCAAGACAGGAGGTGAGAGCCCTGTCTTGTCAGCTTGGATCAGGAATGTCCCAACTAGTTGGGACTCTGAATTGGCTTTAATTTGACTTGATTGAATTGGAATAAAGTTTTAAAAAAAAGCAACATGAAATCATTAAGATATTTGACCATTTCATATTTGATAATGGCCTTTGCTTTAAAATTAATAAAAACATGTCTGGTAATGTCTAATTGTGATCAATCCTGGAGATTTCACTTAATATTTGCTATGTTTATATATTAATGGCCGTTCCCTCTCAGTTCTAAAAAGTTTTAAAGCTTATTTATTTATTTGTCACAAATAGGCTTACGTGAACACTGCAATGAAGTTACTGTGAAAATCCCCTAGCTGTCACATCCGGCATCTGTTCAGATACACGAAGGAGAATTAAGCATGGCCAATCCACCTAACTGTACATCTTTAGACTGTGGAAGCAAACCAGAGCCCCTGGAAGAAACCCGTGCAGACACAGGGAGAATGTGCAAACTCCACACAGACAGTGGCCCAGCAGGGTATAGAACCCTGGCGGCAGTAGTGTTAACTGCTGTTAGATGACGTCAGCAGCTGATACTCAGGCAGGTTCCTCAAAACTAGTTTTAAAAGCTGAACAACCAACTGCTATTGGGTAATACTTAAAACAAAATTTTATAACTACATCACCTGCTGTAAAATTCCAAGCAATAATTCTTGTCCAAATGCTCAGATCCCCACCAGCAGTCTCATTAAATAGGGCACAAGAAAAGTTATTATGAACCATTGAACATTTGCCAACTGACCCATGGAAAACATTAAATGGACGAGTCAAACTCTTGGATATCAACAACCACATCATGTTGACTCATGATAATTATGACTTTTAAACCATCTTCTGAGACAGATGTAACTCCAAACCACCTATGTCCTGCAGTTGACCACAACAATGACAATATATCTATATGTTTTTATTATGTTTACTTTATGTGTGTGTGTGTGTGTGAATTGATTTTGGTTCATTGTAGTGGCTGCAGTTTGATCATTATTTTTATGGGACAGATGCTTAGTTCTATACAGTGGAACCTCATTAGCCTCATTCCAATTATTTGTCTTCCTGATGACTTACTGCAATTTTGTAAGATAATACCTGCTGCAAGACATTGCTTTGTTGCATAGTTTCTATTATTTGCATTTCATCTCCTTTGTGAATTAAACTAAATTACAGCCCTGGAATTATTGTTGGTAATATTAGCCAATGAATTTAACATATTCATGTGCCATTTCTTTTTGAATTATCTGAGTGAAGTATTTCATCCATTTTATGTCTACAATAGGAGGGATCTATGCAAATTTATCCTTAAATCTCATTAAATGACGAGGTGCAAGAGGTGTCTGGCTCCAAGTTGACAGAAGAAACGATGCAGAACCTGCCTTCTCCATAGCCTGTCCCCCATTTCCCATTTATGCTGTCGGCCAAGATGTATTTGTCATCGGACCTGACTGCCGCCTGATTTTTGGGGCCTATCTAGGTGCATTCCCAAGATTTAAGTGAATGTGACCTTGTTTGACTCTGGGATAAGAGCAGGCATGGTTCCAAGCTTGTTTTTATACTATGGAGAGACAAACGCTAATCATTGCCAGAAAGGAATGATGACCTATTAGTATTCTATTCTGTTCGTCTCTGTAATCATTAACACACTATTTTCAGTTAATTGAAGCCCATGATCTGGTACAGGGTCCATGCGCTGTGCTGCTGGTAACCTGACATCCAATCTGTTGCAATTTTGAAAGATGCCTTAACAAGGTCTGATAATTATTAATAGTTGCTCCCCTCCTGTTCATTTCAGATTGATATAAAAACTGTGACCAACAATGAGGAGGGAAGGTCCATAATCACTTCTGGTCAGCAGATTAATTGCATTTGCTTTGAGAATCCCATTAATACCCAGAAAAAAAGAAACATATGCATAGAATATTTAGAAAATAAGCAGCTTATTGATTCACTAAATTGCTAGTGTTGTTAAAAATGTCTAAACTTCTTATTATCTAAACTTAGTGAAGTCAGATGCAGCAGTCACGTTTAACTAACAGCTGAGTTGCCCATGAATCTCAGCCTCAACATTTAAAATACTCACTTTCAAAAATGAACTTGATGTAGCAAACACTGTACGTAACAGTGCATGTCTCCGACAATTACCGAATGGAAGATGTGTTAAGGGGCTGCTCATCATTAACATCTGTAAAATGACTGGTATGAACTGGAGGGTGAATCCAATTGGCAGAATATTCCAGTGGAACAAGGAGAAGTATACAATAAAAAATCATACATAATTCAAAATAAAGAGGTGTCTGTAATATGTGGCATTAAGGTGAGGGATGCCAGTGCTCGTGAATGGAACATATCGAATCCTTACAGTGCAGAAAGAAGCCATTCAGCCCATCAACAACTATCCCCATAAGCCCACATATTCACCCTGCTAATTCCTCTAATCTTCACATCACAGGATGTTAAGGGGCAATTTAACATGGCCAATGTACCTAACCAGCACATCTTTGGACTGTGGGAGGAAACCCATGCAGACAGGGGGAGAACGTGAAAACTCCACACAGATAGTGACCCAAGCCAGGAATCGAACACAGATCCCTGGTGCTGTGAGGCAACGGTGCTAACCACTATGCCACTGTGCTGCCCTGTTGTATATCTAAATAATAGAAGGCCAGGTGATTCTAAGTTCTCTTGGAAATACGCCTCAGTCCAATCTCAGGTGAAAGCTCTGATTGAGGTCCCAGTAGATGTCCAGAGCTTCTGTTCAACAGAGTTTCGGTGTGTAGGAGAATGTGAAGTTTCTTTTTGTCTCAGCTTTTCAGTTTTCCAAACAAAAAGTTACACTCAGATGAGGATTCTCTGGCATTAGGTTGATAACTCATGCACAGAATTTCCAGAACGGTAGGGAGGGAGCAAGTCTGGGGAGCCTTTCTTCACTGCTTATTCCCCAAAACAGGCTGACTTCAAACAGCACAGGTTCAAAACTTGAAGCTTGTCTCCGTCATGTGATTTTCAGTAAATCACTAACTTGTGCCAGTTTTTTCCTCATCAATTAAAATGATCACAGTTCAAAACAAACAGCTCTTTCCCCCTCAAATACCATGTTGCCCAGGTGATTGTTTGGAAACAGGCAGGCTTTATCTCAGTTCAAAGCTAATCTTATGATCCTTCTTTAGGAAAATAAAATTGAGATCAGCATCCAAACATCAAAATAATGTAATGATTTTTAAAAGAAAACATAGTTTCAAAAGAAATGATTCTGACATGATAGTTAAAGATAAGCAGCAATGGATGCAGAGCTCCTTAGTTTGAATCACAGCCTCACACATTAGACTGTGAAGCTACATTTTACAGCAGCCATTGGGAAATTATTTTCTGTTGTTCCCTTTGTTTTACTCCACCATCGATACAGCCTGTATTAAGATAGTCAACTGGTTGGAAAAGCAAACTGGAGAAGAATTTAGCAAATCATAGAATCCCAACAGTGCAGAAAGAGGCCCTTCAGCTCATCGAGTCTGCACCGAACACAATCCCACCCAGGCCCTGCCCTCATATCCCTACTTATTATACCCACTAATCCCTCTAACCTACGCATCCCTGGACATTAAGGGGCAATTTCTTAGCGTGGCCAAGCAACCTAACCCGCACATCTTTAGACTGTGGGAGGAAACCAGAGTACCCGGAGGAAACCCACACAGACACGAGGAGAACGTGCAATCTCCACACAGACAGTCACCCGAGCCAGGAATCGAACCCAGGACCCTGGAGCTGTGAAGCAGCAGTGCTAACCACTGTGCTACCATGCCACAAATGGAGGGTTAGAACCATAGAAAGGTTACAGCACAAAGGAAGTCATTCAGCCTATCTTGTCCTTGCTAGCCTGAGGACACCCGGGCGCCCTTTCTAATCCCACCTTCCTGCACCCAGCCCATAGCCGTACAGCATGTAGTACTTAAAGTGCAGATTCAGGTGCTTTTTAAAAAGAGTCTAGGGTCCTTGCCTCCATCACCAACCCAAGAAGCAAATTCTAGATACCCACCATCCTTTGTTTAAAACAAACCCTTCCTCATGCCCCCTCTACACCTACTGTCACTTATCTTGAATCTGTGTCATTTGATTCTGGAGTTTTCCACTAAGGAAAACAATTTTATCCTGTTCGCTCTATCACTTCCCTTCATAATTTTGTACACCTCTATCAAGTCACCCCTCAGTCTTTGTTCGAAGGGAAGTAACCCCAACCTATCCAATCTCTCTTCATAGCTAAACTTTTCTAGCCCTGGCAACATTCTTGCAAATCTCCTGCACTCTCTCCAGATCAATTGCATCCTTCCTGTAACACAGGAACCAGAACGCCATACGATATTCCAATTATGGTCTCACCAGTGATTTATACAATTCTCACATTATTTCTTTATTTTTATATCCTATACCACTACTAGTAAAGGACAGCATGCCATACGCCTTCTTTACAACCTTGTCTGCTTGAACTGCTGCCTTTAGGGATCTGTGTACTTGTATACGAAGGTCTCTCACTTCATCTACCCACTTAGTATATTCCCATTTATTGTATATTACCTATAACTGTTTGACATCTCTAAATGCACTACCTCACACTTCTATATTTTAAAATCCATCTGCTACTTTACTGTCCACACCACCAAACCGTAGATATCATATTGCAGATTATAGTAATCCTCTGCACTATCCACTACTCAGCCAATCTCTGTGTCATCTGCAAATTTTCCAATCATGTCCCCCACATTCACGCAAATCGTTAATAGATAACACAAAGGGTAAGGGTCTCAACCTCAAACTCTGTGAAACATCACTCAGAGCAACTTTCCATTCTGTCTTTTGGGCTGTAAAAAATCTATTCTCAGAGGCATATGCATGATCTTTCTCTATCTTGGGTTTTAGATGACAAATCTGTATGATTTGAATTTTACTGATGTCTCGAGGGAGAAATTTGTTTGATTAAAATGCTGATGATGTGTTAAGATGGTTTAGAAATGGTGCAGAAACAAGCTTTAATGAATCCAGCCAGATAACTGAAATTGTAATTAATCAACTTTCATTTCAATGAACTGCGCACTTATGCAGATTAATTGAAGCATTTTTGAACCAAACTCCATCTAGGATATGGTAGAATAGTGGTTACATAACTAGACTAGTAATCACAGAATCTACAGTGCAGGCCTATCGAACCTGCAGCGACAACAATCCCACCCAGGTACAGTTCTATCCTGGTAACCCCATAAATTTACCCTCCTAATCCCCCTGATGTTAAGAGGCAATTTATCATGGCCAATCAACCTAACCCACACATCTTTAGACTGTGGGAAGAAACCAGAGCACCTGAAGGAAACCCACACTGACACGGGGAGAATGTGTAAACCCCACACAGTCCGAAGGCCAGAATTGAACCTGAGTCCCTGGCGCTGTGAGGCAGCAGTGCTAACCACTGTGCCACCGTGCCATCCAGAGATTTGACTGTAGGGGTTTGATCTAGAATCATAACTCTACAATCCTTTACCTCATCCCTGGCTGCAAGCCAGGGTTATTTTCTGGTTTGAAACTGATTTTTGTATGCAGCAGTTGCTGTTTAGCAGAATAATCCAATTGATATTATGTCACCATAAATTAGAGGGGGAGAGCTCATTAATGCATCTGTTCTGTCAAAGGATGCATTTCTAATTAAATGGACCTGGCATATATCAACGAGGCTCACCAACCCTTTAGGTTTTGAAACTGCAGCAAGCACAGGTATGACGAGGAGATCTGGGGTGGCTGCTCCAAGACCTCTCATTCTTATCTGGAAGCCCTGCTGAGGGATTTGGGGGGCTGAGGTGAGTTAAGCTCTCCTAAGGACAGGCAGAAGAGGAAAGTATCTCTATCCAAAAAGGCATGCATGGAAGCAATTAAGGAAATGAACAACAGACGTGAGGGGTGGGATTTTCTGGCCGTACTCGCCCCAACACTGGAAAATCCCGCCCAAATTCAATGGACCTCTACATGGTCCTATAAAGTTACAGAGTCACAGAGGTTGGCAGAATGGAAACAGGCCCTTCGGCCCAATTTGTCCATGTTGCCTTTTCTTTTAAACACCTAAGCTAATCCCAGTTGTCCACATTTGGCCCATATCACTCTATACACATCTTATCCATGTAATTATTTAAATGCTTTTTAAAAGACAAAATTATACCCACCTCTACTACTCCCTCTGGCAGCTTGTTCCAGACACTCACCACCCTCTGTGTGAAGAAACTGCCCCTCTGGACACTTTTGTATCTCTTTCCTTTCACCTTAAACCTATTCCCTCTAGTTGCATCTTAACCCTTGCTCATATCAGGGAGTGACATCTATCACTGTCAGTACTGTGTTGGTTCATGCATTGAGACTGCAGGGAGTCATGTATGATAATGACCAGATCCAGCTTGTTTCTAGGACAGCTTGTGGAGTAGTTTGTTTTGAAAGATGTTAGTTACTCAAAAGTCTTTGTAGCAGAAAGCCAAAGTAGTCTCCGGCCATTCTAATTTATCTTTCCAGGCCTAATATCCGAGGCAGGAAGTCCATGCCACATGGTCTGGGCCTACCTTTGCAGTGAAATCGTCTCAGTAGATAAAGGAATTCTGATGAAGGCAGTATCAAACTCTATCATTCAATGAGATCATGGCTGATCTGACTGTAACCTCAACTCCAAAATCCAGCCTATTTTCAATAACCTCTCATACCTTTGTTTACCAAGAAGTTATCTAGCCTTACAATTATTCAAAAAATTTGCTTCCACTTCCTTTTGAGGAAGAAAGTTCCAAAGAGTCACACACCTCTGAAAGAAAAAAAAATCTCCTCATCTCTGTCTTAAATGGATGACTTTTTTTTAAGCAGTGGCACCTAATACTGGGCCCTCCCACAATAGGAAACACCATCTTGACAGGATTGATGTCCAGTGGATGTATTACTCATGACTGTTGTCACTCATATTATGCTAATAGTTTGCAGAAAATCTGGATCATCCTCTCCTGTGGGAAAGCTAGGGCTGCTCAAATGTCGGAATCCCCCTCTTGATACCTCCGAATGAGTCCAAAGAAATGCAAAGTGCGATAGTTGGCACAGCCTTCCTGCCAGGGCTGTTGAACATGTGATATACCATAGAATCCCTACAGTGCAGAAGGAACTTCTCCTGACAACAACCCCATCCAGGCCCTATTCCCATAACCCCACTTATTTACCTTGGTAATCCTCCTGACACTAAGGGAAAATTTAGCATGGCTATCAACTGAAGCTGCAAGTCTTAGTACTGTGGGAAGAAACCAGAGCACCCAGAGGAAATCCATGCAGACGCAGGGAAAATCCAGACTAGAATTGAACCCGGATCCCTAGCGCTATGAGGCAGCAATTCTAACCACTGAGCCACCGTGCCATCCCCATTAATATCTTTTTAGGTTCAACTTTAGATTATTTGGCCTCCCATTCTCTCTCTCAAGATATCCACAAGGCAGTAGAGCCATTAGTCTATTGCTAAAAGTTTCGTTCATGTGTGCCAGGGTATGTCTGCATAATAGTGAGACTGCACACCACATGTCTGGGAAAGAAAGCGTCTCAGGGTTCCTCTGCAACTTGAGCCTGGGGTCATAAGGAACTCAGTTTCCATGTGTTGCCGTGAGGAGCGACAGCTGAGGATTTGACAGCTGAGGAGAGGCTGTGTACTGGCAAGAGAAGTCTTACACATTTTGACTCCCTTCACATTGCTGCTAGCCTGTGGTTGCGTGCTGAAAATGAGAAGCAAACTCGCTCAGAAAAGTGGAAAGCATGCTAACTCTGTTCATCTACACATTAGACACATCACGTTGATCTGTTAGGGCACAGTGATATCAAGCAATCATAACCCACACAGCTGCTCATGAATAATATGATGAAAGAAAATTCAGTGGACATACAAATTGAGAAAACTTTACCCAGGTGGCCTATGGGCTTGAATTTTCACGGGGTTGTGGAGGCTCTATGGATTTTCATGAATTTGACTAGGCATTTTAAAATTAAAAAAAAACTAGTTTGAATGGACTTTCACGAATTTGATTTCTTCTACTGTCAAGTTTGTGCAGTAAAATCATGTTTAGAGCATTCTTTTAATTCATTTCCACATGGCTCTTGAGATCTGCTCGAGGAGAAAAGGGTTGGAGGGTGTTAAGGAAAAGGCTGGCAAGTTGGGGATTGCAGTTGATATCAGCAGTGATGGGATGAGGCTCTGAGCCACTCACCATCTTGACTTAGAACCATATCGCTCTTCCTTCATTGTCTGTGGGCCTGCACCACACAGACTGTGGTTGTTCAGAAAAAAAAACTTACCATCACTTTCTTAAGGACAATTAGGAAAGGATAGTAAGTGCTGGCCATGTCTGTAACACCTATATCCCATGAATGAATGAGAGAAATCATCCTTTTACACTGAATATGGATGTGTACCAGCTGAAGTGTCATAAAGTTTATTTATTGAAGTTTACTTATTCATCACAAGTAGGCTTACATTTACACTGCAGTGAAGTTACTGTGAAAATCCCCCAATTGCCACACTCTGGCGCCTGTTCAGATACACAGAGAGGGAATTTATCATGGCCAATGCATCTAACCAGCACCTATTTCAGACTCAGTAATGTTAGCTGGAGGAAACATGAAGTCTGCCATAGTGGAAGAGCAGATGAGAGACCCTTTGGGAGGGACTTTCCAACTGCACTCATCCCAAAACCAGAAAATCCTGCCCGAGGTCAACAAACCTTTGTATGGCCTGCCTCCCGCCTGCTGCATTTTCCGTGGCAGGTGGGATGGAAAAATTCTGCCCTTTGAAGCCATTTTGATTAAAATGAGTGAGGAATGAGTCCCCACCCATGTGAATCAGTGCATAAGTGATGGACTTCCAATTCCAGGCATTGGAAAATTCTGTTGCAGCGCTCCATTTCCCAGGTGATATTCCAGCAGCTCCTAGAAAAGATTCAAATGAGGTGCAGGACATTCATTTTGTAGTGGATGGGTGTTGGGGGTGGGAAGGGAAGAGGAAAACCATTTGCTGCAGATTTGACTCCTCGCCACCTGACTACAGAGAAGAATTGATGGTTGCTATAACAAGCCCACTTTCTTGTAATTGAAACGAGTTTACCTGGTGGCCTTGGGCTGACATAGAATAAACAAAACTAAGAAAATTAAATATAAAAAAAACAAACATTTGTGGGTTTCTCAGACATGTTCAGATTACAGCAATTCACATTCAAAATGCCTGCAGCATGAAAAATGGAGCAGAATAATTCATCAGTCCGAGGAGATAAAACTCATATTTGCAGAATGAGGACAGATTCTGGATGTCAGAGGAACATGGATGTGTGGAAGTGATAAATATTTTTCAATCCTCATAGTTTGAAAAATATTGAATTGGTCGATTATGATTGAAATGTGTTATCATTGCTTTGCGTCGACCCAGGTACTGTCGAGCACAGAATCCTTTCATCTTTTAACTATTTCACAGTACAACCCTACTTACAACGCAACAGATACAATACCAGTTCAACATTAGATTTATTCGATTACATAGCTAAGTTTAGTTGAATTGTTAGTTTATTTTGTGAAGCCCTGGAAAGAAAGAAATGAAACATGTGGCAACAGTGTAATTCATGTAAAAGACAGTAAACATGAAATGTTACAAACAAGGGGAGCTGTAGAGAGGATAGTGTACATTAAAGATGCGACAGAGTTGACATTGCATCCATAAGATTATACAGAATGCAACTCCCTAATTAGTGCATTGCCTTGCTTAATGGCATAGAATTTTTTATTTTATTAATTTATGGAATGCGGGCATCATTGGCTGGGCCAGCATTTATTGCCCTTCCCTAATTACCCTTTAACCGAGTGGATTGCCAGACCAGTTCAGAGAGGGCATTTAACATTTCCTTGGGTCTGGAGTCACAGGTAGTCCAGACTAGATAAGGACAGCAGACTTCCTTCTCTAAAGGTCAAGAGACAACACTTAAACTGATTAGGTCAAGTACGATTCAACAAGTTGCTTTCAGTTCACAGTAAGATGACTGCACACAGCAACTGTGGAACAGGAATCAAATGAATTAATCTGTACAATGTAACTTAAGGTAATTTTGTATGATAAAGGACATGTCATGCTACCCATCTTACTTAACTTAAACAAGATGGCCTTTTCATGATTTCTCAACTCTTTTAGGAAAGCCCTCACAGCTTTCCATCGAGCAAGCCTAATTGTCCACGTAGATGTCTTGTTCTTAAAAAAAACTACTGCCTGGCCCTTTCTTTTTGTCATCCCCGTTCAAAGATAGAACATAGAACGTAGAACACTACAGCACAAACAGGCCCTTCGGTCCACAAGTTGCGCCGATCACATCAAAACCTACCAATCCATAGACCTATCTGTAACCCCCAATCCCATTAAATCCTATATACTCATCCAGAAGTCTTAAAAGACCCCAGCGAGTTCGCCTCCACCACCACTGACGGCAGCCAATTCCATTCACTCACCACCCTCTGAGTGAAAAACTTACCCCTAACATCTCTTCTGTACTTGCCTCCCCACACCTTAAATCTGTGTCCTCTCGTAGCGACCATTTCAACCCGGGGAAATAGCCTCTGAGAATCCACCCTATCTATTCCTCTCAACATTTTATAAACCTCTATCAGGTCGCCTCTCAACCTTCGTCTCTCCAGGGAGAAGAGTCCCAGCTCCCTCAACCTATCTTCATAAGGCATGCCTCCCAATCCAGGCAACATCCTTGTAAATCTCCTCTGTACCCTTTCAATAGCTTCTACGTCCTTCCTATAGTGAGGCGACCAGAACTGCGCACAGTACTCCAGTGGGGCCTGACAAGGGTCTTATAAAGTTGCAGCATTACCTCCCGACTCCTAAACTCAATCCCTCGATTAATGAAGGCCAGTACACCATACGCCTTCTTGACCACATCCTCCACCTGCAAGGCCGATTTAAGAGTCCTGTGGACCCGGACCCCAAGATCCTTCTGCTCTTCAACACTGCTAAGATAGAAATAAAAATACTTTGGAGCACAATGGCCAGAATTTTACCGTCATGCTCACCCTGGAATCAGGGCAGGTGAGGCTCGCAGAATGGCATTCTCCATTGGCCTTGGGCGGGATCTTGCAAGCCTCGGGCGGGTAAAATTCCAGCAAATGCGTGCAAAGTGCTTTTTCTGATTATCCAGGCAAGGACTTATCATTTAGTTTAAGGAGAGACAATATTTACAGCATAAAATATAAAATGACCTGTAAGCTTTTTGTTCAAATTTTTTCTGTGGAAATAATAAATAAAATTTCATGAGATATGACATCAAAGCAAGCAATAAAAAGGGCAAATGTTGCCATTCATAAAACATTTGCACATTGTCAAGAAAACAAAGGTAATTTTAAGGGATTAATAATTGTATTGGTAAACATCAGAAAGAATGTATTGTTTTAAGTGGGTTTAATTTAGTGCTTCTGTGTAAGGAAGGGCAAACCTATAGTTAGATTGACGATGGTTAAAGGTATTTGTACGTGTGAAGTGTGATTTAGTTCTGATAGTGCTTCTGTTGTATTAGACAGGGTTATGGCATGAAATTAAACATTGGGTTGGAGAAGAGTCATAGAATTATAGAGGTTTACAGCATGGAAACAGGCCTTTTGCCCAACTTGCCCATGCCACACTTTTTTCTAATCTCTAAGATAATCCCAATTGCTCATGTTTGGCCCATATCCCTCTATACCCATCTTAGCCATGTAACTGTTTAAATGTTTTTTAAAAGACAAAATTGTAGCTTGTTCCAGACACTCACCACCTTCTGTGTAAAAACATTGCCCCTCTAGATCCTTTTGTATCTCTCCCCTCTCAACTTAAACCCATGGCCTTTAGTTTTAGACTCCCTTATCTTTGGAAAAAGATATTGACTACCTATCTGATCTATACCCCTCATTATTTTAGGGGTGATCCTATAGAAATCTATAAACCTCCTACGTTCCGGAGAAAAAAGTCTCAGTATATCCAGCCTCTCCTTATAACTCTCACCACCAAGTCCCAGTATTCTTTTCTGAACTTTTTCCAGTTTAAGAATATTCTTTCTATAATAGGGTGACCAGAATTGTACACAGCATTCTAAGTCTGGCCTTACTAATGTTTTGTTCAACTTCAACAAGATATCCCAATTCCTGCATTCAATGTTCTGACCAATGAAACCAAGAATGCCAAATGCCTTCTTCACCACTCTGTCTATCTGTGACTCCACTTTCAAGGAGCTTTGAATCTATACCCTAGGTCTCTTTGTTCTATAACTCTCCCTGATGTTCTACCATTAACTGAATAAGTCCTACCCTGGTTTGAACTACCAAAATTCAATATCTCAGATTTATCTAAATTGAATTCCATCTGCATTCATCAGCCCACTGGCCCAATTAATCAAGATCTCGTCACAATCTTAGATAACCTTCTTCACTGTCCACCTTGCCACCAATCCTGATGTCATCTGCAAACTTACTAACTATGTCTGCAAAACTCTCATCCAAATCATTAATATAAATCTCAAATACCAGTGGTCCCAGTACTGATCCCTAAGGTACACCACTAGTCACAGGCCTCCAGTTTAAAAAAGCAACTCTCTACAACAATTCTCTGTCTTCTGTCATCAAAGCCAATTTTGTATCCATTTGGCTATCTCACCCTGGATCCCATGAGATTAAACCTTATGCAACAACCTAAAGTCCGCGTAGACAACATCACCTGCACTGCCCTGATCTACCTTCTTGGTTACCCCTTCAAAAAACTCAATCAAATTTGTGAGATATGATTTTCCACTCATAAAGCCATGCTGACTGTCCCTAATCAGTCTTTGCATCTCTAAATGCCTGTAGATTCTGTCTCTCAAAATATCTTCGAATAACTTACCCACTTCAGATGTGAGGCTCACTGGCCTGTAGTTCCCAGGCTTTTCCCTGCAGCTCTTCTTCAACAAGGGTACAACATTTTCCATCTTCCAATCTTCAGGCACCTCACCTGTGACTATCGATGATTCAAATATCTTGACTAGGGGGCCCACAATTTCCTCCCTAGCCTCCTACAGTATCCTGGAATATACTTCATCACTTCCCCAGGATTTATCTACCTTGATGTACTTTAACATTTTCAGCACCTCCATCACTACTTATATCTCCAAGTTCCCTAACATCCATGCTTTTCTCAACAGTAAATATTCATTTATGATCTCACCCATCTCTTGTGGATCCACAATCCTTAAGAGGTTCTACTCTCTCCCTTGTTACTCTTTTGCTTTTACGTAGTTGTAGAAGCTCTTTGGATTCTCCTTTTACTTATCTGACAAAACAATCTTCTGTCCAGTTTTTGCCCTCCTGATTTCTCTCTTAACTCTATTCCTACACCCTCTATACTCTTCAAGGGATCCACTTGATCCCAGCTGCCTATGCATGTCATGTGCCTCCTTCCTCTTCCTGATGAGGACCTCGATATCCCAGGTCATCCAGGGCTCCCTATTTCTACCAGCTTTGTCCTTTACTCTAAGAGGAATATGCTTACCCTGAATACTGGTTAACTCACTTTTGAAAGCTTCCCACTTACCAAATGTCCCTTTACCTTCCCACAGATTCCCTCAATTAACTATTGAAAGTTCTCATCTGATAATCTCAAAATTGGCCTTGCCCCAGTTTAGAATTTTAACTTTTGGGCCAGATCTATCATTCTCCATAGCTACCTTAAGACTAATCGAATTATGGTCACTGGATCCAAAGTGATCCCTCACTTCTGTCACCTGCCCTTCCTTATTTCCCAACAGGAGATCAAGTTTTGCCCCCTCTCTAGTCGGGCCATCCACATACTGAATGAGAAATTCCTCCTGAATGCACTCAACAAATTTCACTCCATCCAAGCCTTTAATACTATGGTTGTCCCAGTCGATATTGGAAAGCTAAAATCCCCTACTATTACCACCCTATTTTTCTTGGAGCTATCTGTAATCTCCTTACATATTTGCTCTTCAATTTCCCACTGACTATTTGGGGGCCTATGATACAATCCTACCAAAGTGATTTCCCCCTTCTTATTTCTCAGTTCAACCCACGTAGACTCAATGGCTGAACCCTCGGATATATCCCCTCTCAGTACTGCAGTGATGTTTTCCTTAATCAAGAGTGCAACTCTTTCTCCTCTCTTACCTCCTGTTCTATCTTTCCTATAGCACCTGTACCCTGGGGCATTGAGCTGCCAGTTCTGTCCTTCCCTTAGCCATGTTTCAGTCATTGCTGTAATATCCCAGTCCCAGGTACCCATCCAGGCACTGAGTTCATCTGCCTTGCCCATTAGGTCTCTTGCATTGAAATAAATGCAGTTTAATCTGGACTTCCCTTGCGCTCTGTCTTGCTTTTGCCTGATCTGTCTGATACTAGGATTACCGACACTACCTTTAATATTTAATATGCCCTCTTTAACTCCTGTTCTGTCCTCAATCTTCTCTTCTATCTCCCACCCTCCGCTCCCCCCACCAAACTAGTATAAACCCTCCTGAGTGGCTCTAACAAATCTCTCCACCAGGATATTAGTCCCTCTCCAGTTCAGGTGCAACCCATTCCTCTTGAACAGGTCACTCCTTCCTCAGAAGAGGTCCCAATGATCCAAAAATCTAAATCCCTGCTGTCTGCACCAGCTCTCAAGCTACAATTTATCTACTTAATCTTCCTATTCCTACTCTCACCAGCACGTGGCACTGGTAGTAGTCCAGAAATTACTACCTTCGAGGTCCTGCACTTTAGCCTTCTGTCTAACTCTCTACATTCACACTTCAGGACCTGATCCTTTTTCCTCCCTTTGTCTTTGGTACCAATATTCACAATGACCTCTGGCTTCTCACTCTCCCCCCCTCCCCCGAGAATGTCCTGCAAATGCTCAGAGACGTCCTTGACCCTGACACTAGCGAGGCAACACACCACCTTGGAGTCTTGACTTCGACCCAGAAATGCCTGTCTGTGCCTCTAACTAGCGAGTCCCCTATTACTACTGCATAGAATAGAAACATAGAATCATTGTTTAGCTATCAGAGTCCATTACATTGGAGAAAGGCATTTTGTTCTTAGTTTAATTGGAAGCTAGGCAATCTGTTTATAAAGCTAGAGAGGGAGCCATCTCTCAGCTTTGCTAGAAAAAAGCCATACCATGGAGTAATGTTAAAGAAAACAAGTGAGAAGAGCCAAAGTCCAGCAAACTGAGGAAACTAAAGATGAAGCTTGAGGTTAATGATCAGAGAACTGTTTAGTAAAGACAGCCAGAGCTGAGAAGAAGGTCAAGTGAAAACAACAGTTGCAGCAAGCAGATGTGAAGTGGGAAAGCAGACATCAGAGGTAAATCAAAAGTTCAACGCCATTTTAATACAGTCTGGGAATTGATTGTTAAAGCAATTATGAAGACAAAGAAATCCTATAAAACCTGTAAGCAAATCCTTGATGGATGCCTCTGAGGGGAAGCACTGTTTAAGAGAAGATTTGAAAGTGTGTCTTTTTGAAAGCAGAACTTGAAATTATTCATGCTGAAGCTGGAGTTCAGTAAAACAAATGGTTTACCACGTAAAAATCATCTGAGGCGATTGTGAGGAGAAATCCATAAGCTTTCATTTGGGTTCAGAGTGGAATGTGTCTAATCACAGTCAGCTATGTGTTTAAAGGGATTTTGTGCTACCAAGACCATTGTAGATTAAGATACTTTCTAACCTGTGTTAACCTTAAAACTTGGGCATATTTGTGAAGACAATGAGGGAGTAAAGGAGCATTGTTCATAATTGTCGAGGAAAACTTCTAGCTCAGAATAACTCAGGCAGAGACGTTCAGAGTCAAGCTTCGGGAGAGTTTATTGTCGTGATACCACCGAGAGTCCACCTCAGTCAGCACCGAGAGAACTCTGAATTTTCGAATAAACCCACGCTATTTTTATACAGTGAAACAAACAAGTCTTCATGCAGGTTACAATACTCCCTATTATCCTTATTATCTCTCCTACCCCCTTAATCATTGTCCAGTAAATTACATCTATGGGTCTAGGACTTATCTAAAGTGTCCTTGGTCTAAATCATCCTGCAGTCCCTGTCCCTAATGATTTACCATGGCTAGATAGAGAAGAATGGCAGTTTATTTCTCCTATCTCTCTTAAAGTCAGATGGCCTGTTATCTGGTCTGGAGACCTTGGGTGTCTGCTAGCCTCATGTTTTTCTACTCTGCCTGCTTCAGCTAGTTTCTTGATTTTCAGCATAATTGTAAGTCTATAGTGAATCATTAACCCTTTAAGCTACTACTGCAACCCCAGTTTCTACTATAGCCAGCCTTTATAACAAACCCAATTCTTTCTACAAACCTAATTTCTTCTATGAACCTAATTTCTTCTACAATAATCAACTTTTCAAACTTGACAAATGTTTTTTTTCTTGTTTTAAAACTAATTAACAGTCCTGTGTCTCTATTCCGCCACATTTTCTAAAAAAAAATAAGTTACGGGCTGGGATTCTCCCCAAAAAAATCAAAGTGTCAAGTTCACATGCAAATAGGAGTAACTCCTGCTGTTTCTTTTAGCGGGATTTCCAAAATAAGTCTCCCACACTCTGCACTGCAGACTGCCTCAAGGAGATTCATACTGAAACTTCAGCTGCGCGGTTTATTCCCGTTGGAGTGTCTGGCATATGGCGCTGAGTGAGCCATTGCATATGCGCCAATCTGTCATAACGGAGATTGGTGCATGGACACTAGCCCGCACTGCCAGCCCCCCAGTCGCTGGCCAGCCTGATTGCTGGCCACTCTTGTAACCCTCCATCGTGGGCCATGCATCCCCATCGCCCCCCTCCATTCCCCAAAAACAGACCTCTTGGACGTCTCCGGGCCAGCCCCGGCAACCCCACCCCGTTGGCCCACCTCAATCACCCTGATTTCTCCCCCTCGGCAGTTCCAACCCACCACCCCAGCAGTCCTGACCCCCCTCCCCAACAGGCAGCCCCCCCATCTCCCGATGGCCAACCCCGATCAGGCCTTTCCCACCCTCTGCCACTGATTCTGACTGTAGAGTGGCAACCGGACCCCCCATTCTCACTGATCTCCCCCCGTATAGATCCTGTCCCCTGTAGGCTCCACCCCCTCTGGCCCTGCCTCATTAACATCGTCTGATGCCTGGTGGGCAGTTCCAAGGTGCCCCTTGGGCATTAGTGTTTACCCCTTCGGGCAGTGCTGGAGGATCATGCTGGCACTGCCAGTGTGCCAATGCCTCAGGGCCACCCCTACCCTTATTCTCAACCTCTTTGGCAGCCTTCCCAACCTCCCTTCACTCCAAATGGTTCAAGCTGCCAGCTCTGTGTTAGTGGGGAACTGTTGTAAATCCCACTGGAGTGAACCATTCCTGGCAGGGGGTAGAAGCTAGCATGCCTGGAGACTTCAGTCCCAAGCCTGCTAATGATATTTAAACGAAGATCTTCAAAACAGCTCAGTGCCGGAAATCGGTGTGGAGCTGATGTTGCTGGAAATCCGGGCCCCCAGAGGTGCACAGATGCTGTGATGCCTCGCGGGGAGCCTGATAAATGGCTTCAGCTGATGTCTCCCAGCCCACTGCACTGCTTGAGCAGGGCTGAGAAAATCGCCCCACTATGTTTTGAGCCAGCGTGTACCATCTACAAGATACATTGCGGGAACTCATCAACACTCCTTCAACAGCATTTCCCAAACCCATGATCTCCACCATCTAGAAGGGCAATGGCGACAGGCACATGAGAACACCACTACCTGGAAGTTCTCTCCAACCTACTCACCATCTTGATTTGTAAAAATATCGCTGTTCCTTCACTATCACTGGGTCAAAACCTTGAATTCCTTCCCTATCATCACTGTAGGTGTACCTACACCACCTGGACTGCAGCAGTTCAAGAAACCAAGCTCCTGTCTTTCTATCCCCGCAGTTAATCAAAAACAAGCAGTCAGAGTGCAAGTCTCAGAAACATGTCAACTAAACTTCAAGTGAAGGAATTCATGAACAACCACCATGTAGGCCATATAATGGCTGTTTCATTCACCTATAGAGTCAGGAGCTGAGCTCCAAAATAACACAGGATCTAATTGTGGCAATTTAAATACATCTACATTTTAAAATCTAAATACGCCTGAACAGGTCAGCATTTTCCGTCTAACCCACCATGTGTTTTGTGGCAGCAGAGGTGGCCCATCATTCGCTGGCAGCGGGATCTTCTGATTCCACCACTGCCAATGGGATTTCCCGTTAAATGAACCACTTAACACCATGAAACACCTGGCGGGAAGATCCCGCTGGCATGAATTGCTGAAATGTTGCAGCCATAGAGCGTGGCCCCAAAATTGTTAAATAATTGTTCTCCCATGACATTGACCATTCAGCACTGAGTGCTTTCCACAGACTGGACATGACCATGGATCTGCCCTCAGGTGATAGAAATGTGTCAATAGAGTTTACTGAACGTTCTTATAATGATAGTATTGGCGGGTCACAACAGCATCTGCACATGTCTGATCAAAGTTCTATCATCCATTGATGTGTTGCATCCTTTATATTTATTTGAATATGTCACGTGTGCATAACAAAGGAATAATTGAAAATTATCTAGCTGAATATTATTCACAGCTAAACATTGTTCTAAAATAAATTTAACCGTGTTGCATTTGTTAATCAGTTGTACTGTTTAGCTCATTCTGTTGGGAGATGGTGTTCCAATTGAATCTGTATGAGCAAAAATTTATATTCTGTTTGGTTTGCAGCAGAAATGCAATATTAATAGAATATACAGCATGGAACCAAAAATGACAGATTTTTATCAAAACCCAATTTAAAATTTGAGATTTTCTCATAAACTTTTTCTCAGTGTGAAATAATAAATGTTTTCTTCCGCAGAAGCAATGAACATCCACCACAACATCATTTTGCATTTATATAGAACCATTAACACAGCAAAACATCCTATCGCTGTTCACAGGAGTATAATCAAACGAAAACAACTTGACATTGAGTAAAGGAAGGAGATGTTAAGATAAGGTCATGTGTAGGAAAAAGCTTGATCGAGATGTTAGGTTTTAGGGAGCTTCTTAAAGGATGTAAGCATGGTGGAGAAGGAACGTGTATAGAGGAAGTTCCAGAGTTGAGGGCTGAGATGGTTGGAGGCAAGGCCATCAATGATGGGGCAAAGGAAGTAGAGGGTGCACAAGAGGCCAGAGTTGTCCTATCCCATCCATAATTGCTATATCATCTCTCAACTACATTCCCACTGTTGCTAAACCATACATATTTACCTCTATTTGTCATCATTGGCAGTTGTCCCTCAATTCAAAGATGACATCTATTGAAACTAGCAGGTGTCTGCATTGGTCTTCTGACTGAACAACTCCACTGAGCTGCATGTTGCTAAATATCCATGTGATCTGGGCACAGGAGGAGGCCAATCAGCCAACCATGCCTGTGCTGGCTCTTTCAAAGAGCAGCCTTGCTTAGTCCCATGAGCCCAAAGGATGAGATGAATTTAAATGCACAAAACAACAAATAATGAAGGTCAAGACTGCTAATTTATGATCTAATAGTCAGAGACACAAATGAGCAAAAGATAAAGAATATGTGTAATATGGGCAGAATGGTGGCACAGTGGTTAGCACTGCTGCCTCACAGCGCCAGGGTCTCAGGTTCAATTACAGCCTTGGGTCACCGTCTTTGTGGAGTTTGCACTTTCTCTCCGTATCTGTGCGAGTTTCCTCCAGGGCTCCGCTTTCCTCCCACAATCCAAAGATGTGTGGGTTAGGTTGATTGGCCATGCTAAACTAACCCTAATGCCAGGAGATTAGCAGAGTAAATGAGGGTTAAGGGAATAGGACCTGGGTGGGATTGTGGTCGTTATAGACTCGATGTTCCAAATGGCCTCCTTCTGTACTGAAGGGATTCAATGATTTGCAGCATTTGGAAATTTGTCCACCTGATAATATATTGTGGCTCACATTACATAATATACCAGTTGTTGTAAAGCCTTGTAAAAAATTCACTAACTCATCACTAACTATATCATGAAAAATCTATTCATTACAAAGAGAAATGACTCAGATTGTATATAGGATGAGATGAGGGAAGCTGAACTCTTCTGTGTGTTGTATGTCTTTCCAAGGTTGAATGGAGTAGTGGAACATTGTTCGAACCTGGCTCTATTCCATTTTTTTCAAATATTGCTATAGTGCAAGGCCAAATGGCACAGAAAATGCCCTTTTCCAATTATGAATTACTTTGACTTACATTTTACTATTATTCAATTCTCAAATAGCCAGCATAAGAAATCCTTTTGGAATTTTTGTTTGATTTAACAACCAACTGAATTGAAAAGTCAAATTTAAAAACTTTTACCTTTTGGAAAGCCTTGTCATGTTAACCTTTAAATGGATATCATAGATGGGCAAAGAAAAATCATGAAAGCAAATTGCAGACTCTGACGGAAAAACACCCAAGAGCTCATTATGATTCATAAGATGCAAGCAGGCATTGAGAGGGCTGCAGCTCTGGGCTTTTATAGGAAAATAATGATCACATAAGGGAAACAAATGAGTGCAAAGGAAGGTTGCAGCATTAAACTGTAGTTAAATCCAACTGCCTAATAGTTGAAGAGGGACTGAAGCAACTTTAATAGAGACCACAATAATTAGGTCAGAAGGGAACAGAGACTAATGGAGAGCTTCAGGGGTTAAACTTTGATGAAGTGAACAAAATATTTTCAGATACTGGCAGAAATGTTCATTTTTTGAAAACAGTGAACAGTTGCTGCTTGAAACAGTGGAAATATGAACAGGAGTCACTGAATAAAACCCGACATGGTCATTTTTATAATTTTTTAATGACATGGGTATCGCTGGCTGGTCAGCATTTATTGCCCATCCCTGGTTGCCCTTGAGAAGGTGGTGGTGAGCTGCCTTCTTGAATCACTGCAGTCCATGTGTTGTGGGTTGACCCACAATGCCGTTAGGGAGGGAATTCCAGGATTTTGACCCAGAGACTGCGAAGGAAAGACGATATATTTCCAAGTCAGGATGGCAAGTGGCTTGGAGGGGAACTTGCAGGTGGTGGTGTTCCCATGTATCTGCTGCCCTTGTCCTTCTAGATGGAAATGGTCATAGGCTTGGAAGGTGCTGTCGAAGGATCTTTGGTGAATTGCTGCAGTGCATCTTATAGATAGTACACACTGTTGCTACTGAGCATCGATGATGAAGGAAGTGGATTTTTGTGGATGTAATGCACCATAGAAAGCATCCTTTCCAGGTGTATCATGGCTTGGTGTGTTTCGTACTCTGTCCAAGACTGCAAGAAACTACAAAGGATGGTGAACATTGCCCAGTCCATTACGCAAACCAGCCTCCCATCCATTGACTCCATCTACACATCCTGCTGCCTCGGAAAAGCATAAACCAAGACCTCATGCATCCCGGACATACTCTCTTCCACCTTCTTCTGTTGGGAAAAGGATACAAAAATCTGAGGTCGCATACCAATCAACACAAGAGCAGCTTCTTCCCTGCTTTCATCAGACTTTTGAATGGATGTATCTCGCATTAAGTTGATTTTTCTCTACACCCTATCTATGACTGTAACACTATGGGTGGGAATTTTCCAGCTCGCTCCGCCCATCGATGGGTGGAAAGAGCCAGTAAAATAGTACGAAAGCCGAGAAATCAGGATGGTTCTTGCCGGAAGTGGGCAAGCAGCTGAATAACTTATTATTTAAATATATTGAAAATCTGATTAGCATGTGTTTAGTGAGCCCGGCACTTGATCATCCAGGCTCGCTTGCCTTTATGGCCTTGTTGGGACAGCTTTTCTCCAGTGAGATAAATACCTGCTCCCTACAAATGGGGAACAGTCCTATTGGCCTTGCCGCTGGAACCAAAGGTCAGTGAGACTAGGGAGGCCAAGGGCAAGAAGGGGGGACCCCTTGTGTTCTGCCAGCCTGGCATCTGGGCAGTGCCAAAGGCAAAGACCAATGAGGGCAGGGCCTATGAGGGTAAGGCCATTACTAAGTGCCATTGCCCTCCCTTCTCCAACCAGATTTTTGATTTGAGTTATTATTGTCACATGTATTAGTATACAGTGAAAAGTATTCCTTGCCTGGTATTGTTCATAGAAAAGGAAACGAGAGAGTGCAGAATGTAATTTTATTTTATAGCTAAGGTGTAGATAAAGATCAACTTAATGTGAGATAGATCCATTCAAAAGTCTGACGGTGACAGGAAAGATGAAAAATTGCAGTACAGCTTGACACTTTCAAAGCAAGTAAGGGCAGAAAGCTTTTTTTTTAGCATTGTTAGGGCATCATGATCGGAACAGACTTGGAGAGCCGAAGGACCTGTGCCCGTGCTGTACTTTTCTTTGTTCTTTGGACTGAGGTCCTTAAATGGCAGTTAATTGTTCATTTGAGTGTCTCAGCAGGGCTAAGCATGGGTGGGTCGCACAAACCCTTACCTGTCCACCATAACAAGGGAGGTGGGGGGAGGGGGAGCATAGGACAATGGTGGCAGGAAGGTGGTGAGTTAGTCACACACTTTATTTTATGTGCTCCTGTCTTCAAATGTGCCAGCTGAGAGCTGTAAGATTCTCCCCCAAAGTCTGAATAATCTGCTTCCGTCTTCTTTTTTCTGGAAAATCCCTCCCAGAAACCTAGCAGCTTACTGAATCATCCTGAGAAACCATGGCGTATAACTGGCATTAATTGTTTTTTTTCCTAATCTAGAGGTTATAAATATCACTATAAAAATGACAAATACTAAATGTTACAAGGATACTTGGTTTGAGACAAATTGCTATCACTAAAATAGAATGGCTTTGCAATTCTTTAGAGCATTTTTCAAATCTTTCTAAAAGAGTGAGCCGATTTATGCCAAAACAACTCTAATTTCTGAAGCCTGAGGTACGAGATAACATGTCGCATCGTGACACATTCCTGTTTCTGTAGCCTCAAAGAAATAACCTCGCCCAATATTCCAGATTTGCTGCTTTTCAAAACTTGTTTCAAATTACTTCTTTATTATCACTTATGACTACTTGAATTACCTCGTATCAGTCACGAGACTGCTGAAGGACATTGGCTTTTTATTAGGTGAGAGCTACCAGACGGCCTTGCATTGTAGATGTTGCAATTTCGGGATTTCATTGAACCATTTTTTCTCTCAATGGTTCCACAGGGGATTCAAACTCTAACTATTTACATATCATTAGGATTAATAATTTGCAAAAAATATGTTTGATTTAAACATAGAAAATAGGGGCAGGAGTAGGCCATTCAGCCCATCAAGTCTGTTCCATTATTCAGCTTGATCATGATTGATCCTCTATTTCAATGCCATATTCCAGCACTCTCCCCATACTCCTTGGCGAGGATTCTCCAAAAAAAATTCCAAGTCCCCACTTCGCAAAAAGCCTGGAGTAACGCCCGCTGATTTTTTATTTGGTGTAATTTCCAGATTGAATCCCTGGCACTCTATGCAGCACATGGTTTCTCAGGATGACTTAGTAAGATGCTAGGTTTCTGAGGGGCATCTTCAAGAATATAGAAGAGGGAAGCAGATTATTCAGACTTTGGAGGAGAATTTTACGGCTCTCGGTTGGCATATTTGAAGATGGGAGCACATAAAATATAGTGTGTGACCAACTTCCTATCTTCCTGCCCACCACCCCGCCACTCCCGTAATTATGGTGGACAGATAAGGGTTTGTGCCCTTAGCCCTATTGGGACCCTCACGTAGGCTATAAACTGCCACTTAAGGGCCTGAGTTCAAAGATCAAAGAAAAGTACAACATGGGCATAGGTCCTTTGGCTCGCCAAGCCCTTCCGATCAAGATTCCCTAACTGTACTGAAAAAACCCTTCTGTCCTTACTTGGCCCTAGCAGGATTCTCTCTTAAAATCAGTGAGTGGGGCCTACTCCTGCTGGAGAAGCTGGCAGCAAAACGCTAAGCGGGCCACTGCACATGTGCCAATCAGTCACCGTGGAGGATGGCACATGCGCAGTGCCCTTGCACCCCCTGCCTCCCCTCCTCACCCCATCCCCCCCAATTACTGGCCTCCAGATCACAGACCAGCCTGATCACGGGCCAGCCCCACAACCCATTGATGCCCCTCTGATCCATTCCCCGGCCTCCCAGACCTCCCAGGGCCAGCCCCGATGTCCCCCCACCCCCATGGGCAGCACCAATCTCCCCAGCTGCCCCCATCCCTAGCCAGCCCTGATATTCCGATCCACTCCCACCGGCATCCCTGAACCTCCAACAGTCCTGACACCCCTGCCTCTCACAGCAACCCGCTTACAGGGCCCTTCCCCCACCCGGAAGACTACCCAGTCACTGTCCTCCCTCTCTCTGCCTGTGATCTCTGTGAGAGTGGAAGCAGGACCACACCAACGCCACCGATCAACCCCATAGGCCCCACCCTGCAATAAATTCCACCCTCCAATAGAGTCCACACCCTATGCCCCCGTCCCTTGGCACTGCCAGTTGCCTGTTGGACACTGCCAAGGTGCCCCCTGACTGTTGCCGGTTTGCCTTTTGGGCAGTGTCAGGGGGCCAGGTTGGCACTGTCCAGGGAGCACGTCCCGTTACACCTGACCCCCTTGGCCTCTCATCACTGCAGGGTGATTGGCCATCTGTCCCCCGTCAGTGGGAGTATCAATTTCCAGCGCGGAGCTGATCACTCCGGCAATATTCGTTTGGGAGACAATTCCAATGGGAAACCCGCAAAATGGCCTTCGCTGATGTCACCTGGCCCATTGCGCTGCTAGAGCAGCATAGCGAGCAGGGAGAATTGCTCCCTCACCCTGCCCACCTCCTCCCCCCCCCCCCCGCCCCGCCCCCGAATCCTTTCGACTTAGAAATCTATTTATTTCTTTCTTCAACATATTCAGTAATTTGATCTCTACAGCCTTCTGTGGTAGAGAATTCCATAGGTTCATCATGCTCTGAGTGAAGAAATTTCTCCTCATGCCAAACCTAAATAGCCTCCCCAAATCCCTTGATCTAGATACTTCAGTTATGGGGTAAAAGTTAAATTTTGGTTGGCTGGTTGATGGAACGCATTAGAGACTGTGGCCTCATTAGTGAAGCCCAGCATTGTTAATAAGGCAGTTTGGTATGTCCATTACAACTCTCAGCAACTTTTACAAATACACCATAGAAAGCTTTCTTTCTGGTTGTATCACAGCTTGATATGGCCCCTGCTCTGTCCAGACTGTAAGCAACTACAAAAGGTTATGAATGTCGCCCAATCCCTCATGCAAGCCAGCCCCCCATCCGTTGGCTCTGTCTACACTTCCCGCTGCCTCACAAGCAGCCAGTATAATTAAGGAAACCATGCACCAGTGATCAGGCTGGCCAGTGATCTTCCATCTTCTTCTGTTGGGAGAAAGATACAAAAGTCATGTACTAACCAACTCAAGAACAGTTTCTTCCCTGCTGCCATCAGACTTTTGAATGGACCCAGCCTGTATTAAGTTGATCTTGCTCTACGCCCTAGCTATGACTGTAACACTACATTCTGCACTGTCTCATTTTCTTCTCTATGAACGGTATGCTTTGTCTGTATAGTGCGCAAGAATCAATACTTTTCACTGCATGCTAATACATATGACAATAATAAATTAAGTCAAATCAAATAATTTTAAGACACTACTGCCCCTTTTCATTCAATGAACAAAGCACAAATGTTTGATAAATATGACAAATGCTGTATATAAACAATGATGCACCAAGTGTAGTCTGTATCTGATTTTGATTTGATATATTATTGTCACATGTATTGGCATACAGTTAGAAGTATTGCTTCTTGTGCACTATACAGATAAAAACATACCATGCGTAGTATACATAGAGGAGAAGAAAAGAATAGGATGCAGAATATAATGTTATAGTTATAGCTAGGGTGCAGAAAAAGATCAGCCAACTGTATGAGTTAATGGGTAACGGGTTAACATAAGGACTGGTTTCAGGAAGAAAAAACTAATTAGTGGCAAGATGATTTCAGTGAGTTTCACATTTGTGTATCATTTTCTGAGGAACAAAGTCCTGGCAATCAGCAAGGTAAATTCAATCAATTTCATCTACTTGTTCCACTTTTAGTATCAGCATAACAAATAGATATTGAATTGGTTCCCTCAGGCGGGAATCAGAACAAAGTCTTCCATCTGATCTATCACCAGAAGCCACAATAAATGCCAAACTTTTTGAAGATCTGCTTTTCACCCCATTAATCCTTTTAAAGACATTTTCAAGTGAAATCAACATTATTGCATTCATGAATACAACTGGCCATGGTAGCTATCAAAATACCTACAAGTTTGCAACTTAAAGAAAAAATGTCATTGAGTTTTTGCCATTTTTATAAATAATTATGCAACAAACCCTCAAAACTGGTACAGAGCAGCAGGGTCATTTTTCCAAAGAAGAAGACAGTTAGATCCAACACAGTAGGTTCAGATTACTCATAAAATCAGCGCTTACAGGATAATAAAGGCAGTGCTATATTGCTTATGGAAAACCTTGTGGAATCTACATACTTGAGACAAGGGCCCCATGCTTTTCAAAATGTATCTGATTTAACATCTTAGTTCATCAGAAGTAGTTCAGATGTTGAGGGAAGAGAAGAAACTCTCATAATGTGATTCTTGCCATGAGATGGTGTGGAATCTAATCTCACCTGTGAAGTCAGCTACTGAGCTCTTGGGGTGCCATTGTGCAGATGCCCCAATCTCCCAGGGAAAACTGCTATCATCCCCACCACCCACTGGGACCTGTCTGCCGCTGATCATTCCCTGGGCCATTCCCCCCAACGATATCATCCCTCCATTCTGCCGTTGCAGAATTTCCCCACCGCCCTGGACATTGTCATCCCCTCCCACCATTGAAAAACATTGCCCCACCAATTAACCCTTCCCCTCATTGCTGCCATCACTAATTAAATCCCTCCGCCCACAGGGTTCCCTGCTCCGCACTATATAGCTCTCTCCCTCTTCTCAGGCCCTGATCCCCTCAGGCTCCACATTCCCTTGGCATTGATCCTGAAATTGCCAGGGTGCCCAATGGGAAATGCCAGAGTGCCTAGTGTTCAGCACCAGGGTGGCTGATGTACAGTGCCAGGCTGGCACTGCCAAAGGGGCACTCCCTGGCCATGCCTGTGACCAACAGGTGTCTTCAATCCCCCTGGCAAGGCCTTCATGTAGGTCCACATAGATGGGGACCATGTATGATTCTCACTGGTGAGGACATCAATGGGCAAGGGGATAAGTCCAAGTGAGCCTGGATGGTAGTGCCTGGGACTCACTAATGACATTGATATAATTTTATAAATATTTAAATTGTCTTTGATTAAATCCGCAAATCAGTGTCGGTAAGATTGCGAGAGATGAAAAACTGGGAACAATCCTGATTTTTTGCTTCTCATCCTTTCTTACCAACTTGCCTCACTGCTTGACCAGTGGGATGAGCTGATAAGGTCACGTTCTAACCGATTGGATGCAGCTTTTTTTCAAAATGCAGGCTGTTTTCTGTTATCTAAACCGCCACAGATATTCATCATTCATCCAATAGAAGGGTGCCATTCCAGCATTGCTTGTTGGCCAGGAGGAGCAGGAATGCTATCTGTTAAAGTTGGCTGGCCTGTTGCACTATCTGCATTTCTTGGTTGCCCAGTCATTGCTACAACACGACTTGCCTCTTCTCCCCTCACTCAGTTCTCTCCTTGTAAACCTTGGAGCCACAGCAAATGTTAGAATTCAGAGTGATTGAGGCCAGTCAAAATCCCTCTTCGCTGCTCACAATCAGTGCTGATGAAGCACTGTGAGGGTAGGAGACTCATAATTCATGAAGCTGTAGGCACACGTGACAATGCTCTTTCCCATGAGTGAAATAACACCCATCAGGCATCTTTGCTGGTTTATCATTATTTATCCTGTAGGAACTTTCTAGGTCAAATTTGAAATGTTCTGCAAAGAAGCATAAAGAGTTCACTTCATGGCACGACTGATTCATTTTTCACTTGTGTGACTGTCATTTACTTAAGGTGATGAAATAACATTGAATCTCACAAGGTTACATGGACAGGTTTGTTTTCTGTTTCAAGCAATCTGAAACATGTTCACTGAACAATTTACACCAAACAGTTTAGAACAAAGAACAAAAACAGCCCGGGAAACAGGCCCTTCGGCCCAACGAGCCCGCGCCGCCATTTTAATATTACCAGTCCCCCCCTCCACCCATGAACCCTATCTATTGTTCTTATGGCAATCCACATTGAGGAAAACTAATTTAGGGACAATTTATTACTTCCAATCAGCCTAATAGCTGATTGGGGTGTGGGAGGAAACCGGAGCACCTGGAGAAAACCCACGCAAGCACATGGAGAATGCGCAAACTCCCACAGACACTGGCCCAAATCCATGTGTCTACACAGCAAACAGTGATAGTCACTGAGCTGTCGTGTTGCCCAGCATCTGGTCCAATTTAAGCACACACTAACGACATGAAGCACTAGGCCACTCTCGAACACTCAAGAGCAGCCCCAAGTACGACCCATCGCGTGTATGCCCCTTGTTGGACAACAAGGCAGACCGACTTAAAACCTGTGAATTAAAAGAGAAAAAACGTTATTATCATCCCATACACTTTTCCATTGCCAGGGTCGTCCCACTGTTTATGAACTTCATTTAAAACAATCTCCTATATCCTCCCATCTCCAACCCACTCATGTGCCTGTCTAAGTTACTCTTAAACAAATCTAGCATGCCTGCCTCCACCACCTTACTTGGCAGAGCATTCCATACCCCCACTACCCTCTGTGTGAAAAACCTCCCTCTAATATCTGTGTTAAACCTTTCCCCGCTCACCCTAAGTCCGTGGCCCCTCGTACTGTGTGTCTCTGACATAGGAAATAGCTTACCTCTGTTTACTCTATCTATACCCTTCATAATCTTATATACCTCTATTAGATCCCGCCTCAGTCGCCGTCTTTCAAGGGAAAACAGCCCCAATTTGCTCAATCTTTCCTCATACCCCAGTCCTTCCATACCAGGCAACATCCTGGTAAACCTCCTCTGCACTCTCTCCAGAGTCTCCACGTCCTTCTGGTAGTACTGGTGTTTTCAGCTGTTTTAATCAGGTTGGACTGGTGCATTAAAGGATAGTTGAGTTAATAAATGCAAAATGGTTCTGCTCCTTTGGCAGCGTGGTGGCACGTTTGTTCGCGATCTACAAGGCACAAGTCAGGAGTGTGATGGAATACTCCCCACTTGCCTGGATGGGTGCAGCTCCAACAACACTCATGAAGCTTGACACTATCCAGGACAAAGCAGCCCGCTTGATTGGCATCACAAACTTCCATTTCTTCTACCACTGACACTCAGTAGCAGCAGTGTGTGCTATCTATAAGATGCACTGCAGCAATTCACCTTAGATCCTTAGATAGCAACTTCCAAACCCATGACCACTTCCATCTAGAAGGATAATGGCAGCACACATATGGGAACACCACACCTATAAGTTCCCCTCCAAGCCACTCACCATCCTGACATGGAAATTTATCACCATTCCTTCACAGTCGCTGGGTCAAATCCTGGAACTTCCTCCCCAATGGCATTGTCAGTCAACCCACAGCACATGGACTGCAAGGTACAAGAAGGCAGCTCACCACCACCTTGTCAAGAGCAACTAGGGATGAGTAATAAATGCTGGCCAGCCAGCGATGCCCATGTCCCATGCATGAATAAAAAAACTCAAACATGTTAAAAAGGCAAGTCTGAAGGCACTATATCTATGTGCACAGAACATTTGCATCAAGGTAGGCTGAATTAACATGCAAATTGATATAAACAGGTACGATATAATTGTGGTTATGGAGATATGGCTGCACCAAGGCTAGGGACTGAATATCTAGAATTATGCAATATTTAGGAAGGACAGGCAAAAAGGGAAAGAAAGTGGGGTGGCATTGCTAGTGAAGATGAAATCAATGCAATAATGAGAGAGGGCATTGGCTCAGAAAATCTAGATGTAGAATCAGTCTGGATAGAACCAAGAAGCAATTAAGATGATAAACATTAATGGTAGTTGTCTAAAGGCCTGCAAACAATAGTAATAAGATAGGTGGTGGCATTGAACAGGAAAATGGAAATGCAGTAAGTAATCTCTCTGGTGTCTTGCAGTCAGCTGCATACAGCTATGTCAAGCTGGTAGCTGATGCTCTGTTCAGCCAGGCTGAGCAGACCAAAGGCTTCACTGCAACTGCAGGGTTTCCTTGCATCCAGGGTACCATTGATTGTAACTATGTGGCCATCAAAGTGCCAGCTAGGTACCTTTGTTGATAGAAATGATTTTATTCCATGAAAGTTCAGATCATTTGTGACCAATTCTATAGGTCTAAAATTTTGTAGATTCTGGAACAGTCCTGACAGATTGGAGGGTGGCCAATGTAACCCAGCTACTTAGCAAAAGAGGGAGGAAGAAAACAAGGCATTACAGACTGGTTAGCCTAACGTTGGTAGTAGGGAAAATGTTGGAGTGTTTATAAGGGACATTATAACAGGACATTTTGAAAGTATCAATGGAATTAGACAAAGTTAGCACTGTGGCACAGTGGTTAGCACTTCTGCCTTGCAGCATCAGGAACCTGGGTTCAATTCCAGCCTCAGGTCACTGTCTGCATGGAGTTTGCACTTTCTCTCCATATCTGCATGGATTTCCTCCAGGTGCTCTGGTTTCCTCCCACAGTCCAAAGACCTGTAGGTTAGGTTGACTGGCCATGCTAAGTTGACCCTAGAATCAGGAGATTAACAGGGTAAATATCTGGGGTTATGGGAATAACTCCTGGTTAGGATTATGTTCAAGGCAAACTCAATAGCTGGAATTTTACCAGCACATTAGGGCGAGTTTCGCGCAATCCTGCCTGAGGCTAAAAGATGATCTGTTCCCTGCGCCTTGCCCTTCCCCAGAATCAGGCCAGGCATGCCGGTAAAATTCCAGCCAATGGGTTGAATAGATCTTTCTGCACTGTAGGGATTCTATGGTTCTATGACAAATCAACATGGATTTATGAAATGGAAATTGGATTTGACAAGCCAACTTGAGTTTTTTGAGATGCAACAAGCAGAATGGATAAGGATGACCCAGTGGATCTGGTGTATTTAGATTTTCAGAAAGATTTTGATAAAGTCTCGCGTAAGAAGTTAATGTTAGAAATTAAAGTGCATGGAAATGGGGGATAATATATTAGCATGGACAGAGAATTGTTTTGCAGACGGGAAGTAGGGTGGGAATAAATGGGTCTTTTTCATAGTGACAGACAGTGCGTGGGTCCCTAGCTGTTCACAATATACATTAATGATTTGGATAAGGGAGCCAAAAATTATATTTCAATTACATTTGCTGATGACCATCGAACCATAGAATCCTGACAGTTCAGAAAGAGATCCTCCAGCCCAACAAGCCTGCACTGACTTACTAAAACAGCATCCCACCAAACTGCCCAATCCTCATAACCCTGCTCATTTGCCCTGGCTAATCCATCTAACCGGCACATCTTTGCATTATGGGAGGAAACCGGAGCACCCGGAGGGAATCCGTGCAGATACGAGGAGAACATGCAAATTCCACACAGATAGTGACTAAGGTCAGAATTGAACCAAGGTTCCTGGTGCTGTGTGGTAGCAGTGCTAAACCACTGTGCCACCATGTAAGCGGAAACTTAACAGAAAACCTGATATGAGTGTGAATGGTAAGAAAGATGTTAAGAAGCTGCAAGGTGATTTAGACAAGTCAAGTGATTAAGGAAATACATGTCAAATGCAATAAATTGTGGATAAACATGAAGTTATTCACTTTGGACAGACGAACAGAATGCCATCTCTTCTGGTCCCCATTGGTGAGGACCGTACGTGATCTTTAGCTGATGAGCTGGTGAGGTCATGTGAGCCCAGACAATAGCGTCTGAAATTAATTAATTACATGTAAATGATCTAATGATTATTGAAACTACCTTCATGCCCTTTATGGTGTGAAGCCGATTTTGCTGGCAAAATGGGGCCAGGAATATTGTGAGAGTTGAAAAACCAGGTACGAACCTGGATTTTTGCTTCTCACCTGATCTTACCAGCTCACCACACTGATTGACCAGCAGGACAAGCCAGTAAGATTGCCCCCATGGTCTGTGCCAGTGTTTATGCTCCACTTTAACCCCCTTCAAAATCGAACATTACAGTTCCCTTCTCCCTCATTTATTTGTCTACGTTTTAAAAAAATCATTCCTGAAATGTGCTTGTCACTGACTAGCATTTGTTGCCCATCCCCTAAATGCACTAAGACTATTTGCTTCAACTACTCCACTTGATAGTGAATTCCAGTTTTTCACCACTCTGGGAGCTGGCTAGCTTTAACTGCAGCCATTCAGCAGCATATTAAACCTGCACACTGTTATCACTATAATGAGCTGGCAACACCAAATTGAAACAAACACATGTGGGTTAATCATTAGGTTAATCATGGATCATGATCCTGACTTCCATTTTGGGTCTTAAACAATTTTTAGCTGCCATTATCCCTCACCTTGGACTTGTACTCTATTCCTTTGGCTATAGATGCTAATATCTGGCGAGTTTGATTTGCTATTGCTGCACACGATGGGCCATGCACAAATACGCTATGATCCTTCTCCTGCCTCGAGGCATGTAGTATAGTGTCATTTACTTTACATTCCCATTAATTATTTCCATTCCCTCGTCTCATTATCTTGTATTTTTCAATATCAAATGCAATCTGCCACTCATCAGTCAAACTCTCCAACCTGTTCTATTTAATTTGCCTTTTCCCCATTGTTTGATTTCTCCTCTTCCCTGCACAAAATTTTGTATTATCTGCACAATTAGCTTTATTGTATCTCAATCTCCTAATTATTTAGATAAACTGAAAACAACAATGGACATTCCAACAATGCATTGTTCATCCAGCTCCATTCACAATCATTTTCTCCAGGTCACTTGCAGATTACCAGAAAAGCTTTCCAAGACATGAATTAATTTATTAGGATTTGTTATTGCTAGTAAAGGGCCACGAAGTATTAAAAACACATATTCAACTTAGAGCTCAAACAGGCTGCCTGAATGGGACCAATAAGCTATGTTTTTTAATTCATTTACGGGACATGGACATCACTGGCTGGGTCAGCATCTATTGCTCGTACCTAACTGTCCTCCATTTGAGAGGGCATTTGAGAGTCAATCACATTACTGGGGGTCTGGAGTCACAGGTAAGGATGGGAGATTTCCTTCCCTAAAGGACATTAGTGAACCATTGGGTTTTACAACAATCAATAATAGTTTCATGTCCATCATTACATTTCTAATTCCAGATTTTTATTGAATTCAATATATCTGCCGTGATGGGATTTGAACCCCTGTCCCCAGATCTTGCCTGTGGTCTCCGGATTACTAATCTAGTGACAATACCAGGATTCCGCAATCTCCCTAATTAGCTATTCTGTAATTTACATAATTATTGGATCTTGTAGGCTATACAGACAAAGCATACCATTCACAGAAAAGGAAATGAGAGGGTGCAGAATGTTGTGTTACAATCATAGCCTACAAGATAGTTATGTAAATAGTCCAAACTATTTATTTTGAACCAAGTGGCCCCAAGTTCTGAGCACAATCCACAAACAAATTCTTTGCCTGTAAATTGTAAATACTTGCCAATTGGTGCCATTAAAAGAGAAGTCAGTTTAGCTCAGTTGGTTGGACAGCTGGCTAGTGATGCAGATTGATACCAATAGTGTGGTTTCAATTGCTATCCTGGCTAAGATTATTCATAAAGTCCCTCCTTCTCAACCTTGACCCTAGCATAAGGTGTGGTATCCTTAAGTTAAATCACGACCTATCAGCTATCTCCCTCAGAGTGAAGAGCATCACTGGGACTATGGTGACTTTACGTTAATTTAGCATGGCTAATACAACTAATCAGCGTGTCTTTTGGACTGTGGGAGAAAACCGGAGCACCTGAAGAAAAGAGTTAAATAATTTGATTTTGATCAATTTAGTAATCGATTTTGTTCCAACATGTTTCACAAGTTATTGAATAGTTCAAGTTAGCTGGCAATACATTCCAGTATGGGCACAATTGATTGACAGATATATCTGGAGTGGGAATCTACACTGGATACCTGAGAAGCGATGTAGTCATTCAATGGGCAGATCTGTGAAAAGAGACTCCTAGCTCAAATATGCGTGGGACTGTACAAGGCAGAACACAAGTGAGTCTGAGGACGGAGGAGATGCTGCTTAGTCAAGGGACTTGCAATTGATTTATACCTAAGCCCACCAATGCCTCTACTTTCTCAAAAGACGAAGGACATTTGGCATGTCAGCTATGACTCTCACTAACTTACAGATGCGCTGTAGGAAGCATTCTTTCTGGTTGCATCACAGCTTGGTATGGCTCCTACTCTACCCAAGACCGCAAAGAACTACAGGAGATTGTGAATGTAGCACAATCCATCATGCAAACCAGTCTCCCATCCATTGACTTTGACTAGAATTCCTGCTGCCTCAGCAAAGCAGCCAGTATAATTAAGGATCACATGCACCCCGGACATTCTCTCTTGCACCTTCTTCCATCGGGAAAAAGATACAAAAGTCTGAGGTCACATACCAACTCACTCAAGAACAGTTCTTCCCTGCTGCTGTCAGACTTTTGAATGGACTTACCTTGCATTAAGTTGATCTTTCTGTACATCCTAGCTATGATTGTAACACAACATTCTGCACTGTCTATTCCCTTTTCTGTGAATGGTATGCTTTGTCTGTATAGCCTACAAGATCCAATGCTTTTCACTGCATGTTAATACATGTGACAAAAATAAATCAAATCAAAATGACCTCAGCAGCAACCCTAAGTAAACCTACAGAACAGTGAAAACATCAGATATGCCATTCTTACCTCATGACTCAAGAGAGTAGATTTTAAACTTGATGTGTGTTAGACTACTACACAATAGCAACTCAGCAGTCCTCTTACGTCACTTCCAAAGAAAGAGCAGGCTTCTAGATTACCATCATCTTCTTCTCTAGGTAACATCATCTGTCATTTGAGGGATTCTAAATAACTGCTTATACTGTAATTTTACAGCAGGGCAGGGCAGGGAGATAGGTTCCAAATTTATCTCAGCCAGCATTGAATCCCATGCTGTTGCTGTTGCTCTGAATTACACACTAGCTAACTAGCCAACTGAGCTCCCCAGACCCATGGGTCTATCAGCCATTTTCAAATCTGCCCCAATTGCTCCACAGAGTCATAGATTCATAGAGGTTTACAACATGGAAACAGGCCCTTCGGCCCAACTTGTCCATGCTGCCTTTTTGTTTTAAACCCCTAAGCTAATACCAATTGCCAGCATTTGGCTCATATCCCTCTATACCTATCTCACCCATGTAACTATCTAAATGCTTTTTAAAAGACAAAATTGACTTGCCTCTACTACTGTCTCTGACAGCTTGTTCCAGACACTCACCACCCTCTGTGTGAAAAAATTGCCCCTCTGGACACTTTTGTATCTCTCTCCTCTCACCTTAAACCTATGGCCTCTAGTTTTAGACTCCCCTACCTTTGGGAAAATATATTGACTATCTAGCTGATCTGTGCCCCTCATTATTTTATAGGCATCTATAGACACCATTCAGCCTCCTACGCTCCAAAGAAAAATGTCCCAGTCTACACAGCCTCTCCTTATAACTCAATCCATCAAGTACTGGTAGCATCCTAGTAAATCTTTTCTGCACTCTTTCTAGCTTAATAATATCATTTCTATAATAGGGTGATCAAAACTGCACACAGTATTCCAAGTGTGGCCTTACCAATGTCTTTGTACAGCTTCAACAAGACATTCCAACTCCTGTATTCAATGTTCTAACCAATGAAACCAAGCATGCTGAATGCCTTCTTCACCACTCTACCCACCTGTGACTCCACTTTCAAGGAGCAATGAACATGTGCCCCTAGACCTCTTTTTTTCTGTAACTCTCCCCATTAACTGAATAAGTCCTGCCCTGATTTAATCTACCAAAGTGCATCACCTAGCGTTTGTCTAAATTAAACTCCATCTGCCATTCATCAGCCCAGTGGCAAAATTGATCAAGATCCCTTTGCAATTGGAGATAACTTTCTTCACTGTCCACTATACCGACAACCTTGGTGTCATCTGCAAACTTATTAACCGTTTTACTAACTCCAATGTTGGAAGAACCAATTCTCTATCCTCCGTACATTTTAGCTTATTCTGTCCTGCATCAAGACTCACTTTCCTGTCATTCTTATTCTTATTGATCTAGATTGACTCCTAATGTTCCATCATTTTTTAATATGCTTTGTTTTGCTTTTGGCTCTATATTTTTCCATAGGCACAACACTGCTGAACTCCATGGCCAATCTCCACGAACTCTGTACTTCCATTCTGTGCATTTATCTCCCCCCCCCGCCCCACCTTAATGTGCCTTCAGCTGTCTATTCTCAACTTTCTAGAATTCTTCCTGTTTACACTATCTCTCCGTCTTTAAGGTCATTCTTAGAACTCAGATCTTTGATCAAGTCTTTGGTCACTCCTGCTAAACCCTCGACGTTACATTGGGAATCTGTCCCTCAGTAAAGTGCAAAGGGACAATTCCCACAATAAAACTGAAGCATGTCATAATTTTTCAACCTTTATTATGCTGCCAAATACTAAACAGAAGTAAAAAGTTGCAATTATGTGTTGAGGCAAGTACAATAGCAACATTTTAAAAGCATTTGGATAAGTACATGGACGGGAAAGGATTTGAAGGATAGGGTCTAAACGCAGGGAATAGGGACTAGCTAGAAGGGCACAATATTTGGAATGTACTGGTTGGGCTGAAGAGCTTGTTCCTATGCTTTATGGCCCTATGACTCTATGACTCTATTTCCAAATATATGCTGAACGGAATTTTTTTCCTAACACCTTTCATATTGACTCAGATCACCTGGGGTAACGGTATATATTAAATGTCACTGTACATGTTGATTTTATCAATCAGTCCACCTTTGGCAAGAGTGAAAGTGGAAGCAGCATTTGGGTTTGGGGTCAAATGGGTGTCAAGTGGCAATGTTGGGATTAAAGATAATGAAAGGGATGGATAGGGTAGAGGTAGAGAGATTCTTCCTGCTTAGAAAGGATAGCAGGACTAGAGGGCACAGCCTCAAGAAAAGGTGGGGGGGGCACAGTTTAGAATGGAGTTGAGGAGGAACTTCTTCACTCAAAGGGTGGTGAATCTCTGGAATTCTCTGCCCGTTGAAGTGGTGGAGGCTGCCTCGCTAAATATATTTAAGACACGGGTAGATAGGTTTTTGGCAGACAAGGGAATTAAGGGTTATGGGGAAAAAGCGGGAAAGTGGAACTGAGCCACTTTAGATCAGCCATGATCTAATTGAATGGCGGGGCAGGCTCGAAGGACTAAATGGCCTACTCCTGCTCCTACTTCTCATGTTCTTAAATAGGTGTTACAATACTTGGTATTGTCTTGGTGCCAATACCCGGCAGTGATGTTTCCTGAATTGGCCAAATAGTAGCCAGAGGGCAAGCTCTAATTAAGACAGTCGGAGGGTGATTGAAGGTGGAGGACTAATAGGAGGCCATCTCCAGCTCAGAAGGAACAGTAACCTGCTGTCCGGGTAAGTGGGAGACAGAGGCTGCCTGCATCTTGAGCCACTTTCTCTGTGATTTTTAAAAGTTTTAAAATAAAACTTGGTGTCATCAGCCAAAGACATCAGTGGCTGTGACCAGGTGATGGGGAGACCATCGGAGCCTGCCTGGAGTGGTGGTCTCCCACACTGCTACTGGGACACTGCCACAAGGCAGCTGGCACAGTCCCTGAAGCCTCAGAGAGTCTGGAGGATGACTGTTCCAGCCTGCCTCACTGACAATCAGCCTTAACAGGTGACTAACCCTCCCTGAATCGGCTGCTTGCATCTTGTGGCAGGTGGCCCCTCCAGCCCTCCATCCTACCCTGAGGAATATGGCCTAGGTTTGAGGTGGTGCCAGGAAACAGGCAGCCTGCACACTTTGAATGTGAAGTTTGAAAGAACTGACTTCATGTTGAGGCAAATAAACTTCAAAAACATATCTATATTGCTGTGGACACTGAAAAAGTCCAACTTCACTGACGTGGCTGCCTCTGAGTAACTTTAACAGTGTGGGCTTCACATAGGTTTTAGGTCTCATTTTATAAATGCAAAAGGATCCACACTTGTCTCAGGTATGGGCACAATTATCTTTCCTACACCAATACGGCAGCCACTGCATTTTCTATGCATCTCTTGTCACCACACAGCGAACTTTGTAGGTGGTTCGGAATGATGTGTCACTCCCAAATATACAGGCCTAGACACCATGTCGCTTATTAATTAATCTAAGCAAAAGGATCCATGAATTTTGAACAAATCTAATTGCTTATCTGCTCCATTAGGTGACCTTCAAGTGTTTTATTTTAAAAGTTGGTCACATATGTGGAGGGAATGCTGATAGTGAAGCGATGGTTGGCTAGCAGCCAAGAAAACTCACAGGCAGGGACAGTACCTTCTTTAAATTTGCTTGCTTTGCAGGTTGGATTGAAGGATACTTGACCAGAGCAATAAATTTGCAGATTTAAAGGGAAGTAGAATGTGCTGATTAATCATTACTCATTTAGTCTGACACTTGAGAAATGTCCCTCTTTTGAGGTAATGTCTAGGATCGAATGGTTCTTCTCTTAGCATATAATAACAATCAGAGACTCAGATGAGGCCACAGCCCTATATGCCCGCAGCCTGTTATAACCTTTCAGTTCAATGCTGATGCATGGCGCCTGCTCTCTTCATTATCTGCATGGAAACAGCTAGATGAGCTCAGAAATATTTACCAAGTTGCTAAACTAGTTATGCTTAACCATACTTCAGTTCTTTTTGCTGAAATATGAAAGATTAAAGTGCCAATGCCAACAGACCCATAGTCCTAAAAAGCCCGAGTGTGGTACTTCTGACTATTTGCTACATTTAGTAAGTGTTTTATGAACATTAATGGGAAATATGTAGATAGATCAGGCCCCTTTATTGCCATTATATAGTCTCTGTCAGTAAGCCTCTCGTGCTTGAAACCTTTCTGCTTGCAATCTGATTGCAAAGTTGCTGAATGTGAGGCAAATTATTAGAATCATAATATAAATCTAATTCCTTTCATAATTTGTTTTTTATTAATGGCTTGATATTGTGAAATAATATGTTAGGAATATGCATTTCCAATTCATGCCACAGCATTTCACATTGCAATGCCTTTGTCATATAATAAACTTTGAATTAATGATTAATTGTAGGCATCAGTAGGGACTAGATTTTTCAATATTCCTTTATTTTGCTTGCTTTCACTTTACAGATCTGCTGTCTTCAGCTGTTAGTTGGCTAATGACTTCTCTTATGGGAAAGGAGGGGAAGAAAGACTGATATTTGATAAAGAAAATCAATACTCTCTTGCTTTAACCCTACATGGCCTCTAACTTCTTGAGCTTCTTGCAGCACAACACAATAATCTTACATTTTGAAGGCACCACCTTGAACATTTTGAAGAATTAATGAGATAAGGGAACAGAAAAAAATCCTACTTCTCAAATAAGTAACTGAACACACTTTATTTCTAAAGCACCTTTTGAATGCTACAGAAGTAATTCAAGATATGTCACTATTTCCCGGCAAACCAGTATTTTGATCTCTGCTTTTTTATTAAATGGAAGGAGTTTATCGTGCCTGCTCTAAGAATATGAAGAACAAAACATACCCCGGGTTTTACTCATATAACAAAGCATCGAATGAGGAAAAACCTTATGCCCCAAGCCCTTTGAGTGTATTGAATACATTTAATTATTAGAGGACTAAACATGATGGCACTTTCCATTGGTCTGGGATTCTGCCAAAGCAGTAACTTGTTAGAGTGCTTTGGGCAACAGTACCAGCAATTCAGCTAAGGTTACACCCACATTTTATGATTAGGTTAATGGAACACTTGGCTTTCCTCTTGGCTAAACTATACTTAGTTTTAATCCTAGACTGTATATTAGTGCAATGCAAGCGTAAGTTCTGCCTTGCTTTCTTTTATGGTTCCCTCCTTACCTTCCTCCTTTTCTTTCCTTCCAGTTTTCCCCTCTTGCTTTCTCCCCTCTTGCTTCAGCCAAAAGAGAAAAAAAAATTGATGTGTTGTGTCTTTCTTCTTTTGCTTTCCTTTATTGCGTCTACAAGGTCAATGCTGCCTTCATGGTCTTCCATATTTTGTTATTTTGCTTCGAGGGCACAGTGGAGTAATTAGCAGACAGTGGGGTTTGTTCCCTAAAGCTAGCTGTGCAACAAGCACTCATCATGCATGCTGTGTATCCTTCTGATGTCTTTTGCTAAAATTACAATCTCAGCATCTTTCTAATAATTTGAGAATCTCCACAGGCATAGGCCTTTGAGATATTTAACAGAAAGTATGCGTGTGCAGGGTTCTTGCTATCAGCAGGCAATTTAAAAGTTCAGCATAAATCATAAGCTTGCTTCAGATCAAATTGAGAAAATGAGCATTCTTTTGAATTAGCTGTCCATCACTCTTTGCTCTGAAAGCAACAGCAGCAACGAAAGTAAAAACATAAACAAGGTCTAAAGTACACGCGTGTTTAGTTTTATTCATAAGATATCTCGACATTGCAAAGTTATTAAATCACTCTCACTGCTTATAATCAGCCATTGTTTGCAATCCAGTCTTCTCAAATATTAGCAGAAAAAAATCATTCTGAGTTTCAAGCAGAGAATGCCGTTTGAGACTTATTCTAATTTTTTTTAACATTAGCAGCAAAGAACAGAATTTCAACTGTAAGTCATGATATAATGAGCTTTGACCAATGCATAACACATAGCAGGTGGATAACATTATCGACGATGAAGCTTGAGCTATTTCTGATTATTTTCTGGAAACATTCTCCTTGCATTATTTAATTTCTGTGGTTAGTACTGCTGCCTCATAGCGCCAGGGACCTGGGTTCAATTCCAGGCTTGGGTCTCTGCCTGTGCAGAGCCTGCACGTTATCCCCATGTCTGTGCGGATTTCCTCTGGGTGCTCTGCTTTCCTTCCCCAGTCTGAAAGGCATCTGGTTAGGTGCATTGGCCCTGCTAAATTCTCCCTCAGTGAAGCCAAACAGGTATCAGAATGTGGCGGCATGGGGATTTTCACAGTAACTGCATTACAGTGTTAATGTAAGCCTATTTGTGACTAATAAATAAACTTAGTTACTTACTTACCTCACCTGGGTACAGGCCAACTTTTATTTTGCTGCTGATGTTGTGGGATATTTTCCCCCTTTCCATTCTTGGATCCTTCTATGCTTTGTAGCAAAACTGAAGGGTAAGGCCAGGGGGGAATCTGAACACCAGGATGGGAATTTTACTATCAAGTTTCCGGCACCACCAGGTTGGACCTTTGGTGTGCTTCATTCTTAAAAGTATTCAGGATCTGAGTGGTGAGGTATGTAAGGGAAGTGGGTAAGGATGAATTATAATTCACTGGAGGGAGATCAAGTTGATAGCATGAGAGAAGCAACGAACTGGCATTCAAGGTATTCTGATGTTCCGATTTCATGCCTGAAAAACTAGACCCTATCTATTGATCACAACTGTAGAGAGATTTGACTTTACAAAGCAGAAATTGGGAAAAATCATTAAAACCCATGTGACGGAAACTTGGACATCAAAAGGCCAGAGAAACTAACTGATGAACTGCCTCAATAAGGAAAAATAGAGAAAAGCCATACCTGATGATAAAAGAGACAGGCATTCCATTAAATTTGTTTACGGAGAAATTGGTTCTGCTGGCTTATTTCTGATGATTGATGTCATAACGGTGTGATGTATGCATGTGTAATATTAATCTCTAATTTCATCGGCTGATCAAATAGATATTGAATTCCTTTACAATGACTTTTAAATTGCAAGCATAGAAACTGAATTAAGATAGGTGCCACTTGATGTTTGGTACTCCAAGTTGGTCAGTTTCTGGAAATTTCCAACGTGAAGTATAATTAAGACATGCCAAAGACAGGGTCTATGTGTTTTGTACCTGCTGATGTCGATAACTACTTCAAAAGATGAGCTGAAATTGTACTGGACCTCACCATTTATATAATTTTATAGAGGTACCCTTTTGACACAGGCAGGAGTGGATATGAAAACTACTCCCACTCAAGACTACCTTGTTAACACAATATTATTCTTGGTGGCCAATTAAGGCTTACCTGCACATCATGCATTTGCCAGTTGGGTCTCTGTGTAGGAGGGAATACATCAGGTGTTAACTCCAAAAAGGACCCACAGGGGTGTTTAAAACTAAAGGAGGCAGCAATCTTAAGACTGCTAGGAATTGAGGGGGATAGTATGGGTGCTGAATGGCTTAAGACATTGCTGCGGTTCAACAATCTCATCAGTGCCAGGAGGCCGTGGAAGACTGAAGGGCATGTTGGAAGCACCCCCAAAATTGCCTTGCATGATTTCATACACTCCTGGGTAGGACATGCGCCCGCTCCTGCCACATAAAATTCTAGCCTCTATCTGTAATGGGCAATGACTACACAGAGGTTGTTATTTCTAGCTTATTACAAAGAGGAATGCTCCACTCAGAAGTATGGTTGGAATATTAAAGAATCTAACCTTCACGTTGGACACATACCCCACCCAATATCCATACTAAGTGGATGCTCCACCCCCCCCGACCCTGAACTCTCCATCAAGAATCCCACTAGCCCCTCTCCATACACCCCCATGTCTCACCTCCTCTTCCCACCATGAGATCATGAATCATATAGTGCAGAACAGCCCCTCCAGCCCATTAAGTCTGCATCATCATATTAGAAACACTTGAACTCCCACCTAATCCCATCTGCCAGCATTTGGCCCATTGTCCTGAATGTCCTGATGTGCCAATGTTTATCCAGGTACTTTTTAAAGGATGTGAGACAACCTGCCTCTACCACCCTCTCAGGCAGCACATTCCAGACTGTCATTAGCCTTTGGCTAAAAATGTTTTTCCTCACATTCCCCCTAAATCTCCTGCCCCTCACCTTCAACCTGTGACCCCTTGTGATCGACCCATTAGCTAAGGGAACAGTTGCTTCTTATCCACTCTCTCATAATCTTATATATTTCAATCAGGTCACTCCTCAGTCTTCTCTGCTCCAATGAAAACAACCCAAGCTTACACAACTTCTCTTCATAACTTAAATGTTCCATCCCAGGCAGCATCCTGGTGAACCTCCTCTGCACCCCATCCAGTGCAATCACATCCTTCCTATCCTGTGGCAACCAGAATTGCAGGCAGTACTCTAACTGTGGCCTCTCAACATTCTATCCAACTCTAACATGACTTCCTTGCTTTTGTAATCTTTGCCCTGATTGATAAAGGCAAGTATCCCATATGCCTTTTTCACCACTCTACTAAACCATTAATCCCAAATCGCCTGCATTTCACTGGTCTTGGACCCTGGGACTTAGAATCTTGTGACTCTTGCTGTTTCAGTCCTGGCCACTCCTGTCAGTGGCATTGCTGGGACAACAATGTGGTTGGCTGATAGCTCTCAGAGGTAGGATTTTCACTCGAGTGAAGGGCAGCAGTCCCATCTTCACCCAATTAAAGCTCCATGCAGTGTGCAAGGGTTGTGAGGGCTGCTGTGTACCCATTACTCTTCAGATGGTGGGCCATTGTCCAAAATATCCTGCCCTGACATGCTTAGACAAAAGGTCATCTGGACTTAAAACTTCAGCTGAGATTTATCACCATTTTCTCTTCTGGTGTCCTGCCCTATATTTAGCTTCTAAAATGCTGAGATATTTCACTAAAGGTTAGGTGGCAAGGTTAGAATGATTAACTACATGAAACAGGCAGTTTGCTTTGTGATTTGTGTGGAGGTGCAATATTCATTGGCAGCCTGTGTTAAAAGGCTGACTTTGCGAACTCATTTGATAGAACAACATTAACAACATCAAATTGTAGTTAACATAATAAAACATCCCAAGACACTTCACAGATGTAGTTCTTCTCCTAAGCACAAAATGTGTGAACAGTTGGAGGATATGAATATGAATATATCACTCTGTGAATGACACATGATCTGAACCAACAAGAGAGAGGAAAGATCATTCTGCCTTCCAGCTTTAAGTGTCTAATCTTTCCCAAACCCAGCATCCATTTCATAGAATCACAGAATTTCTACAAAGCAGAAGGACACCTTTCAGCCCATTTAGCTTGCACCAACAATAATCTCTGCCAGGTCCTATCCCCGTAACCCCAAGTATTTACCCTGATGTTTCCCGGACACTAAGGGTCAACTTAGCACCAACTTATCTTTGGAGGGTGGGAGGAAATCAGAGCATCCAGAGGAAATCCACACAGACATGGGAAGAATGTGAACAAAACAAAACCTGAGGCTGAAATTGAACCCAGGTCCAAAAAAAACAACAAAGGAGAGCACAGCACAGGAACAGGTCCTTTGGCCCTCCAAGTCTGTGCCGATTACATTATCCTATCTAGATCAACCATTTGTATCTCTCTATGCCCTGTCTGTCCATGTGTCTATCCAGAGAGGTCTTGAATGTCATTAACAATTCTCCATCAACTACCTCACTTGGCAGTGCATTCCAGGCCATCACCCCACTCTGCGTAAAAAAGAACTTCTCCCGCACATCTCCACTGAACCTTTCCTCTCTTATCTTGAACTCGTGCCCCCTTGTGATTGTCATTTCTGCCCTGGGAAAAAGCTTCACCCAAAATATACCCTTCATGATTTTATAAACTTGTATCAGGTCGCCTCTCAGCCTCTGTCTTTCCCTGTTTATTCAATCTCTCCTCATAGCTAATACCCTCCATACCAGGCAACACCCTAGTAAACCTTTTCTGTACTCTCTCCAAAGTCTCCACATCCTTCTGGTAGTGTGGCAACTAGAATTGGACACAATATTCCACATGTGACCTAACCAAGCTTTTATATAACGGTAACACAATTTGCCAACTTTTATATTCAATGCCCCATCCAATGAAGGCAAACATGCCATTTTTTTTTCACCACCTTTTCCACTTGAGCTGCCACTTTTTTAAGGATTTGTGGACCTGCATGCTCAGAGCTTTCTGTCTCTTTACTCCTGATGGTCCTGCCATTTATTTTATAGCTCTGACCTGAATTGGATCTATCAAAATGCATCATCTCGCATTTGCCCAGGTTAAATTCCACCTGCCATTTTTCTACCCAATTCTCCAGCCTATCTAAATCCTGCTGTATTCTCTGACAATCTTCTTGACTATCTCGCAACTCCAGAAATCTTAGCATCATCCACATACTTGTTAATCAGACCAGCTACGTTTTCTTCCATGTCATTTACATATATTTCAAACAGCAGAGATCCCAGCACTGATCCCTGTGGAACACCACTAGTAAAAAGTCTGACAACACCAGGTTTAAGTCCAACCGATTTATTTGATAGTAAACTTGATAGTGAGTTTACTATCAAATAAATCAGTTGGACTTAAACCTGGTGTTGTCAGGCTTTTTACTGTGTTTACCCCAGTCCAACGCCAGCATCTCCACATCAGAACATCACTAGTTACAGGCCTCCATTCAGAAAAAACCCCTATCACCGCCACACCTGTCTCCTATGGCCAAGCCAGTTCTGAGCCCATCTAGCTAGTTCACCATGATCCTGTGTGATTTAACCTTTTGGACCTTGTCAAATGCTTTACTAAAGTCCATGTAGGCAACATCCACAGCCCTTCCCTCATCAATCATCTTTGTCATCTCCTCAAAAATCTCAATTAAATTAGTGAGACATGACCTCTCTCATTCAAAACCATGCTGTCTGCCACCAACAGGAACATTCAGTTTGAAATATGTATAGATTCTACCTATAAGAATCTTCTCCAACAATTTCACTATCACTGATGTCAAGTTCACTGGCCTATAATTATCCAGGATATCCCTGCTACCCTTCTTAAATAACAGGACAACATTGGCTATCCACCAATCCTCTGAGACCTCACCTGTGGCCAACAAGGAAGCAAAAATTTCTTGAGAAGCCAGCAATTTCATCTTTTGTCTCCCTCAGTAATCTGGGATAGATGCCATCTGGCTCTGGGGGTTTGTCTACCTTAATGATTTTTAATTCACTTAACATTCCTCTCTCATAATGATGACTTGTTTTAACAGGTTTACATACCCCTCCATGACACCTTCAACTGACATGTCCTTCTTTTATGCGAATACAGATGCAAAGTTTCCTGGTGCTGTAAAGCAGCAGTACTAATCGCTTTGCCACCATGCCACCTTTTTTCCTCTTATCACAGGTTCGCTTGATCTAACTCTATTAGAGGAAGTTATCTAGTATTAACACTCTCTGTATAATAAATTACTGCTGTCCGTCGCTAAGTTTCATTCCACTGTAACAATCAGACTGTCTCACATGTGTCTCCAGTGAGGGAGCCTGAACCCTGAGGATAGCAGAATGTTTTCTTTTGAAGAAAATGTATGTTGTTGTCTTCCTGGTAAAGGTTGATGAAGGAAGCTTGGAAGAGCTTTCTCCAGAAGGAGCCCAGGTACTCTTTTCTGAAAGCTGTCCATTGCTGGAGCTTACAGCAGCACGGAACTGGTTCGCACTAAATGTGCCTTGACAATGGCTTCAACAAGCCCCATGTAGGTATATGGCAGTCTCACTGACCCTGGCAAATTCCAGTCACATCAGTGCAGGACAGCACCAGCACTGGTGGGACAACAGGGATTATAGTTGATGGATTTTCATTTGTATCCTTTAATGTTTAATATCAACAGCAGAATATTAGTAGGGTAAAGCCAGTCAGTCTCCCATACATATCTGACCGGTGGTTAGATATCTGGGAGATTAATATGAGTAGATTGAACAAAACAGGTCACACAAAGTATTAAAAAGCAGCAGATTTTACTTTGTGTACCACAGAAAGTCTTACATGGCAGAGAATAATCTACAAAAACATGGGCTTCATTTCTTGAACATTTTTTCTGTCTTTTACTCTCTTTATTCTCTTCTGGTTTTTGGTAAGGGAGGACCTTTCTGAAAATCAAATGTTTTAGATTCTGTAATCATTCTGAAGCATTCAACTGGTATATTTGAAAGCCTGAAATAAACCCATTATTCACAACAAAAAAGCCAAGACAGTTGATCAGAAAGATCCATTTACAAGATCCATTTGAATCTTTAATTAGACACCCCAAACATCCTAAAAGGTTCCATAGCACCATTTGAAAAGGAGGGAGTCCTTGAAATGACCTGGCCAACATTCTTCCCTCAAACAAATCCACCAATAGCAGGTTAACTGGTCGATAATTACATTGGCTGCTTGCGGATCCCCCTTTCTCACAAATTGACTGCTGTATTTGTCTACATGGTGGTGACCAGACATGAGGAGTGATTCTTCACCTGTGAACGCTTTAGGACATCCTTAGGACACAACTGACACTGTATAAATGCAATTCCTTACACCAATTTCAATTTACATGTTTTCCTTTGACAAATTCCTTGTCAACTTTCAGTGACTCATGGAGTCAAAATTGTGAGGATTCCAAAGATTTACTCATGTTACCTGCGCAAAGGCATTTGGAGAGCTTTTGGCAGAATTAAGGAAATGTTTTGCGATTAGTGATTAGCTGGAAGGGGAATGAAATTGCCATGCACTTGTCAATATGATGTCAAATTCCTATGTTCACCAAATTGTTGACCAATTAATCTTAAGACAATTAATTGTTTCATATCAAAAAAGTTATGCACCAGGAATTTAACAGAAAAACATTGATTCCTGGGCTTAATTGCATTTCAATCTTCCAAGTGTTATCTTACACGAGACTGAATTACATATTGGAAACAATTTCTTGTGACATTGTTCATGGCACGGCAGTGGGCTTATGAGGATAGAGACACTGCAGTATGAAATGTGCAATATGTTATTCTGCCACTACATTTCTAATATCCTAAGGCCAATTAAAGGGTAATTGCTGTTAAATACTTTCTTAGGCCAATTAAATAATAATTGGTTTTGCTGAAGTTTCTTCATAAAATGATAGCTGCTTCCAATTGTGTCCTAAGTTTAGACAAAGCAAGTTTGTTTGTAAAAGTATGGCACAGAAATGAGCATGTGATAAAATGTGGATCGTAAAAGTGGACTTCATGGCAACCACAGTTTCAGTGCTGGGTGCCAGTTTGATGCCCATGTGCATAATTCTGGTGCAGACACTTTAGAGACGGCATTAATACGGGTTCTGGAAGTGTACACCAGAAATAGACAGAGTATGCCGATCATGACATCAGACAACATCTAATGTATATTTGATGCCAGTGTTACCATTTTTGATCTCAGTGCGCTAACTAATGCTTTTCTTAATTACACAGCTAAATATCACAGATAGGAACCCATATCAATGTTATTAAAGGGATCATCAACAACTTGCAGGTTAGTTGCTGATTTCTCTGCTTCTGCTTGAGTTTATGATAGCACCGGGTGCTTTGAGGAGTTGGTGAAATCTACAGGGAGTTGGTGCTGCACATAGGAAAGCCATTAGTTGTGGTTGCAGGGGTGTTGGGCACAATATCTCCCAGTCACAAGCACAATAGTTGCAATTCACCTTGGACTGTAGCAGAAAAGGGAGATGGGACAGTGACACAAAGTAGTGGACAATTAAGCTTCTCAAAGAGTGGGGATGGGGCCAGGAGCTTTCATTAGGAGGTCCACCTAGGGTCTTCTGGCAGCATTTCTCCAAATTCCATCTGAGCCAGAATTAGTGCATGCATCACTTCTTTATGAAGGACGTGTTCGCTCCATAGAATCTCTACAGTGCAGAAGGAGGCTATTCGGCCCAGCAAGTCTACATCAACCACAATCCCACCCAGTCCTTCTCCCTGTCACCCCACATATTTACCCTGCTAGTCCACCTAACGCTAAGAGCCCAACTTTACCACCAAGTTGCACCCACTTTTGGGCGGAAAAACTTGGTAGAGTTGGGTGTGATGTGAGTAGTGTGATCTGCACCCACCTCCACGCCGGTTCCCCCTTTACCAAGGCCCAAAAATGATCAGGACTGTGTCCAAAATGGGCACTACGGCCATAATTGCAAATAAACATGACTCGTACATTTCCTTTAAATCTTGCCCCTCGCACCTAAACCCTTGCCCCCGAGAAGTTGCTTCAAATTGAGTGGAGGTTTGACAGGTGCTCATGTCTTGATGGCAGCCTGGCCTTGCTGCTACTGACAACCCGCATCTCACCCTACCTGGAGAGCTCCAATGCCTGCTCTTCAACAGAGGTGAGGACCTGGAGATCTGTCTCACCACCCTCTGCCTTCTTCCTCTCTCTGGTGTTACACTCAGTCTTCTCCTGTGGAGATAGAAGGAGCCATGAAAGAAATGGTGTCATGACTCCTACAGAGTATCAAGTGGTGGCCCTTAGAGGGCAAGTGCAGTGGGGCTCCTTGGGGGGATAGGAAGGAGGTGCCTGGGGGTCAGGGGCCAAAAACATGCATGGTGCAGGGGATGGAAGATCTGGGGAAGATTTGGGAAACATGCTGAATGGATTTAAGCACTCACCCTTGATGCCCGGTTGAGTTCATTTGACTTTTTTGTGGCACCCCGGTTTTGGGGGCCAGTGCCCTGGCATTGACCAAGGCAGCGACTACCTCTCAAGCCACATTTCCATCAGCCTCCCTGCGTCTGCTGTGTCCCCCGTCTCCTGGGGGGAAGAGCCACCTTGGCTCTGCTGCATCCAGTAACCTCCCCAGATCGCCCTCAGAAAATCAGGGGGCTGGTCATGTAGTCATTTTTTCCTGAACAGCCTGACTGCCTGCCCATCCTTGGGTTTTTTTATGGAGCTGCCCCTCCTTAGGGCAGATCAGCTGCGGGGAGTTCGGCAGAGCATTCCAGCAAGTTACACGCAGTTTGCTTGTTAGCATTGAGGGGAAGGCAAGTGAGCACTTACAAGTGTGCAGATGGGGAGGGCATTGGTAGATCAGTGCCTCAATGACTGGACACAGGGGAGGGAAAGGGAGGTGACACACAGCCATCAGAGACGGAAGAGATGGGACCCTTGTGTGGGAAGATTCCTGGTGGGGAATGTGGCCTGAGATCAATGAGGGGGGGAAGTGGGAAGGAGTTAGCAATCGGTCTGGTAGTGGAGGGGGTTTGGAGATAAGGGGGGTCAGTCAGTAATGTTGGCAGGTGGAGCAATGTCTATGGGGGCCAGGGGAACACACTATCCAGCCCAGGAGGGATGTGGCAGGGGAGCAGTGTTCTATATTTTTTTTTTCTGTGTATGTGCAGTTGGAGGCACCAAGTGGAGCTGTAGGTTTTGGGTGTGTTAAGCCCCACCCACAGGCTTGTGCAGTGCGATTTTGAATCGCTGATGTCTTTTCAGGTATAGGGGGACGCCTCAGAACAGGCATAAAATCAGATCTGAAACACTCTCAGGTTCAAGTGCGCCCAGGATTTAGAATCAAAATGATAAAATAGGGCCCTTAATGGCAATTTAGCATGGCCGATCAGCTTGAACAGCACATCTTTGTACTGTGGGAGGAATCCAGAGCATCTGGAGGAAATGCATGCAGACACAGAGAGAATGTGCAAACAGTGACCCAAGCCGGTAATCGATTTCAGGTCCCTGGCGCTGTGAGGCAGCTGTGCTAATCATTGTGCCACTGTGCCACCCCACTTTAGGGCAGGGCAAGGATGGCTCTGCCAGAGGTGGTGAAGGTGGTGGGCTGAATTTCTGTTCAATCTACAGAAGGTGACAAACCTAACACCTCCCAATTTACTGACCACTGCTGCAACAGAGAGGCTGTAAAGGTTTGTTGTGGAAGGAGATGCAACTCATTGGGTGAAATCTTCCACTCCTGAAAGCAATGGGAATAGAAGTGGATGAGCACTTAACCTGGCATGAATTAAAAAATAAATTACATCCGGTCTTGAGAAGGGGAGGACTCAGATGGACAAAAGACACGGGGACATCAACAGGAGTATTAATGACAGGAGTCAAGACTAGCAAGAGAGGCTGGATAGTTATTGGAGGGATCGGAATTAAGAGGCAGTGACTGGGAGGAACTTCCAGTTCCAGTGAGTGACAGGTTGAGGTTGGAAGCTGTTGTAAAGAACTCCATATTCTCCTTCAGTGGTTAATGGTGAAATCGGAAAAAGCAGCTTGAAAAGATGATGGGGGGGGATGGTGGGGGCTGTGGTCTCAAGGTATGCAGGAGGAGTTCAGCACTACTATTTTGAGCCAATTGCAGGGGCACCATGTTAACTACCTGCTGAAACCATAAAGAACAAGGCTCAGTTGAGTACTGGTTTTTGAGGGCCAATTGTGCAATTCATGAGCTTTGCTTCTTTACTGATGGTCCATATTCGGGCATGAAGTCTTGGGGCTGGAGAGCAGGTGGGCTGAATGGCCATCTGTTCCTGACAGAAATGTGTTAAAGTGAAAGGAAGATTGAAGAATCAAGAGCCCCGTCTACTGGACAGAAGCTACATATAGAATACAAGACTCATATTCCTATTGTACTAGTCATGGCTGACAAGACAACATGATTACAGTCATTACATAATTACAAGGTTAGGATATTGAGTCTAGGCTATTGGAGGTGAGCTGACAATAGCTTGACTGAGAGTTATAGAAAATAAACATATTAATTGGATTCAGGATCCTTATTGTGAATGTGCACTCATATCTGAGGGGAAATCCAGTCACCTGTGGATCTCCAGATTTTATTCACCTGGGAATATCATGTTTGGACTGTGGGCAGGCCAAGGGTTTAACTTTGTATTACAGGCTTGGACATGGAAGGAAAACATTCAAGAGGATTTTGCAGTGATGTCTCAATTCTATTTGTTCACAACTACAAAGAGGGGTGGAGAATTCAGGTTGCAGGCAATGCTATCTTGTTGCTACCTGCGATTCGAATGAAGAGAAGAAGGTCCCACCATTGATAAGCACAGGTCTGGGAGGAGCATTAGTCCGAGCATCAAGTTGCAGCAAGACCCCAGGAAGCCTCAGATACTCCCAAAGAAGGGCAATGTCCACAAAGGTGTGTGGTGTGACCAAGGTAATAAAGAAGGTGCAACTTATACATGGAGCTGAATGAAAGACAATGCTGCTGGCACTTTCACTTCTCTAGGGATGTAGTAGCTCACATTTGCCACCTTCTTCATGAAGAATTCATCACAATGACTTGGAGGGCATCCCATGCCGATGGTTTGCAGCTGAAGAGAGGTACAATGGAGCACATTCCACCACACAGCCCTTATTAAAACAAACAACTGGCATCCTAAGATGCATTTCTGAAGTTTAGATCAGTCAGATGAAGATCTCTGCTGCTCAGCACACAGGGTATCCTGTAGCATTATTGTTTGCTTCTTGCTGCATAGCCTTGCAGTGCAAAGGGGAGATGTATTGCCTGAGGAAGAAATTGAGGAATGGGATGCCTCCTTGGATGAGCCGAACATTAACTGTGATGTCTCTCAAGAGACTAAGGATTTAAATAAGCAACGCGAAGGTGGCACTGTATGGGTACGACATGGCAGATGTGCCTGTGGCAACTTGATAGTTACAATATTCCAGGAGGAGTAAGGTGATGACAAATTCTCACAATCAAGGTATCCTTCAGCCTTCAGTACATGGGATGTCCCACCACCTTCATTCTCAGCTAGAAAATCTCATGAGAGCTCCACAATAAACAATGATTACAGAAAGATTGGTACTTGCTGTATGCTCTAATAACAGAGTCATCCTAGGAAGGGAGTGTAACCTTGGCAGCATGTGGTTACTGTGGAATATAATTCGCACTCCCTTAGAGCACACCCTTAATCAACCCCATGTGGTTTAGTCCTCTCACCTACAGCCTCACCAAGTCAGTGTGCATGGCTTTTAAAGGCTATAATTCAAAATGATATAGGGATGTACTACTGTCAGTATGACAGCAGCTCAGTAAGGCAGCCTGTACTCACACATCAGTCTTCAATGTTTTGTACTTGGACAGCTCAACAAGAAGCAGCATCTGGAGAGTTTAATATGTCCCATCATCAGCTCTCATCAATGCAGAAATCTGAGGCACCATTTTACCATTGCCTCCCTCCTCCTCTCCTCCGCTCCCCGCCCCCCTCCTCCCCCCCCCCCCCCCCCCCCCCTTAATCCAGGATGAAGTAACCATTAAATTTAGGTCACGCAGCAAAGTTTGAAAGATTGTCTGCATTATCCCCACAGAGAGTGCTTCAACACGACAATGGTTTGCTGTGTGAATCTACATGTCTCTGTTCTGGATGACTTCTGCATTAGGGCAAGACCTGGCCCACTCTTTGTTGACACAGCAGCCAATGGCAACATCTTGCCTTCATGGGCTTTACTGAGGTCTCAGCGGTTTTGCGTATGCATTGTGTTAGTAACATCATAGCACTTGACATAGTCCAGCTCACAAAGGGCATTCCAGTCTAGAAACCCAAAGTCAATAAGTGTCTGTTATGCTATGACTTCCAGATTAAGCTGTGTACTGCGCCAAGAAGCACGTAGAGCATCACTAAATAAACGTTAAACTAGTGTCCACGTCCAACGATAGATTGCTGAAGATAAGGAGATAACTTCATCAAGATGAGCAAATACCTTACAAGTGTAAGACCTGCAATTGATATTTACTTGCTTACTGTTGCGTGGAGAGAGTGGAAACTCAGTATAGAATGACGTGCAGCTTTAAACACGGGGTCAAAATCTGCCTGTAGAGAGTAGTTTTGAGCTACTTTTTCATGAATTGATTCTCATGAAGTACACGCCATTACAGACAGCAGACTGGACAAATAAATATAACATGAGTCACAACTACTATTTGTACCATCCACAAGCGACAGACGTCAGTGTGACACCAGCCGGATAATCAGTAACCTTGACAAATGGTTCTCCAGAACCTAAGGCAGGTAGCCTGAGATAGAATACTGACAGGTGTATCAGCCAACCAGCAGTGTCACAAGCCAAATGCAATTCATGATGTTCCAGATGTGGAAATAAAGGCTACTCACTGGGAAAACTGTGTGGGAATTAATGCAAATCTTGATGGAATTTTATCTTGGGTGGGGGGTGGGCTGCATTTAGGACCCTTAATTGACCACAGGACACTGAAGCAAATTGAATATTGATGGAATCTGTGAAACTTGGACTAGGAGGGATGCAGCAGATACTGACGAAAGTGAACGGTCAACACAATGAATGAACATTTGAGCATTCAATACTTCTCAATGTTCTGAATCTTACTGCTATGTCTAAGTGCAGTCTCAACATCCATTACTGAGGTGAAGGCAGCCTGCTGACTGCTATGCTCTGAGATGATGTCAGTAGACACCCACTAGTGAATCAAGGCTTTCAGGCCCTCTGTCTGCTAAATGTTATTTGGTCAGTTGCAGGTGGACCTGCCTTGGCCTGACCTTCTGGAGGAAATGGGGACACGGGCAGAGCAGAGTTGGAGTGGCAAGGCACCCTTGGAATGTTCTGGGTGGATTCATCCCTCCCCTTGGGTGCTTGACTGGCACTCTTCCTCACTTTGGTTTCCTGATGGCCCTTCACTTGACAAAAAGGAACACCTGGAGGGAGGGTCAAAATTCCTCATCCCCTCTCACCTAGCCGCTATTGGAATGCATCCATGACTAGAATGATACTGTGCAGATCTCTATGCCAATCTAGCAGAACTGTGTATCTGCGAGGATTGTCCCTTCTACTGGAGACTCCGGTGCACTCACACGCTAGAACTGTGACTGCAGACAGAACATAGATAGGCTCCTGTGTCCTTTAATCCAGTCTGTAGCAGTCCCTCATAATGCTGACTGTTGTTCCACTGTCTGCTTCTTCATCTCCAAAATGTCTGCAGGCCAAGTCTAGAGACTGGTTATCAGATTCATTCTCAGTATAAGGCTGGTCTCCAGCAGTTTTCCAAGTGTCAGAGATGTTAGATGCCACTGCCTCCACCTACCCTGGGCCCCTGCCTTGAGGTGATCTCCAGATTATGAATCTAAGCCTACTCTAGGACAGGGTCCAACTGTGGAGCATGTACCTGTGCTGGTGGAGGACATAGGTGAATGTGTGATGGTACTTCCCATGAGGATAATTCTGCTTCCTCCCCAGAGATGGTCTGAAGACTGGGGCTGAATCCTCTGATGGAGGGCACCTCTCCTCCGGGACTACAGAGAAGAGGGAATTAGTGATTGACCAAGCAGTCTTTTACACCAAAGGTCACTCAGTCTTTGCCAGCATCATGTCTCCTGAATGCATTTTCACTGGTTTGTTGGGGAAGCCAATCTCTCTTCCTGCACAGGAATGATGATTCCCCTCACCGCACATCCCAGTTCTTTCCAGATCTTTCTTTTTCTCTTTCTCTGTTCATCAAAATTTGATGGGATCTGGATTGCAGGATGCCCCACCGGGTATAGCTAGCTTTGTTTCATATGCAATCTTGCCCAACATAAAGACAGATTAATCGACAGTGAACACAATGGATGAAAGAGCAGTTCCGAAGCATGCATGTCTTCTGTCACTCCTGAGCCCTCCCCAGTAAGGGATTAAGATGTTGGTTGTGCATAAATTTACAGGGGATGGTGAGCTTAAAGTGGCTGATATTCAAAGCTGATGACCCATCTGCTAGTCAAGTGTGATGTAAGTGTGGACTCTAACCCTTAGACTGCCTGATGCCCTCATGACAGTATGAATTTGCAGTGGGTACAAGTCTCACTTACCCTGGCAGAGCGGAGCAGATCAGTCCTCTGTTTGCTGCACTGCAGGATGGTACTTTTCTGGGCCACAAGGGTGCTAACTTCCCTGGCTATCACCTCCAACAGAACAAAGTTTGGGTGATATCTGCTTTCCTTTGAATAGGCAATGTTTCCTGAGACCTATTAAACTTTTAGCCCATGCTGCCTTTAATTAGGCCATCTAAATGATGACTAATGCATTCAAAGCACAATTGTTTGCATAAAGCAGATTTCCTCTGGCATTTCTCATAGAGACTTGGCCAATATGACAAAATCCTAATACTGCATGTCTCACTGTGTATTATGAAATATCTCAGCCAGTATTACATCCAAGCAAAAAATGAAACCTTGCTTGCTGTAAATGCCTCGCTATGTTTGTCTCCCACTTCTTTCCATCTCTCTCTGTGTCTTCACCTTCCATGCTTTTGCCTGTTTTGTGTATGGTTGTCGTATACATTTCTCGTTGTGGCTCTTCTGTCAGGGAAGGTGATACAATGTCTTATTATTGTACTGCAAAGTAGAACGATATTCACAGAGCTTCAGAACAAATTTGTTGACAAGATAATGATTTGAATGGAAGCAGTACTGTGTACAATACACATGGATCATTTTTTTTTGGCCAGTCAATAAATTTAGTAGCATCTTGTTGCTATAGCCACAGCTGGGTAATGTGATATGCCTCCAGGAAGAAAAAAAAATAAGTGAGTGAAAGTGTCATCTCAAAGACAGTCTATATTAAGAGAAATGTTCTGCAATTATGAATGAGTGAGTGCATCAGCTATGGAAATCTGCTGCAGGAAAGAGCTAACCATTTTATGTACACATGGAAGCACAATGTGATTAGAAAATTGGAGAAGGGAAGCTCAGACTTTCATTCCTGTGTAGCCTGCAGAGAATTATAACTGGCAAAATTGTACTATGAAGGAAGAATTATGATCCCATTGAAGTTTAGCTGCTAGAAAGGATCTGCTCTTTGATTTGGGCACACAAACATTGGATGTCCCTGTGCATTGTGGAGTCTGCTGTTTATAATGATAGCAATGTGGCCTCTGTGTGATTGAGACATTGTTCATTGACTGTATCTACTGTGGGGCTGCAATATTCCACACAACTGCTCTACCTTAAAGGGCCCCTACAGAATTACTGGTCTGAGCTGGGGCACTTTTCCTCTTTCACAGAGAAATCTGTGGATGTGATAATTAAGAACATCAATAACTGCTTGCATTTTTATAGCAACTTTTCCATAACCGAAATGTCCCAAGGTGCTTCACATGAACTCAATGAAACAAAACCTGACACTGTGCAGCATAACAATGTGTTAGGGCAAATAGCTGAAAGCTTATCAAAATTATGGGTTTGACAATTGTCTTTTAAGAGGAAAGTGGGTGAGTGAGGTAAAAGTGTAGGGTGGGAATTCCCAAGCCAACAGCCACCAATGCTAGAATGATTAAAGTCAGGGGTGCACAAGAGGGCAAAATTAGAAGAGAACTGATACCTCACAGGATCGTAGGAATGGAGGAGATCGTAGAGATAGAGAGAAGTGGGGCCATGGAGGGATCAGAAATCAAGGGCAAGGATTCTAAAATGGGACCATTACTTAAACAGTAGCCCACTGTAGGTAAGCAAACACTGGGGTGATGCATGAATGGGATTTGGTGTGAGTTAGCACACAGGCAACAGAGTTCTAATCAACTTCAGGTTTTACAGAAGGTAAATGTGGCCACATGTGCGTAGATATAGCCACTTCCAGTGATAAGAAAGACATGGATGAAGGGTGAACAGGGCTGGGGTAGAAGCAGGGTCAGGTGATGATGCGGAAGTAGAAATACTTGGGACAGAATTTCGCGTCCCATCCATCACGGGAATTGTAATGGGCAGAACATGGACCATGCAAAGGTTTGTTGACATCAGGTGGGATTTTCCAGTCTTGGGGCTAGCACAGCCAGAAAAGTCTGCCATGGTCTTAGAGATGTTGAGAATGTATGGTTAGAACCTCATCTCAGGTTCATATATGAAACCAAGGTTTCAAATAATTTGATTAAACTTAAAGTTGTTGCTAGGGAGAGGGTTAGAAATGGTAGCTAGGGAATATAGTTACCATTCTCTTTTTTTCCTCTCTTGTCAATCACACCTGCCTCTTTACATTTCTCGAAAAAAACTTGATCCCTTCAACCGATCAAACTACTGACCCATTTCAAACCTCCCTTTCCCTTCATTTCCAAAGTTCTTGAATTGATCCCAAATTTGTGACCATCTATCCCAGAACTCCGTACCGACAACAATCCTACCCAGGTCCTATTCCCATAACCCCACTTATTTATCCTGCTAACCCCTTGACACTAAGGGGCAATTTAGCATGACCAGTACACCTAAGGTGCACATCTTTCGACTGTGGGAGGAAACCAGACCACATTAGAGGAAACACATACAGACATGGGTAAACTCATGCACAGACAATGATCCGAGGCTGGGATTGAACCTGGGTCCCTGGAGCTGTGAAGCAGCAGTGCTAACCACTGTGCTGTTGTGCTGCCACTGGGGTTAAAACAAAATCTCATTATTAAATGTGATTTTTACTGGCAAAACTACAGCATAGCAGCCCTGAGGAATCACTCACCTCAACTAGTGAATGATATAATAGTTGAGAAACTATAAAACTTTCCAAATAGGATATTATTTGCAGTCCTCTTTTTCAGATGCAGGTGGTTTTGTTATGCAATTCCATTAATTTCAGAATTTTTCCTTTTCATACATTGCTGTGCATTTCTGATTAACAAGTTAACTTGTTTTTACATTGAAGTGGAAATGTTAGAACTGTGGATGTTTATTTTGCAAAAGGACAAAGGCTCCGGCAGGAACTGAATACTTTATTGTGGCCCCTGGTGCCTACAGGGAGAGAATATCTGATGCTGCCGGTGAATCTGTTTCATACATCATTTATCTCTTGTCTCCTACTTGCCTTGTTTGTGTGTGGTTTCTCAGTCTTATTTCGTTTGTTGCTATGGTTAATGTCAATGGAGCATTGTAAAGGATGGATTAGAAGGAGTTTTTACTCAAGGTGGAAGAGGGTTCAATTTGTGGGCGTCAGAATGAATGCAAACAGAACTGAAACAATTTCACCTTCTTCGGATCAACTTAGAGCACTTCAAGATAAAAATGAATGTGATTAGACACTTACTCAATTGGATATCCTAGCCCCAATGTTCTCTGGCTTTTCCATTGCTTCAGTGACAAAAACTTAATCTCAAGTGCATGGTTCTCATTTGAGAAAAGTGGAGAGAAAATGGCAAGCACAATGGGGGGGTGGGGGGGGTGCAGGGTGAGATTGTGTGGTATGGATGGTGACAGTAGTGACAATACCATGAATCTTGAACCTATACCGCATAGTCCTGTTAATTTACAATTGTGTTGTGTGGATTTCTTTTACATACTCACTCATAGAAGTCTCACAATACCAGGTTCAAGTCCAGTAGGTTTATTTGGAATCACAAGCTTTCGGAGCGCTGCTCCTTCATCAGATGATAAGTTACTGACAACAATCCCACTTAAGTCCTATTCCTAGAACCCGACTTATTCAGCCTGCTAATTTAGCATGGCCAATCCATCTAATGTGCACATCTTTGGACTGTGGGAAGAAACCAGAGCACCCAGAAAAAACCCATGCAGACATGGGGTGAATGTGTAAACTCCAAGTGTAGAAAATTCCAGGGCGAATGTGTAGATCTTCAGCTAATCTCCTACCATAATTGTGACAGAGCTTCAGTGAACACCTACTCACCTGATGAAGGAGCAACGTTCCAAAAGCTTGTGCTTACAAGTAAACCTGTTGGGCTGTAACCTGGTGTTGTAAGACTTCTCACTGTGCCCACCCTAGTCCAACGCTGGCATCTCCACATCATTCTCACTGATACCACACAAAAGCCACTGAAAAATTATCCAGAAGGCACTGTGCTTTCCCAGAATTTGCCTAGATGTGTATCCATACTGTGTAGTGAAAATCCCTCTCTAGTCATCAGTTTCTTTTTTCATTAGAGCTGTGGTTTCCTGGTTCCTGTAATGAATTCCAGAACTTCATCTGATTGCCTACCATAATTGTGATGGAACTTCAGTGGAAACCCCCCCCGAGGAAACAGCAGAAACTATAGATTCTGTTATTGATGCAGACATGTGTGATTTCTGAAGAAGGCTTGCATGGGAACTCTCCTGCCAGTAGAAATGGCTGTTGGTAGAATATGTCTCCAGTCCCAAATTGCTTCACGGATGGAAATGACTGGACAATGAGAGTCAAAAGTGATGTCCTAGAAATCACACAGCGGGGAAGAGTATGTTATTGCCATGACTTGTTAGACCATAAAATAGTTGAGTTCACAGGCTTTGGATGTCTACAAACTATGTTTGTAACATTGGCTTTGACAGGAACAATTAAGCGGTGCGACTAAGATAGGAATCTGCAAAATGTTTTCAACATTTTCAGACAGGAAAGTGTTTTGCTTTCCATTTTTCTAATAGGGAAGCCCAATTGTGGGGTTCCTTATTTCAAGTTCAATCACAGAATGTTGGGACCATTGACAAGGCCACCATTTATTGCCGATTCCTGTCCAAGGGAATCGTTTGCTAGGCCACATCAGGGGGAAGTTGACAGTCAAATGCATTGCAATAGGTGTTGTGTTATACCTGGCTGTTATAATGTATCGATGCTGTGGGGTGTGTTAACAAATAACATGGAATTTCCACACAAGGGTTTGGAATAGGAACAACATACAGGTTTATTCAAGAAATGTTCACTGTACACGAGTTAAGATCTGGACTGCCTGTTAAAACTGCAGAATACCCCAATGATGCCATGTGAGTTAAAGAGACCATGCCACAATACTGTAACTACCCAAATTTATTACACTGGCTATATCATGAAAGGACAGAACATTTCTTAATGACAATTTGGCAGTTACATTGTCTACATTGCTGATGTTAGTTTTTATTACGGGTTATATTTGAACATAAATTCTAAATTGCTCATTACCATTGTATGATTTAAATCATGGGTAGAATTTTTCTGGCCCTTGAGTGACAGGAATGGAGGCAGGAGTGGAGGCAGTGAAATAGCAAGCTGCAGCACTGCGAAAGATCCCTGAAGCAGCCCCATCACCATGGGTGTTTTCCACTGGGTGCTGTGAAGCAGCTTGACAGCTTGCTCCAAGGAAGTGGGCAATCAATTTGGAAAATTAAGGGCCCTATTATTTTACAGAGCTGCTGTCATTTTGCTGATGGAACGCTGTAGACTTTTCTCAATACTAAGCGGTATGAGTCCTGAACCAAACAGGAGAGAAATAATGAGATCACACTCAAGTGCTTCAATTTACCATCAAAAATCTTTACCACTCTTCTGCAATACAATCCATTCAATGCACTGTACGTGAAATGATAGAACACACAGAAATATGAGTTACAAAGAACTTGTACCTACAAATCACCCTCAACCAGTCAAGTCCACACTGACTGTATGCTTAACAGAATCGCAGAATTGTTGTGGTGCTGAAGGAGGCCATTTGGCCCATAATGTTTTCACAGACTGTCCAAGCAGGCAACA